>NC_135958.1:17740419-18392252 GCF_053455715.1 Rhinoraja longicauda | reverse complement strand
ACCAATGAAGTGAATCATAAAACTGTTTATCACTTGTAATAATTTACTGAACTGTAAAGATGTGACTTCGTTAGACATTTAAAAAAACCTTGCATCTATTTTTAACATTTGTGATAACGTAGCCATTTGTGTCTGCTTTGCTGAACTTTTACCTCAGTGCCACTTTCTTATACTGATCCTCTGTCATATGAGTGATGAGCAGAGTCCACCTAATGTGAGCAAAGGGGATGCTGGGGGTTTACGTTATGGGGAGATGGGCTGCACAAACACTGATTATGTTAATAGGTGATTTTAACCTAATAATCATGTGGTTTGGACTGATGCTGGCAGGCTTGCCTTTACCAGCTGAGTTGGGACGTTTTGTTACTGTTGTACAAAATGGTGGTTAGGCTGCGGTTGGAGTATTGGGTGCAGTTTTGGTCACCATATGGTAGGTTGGTGGTTCAAATTTTGCTTTATCCGGAGTGATGAAGCCTGAGACATGGCCTTACAGAAGTTTATAAAACTATGAGAGACATAGATAGGGTAGATAGTCACACTTTGTTCTCTTTTAAATCCTTCTTCATTCCTTAAACCTTGCACGCTTACCATAGGAAACAGATACTGGCCATCTACTCCATCTACGCCTCTCCTAATTACACCTACCGTGACATGTCACATCCCTATCTCTTTCACTCAAGGGAAATCCAACCTCGCTTTCTAATCTCTTTGATAATTTAAGCAGTCCAAATCTTTTCTGTACCCCCTGTAGTTTAACCACACCCTGCTTATATTGTACTGTCACAAACTGCACACAATACTCCAAGTGCCGCCTAACCAGTGTTTCTTACGACTATAACATGACATCGCAATGCCTCGGCTGATAAAGACATGCGTGCAAGCATCAATACAAGACTTCAATTTACTTCGGTATTCTCAATTCTAATCATTGGGTTGAAGTTATGTACTAACATAATAACTGTTTGTGCACCCTATCTCTCCCACAAAGTAAACTGGCTTCTTCCTTCTTAGGGGGATGTTGCTCATCATTTATACAACAGAGAGATGAAGAGCAGTTTCTTAAGCCAATTCTCTGAATGCATTCAAGAGAGAGCTAGATAGAGCTCTTAAGGGTAGCAGAGTCAGGGGGTATGGGGAGAAGGCAGGAACGGGGTACTGATTGAGAATGATCAGCCATGATCACATTGAATGGCGGTGCTGTCTCGAAGGGCCGAATGGCCTCCTCCTGCACCTATTGTCTATTGTCTATTGAGATACAGCATGGAAATAGGCCGTTCAGCCCACTGAGTCCACATTGACCATCGGTCACCTGAACACACTAGTTCTATATTATTCCACTTTTGCATCCATCTCTTCCCTACACACATTAGATTTTGTTGAAAAACTAGCTGATTCAAGGTGTAACATAATAAAAAGGAACTGCAGCTGCTGGTTTGAGTCTGAAGAAGGGACCCAAGCCAAAACCTCACCTTTTCATTTTCTCAAAAGATGCATCCTGACCCGCTGAGGTATTATTTTGTGTCAAATTCAAGATCTTGTTAGAAAAGAAACAGGTTCAAGGTCTTGTTGGAAAAGGAGCAGATTCTAAAGTAACTTTTAAGCCTTGAATTCGTTAGATACCTGTAAAGGAAATAGTTGCAGGATCATAGAAGAATAAAGATATGTAATGGAACATATTTGTCCCCTAGGGTCACAAACAACCCCATCCCTGCCCCCAAAGCATTTTTGCCGCCAGGTACAAAACATTTTTGCCCTCATGTGTGCTGTCTTTCTGTCCAGAGGAGGAACAAGCACTGTTCCACCTACATGCATAGGCACAGAAACCCTTTCCACAGATCCGGCCTCAGACGTCTGGTGGGCTGAGTGGCAATTTCCTCGGCATGCATATCTCTGAAGATCTGTCCTGGACCCAAGAAAGCCCATGAACCCCTCTACATCCTTCGAAGTTTGAGGAGATTCGGTATGTTGACAAATACTCTCTTGAACTTCTACAAGTGTGTTAAAGAGAGCATATTGACTGGTTGCATCACGGCCTGGTTCGGCAACTCCAATGCCCAAGAATGAAGGAGATTACAGAAAGTGGTGAACACTGCCCAGTCCATCATGGGTATTGACCACCCACCATCGAAGGGATCAATAGGAGACGCTGCCTGAAAAAGGCAGCTAGCATCATCAAGGGCCCACACCACCCTGGCCACACTCTCATTTCATTCCTGCTATTGGGAAGAAGAGATAAGATTCTGAAACTGTGATGTCCACGTTCAGGAACAGCTTCTCAACCTTTCACATTTTAAAGCTTTTCACTGTACCTCGGTACACGTGACAATAAATTTGAACTAAACTTTGAACAATGAACTGTCTTGGTTACACCAGGGACCTTTTTTTGTGTTTGTATTTTATGAGGTTTTTAAAGTAATTAAATTTTTCTTTGTAATTGAGTACTGTGTTTACAAACCTGTTGCACTGCTGCAAATAAGAATTTCATTGTTCCATTTCGGTACATTTGACAATTAAACACTCTTGACTCTCTGGACTCTTGATTGCACATCAAGCACCTTCCAGGAGAGGGAGCTGAAGCCACAGTGAACAAGCATCCGAAGGACAGGCAGGCGTGGTGGAGCGCAGCAGTTGTCTGCAGTGCAGGAAACTTTGCAGCTGCACAGTACAAAATGCAAAGCATGGTGTCTGTAAAGCAGGGGGCATCATAATTAAGCACGGGTGACCCCTACGTCACAGCATTTCGGGTAACGGCAATTCACCCTCACGGATTCGAGCAATCACTTAAAAAAAATACAAGTACTGAATAAAAGATTGTTATCGCAGAATTTATATGTATAAGTCTATTTTACTTTCAGTTCGCATTGCTTGACATGCGAGCATAAATATGTGGCTTGGATTATGGAAAATCGTAAGGGCACGAGAGATGAGTTTGTTGACTGTTCACAGCAGCTGACTTTCCCCTACACCTACCACCACCGCCATCTTGGAATTCCCTCTTGTACCACTGTCACGTGTGGAGGCAAGAGCGAGCCCAAGGCAACAACATGTGTCTGGTTAAGAGCAAGCAATAATGACAATGGATAAACAGAGGAAAGAGCATTTGCAGAATCCAGGGAGTTTTCCAAGTTTAAAGCACAAATATTAACTATTCCAGGTCATTGTGTCTCTTTTGGTCCTTACCCAGAAAAATTCCAAACTAATTTAAGTATCGAATTCTGTGAAAAATAAACTGAAAATGCGTGAAAGGTATACTGCATTAAGCAATTGTAGAAAAACAAAGAACAGTTAATGTTTCAGGTCAACGATTTCTCATCAAAACTAACCCCACTGCCTTGTCTCTGCAATTTTCAGCATCCCACACTGCTTTTAATTCCATTGCTCCAATCTTTCCCATAAAAATAAGATTGGCACATCTTGACCTATTGAACTGAGTCACTTGGAGGCTGAAGATGGTTGATAAAAACTCCAAGCATGTTATAACCAGTGTTTTGAAAAGTTGCGACATAACGTTCTAATTCTTATACTCCACGCCCTGATCGCTAAAAGCAAACATGCTGTATGTCTTCTTCACCACTCTTATCAACCTGTGTTGCCACTTTAAATAATTATGTACTTGGACAGTCTTTCTTTTCATCAACATTTCTTAGAATCCTGCCTTTTACTGTATATGCCCATCCCTATTTAGCTTCTCTAAATGGATCACCTTGAACTGGTGAAGATTATATTCCATCTGCTAATGCTCTGCCCAGCTTAATGTTCTGGCATCTGATCTATTCCTCATGCAGCCTTAGATAACTTTCCTCAATATCTACAACTCAACCAATTTGTGCACCATCTGCAAACGGATTGATCGCACTACCTACATTCACATCTAAGTCATTAATATCTATCACAACCAGCAAAGGTCCCAGCACCGATCCCTGAGGTACACTACTAGCCTTAGATGTACAATAAAAAAAGCCATCCTTCAAACACTACCCTCTGGTTCCCATCACCAAGCCAATTTTTAATCTATTTGCCATGTGCTTCAACCTTCTGCACCAGCCAACTACATGATACCTTGTCAAATGCTTTATTAAAGTCCACATAGATATTGTAGACAATGTCTACTGCCCTCTCCCATCAATCTCCTTTGTTACCTCCTTAAAAAACTCAATCAAATTAGTAATACATGATTTGCTTTGCACAAAGCCATGTTGACTATCCCCAATTAGTTCTTGTCTTTCCAGATGCACCTAAATCATATCCCTTCGTATTACCTTCATTAATTTTCCTACCACTGGCATCCAAGCCTGTAGTTGCCCGACTTATCTTTGCTGCCCTTCTTAAAGAAAGGAACAACAATAGCTATTTTCCAATCCACTGGTTTCTGGCTAAAGAGGATGCAACGATCTTCACCAGGACCACAACAATCTTCTTTGTTTTGCATAGTAATTGACATTCCTGGTTAGATAATCTGGTCCTGTGGATTTACCTATCCTTATGCATTCCAAGATAGCTAACACCTCTACAGTGATAACACCGACATGCTCCAGACAATGAACGTACCCCTCCATGAACTCATTGTCTTCCTACTCCGAGGTGAATACAGACAAGAAGTATTCATTTAGAATATTTGCTGGTTGCACATAGATTACTGCTTTGTGAATTTGCAGTGATTCTGATATTGCTGCTAAGGGAATCCATTCTTACTCTGGTTATTCTCCAGTTCATAATGTGTTTACAGAATGACATAGGGTTCTTCTTAATCTTACCTGCCAAGAATATTTCATGTACTCTTTTTGCCCGCCTAATTGTTTCCTTAAGTACTCTCCCTTAGATCACTGAGCAATATAAAGCCTGACAAGCAGAATTTCCTGGATGCTGACCTCGTCGGATTCCTCTATCAATGCCTTCCCCAGCCATCCTGTGAAAATCAGGACCTGAATCTGCAGGTGTATATGAAGAGAATTAGATGGCTTGAGGAAGGAACATTTGAGAGAAAGAGAGATTTAGATTAAACTGAATGAGAAATAGAAATAGCATAGATTTTACAGGTTGGTTCTCTTTGATACCTCCTGGGATACTACACCCTGTTTTACTGTTTCCCCATCTGGGTGCAATTCCCAGCATAGTTTTAGTTGTGAGTATGTTTAACTCTGCGATCTGTCCCAAACACAACACAGTTGCTAGCTGCTCGTACTGAGGCCTGGACTGGGAGCCTGCAATGTGAGGCAGTAATGTTGCAGCCCACTGTTCCTTTGGAGGCAAGAAAGCAGAACCGTGCTTCATCGAAAGTTTTTTTCCCCCCAGAAAGTTGCAGGAAAGGAAATGTTTCAATTCATTTGTAATGTGCTGTGTTTTGGTGTATGGTGCAAAATTCTGTTCTTTTTTGCATCAATTGGTTGATGGATGTGGAAGGGACTGCAGAAAGCTGAGATATATATTTGATATCTCGAAGCTTTCTGTGTACAGAGAACAAGAGACCGGGTGATTGATGGCAAAGACAGAATGGTAAACAGCACAAACTCTATGGCGAGCAGTAACTCACTGCAAAGTTTAATCTTTCTACAAACACTCATATTACAAGCAGGAGTAGGTCTGCTCACCTGCTTCACAATTCAATATTGTGCTGATCTGACTGCATCCTGAGGGACAACTCTTTCACACAGAGAGTGGTGGGTATATGGAACAGGATGCCAGAGGAGGTGCTTGACGCAGATACTAGAACACCATTTGAGGGACATTTGGACAGATTCATGGTTAGGAAAGGTTTAGAGGAATATGGGTCAAATGCGGCAGCTGGGACTAGCATGGAGCATCTTTCGGCGGCTTGAACACGTTGGGCCAAAGGGCCTGTTTCTGTGCTGTGTGACTCTATGAGTGTTACAGCAGGTATCCAATCCAAAAAGAGCAAAATTATCCAGAATTAATTAAGTTCATATTCGTGTCTCCCGTTCGATCGATTGTGCTCTGAATTGTAAATGTTCGTCCTTTTTCTATGAAGAGCCAAAGAACTTGCACACGTAGCATTTTTCAAGGCACAAAGTTCTCCGCAGAGATGCAAATGACCTTAAATAAATTATATCTGCTATAATTAGGAAATTAATAAATGTTCACATAACCTACGGCAGTATGATAATTACTCTGATATTGGTTGAAGGATAGATATTGGGCAGATATTGAGGACAACCTGCTACTTAATATTCATTGTTGAAATGTTGCCCTGAGATCCTTTACTTCCATCTGATGGGATTGATCTTGTTCCCAGTCCCAAGGCTTGTCCACGTGCTGTGGACATGTGACAAGGCAGGGTGCTCAGATCTCTGGAACTGGAATCTACAAGCTGACTTGGAGGTGAGCATGCAACCAACTGTTGAAGGGCTGATAAAGGCTAGGGTGTTGAGTGAAGGATGGGAGGGAGTAGACAGACACAAAAAGCTGGAGTAACTCAGCGGGACAGGCAGCATCTCTGGAGAGAAGAAATGGATGACGTTTCGGGTCGGGAACCTTCTTCAGACTGGTTAAGGATAAGGGAAACGACAGATATAGACGATGATGTAGAGAGGTAAAGATAATGAATGAAAGATATGCAAAAAAGTAATGATGAGAAAGGAAACTCATTAAAGTAACGATGAGAAAGGAAACTCATTAAACTAACGATGAGAAAGGAAACACAAAAAAGTAACAGTGATATTTCCTTTATCACTCCCACAAAGGTTTAAGGTTGAAGGTTGGAGTAGAGAACTGATATACTGTACAGTATAGTGGAGTTGATATTGGTTACTCCAGTGGCTAAGGAGTAAGGAGGAGCAGATTATATTCCTTATTTCAACACAGAAGGAGCCCATTCATTCCATCAGTTGCAGGGCAGCTCCCAGTAGAGCAGTCCTATCAGTCCTATGGTCTCTTTCCTTACTTCTCTGTACTGTATTCACCCAGACAGGTGTCTCCATTCACAGCTCATCTTTTTTGCCACTTAACTACACTGATGGTGCTCTGCAGTTGTCAAATAATCTCTCCACATGTGCTTGCAAGAAAAATCTGGAGCACTCTGAGGAAACCAAAATAGTCACAAAGGAGAACATGCAAACCCCACATAGACAGCATCCAGAAGAAGGACTGAGGCCTCTCAGTGAGGCCTCTCCCAAAATTCCTTTGGAGATAGGAAAGGAAAAATGTTGACAAAAAAGACAACTCAATCATCACTCCCTTATCATTAAATCCCGAAATCATTAAACAAAAACAGCCTCAGAGTCTTGTCTCAGTGTCAAACATCTTTATTATTATTAATAATACAGAACCAGTACTGTATGAAATTAATTTACAAATCTTCAGGAAAGAAAACACTTGAAGGGATCAGCAGGAACCACACAGGACACAAAGCAAGTGTTTCCCAAAGTTATTATTTACACAGACACAAGAGAGTGTACTCAAACATCACAATAAGTCAAAGTCTTAGAACAGAATGAAAACAAGTCACAATCTTTGCTTTACACATTATGATCTTCCAGAAATCCTCCCCGAGTTGCACTACTCAGATCTCCAAACCAAGGAGATTGTGAGATCATTCTCCACTGATTATTTTTAAACTAGTAACATGACAGAAGTCTGTGCTTGGCTTGAAGGGCTGTGTTCAGTGCTCATGTGTGGGTCAGAGAATACAGGGATAGTAATGTGCAGTCAAATTCACAAGCTTCAAAAGATCATAAGAGGTAGAATTAGGCCATTTGGCCCATCTATCTCTCCCTCCTAAACCCATTCTCCTGCCTTCTCCCCATAACCTCTGCCACCCTTGTTCAAAGCTTGTTCAAAGTCTATTACTCAAGAGTTGGTTTTGGCAGCTTGTTTTTTTGTATATTCCTTTTCTGGAAATAGAAGAAAATCCATTATTTGTTTTGTTGAATATGATTGTTTTGCTCATATCCATTCAAAATATTTTCTATTAGTTGTTCGACCTTTATTTGGGAGCCAGATAGTACTGACTAGAAGTCTCTGCATCGGAAAAGTGGATGTATTTTCATCGGGAGATGTCAACATGGTCCATTAAAACTGAACAGAACCTGTAGTACTTTTATTTCCAATAAACATGCAGGGTCAATATCTGGGAGGTGGTTGTGGGCTGGTACTGAATAGATAAATGTCATATCCCACAACCAATGATTGTCCCTCCTTATTTCTCTGATTACACCAGGTCCAGGACTCTAATATGACATAGCGAAACTAGATGAGAATGAGAATATTTCAGAAAAGGGACCAAATGTTGTGGGAGTCTGATTCATATGTTGCTGCTCTTCAGGGGCAGGAGAAATAGTTTCTGGTCCAATACTGCTTCCCATATTCATCATCTTCTCTCTTGGATGCACTAATAACACAATTTGGAGGTATCTTAAAAAGCAATTGTTCCTTATGTATGTGCAAGATTAGGGTTCTCAGTGACCAATACAGGCATGTGATTGAACCTCCAGGGTCACATCCAACCAAAACTAGCATCCCAGGCCTCCTTGAATGGATTTGCCAATTTCACAGCCAGTAAATAATTACTTGGGCCTTGTACCGATGTTACAAGGGAGCTGTGCAAAAGTGTACAAACCCTGTGTAAAATAATGTACAAACCCATTTCACATCTGACCAATTATCTAAGCAGAGTACAGAGAACAAGCTTTCATTAGTCTAGGCAAGCAAGAGAACCAATATGTTTTTTTACATAGTTCTCTATCTAATATAATGGAAGGATCTCCATCTAGTCAACAGTTACTCACAACTTGAATTTTTCCACATACCAAAATATTCCACGTAAAAACCAGAAGTGGGACTGAAATGTTTTATACAAGGGCACCTTGAAAATCTCACCAGCTCACAAGGTGAGGAGTTGGGAGGTGGAGGGTGCAAGGGAAGAGGAGAGAGGAAGAGAAGAAGAAAGTAATCGCCACAAGCTGAAACAAGCACTTCAAATCTAAACATAAAACATGATGAACTCAAAGGAGGCACGATTGAACGGTACTTTACATTCAAACATACACAAAACATGTGTTCTGACCCACACCCCTTCCTCCTGCATGGGGTCACCCGGCTGGTGACTACGGTTAAGAGCAGATTGTGCTGAGACATGCATCAACCTTATTCACAGGAACCATCCCATTTTATAGATGGAAATCACAGGTTAATTAGTTTGAAAACAACCATTAAAGTGAAACTATTTAAAAAGGTCTCAGCAAAGCTGCCGTATTTCTAGTGACCTCTCTGTGCACCCTATTGTTAAATGTTTGCTGTCCTTGGCCGTGCTGTGAAATAAATCTGCGATCGAGGAAAAGACATGCCACACACTGTGACAGAAACTGTTGACCAATATAATTGGAAATGCCTCCGACTGTGACAAGCCTCCGCCATTACTGACTGCTGTGTGCTATCCGCAGGAGCCCTGGGGTTGGGGAATGGGGAGTGGAGTTTGTTACCCAGATCTAGCAGTAGCACTGTTCTTTCCCCCTCCTTTCTCCTTATCCCCGGCTGTTTGGCCCTTTACCAAATCCTCCGCCCCCTCCCCCTCAAGGCCCTTGCCGTGCTCCAAGATATTGCACAAACTATGCCCCTTTTCAGAATATCCAGCTCTGACTCATTTCACATTCCTGGGGCTATCCCTCATGGTGAGCTGATATTACATTGGCAATAGACCTTTGGCAAATGGTCCTTCAGTCAAGTACAGGGCAGGGCAGAGATTTGTTTGGGCTGCTCATCATTGGGTGAGGATCACCGAGGGGGAGAGAATGACTCGAGCATGACTCTTGGTCTCAGGTTGCGCCCTTCCAATGCTTGGGGAACAATTTTTTTCCTCAGCCTATGGAATGTTGCTGGTGGCAATTACAGCCGCGTCACCTTGAGCCTTTTACCCCCCTGGGTAATTCTGAGTCACAGTTAGGTCAGGTGAGGCCACACTTGGAGTATGTTGTGCAATTCTGGATGCCACACTGCAGGTAGAATGTGATTGCTTTGGGGAGAGTGCAGAGATGTTGCCTGATTGGAGCATTTCAGTTATAAAGGGAGATTGGATCGGCCATGTTTGTTTTCTCTGGAGTGGAGGTCATTGAGTGTTAGGAGTAAACAAAATTATGAAAGGAGAGAGATAGGATAAAGAATCTCCCCCCCCCCCCCCCCCCATGGTGGGGAAGCCTAAAACTAGAGAGCAAAGGTTTAATGTGACAGGTAGGAGCATTGAGGGAATCTGAGTGAGACGATTTTTTCACAGAGAGTGGTTTTAAATCTGAAATTAGCTACTTGAGAAAAGCTTTGGAAGCAGATATTCTCACAACATTTAAACACCTGGATAAGCACATAAGTCATCAAGACACAGGCCTAATGCAGGTAATTGGGATTAGTACACATGGGTGCAATGGTCAACACAGATGCAGTGGGCTGAAGGGTTTGTTTCTGTGATGTATTGCTCTATGACAGTGTTGCAGTGTCAAGGCAAACTTGTCCATTAAGGTGCAGCCAGTATAATACATGAATACCACTCAAACAGAAGCCAATCAGCTGTAAATAGCCAAAATGGTCTCCACCTCACCATAATCAATGAAGATTTACCTGCAGTCCATGGATGAGATGCTTTTGAAAGGATTCGCTTATGAGTGTCAATCTCAGGCTTGTCTGCCATGTGAAATAATACATCGAGGTCTGGGGGCATTGCATCTCTGGCAGAAAATATTGGCCACGCCAGTGGGTCCAGGTTCTAAAACTGCATGCAAGAGAATTATGTGATGACAACAGGGCTCCATGAGGGCTCTATTCCCTTGAATACAAAAGGCTAAGGGACAAACCAACTCGGATTTTTTAAGGGGATCAATTTAAGGATTTAAATTAGTTCTGTTGAAAAAAGTCTCCTCAAGTGGAGACAATGACAACAAGGAAGAGCACAATGAGATCATCTAGGAATGATGTTGAAAGCGCTCAAAGCCTAGTGGAAACATGGAATTGTCTTTGCCAAAAGCATTATTACTGAGATTATTGTTTTGTTAGGTTAAGAGATATGGAACCAAGGTGGATAAATGTAGATGAGATACAGGTTGAGCACTGTCTACCTGTTAAGTAGAATAGGCTTGAGAGGACAATGCCTTTCCTGTTTCTATGCCTCTTTTTGTTCCTATGCTACCAGTTATCTCCCTTCCTGATGCCAGAATCCCTTTATCAAGTGTCAATGGTGGGTCATCCAAGTTCTCATTACACATAAGTCATAAGTATTTCCTTCAATGATTATGCTTCTAGCAGTGCAGAGGGTAGTGCAGCTGCCTCGTGCTGCTTAGAGGACCAAGTTCGATCGGGACCTTGGGAGCTAATGGTGTGGAGTTTGGCCATTTGATCTGTGACCACGTAGTTTTCCCGTGGTTGCTCTGATGTCTCCCATGTCTTAAAGATGTGCAGGTACATAAATTAATCCTGGTGTGCAGGATGGTGGACACCGAGAGTTTTAGGTGTGGAGGGTGGATAGTGGGCATGTGAGAGTTGGTTACAGAGAAATAAATGGGGGTATGGGATTGGTTTGTAAGGTGTCAAAGACTTGAGGGCCTACATGCCATGAGAAAACATGAACATTGCTGTGTGACTAATTATACCCCCCTTCCTAACATGTTGGGGGGTGGGGGGGAAACGGGACAAACTATGGGCAATTCAGTGCATGCTCCCTCCTATATTGGTAGGTTGGTTGATAGCATGGCCAGCATATCACAGTAGGGGCTTTCATCTCTGGTCAATACTACCAAACAGTATCTGCAGCACCAAGCTAAACAACAAGAACAAAAGCCAGTGGCTTTTGATTTATTCAAAAATGAAAAAATGAAACCTGCATTTAAATAGAATCCTTTATGGCCTTCAGGATATCTTACAGTCCTTACAGTCAATTACAAATATTATACAGTGTACTTGTGTTGCAAGAAAGAGGGCAGTTAATTTGGGCTTAGCAAGGTCCTCTGAATAGCAGTGAGATAAATGGTCATCTTATCTATTGAATGAAATTGGTGAGAGCTAAACATAGACTAGGAACTCAAGGTGACCTTTACTCCTACAGCCATCTCAGGACCTCTCTCATTCTCACTTGACTGGGTAGGTAGACTTTTAGTTTATCACCTAATTTGAAATAATAGCACGTTGAAAAAAGCATCACTCCCTCAGTGCTGCATCAGAAATGGCAGACTAGGTTACGGTCTCTTCATATCAGTGTTGTTCTCGTTTGGTACAATAGCTCTGAACACATGGAGGAGGAGATGTTACTCGAAGGAAAAGAAAAACAACACAGTTAAAAACTTTTTTTTTTGTAAAGCATTACATTCTCTCTTCACACCAACTTTTGAAAATGTCCCCAGTATCTTACAAACTGAGAACATATGTTAATGGAAAAAAAACTCCACAGGGAACGGGAATAAAATTTACAACTATGATACAAGTGGGATGCCGGTCCTCCCAAACACAGTCGAGATCCAAGGAAGGAGGTGACAGAGGTCAGAAAAAGGCAGTGCACACACCGAAGCCAAAGGTGATTAGACAGCAAACTGTCCAGAAGATCCTCGAATTGTGCCTTGTTGCGTGGAGTCGGTGAAAGCTGCAGCTGCCTCTTCACTTCTTATCTTGTCTGTCGGCTGGTTTCCCTGTCATCAGTTATTCACTGCAACTGCAACAGAGACCGTGACAGTCAGTGAATAGAAGTTCTGCACGTAATGTGGTGAGAGATAGAGTGCATTGAAGATAACGTTACATCTTTTTCATTGCTATGTGAGAGACCCAGGCAGAAGTTGTGTGATCTAAAATCCCATTCATAGTAACAGAATAATTGATTTGTATATTGAAGAAACGTAATGATTATCAAGTCCCCATCTACACCAATTCCATTTAGTGGCACTTGGCCCACAGCCTTCTATGCTTTGGTGATTCAAATTCAGAATAGGATTAGTGTAAATGGGTGGTTGGTGGTCAGCACGGGCTCAGTGGGCTGAAAGGCCTGTGTCTGTGCTGTATGACTCTGCCCAGTATATCCCTCTCGAGTCTGAAGAAGGGTCTCGACCCGAAACGTCACCCATTCCTTTTCTCCTGAGATGCTGCCTGACCTGCTGAGTTACTCCAGCATTTTGTGAAATAAATACCTTCGATTTGTACCAGCATCTGCAGTTATTTTCTTACAAATCCCTCCCGAGGCTCACCTAACTGAGATGTGATCCATCTCAGGTTTTATATGGTCCTTTCAAAATCTCTATCCTCTTTTTCTTTTCTTTCTCCAGATACAAAGGCCATATTTGCATCCCCCTTTTTCATTACTCGCTGTGGCTTCTTTTGTACTTCAGCCGTCCATTTACAAGGAATCCTAAAATCCCTTTGGGTACCCAGTGTTCTTATCTTGTAATCATCTGGAAAGCACTCTTTCTGTTCTTTTCAGTGGACATCGCACTTGGCTGCAAGGAATTCCAATTGCATGGTTGATTAACCTTCTTGTTCTTTGGAACTCAATGCTTTCTTCAACACTGCTCACAACATTGCCTATTTAGTGTGCCATTCACCAATCTAGATGTGTGGTTTTCCTATCTTATCTGTTAATAAATACGCAAATTATTTAACTATCAACACAGATCCCTTACAGATCACCATAATTACCTGTACTGATACAGACCTGCTCGTGTCCATTTCCCGTTCTCCGTCTCCTCCCGCTAAGGCAGTTTTTCCCCAAGTCAATAACACGCCTCCAAATTCTCAAACTTCAGCTAACAATCTACTATGAAGGGCTTTATTCAAATGCCTGACTGAACTGAATATACTTAACACCCAGAGGTATTCCATTCCATACAACATAAACCATTTCCAAAGTTCGGGAGATGAAAACTATCCTTTAAAATCTTTGCCTGCTCTTTCTCATCAGTTAAAAATTGCCGAGATGTTCTGTCACTCAAATTACGGACTGATAATTTTCCAGCAACAGATGTGAAGCTAATTGGTCTATAATTCCGTATCCTTTCTCGCACCTTTCTTAAATAGTGGATTGATAGACAGATTTTTTAAATCTGAAGGAACAGTTCCCGAATAGAGTTCAGTGGAAAATGGTAATGAATGTTTTAAAAAATGCACATATTTTAATTCGAACACGAAAAGCTGGAAATGTCAGAAACACTCTGCAAGCCAGGCAGTATTTGCGGAGAGAAAAACAGAGTTAATTTTTCGGGTTAGAGGTACCTTTAACTCTGAGGAACATTAACCATCTCTCTTTCCACTGGAATGTTACAGCTAGACCATCTATAATGTTCCCACACAGGAATGCAGGTCGGGAGGAGAAGGAGTGGCCTCTCAACCTAACCCTGCCATTCAATGCAATCATTACTGATCTGCCCAAGGCCTCAACTGCACTTCTGTGCCACTCCCCATTTTCCTCAATTTCCCAATCCATCAAAAATCTAATGACCTCCTCTAAATAACAATCTTCTTTGAAATCCTGCCTTAGAGGCCAACTGGCCCTGAAGATTTATTGCCCTTTGGAGCTGATATTTCCTCTATTATTACTACTTTCCTGACATTAATTTTGGTGAGCCACTGCACTTGATGCAAGTATTACTCTACTTAAGATATCTGGCACATTGTGAATACCCCTACCTGAGTGCTCCTTGCCTACAGAGCACACTGTTGCTGTGATACTTCTGCAATGACTGCTGGGAAGCATGTCAAATCTTGAGTACACTATCTGTCGTAGCCACAGGGCAGGGGGATAAAAAGCTGCTCCTGAAGATGTTCTTTACAAAACTTCATCCGACATTTTCGGAGGCTATACATACGTTCAATACATACATTCATTACACGGGTCAATAGACAATAGGTGCAGGAGTAGGCCATTCGGCCCTTCAAGCCGGCACTGCCATTGAATGTGATCATGGCTGATCATTCTCAATCAGTGCCCCGTTCCTGCTTTCTCCCCATACCCCCTGACTCCGCTATCCTTAAGAGCTCTATCTAGCTCTCTCTTGAATGCATTCAGAGAATTGCCCTCCACTGCCTTCTAAGGCAGAGAATTCCACAGATTCACAACTCCACAGGGTCACAGGAATTCCACAGGGTCACATAAAATTACCCCCCACCCTTGCCACTCATGTGGCCCACTGGCGTGGAATCCCTTCCCTTATTTTGTGGGGCGTCTCCACCACACCCTGCCCCCCATGTCCAGCAGCAGAAGGACCCTAGACTGTGGTCCTCCCCCACAGAGCCTTGGCGTTGGCTGCACCAAGCTTCAGTACGTCCCTCAGCACGTACTCCTGCAGTCTGCAGCGGGCCAGTCGGCAACATTCCCCCACGGACAGCTCGCTCCACTGGGAGGTCAACAAAGCTCGGGCAGACCAAAGAGCGTCTTTCACCGAGTTGATGACCTTCCAGCAGCACTCGATGTCAGTCTATGAATGCGTCCCTGAGAACAGTCCGTAAATCACAGAGTCCTCTGTGACAGAGCTGTTCGGAATAAATCGTGCCAGGGACCCTTGCCAACCACTCCAGACTCTGCAAATCCACACTCCGGTCGGCAACCGTCTCCTCTCCATGGCAGTAAACCCGAGGGCAGCGTGCGCTGGTAGTGAGGTTCCGGCGGTGCAGGAAGGATCTGACTGGGAGGGCTCCCCTCACCGCCAGCCAAGCCAGGTCTTGATGCTTGTTGGTAAGCTCTGGCGATGAGGCATTTCACCAGACAAGCTGGGCAGTCTGCTCTGGGAACCACGCCACAGGATCCATGGAGTCATTCCCCTGCAGTGCCTGCAGGACGTTCCGTACTGACCACTGCCCGATGGACTTGTGGTCAAAGGTATTGGTCCAGAAGAACCTTTCCACAATCGACAGATGGTGCGGCAATGTCCAGCTGACTGGCACATTGCGTGGCATCTGCGCCAGGCCCATCCTTCGCAACACCGGGGACAGGAAGAACCTCAGCAGGTAGTGGCACTTGGTGCCCACATGCCTTGGCTCTACGCTCCGCCTGATGCAGCCACACACGAAGATGGCCATCAGGATGAGGGCGACGTTGGGCACGCTTTTACCCCCGTTGTCTGCCGCCTTGTGCATTGTGGCTCGTCGCACCCGGTCCATCCTCGACCCCCAGATAAAGCGGAAGACGGCCCGGGTGATCCCTGTGGCGTAGGAGGGAGGGACGGGCCACACCTATGCCAAGTACAGCAGCCCCGAGAGCACCGCACACCTGATGACCAGATTTTTCCCTGTGAAGGAGAGGGAGCGCTGCTTCCACAGCTCCAGTTTCTTCCCCACCCTGGCTATCTGCTCCAGCCAATTCCTGTCACACGCCTCAGCCCCCCCGAACCAGATGCCCAGCACCTTCAAGAAGTCAGGCTTGATGGTGAAGGGGATGGGAGATCGATCGGGCCAGTTGCCAAAGAGCATGGCCTCGCTCTTCCTGCGGTTCACCCTGACTCCCGTGGCCGACTCTAACTGGTCGTAGACGCTAATCAGTCTGCGGACCGACCCTGGATCCGAGCAGAAGACGGCGACATCGTCCATGTACAGGGAGGCCTTGACCCGAGTGCCCCCACTGCCTGGCAATGTCACTCCTCTTATGCTCGCATCCTTCCTGATGGACTCGGCAAAGGGTTCAATACAACAGACGAACAAGACAGGGAAGAGAGGGAAACCCTGCCTGACTCCAGACCCGACGGGGAAGCTGTCTGATTCCCACCCATTGATTTGGACCCTCATTGATCCCTGTGCCAGTAACCCCAAGTTACTATTAGTTACAGGCTCATCAAAGAGGTAGTGACTGGAACTCCCTGTGCTGAGACACACAGTACAAAGATACTGTGACTATTCACAGTGACATGTATGGGCCATAGTGGAGCATATAGAAATGGGTCAGGCAGAGGCAGTGAGCAAATCCCCAAGGAGATGCAGGTCACGCCTTTATCTGGCAGTTTGCATGGAAATGGCCACAGCTTGCTGGGTAGCATCAGTAGACACCTGTCTGATGCCAGACAAACATCAGACCTAAATGCACCACACCTGGAAGTGCCAGAGCCAATCCCCGACGATCCATATTTGACCCTGAGATGATGGTTAGCATAATCCAACCGCGTGCAAAGCATTTCTGTGTGCAAATCATGCCATAAACAACTGCGCGCATTGGTCTAGTTTCTAGGTGCTGGACCCTTCGAGAGAGCAGGTCCAATGTCATGACGTCTACTCATCTTGCCCTGCGATATAATCCATTGAACAATTTAGTGGGTTTACAGAGTGATCCCAGAGAAATCCTTCTTCATTAAACCTGGAATATTAGTAACTGTTCTGCAGTTCTTCCTTTTGAAACATTGCACTAGACTTACTTTTCAATAAATGAAATCGCACTAACAGGCAGCTAATTAAATCTAATGGTTCAATTGTTACTTAGCTTTTTGAGTCTGCTTTCTTGATGGATCCAGGTCTTGTGATCCTCATCTATTTGGAAGTGAAATTCCCCATTAACACTACATTGCCTTCACTGCATGCTTGGCCAATTACTGAATTAATACATTCTACCACTTAGCAATTGCAGCCTGAAGGGATTTTAAGAACTAAATGCTTTCTAGGTTCTTAATTCTATTCATATGCCTTTCTTCCTTCTTATATCCTGAAGTTGTTTTGTCCTTAATCAGGAAAACTACTCCTCCCCCTCAATAAATCCATCCTTATCTCAGATATGGCTACCAAGGCACGCTCTCCAATTTACATTTGCGCCTGTAGTCGACTACATATCTTCATAGAAATAGAGATAATACAAAAAAGAGCAGGCCATTTGGCCCATTGAGACTGTTTTGCCCTTGAATGCAATCATGGCTGATTATCTATTGCAATATCACATTCCTGTACTCTCCCTAAACCTGCATTTGGGAATTTATTCAGCAGCTCGGTCTTTATAGCCGTATGTGATTATGCGTTTCATCTCTTTCTGAGCTCCCTCAATATGTTCAGTGTTTGTTATTGGTGTTGGTTTATTACTGTCAAGTGTTCCAAGATTTATTGAAAAGCTTTGCTTGCGTGTTATCCAGTCAAACCAAATCATTATCTACGCAAGTCCATTAAGGCCTTATGGAAGTAAAACTAACAGTGCAAGGACAAAATTAACAGAGTGCAGGATCAGGTGATGCAGAATTATACCGTTATCATCATATCATATCATATATATACAGCCGGAAACAGGCCTTTTCGGCCCTCCAAGTCCGTGCCGCCCAGCGATCGCCGTACATTAACACTATCCTACACCCACTAGGGACAATTTTTACATTATAGTTACAATGAAAATGTTCAAAGTCAGCAATAGATTTATCCATTACAATATCACATTCCTCTACTCTCCCTAACCTTTTGCATCTGGGAATTTATCAATCTGCTTAACATTATTCAGCAACTCAGCCTCCACAGCCGTATGTGGTTGTAAGTTCCATAGGTTCACCTCTTTCTGAGTGAAGAAGTCTCTCCTCATCTCAGTCATAAATCTATACCATGTAACCTGTGACCCCACTTTCGACTCAGTCCAGCTAGGAAAAACATCCTCCATGCCTCGTCTGTCTAGATCTATCAAAATGCTGCAAGCTCAAGTTGGATCCCCTCAATTACAGCCCCTCTCATTGTTCTATCGTCTAGTGAAACGCCATTTGAACAGGTATATGAATCGGATGCGTCTCGAGGGATATGGGCCAAATGCACAGAAGTGTTACCTGCCCAGAATGCCAACTTGGGCGACATGACCAATTTCGGCCGAAGGTTATCTTTCCATGCTATTTAGCCCTATGATTTAAGGTTGACCCAATCTTTCCCCAGACAATTGCACTGCCATTCCTAGAGTCACCCTGGTGAACCTTCGCTGCACTGCGCAAGAACACAATCAAATAGAAGCAGGAGCAGGTCTCTCAGCTTCTCAAGCCTGCTCCGCCATTCAATATGGCCAATCTATGTTGGCCTCAACTTCTCTCGTGTGCCTAATCCCCATGACCCTCAATTGCTTGAGCTCTTAAACATGTTACCATTTCCCCCTTAAACATCTTCAGTGATCTGACCTCTACCACCCTCGAGGGCAGGGAATTCCTGCAATTAACTGCCCTCTTGTGAAGTCTCTGTGGTGAGAATATTCCTTCTGAAAATTACACAAAATGCTCCAAATGTGTTTCACTAAGATTCTCTATAATTATAGCAAGAAATCCTTGCTCCTATATTCAAGTCTTCTTGCAATGGGGACTAACATAGGATTTGCCTTTGTCAATGCTTGCTGTTGCTAATACTCCATGCACTTGTGTGAAGAGCACTTTGGCTCTCATTCCAACCAACATGTGCCCCCAGCACATATTTATAACTCTTACTCTACTCACACAACTTTTTGTAATCCAGTCTTTGCATTCTCTCTATACCACTCCCTTCCTCTCCCCTCTCCCCTCCCCCTTCCTCCCTCCCTCCCCCTCCCTCCCCCCCATTCTTCCCATCCTATTCTTCGCCCATTTCCTGTACTAAAATGGTCACACAGGCCACTCCTAGCAGTTTGGTCAAGGCTATCTGAGGAGGAAGGGCAACACAACACAGCACAAGACCTCCCTCACTGAATCATCTATCTTGATGGTGATATTCCACCAATAACTTCATTTCATCTATTGTATTACAGGAAATAGAAAGTTATTATCTTTTCAAATCTATTCACTAAACCATTAGTCCACAGGGATCTGAGCAATCATACAGAGACGGAAAATAGAGACACTTATTTTGGATTGCATCATTAATATTCGTATGCATTGTTAAATTTAAAACACTCTTTACATATTGATGCCTTTACAAGGTAAACAATTTGAAGCCTTATTCTAAAAGGCCTATTGGAGAAACTGAAATCTTAAATGGCTTGGCAGACAGGAAACAAAGACTAGGAATAAACGGGTCCCTGTCAGAATGGCAGGCAGTGGCAAGTGGAGTGCCGCAGGGCTTGGTGCTGGGGCCGTAACTATTTACAATATATAATTAATGAATTTGATGATGGAATTAAAAGTAACACTAGCAAATTTGCAGATGACACAAAGCTGGGTGGCAACATGATCTGCGAAGAGGATGCCAGAAGGTTGCAGGGTGACTTGGACAGCTTGAGTGAGTGGGCAGATGCATGGCAGGTGCAGCATAATGTAGATAAATGTGAGGTTATCCACTTTGGCGGCAAGAACAAGGAGGCAGATTATTATCTCAATGGTGTCAGATTAGGGAAAAGGGATGTGCAACGAGACCTGGGTGTCCTTGTACACCAGTCACTGTGAATGGCGGTGCTGGCTCGAAGGGCCAAATGGCCTCCTCCTGCACCTATTTTCTGTGTTTCTAATATCATCTCCAGTTTCTGGAGAAAAAAAAATGTCAAAGCACTGCTTAGATTACTGTAAGCAGTTCTGGTCACTACACTACAGACCATAGGAAGGACATGATTGTGTCGGAGATAGTGCAGAGGAGATTCGTCAGGATGTTGCCTGGTTTGGAAGACTGTAATTATGTGGAGAGATTGGATCGGCTGGGGCTGTTTTTCCAGGAGCAAAGGAGACTGAAGGAAAGTCCGATATAAATATATAGGATTATGAAAGGCATAGATCATAAATATGCTATGTAATATTGGATAGAATATTTTTCCCTTGGCAAAAACATGTATCAAAAAGAGGAGGGCATCGGTTTAACGGAAGGAGTTTTAAAGGGGATCTGAGGGGTAAGTATTTTTTTACACATAAAGTGGTTGATACCTGGAAAGCACAGCCCGAGGAAATGTTAGAATTAGATACATAGAAACATAGAAAATAGGTGTAGGAGTAGGCTATTCGGCCCTTCGAGCCAGCACCGCTATTCAATATTATCATGGCTGATCATCCAAAATCAGTACCTCGTTCCTGTTTTCTCCCCATATCCCCTGATTCTGTTAGCCCTACAAGTTATATCTAACTCAAATTCAACCTCAGGTACAATTACTATGTTAAAGAGGCACTTAAGACAGATGCGTAAATGGCAAAGGCATAGAATGTTGGCAAATGAGATTTGTGTTGATTGGCAAAAGGTCAGCAAGGACATGGTGGGCCGAAGGGCCAGTTTCTGTGCAGTAAAATTATACGTCTAAGCGGCATTTACTTAAATTGAGACGTGAACCAATTTCCAATGAGTGGTTGTGTCAGTGTAACGGACTGGGGAGTGGTGAGGTGTTGGCTTATTTCTGGCAGTGCCACTTTATTTCATTGCCGCAGGACGAGTAACCAGGCCACTCACTGCCACTCCTGCATATCTGATCGGGAACCACAGGGAGCAAAGAGAATTCCACACCAGAATTATTTCAGTGCAATCCCATCATTTAGTTGGAGGTCAGGTGAAAGGGGGGGGGGGGGTGGGGGTGGAGGGAGCCTCGCCATTCTGCACCAGCATTAAACAAGAGAATGCAGACGTTATTGACTGCAAATGCTGAAACTTCAGCAAAAATCGAAGTGGTGGAGGAACTCAGGCAACATAAGTTCATAAGTCACAGGAGCAAAAATAGGCCATTTGCCCCATCGAATACTCCGCCATTCAATCATGGCTGATCTATCTTTCCCTCTCAACCCCATTCTCCTGCCTACTCCCCATAACCCTTGACACCATTACTAATGAAGAATCTGTCAATCACCCCACCTTAAAAATACCCAATGACTTGGCAATGAATTTTGCAGGTTCACCACCACTAACATCTGTGGACAGACTCATGACCGATGGATGAATGCTCACCTCCTACTCTTTCCAACCCTGAGTCTCCCATTTCCCTTTTATCCCCCTCCCTTTCCCCTCCTCTTGTCCACTTCTGTCCATATCTCTCCCCCCGCATTACCATTTCACTCCTGCATGTTTTGCTTATCTGACAACCTTTCGTCTCTTTTTCATCTCCAGTCTTTGCCACTTACTCTGTCCATCTGCCAAGCAACACCCACCTATCTTTTGCCAGGGCCTGCCCCACCCCCACCTCTCTCTTATTGCACCCCACTTCCCCCACTCGATCATTCTGAAGAAAGTTCCCAACCAGAAACATCTGTCCATTACTCTCCACAGATGCTGCACTGAGCTCCTCCAGCACTTTGTTTTTTTGCTCAGCATTAAATAGCAGATTTATTCCCGGTTTTATCATGCATAAAGCTTAAATTTCCATGGAGATTTTGTGAAATTCATCGAAATGTAACGGTCGAGAAATTCAATTGCATAGCATTGCTTATTTTAGCTTTGTACAATTGGAAATCAATTTCGAGAATGAAGTGCGTCTCTCCATAAATCTGACAGGGCAAGAGCTATCCTTGTGCGACTAATGCGCTTCTGCTTCAGGGGTACCTGAAATGATGTCACTCTCTGCTCAATAATCCTTCTGGAGCACCGTCGGGAATCTGGCCTGAGCTGACCTGGCAGTGACCCTTGCTGGGCTTCCCAGCATAGCTTGGGATCGGGAGCTTAACCGACCCTGTGTTCTCCTGGCTTTCTCCTGCCCTGCATCAGCACCTCCCCTCCCCACCACTGCCCCACAATGCCTCCATTGAGACCCCATCCCCTCCAGGTTCCAACCCCCTGACATAATAGAAAACATTGGACAAACCCGGTAGGTCAGGCAACATCTGTGGCACAGATGACATTTCAGGTCGAAGACAAGGGGAATCAAAGATGAAAACAATTGTTGACCCACTCTGCAACTCTCCTATAGTACAACAAAAGCAGCACGATTTAGGACGATGAGTTGATTGTCGGCCCTTGCTGTGAGGGGAATGCAACTTAAAAGTGGGCGTTTTGCTGTAATGGTACAGGATGTTACTGAAACCACACCAAGAGGACTCAACAATTCCACTATTTCTTAATTAAGGAGCTCCATACTTACACTGAAGCCCGTTTTAACCTTAAACACGCTGTTCCTCTTTCCACAGGGGCTGCCTGACCTGCTGAGTGTTTATGGTATTTGCTGTTTTATTTTCAGGTTTCGAGCATCGGGAGCTTTTTTGGTTCCTAATCTTTTGATCATTCCATTCAAACAGCCCTTCCATCTCTTTCTCCGCCCAATGACTCCCTTCACCAATTCTATCCTTTCCATACCTTCACCGTGGATCAAAGGGGCTGTTTTCTTGGTCTTTGGCTCCTGCTACATTGACATAGGATGTTAGTGAGATGAACATTTGGAGCAGTGAGCACAGTTTAGCTCTACTTAATTGAGGAAGTGGTCCAGACAAGGCTCACAGGATTGATTGCTGGGATGAAGGGATTGGCTTATGAGGAATAATTGAGCAGGTTGGTCCTACACTCATTGGAGTTTGGAAGGATTGAAGGTGATTCCTTTGAAATGGATCTGATCCTAAAGGCTGATACTGATATCCTATTGAGAGGATCATACAAGGGTGTGCGGCTTCAAATTAAAGGAGTTGCCCATTTAAGATGGAGATGAAAAGGAATCTTTCCACTCGGAGCTGTGAATCTTTTTGATTCTTTACACCAGAGAGCTGAAGGGGATGACCTATATTCAAGGTAGAGATTGATAGATTCATAGGGGTGTCTGGGGAACAGGCAGGAAAGTGGGACTGAGGCCAAGATCAGATATTGAATGGCGGACAAGGCATATACTGTGGCAAGTCTCCGAGAAGCTCTAGGCTCACATCTTTGAGAGTTTCCTCTTTTTGTAAAATTTTACTATTCTTGGATTCTAGGAACCTGTTGCGAACATCAGGGCAGGTGCAATGTGATGCAATATATGGCTTCCCCTATATTGTTCCATTAAGCACTCAGCATAAATACAAAATGAGTTAGATGTGCAATGAAGCTTCCTCTACGCAACTCCATTCGAAACCTCCAAGACATGTGGAGTACAGGTCAAATACAGTGAGAGCTCCCGCTACACTCTTCCATCATACACTCCAGGATAGACAATAAACAATAGACAATAGGTGCAGGAGGAGGCCATTCAGCCCTTTGAGTCTGCACCGCCATTCAATGTTATCATGGCTGATCACTCTCAATCAGTACCCCGTTCCTGCCTTCTCCCCATACCCCCTGACTCCGCTATCCTTAAGAGCTCTATCCAGCTCTCTCTTGAATGCATTCAGAGAATTGGCCTCCATTGCCTTCTGAGGCAGAGAATTTCACAGATTCACACCTCTCTGACTGAAAAAGTTTTTCCTCATCTCAGTTCTAAATGGCCTACCCCTTATTCTTAAACTGTGGCCCATTGTTCTGGACTCCCCCAACATTGGGAACATGTTTCCTGCCTCTAACGTGTCCAACCCCTTAATAATCTTATACGTTTTGATAAGATCCCCTCTCATCCATCTAAATTCCAGTGTATACAAGCCTAGTCGCTCCAGTCTTTCAACATATGACAGTCCCGCCATTCCGGGAATTAACCTAGTGACCTACGCTGCACGCCCTCAATAGCAAGAATAGATAAAGAAGGTTTAGATACAGAGTAAATGTCCACTTACTTGCCTCAGACACAGCTTTGTAAAAGAGCTCCCTCTTGCACCACTGCCCTGCTCTTATTTCTCCACCAGCTGCCTCTGAGGCTGGTGTTTTGATGCCAATTAGTACTTAGTGAGTGGCGAGTTTGTTATGTTGGTCCATATCCAGCTGCCAACAGACTCACTTTCCAAGTCTCTCACATGGCCATCCAACTGTGAAGACTCCCCTATCACTCTATCCACCAGCTTTAAAGCAGGGTCATAGGACAGTGAGATAAGCCGCAGATCCACCCGGGTTAGTGAGGACCTGTGACTGAACACTGCCAATGCTAGGACAGAGTAAAAACACCATTCAGTATATCACACCTTGCGATTGATGTCTTGGCAAGGCAACTTCTGCCTTGCCATGAGAGTGCTGAACCAAGACCGTCCCAGTTGCTCGCATCGGTGCTGAAGCAACAACTAAATGAAAATTGTATTTCACTGAGCTTATGGAAGCTCCCAGCAGTAGTCGGTGGCTCAATGTTCTTGTCCATGAACAGCGATGCTGACTGCACCATTGACCTCTGGTCAGGGAACACAGGCAGGACACTTCAAGTTGTACATTCTCTCCCCCCCACCCCTCCCCACCACTCCGCAAATAGCATGTAGACCAGCTGACTGGCAACAGGAAAATAACAAACCTGAACCCTGCTGCTCGCAAGGTCTGTTTCTATTGTGTGTCGGGTGTATCCGGAGTATGGTTATTCATCTAGAAGAAAGAAAAGACGAGGGGAGGATTGGGGGAGAAAGAGCACAGTTAATGCACAGGAAGTCTCTGCAAGGCCACATTCAACTTGGAGCCCAAATCTGGAGCTTTGCCTCAAACCACACAACGCTGATGTGAGAGGGGAAGTAACTCAGAAGTGGAATATAGTGCTACACTTTCCTTACCACATATAAGGCCATCCAGCCCATCAAGTCTTTGCTGGCTCCGACAGCATTCCCATCAATCCTATTATTTATTTCCCTCTACCTCATTCTCCTATCAGCTCTCCCCAATAATCCTGTCACCCACTCACACCATGGGCCAATTTATTCTGGTCAATTCACCTTCTAGCTGGCGCGTCTTTGGGACATGGGAGGAAAGCAGACGAACCTGGGGGAGATGCGCATGTGGTCGCAGGGAGAACGTGCAAACTTCACCCAGACAGCAATGGAGGCCAGGATCGAACATGGTTGTTTCAGCTGTGATGTGGCGGCACTACCCACTACGTCACCATGGCAATCAGGAGTTTCCCTGCCCATCTGGTCCTGGGTGCGTTCTCTCAGCCAGAGGCATGACACCTGGTTGAGATGGTAACCCCCCCCCCCCGGACACTTGGATCAAGTGGGAATTCTTGGCCAGGACGGCAACGAGAAGAAGCCAGTGAGCAATTCTCTCTGATTTGCTCAGTAATACCCAGGGTATCTGCCAGGTGGCTCTGTCTTCAGCTTCTTTGTTCTTGACCGCCCCTTGCCACAGGGCAGTTACTGCCCCTGCCCTGCTGAGTGGAGGAAGAGGTGGGCAAGAAGCTGAGTGCCTGCAGAGTGGAGAGGTAATGACGCCTGCACAACGTACCAGCGCCTGCAGGGAAGGAGCGGACTAAACTAGCAGTCGCACGTGAAGCACTTGCTAAATATAACACATAAACATCGACTAAAGAAATAAAACAGCAATTAGAATGAGTCTCACTCAGGGGAAAAGAGACATTTAATTTTAGCTCATGCAATATTTTATGTCCCCTACTTCTCATCATCCACGAAAAACAATTTCCTCTTCAAATTGCTCTAATGATGAAAGCTCAGCTTAATAGCGCAGGGCTGCGAGACTCGACTGTCTGTGTGAAGGAGAGCTTATGACCTAACATTTAAATCGCTGGAGAACCATCGCAGGCGGAGATCGGCCCTCTATTAAATACCTTTTTAAACGTGGCTGATATGTAGTGCTCATACTGATTCACAGTGCTCAAAACGTAAGTCATTTACCAGTGGACTTGCAGGATTTAAATTTGCCCAACACTGGGAGGGTGACATCCAGCCCTCACATGGTACTCTCTCGTTCAGCACTTATCTCTGCTCCCCTGCAAGAGCGACAGAGAATGCACGGACACTCCACAGAGTGAGCGGGTTTCAATAATGGTTCGGTGATGGGCTGATTGATGCAAGCAGTTGGTAACATGGTGCGCACAGCGCTTGCCCAAGTTGATGCTGATTCATGCTGACTATAGCAAGGTTCTCCCCTGACTGGCCTTGATATTGATGGAGAGGGGGTGGATGTAACAATTTACCAGGCCAAACCTTAATTGATAAATAATGTGCAGAATGCTTGACTCACAGGAGGCTGACTCCAGGAATTAAAGAAGGAATTTACAAAGCATGTTCTTGTGTGCATTGGAATTGCCAAAAGCCTTTACGGCCAGCAAAGTCACTGCGAAGATGCAGGAAGTCCAGCAGTCAATCTAAATACGGGCTAAAGTATGGGCACTCCACAGGACCTGAACACTCAACTCACTGTTTCAGAATGGGTAGGCCATTTAGGACTGAGATGAGGAAAAACTTTTTCACCCACAGAGTTGTGAATCTGTGGAATTCTCTGCCACAGAAGGCAGTGGAGGCCAATTCAGGGGATGTTTTGAAGAGAGAGTTAGATTTAGTTTGCAAAAGGATGGCTGATTGATGGTATCCACTTTAGGGCAACTCTGAAAGCCTAATGACTCTGAATGCTTGGAGGGACAGAGGTGCAAAGACTGGAGTTGGGGGTCAGTAATTAAAGATCAAAGACTACCTTGGCTGGAAATATGAAACAGTAACAGAAAATGCTGGAAATGGATGCACCAGTGGCAAGAGAAACAATTGACTTTTCAAGTTGAAGATCCATTGCCGGAACAGTTTCACCACGCCGAAATGCGACGTATATTTCTCCTTCTGCTTTTATTGGGAATGAAGGAAACTTCCTATAATTGTGAACGAATGTGTTCAGCCTTACAGGCATCCGATGGCCAATTTCACTCTCCGCTATAATGGGCAGGAACAGCGGGAGCCGAGAGCTTGCCACAACAGCTGTCCGTGACATGATGTAATGCAAAACCCACGCAAATTCATTTCAAACACAGCTTCTTGCAGGAACTCTTCCAAATGAACAAGAAACTACAGTGTTGGTCAGCGTAACCCTCCCAGCTCCTCGTATATCTGGGCGTCTAGCTTCTGCACGTAGCGGCTACCATCAACTGAACTGATTGTGTGTGAGCCACAATTGGGCATTGACACTCCATTGCAACTGATTGCATCTGACAATGCAGGGAAGCTGTGTGTGCATGGTCTACACGGATGTAAGCAATGGAAAGGTTAGGCTTGTTAGCAAATGAACCGGGAGCATCAGTTTCGGGTTAGACAGCCTAATGTTTGGAAATGATAGAGAAGTTGATCATCAAATGTTCCTGAGTATGAAGCAACAATGAGAAAGAAACAAACATTTAAAGACATTTGTTCTCCACTCCATTGTTCCTTCTCGATTTTTTTTGTCATAAGAACATTGGTTATTGAGCTTCTCTTCATATTTGAAATATATAGATTCGCAGTCAACCCTGCAATACGTCCCTATACAGTCCACTCTTCACCCCTCAGTAAAGACCCCTCCCCGTTCTCCATTCTCTATGCAGTCCACCCAACACCCCTCAATAAAGCCCCCTCCCTCTCCATTCCCTCGACAATCTCATCTCCACCCCTTAATAAACCCCACCTGCTCCCCATTCCCTCTGCAGCCCACCCTCTCTTTGCAATCCTCTTCTATGCAGTCCATTCTCACCCATCTATGGAGTCTTTCCTCTGTTTTCAGAGAGGTAATTGTTGGCAACAGTCGCTTCCTTCACCACCAGTGCACAATGGCAGCAGGGTGCACCATCTGCAACATGATCACCTTCCTCACATGTCAGATTCCAGCACTACCAGCCTTTGTGTTCTTGCTTATCATCCTTTTCGCTCCACCTTCACTCTTACCTGGTTCTCTCTGTCATCCACCTGCCTCTGTCTACGAGCTCCAGTCCTCATCTCCAGTTGACCTCATTTGCCTGTCATCCCCCACCCCACCATGGTTTACTATCACCTGCTGGTCCCTGTCTCAACCTTCCCTCTCACCTCTTTAAATTGGCTACCTTCCCTCCGTTCTCTCAGTCCCGATTCAGGATTTCAATCCGGAATGTTGACTATTCCTTACACCCACCCTTTCTACAGAAGCTGCTTGACCCATTGAGCTGCTCGAGCAGATTGCTTGTCGCTCCCTGTGGCAGCGCCTACACACTCTTCTGTCAACAATGTGAACTCATTCCACCCATTCCAACGGTACCTCCCAAACTGGAGACCTTTCCCACCAAGGACAAGGGATGCAGTTGCATGGGACCACCACCACCAAATCACACAGCATCCTGTCTGCAAAACGCATTGCCAGTCATTCACTGCCTTGGTCACAATCATCCATTGCGAGAGCACCTTCATCAGAGGGACTGTAGCTGTTCAAGAGGGCAACTCATCACCTCCGTTTAAGGCAATTACAGATGAGCAATAAATGCTGGCCTTCTTACTGACATTCAGACGCCGAGAACGAGTAAATAAAACAGAATGGTAACTACACAGTGACATGATGAGTGCCAGTATCAATGTAAGCGTGTCCTTCACCACACTAGTCCCACCTCAGGCTACGCTTACCAGCTCATCTATGCCTTCCTCGTCAAAGCAATCCTCCACTCCTTCGCCCTCCTCAAGGATCTCATCTTCCAGCTCTCCTCCATCCACCGTCTCCCCCTCTGTCTGCTCGTCTGCTGTGGCATCGTCCGCATTGCCTGCCATCTCTTCACCCGAGTTGTGCTTTGGTGGCGCGGTGACGTCTGCCTTCGGCTCTGCAAAGTGACGGGCATTACAGTTTATTTCCAGTCCCTGGATGACTGAGACAGGCCAGCAACACCACACCATGACTCCATTCTCAAACGTCCAGCTATGCTGGTATCAGGCAGACATGACTGCAGCTTCATAAGAGGGGCATGAAGACGTTGAACACTCAATGTTTTTCCCAAAGTAGAGGATCCAAACAGTAGAGTACATAGGCTTAAAGTGAGAGGGCGACATATTTTGGCTCAGAGGATAGTCCGTATCTGAAATGAGAGGCCAGAGTGAGCTACAGAAGTGGACACAATTACGATATTTAAAAGACATTTGAACAGATAGGAGGTTTGAACTTAGTCCAGCTGTATAAGAGGTGAGGCAGTCCCCACCAGCCTGTCCTTACAGGGAAGGACCAAGGAACCATTGAGTCATAGAGAGATACAGCAGAGAAACAGGACCCATGGCCTACCATTACACTAATCCTGCATTCATCTCATTTTGCTATCTTCACATTCCCATCAAATCCCTCAGTTTCCACCACTCACTTACACACTAAGACCAACTTACAGCGGCCAATTAGACCATTAGCACACACGTCTCTGTGAAGCACTTAGAAGAAACCACGCTGACACAGGGAGAACATGCAAGCTCCACATAGACAGCCCCCTAGGTCAGGATCAAACTTGGACATCTGGCATTATGAAGAATCACTCTGCCGCCCAGGCACAGAAAATGATAATTAGCTTAACATTTATGCACCACCTTCCTCCCACTTCCATCGAACTCCACCTGCTTTCACCTGTATGTACTTAGCAATTCTCCCCATAATGGCAACCACACAACCTCATCATCCCCTTACCATTACAAGAAGCACATTCTCATTGTTCTGCTATTTCACCTGTACTCTTAAATAGGGCTATGTCATTCATGAAATATCCTCTCTACATCTCCCCCACATAAATCTGCCATTTCTTAGATACCCTGAGATAATCATTTCTCTGGGAACCAACCTGAGACCTGTTCGATTCTTACTGTTGGTGTGTTGTGGAGAAATTCACCTCCAAAAGTGAAAACCATTTAAAATATTTATGTAAGTAGGAAAATACAATGAATGAAAATGAGGAATTTAGAATGATAGAATCATGGAGTGATACGGGGTGGATACAAACCCTTCAGCTCATTGTGTCCACACCGACCATCAACCACACATTTTACAAACATTCTGCTATAATTCCACTTTTTATTCTATTCTCTCAACATTCTTCCACTCATCTGCACACGAGGGGCAATTGACAGTGGCCAATTAATGTCCCAATCCATATGTGTTTGGCATACAGGAGGATCTGGAGTTCCATGGGAAACACATAGGTCACCGGCAGCCTCTGAGGTTAATATCGACCGCGAGTCCCTGGCTCTCCGACTAATTTTTCCCAATAACAGTGAATGGTAGGGTGCTGGGGAGTGTTGTGGAGCAAAGGGATCTAGGACTGCAGATACTAGTTCCTTGAAAGTGCATCACAGGTAGATGGGGAGGTCAAGAAAGCTTTCGGCACATTGGCCTTCATCGGTCAGGGTATTAAGTACAGAAGTTGGGATATTATGTTACAATTGTACAAGATGTTGGTGAGGCCACATTTGGAGTATTGTGTTCAGTTTTGGTCGCTAGGACTTCATTCTTGGAATGCAGGAGGATGAGGGGTGATCTTATAGAGGTGTATAAGATCATGAGGGGAATAGATAGAGTGGATGCACAGAGATCTTTTAATTAGAGTAAGGAAATAAAGAACCAGAGGACATGGGTTTAAGGTGAGTGGTGAAAGATTTAATAGGGATCCGAGGGGAAACATTTTCACACAGAGGGTGGTTGAAGTTAGAGAAGAGAGTGGTGGGTATATGGAATGAACTGCCAGAGGAAGTACTTGAGGCAGATACAATAACAACATTTAAAAGGCATTTGACAGATACATGGATAGGAAAGATTTAGAGGGATATGGTCCAAACGCGGGCAGGAGGGACTAGTGTAGAGGGGGCAGATTGGTCAGCATGGGCAAGTTGGGCTGAAGGGCCTGTTTCTGCACTGTATGACTCTATGACCTACCCTATCATTTAATTCCTCCCAGATTCTGCCACTAACCTACAAATTTGGGGCCATTTACAGTGACAAACTGACTACCAATCCTTATGTCTTTGGGATGTGGGCGGAAACCAAAGCACCCAAGGCCACACTTGCAGAATGATCTTGATACGATGAATGACAAGCAATGCATTGATATGAATTCAGTCGCTTGGTATTAGAAGGAACATCACCTCATTGGGTTGAAGACACACGAGGAGTGGATCATAGTAAAGGGGTGTTGGTAAATTGTTGTTTTCCTTTTGGTCATATTTGGTTATGAGGTGAAGGAGATGATAAACTGCGGGTAAAAAGCAGTCCTGTATATCGGTGAGACCAACCCCAGGCTTGGCCATCGTTTCGCTGAACACCTCCGCTCAGTCCACCTGAACCTATCTGATCTCCCGGTGGCTCAGCACTTTAACTCCCCCTGCCACTCCCACACTGATCTTTCTGTCCTGGACCTCCTCCATTGCCAGAGTGAGGCCCAGCGCAAATTGGAGGGACAGCGCCTCATCTTTCGCTTGGGCAGCTTACACCCCAGCGGTATGAACGTGGACCTCTCTAACTTCAAGTAACCCTTGCTTTCCCTCTCTCTCCATTCCTCCCCTTTCCCAGTTCTCCGACCAGACTACATTATCTCTGTTTGCTTTGTTGCCACCTTCACCCAGCTAACAATGATCTATTCTACATTTTCCTTGATCTCCATTCCCTTTGCCCTGTTTTCACACCTGTACACTCCCTTATCTATCAATCTCCCTCCCCCCCTTACGTCAGTCTGAAGAAGGGTCTCGACCCAAAATGTCACCCATTCCTTCTCTCAGAGGCGCTGCCTCTCCCGCTGAGTTACTCCAGCATTATGTGCCTTTGGTGACAAGCAGTCCACTGATTGTAGTGCAACAAAGCAAACATAAAACAAGACCCTGCCTGCACTCCCAGGATCCACTTCAAAGGAGAGCATGGCTTTCTGGCCAGTTTTCATTGTTCAGCCAACAGCATTGCCATGTCACCGCATCTTGCGGCCAGTGAGTGGGCTGCGAATCAATTTTCTTTAGAAAAGGTGAGCGCGGCGAGAAGTTGTGCACGGTGCCTTCAAATCCCCTGAGGTCACGAAAGTCACATCAAAATGCAAGCTCAACCTTTGGTTTATGCATTGCTGGGAGGTGCATCACCTAATCTTTAATCCACTTTCTTATATCTAAACTGGAATAGTATTTCTTCACTAATATGAATCAGCAATGGTCATGGATTGGTAATGGTAAGAACAACTAATTGGACTTTCCTCCATATCCAGCAGGAATGGGGCTGGACTGCTGGAGTCCCTTACCAATTGCTGATCGTACGACCTCCCACCACCAGTCAAATATAACCCCCAATATATGCCGGGTAGCAGAGTCTTGCTGTGTGCTTGGGTGGGATTCTCTTCCAGCGATCCGGGTTCTGCTGAGAGTTTTCGGCATGAGGGTGGGATGCCTCTGACACAGAGAGACTTTGGGAATGGAATGGGTGTAGGTCTGACTGGCCCCCTGATTCAAATTTTTATCTCTGTTTGCTTTGTTGTCACCTTCTCCCAGCTAACAATTATCTATTCTACATTTTCTTTGATCAGCATCTCTTTTGGTGTCTCGTTTTCACACCTTAATAATAATAATAATAATGCATTACATTTATATAGCGCTTTTCAAACACTCAAAGACGCTTTACAGGGATTACTAGAACATAGAGAAGAAAATAAATAGATAAATAAGTAAACGAACAGAAAAAGGAGACAGAAGGTGAGGTGACGGTCAGTGGTTGAAGGCAGTGCTGAACAGGTGAGACTTCAGTGATGTTTTGAATGTGGTGAGTGAGGAGGAGTCTCTGACGGTTTGGGGTAGTGAGTTCCAGAGGGTGGGAGCAGCGATGGAGAAAGCCCTGTCCCCCCAGGATCTGAGTTTGGTCCGGATGGGGGGGACAGGTTGGCAGCAGCAGAGCGGAGGGTGCAGGTGGGAGTGTGTCTGTGGAGGAGGTCAGTCAGGTAGGATGGGGCCAGGTTATGGAGGGCTTTGTGGGTCATGAGGAGGATTTTGTACTGGATTCTCTGGGGGATGGGGAGCCAGTGGAGCCGTCACTTCCTTATCTGTGGCTCCCTCTCCCCTGACTCTGTCTGAAGAAAGGTCTCGACCCGAAACGTCACCCATGCTGCCTGTCCCGCTGAGTTACTCCAGGATTTTGTGTCTATCTTAACTGTTATTCCTCATGGTCTTTGAAGTGCATCACCTAACCCTTTCCAAACTTTCATAAAGTCATAGAGTTATACATTTCAGAAACATGCCCTGCAGCCCACCTTGTCCACACTGTTCACGTTGGCTTTCTGGGCTAGCCTAATTTTCCTGCATTTGGCACATATCCCTCTACATCCATCCTATCCATATATCTGTCTAAAAGTCATAATTGTTTCCACTTCTATAGTTTCCTATGGCAGCTCATTCCAGATACGGACCACCCTCAGGCTGAAAATGTTGCTCCTCAGGTCACTCTTAAATCTTTCTCCTCTTACCTTAAGCCAATACCGTCTCGCTTTAGAATCCTCTGCCCTGGGAAAAGGGCAGTGAGCATTCACTTGATGAGGTATATTCGATCAATCTCAGTTTCCTGTACTCTGAAAAGTACCAGCCCATCCAACCACTCCCTATAACTCAAGTCTACAAGTCCCAGTAACATCCTGGTGAATCTCTTTTAGTTTAGTATTTTTTTAGTTTAGGGATACAGCACGGAAACTGGCCCTTCGGCCCACCGGATCCACGCCGACCCCGCATTTTAACACTATCCTACACCCCCTATGGACAATTTTACATTTACCAAGCCAATTAACCTACAAACCTGTACGTCTTTGGAGTGTGGGAAGAAACCGAAGATCTCGGAGAAAACCCACGCAGATCACGGGGAGGACGTACAAACTCCGTACAGACAAGCACCCGTAGTCGAGATCGAACTCGGGTCTCCGGCGCTGCATTCGCTGTAAGGCAGCAACTCTACCGCTGTGCCACCGTGATGTCCCTTCTGCAACCTTTCCAGCTACTCCACCCTTTTTCTTACAATCCATCTTTTCGACCCAGCTCAAACCCTGCTTTAATCTGGCATCCATTTTCTATCTGCTCAGACTCCTGGCAGGAGCTTGGGAAGATATGGGCACCAATCATTGCAGGCTGCCGACTGCATGTGTTCACGGCTTGGCTTGAAGCTCAGGGTCGTTCATACCCCACTCAACTGGCAGAGGCCGAGGGATGATCTTGGTGACAGGGCAGGCAAGAGCGGCTCACAGCTTATGTGGGAACCGCACAATGAGAAGTAAAGGAGCAGAGAAAGTGGAGAAAACCTGGAGGAAACATTTTACCTCATTAGATTCTGTGTTATAAGTAATTGACACATTAGACACAACAGATTGGAAATTGAGTGCTATTTGAGAGCTATTTGCGATGTAAATGAAAAAGAACCTGCCTGCAGCAAATGCCAGCATGTCCTTCACATTCAAATTGTTTTTAGCAGCAGTGTTCGAGGATCAAAATATAAGGCACACTATGGTGATCAGGAACTGTGTGATAGTCGGGGCTAGTGTGGTGCTCAGAGGCAGTGCAGTGTTTAGGGGGCAGTGTGGTTTTTGGGGGGTTGTGGAATGTGGGGGAGGTGTGGTATATGGGGGAGGTGTGGTGTTTTGGTGGGGCAGTGTGGTGTTTTGGTGGGGGTTGTGGTATGTGGGAGAGGTGTGGTATATGGGGGAGGTGTGGTGTTTGGGTGGGGGCAGTGTGGTATTTGGGGGGGGCAGTGTGGTGTTTGGGTGGGGCTGTGGTATGTGGGGGAGGTGTGGTATATGGAGGAGGTGTGGTGTTTGGGGGGGATAGTGTGGTGTTTGGGTGGGGGTTGTGGTAAGTGGGGAGGTGTGGTATATGGGGGAGGTGTGGTGTTTGGGGGGGGGGCAGTGTGGTGTTTGGGTGGGGGTTGTGGTAAGTGGGGGAGGTGGAGTGTTTGGGGGAGGGGGTTGTAGTATGTAGAGAAAGTGCAGTGTTTGGGGGAAGGGGTCGTGGTGTGTGGGAGAGGTGCAGCGTTCAGGGTCAGTGGTGTTAGGGAGGGTTGTAGTGTGTGGGGGAGGTGTGGTGTTTGGGGGAGGGGGTTGTGGTGTGTGGGGGAGGTGTGGTGTTTGGGGGAGGGTGTTGTGGTGTGTGGGGAGGTGTGGTTAATGGGGGAGGTGTGGTGTTTGGGTGGGGGTTGTAGTGTGTGGGGGAGGTGTGGTGTTTGGGGGAGGTGTGGTGTTTGGGGGAGGGTGTTGTGGTGTGTGGGGGAGGTGTGGTTAATGGGGGAGGTGTGGTGTTTGGGTGGGGGTTGTAGTGTGTGGGGGAGGTGTGGTGTTTGGGGGAGGGGGTTGTGATATGTGGGGGAGGTGTGGTGTTTGGGGGAGGGGGTTGTGGTGTGTGGGGGAGGTGCAGTGTTCAGGGGTAATGTGGTGCTTGGGGTGGGGATGGATTAGTATTAGGGGTTAGTGTGATGTTTGGGTGCGATGTCTGGCGACCGTGATATTTGTGGGAGGTGTGGTGTTTGGGGATAGTGCGGTGTTGGGAGGGCAGTGAGATGGTTTGGTGTTTGAGGTAAGAGTGCTGTTTGCCATGGGGCATTTTATTGCACACTTCACAATTTCACAGCACACAATGTTTCTGATGTGGAGGCACAGATCTGACCTGGGAAATACAGTGGATCTGTCCCACACTGCAAGTTCCCATTGGGGAATGGGTTGGAATCTCCCACCCACTGAGGGACACGTTGCTTTCTGAGCAGAAACCTTTCAGTGTCACTGAACAGCTGAGTGGCCAGAACCTCTGCTGAGTGAGTCACGCAGGGAGCAGAGTCTCCGCCTCAGTCTGGGTTGGGATGGGATGGAGGGCTTTAGCAAATTGCAGGAGTCACTGTGGCACATCTACCAGTGTAGCTGCCTCACACCTCCAGAGACCCTCACGGTGATTGATCCTGACCTCCAGTCCTGCCTGTGTGGAGTTTTCATGTTCTCCCCTTTCCGCGAGGGACTCCGGTTTACTCACACATCACAAAGACGTGCAAGTTGGTTGGTCAATTGGGCACCATGAATTACCCCTCGTGCAGCGCCAGCTCCTTCTACATGCTGCCCTTTCCCGCAGCTTGCAAAGAGGCAGGTGCAGCCGAGGATGCCACTGACTGGTGCAGTGTGGACAGGAGTTGCACTTCACTGACTGACCTCTCTCTGCATGGGGTGGTGCATGCAGGGGGCTGCTGGAAGCAGGGAGATCTTGAGATGTGTCTGTGGGACTCACAGTCTTATGGGACATAGAATCTAATGGCCAAATGGTAAGTATGACACCGACTGCTTCCCCACCAAATTAGAATATGATCTATCTTCCTCTACACCTCTGGAACAGTGATTACTGGACTACAAAATCAACAGAAGGCATGCAAACTGAAGGGGTGGGGAGGTGTGAGGAGAGTTGACACAGGTGCACACATTGCTACGCTGAGACAGGAGCTCTGGTAATACTGTTCAACGTGGAGTGCTGGGAAAATGCCAAGTCACTGATCTGGAAGCTTTTTGAGAGGCCACAGCTGATGCCAGAGGTTTATTTTAGGAGACATCGTATCTCGGAAAGGAAGCAGGGAACAGAGGGAAATCGGGACCGAGGTGAACCTTATGCCAATGGATTTGTTTACCCATATTTCTGCCCCTTTTGCCAAAGAGAAACATGGATTGGGTGATTCTGATAATCGCAGGAGGGATGGATGTTGCAGGACGGATGGAGTGTGTTGCAGACTTTCTACACAATTTGAGCATTATCTGCAGATTTTACAGGGGAGAGAAATGTTGAAGCTACTCTGGGGTAGTGGGGGGGAGGAATGTTGAGTGGACTGCAGAGGGTTGGGAGTTACAGACTCATCCAGGTCATTGGGATACCAAGCTGATGATTGTGCTGATGTACGGTATGATTATTACTGGGTTATATGCAAAACGACTAAATTACCAAGCTGCAGCAATACCCTACAGGGATTGTGAATAAGTGGTTCCTGGAATTTGGCAATATTCTGAAGGAGCTTTCAAAAATTGGACTACATTTGAATTCCTAAACCTAATTTACAAATTAACTTATGTGGTTCAGTTTCCAAGACCCCAATCAAATAGTTAAATTCCGGCTTTGTTTAACTTTGGGATATTTTTATTCCCATGTTCCTTCATAACAAAGAGAAATCAGATTGCCTGTTATGTTTCAAGAGCAGTTTTTGGGGTGCGTCTTTAATGGCGGAGTTTTCAGCACACTGTCAGCGGCAGTGAAACCACAGCACAGGATTTGGCACTGGGAGGGACTGACGGACTTGGCTGGCAAAGGACTGTCAAGATGCTGCCACTGAGCTAGTCACTGCCAGATAAAAGAAACTTGAAGAATGTTAGTGAGACCCCGAGGAATGAGTGCAATGGAATTGGGGCCTCTATTAAAAATACGTCGATGTTCTGGTAGAGTGCTTAGGGGGTCTTGGACATCAGGAGTAGGACCTTTGGTTCTTGAGCAGGGTTGTGATGCTCTGGATCAGGGGAACCAATCATTCTGAATCAGGGGTGTCATGGTGAGTGGCTAATACACAATTCGATTCTAGCTGTGGGTAAGAAGTGCGGCATGGTGGTGCTGTGGTACAGTTGCTGCCTTTCAGCGTTTAGAGCGCCAGAGACCCAGGTTCAATCCCGACTACGGGTGCTGTCTGCACAGAGTTTGTATGTTCTCCCCGTGACCACGTGGGATTTCTCCAAGGTCTTCAGTTTCCTCGCACACTCCAAAGACGTACAAGTTTGTAGGTTAATTGGCTTGGTTTTCATGTAAAAATTGTCTCTAGTGTGTGTGTAGGATTGTGTTAATGTGCGGCGATCGCTGGTCGGTGCGGACTCAATGGGCCGAAGGACCTGAGTCCGCACTCTATCTTTAAACCAAACATAGAAACATTGAATGGTGAGCATAGAAACCCTTCGGCCCACCATGTTTATGCTGATCATGCAAATCAAACTAATCCCATCCGCCTATGCATGGTATGTAGCCCTTCCTACTCACGTGTTATCTAAATTACTTTTAAATGCTATATCTCCTTTGACCACTTCTCCTGGCAGCACATTCCAGGCATCGACCACTCTGTAAAAACACTTGCCTAGGAAATCTTCTTTAAACTTTCATAATTTCACCTTAAAACTATGCCCTCTCGCATTAGACATTCCCTTCATGTGAAAAAGACTCTACCTATCCTATCTATGTCTATTATTATTCTGTAAACTACTACCAGGTTGCTCCTCAGGCTCTGAGACTCCAGAGAAAACTACCCAAGTTTGTCCCACCTTTTCTGATAACCAATACCCTCCAATCCAGGCAGCATCCTGATAAACCTCTTCAGCATCCTCTCCAAAGCCTCCACATGCTTCCCACAATGAGGCCACCTGAATTGCGCACGATACTCCAAATAAGGTTGTAGTAAAGTTTTCTACAGCTGCAGCATAACTTAAGGATTCCAGAGTTTTCAGAGCAAAGGCCGTCGGCAAAACAGTGTTCTCTTTGCTCAACTTCATCAGGCAGGAGTGCTCAGCCATTTCTGAGTGAGCTCTGTGCCCATTTGGCATTATGAGAGTGAGATGGCCCGTATCATGTCAATGTCACACAGCTGTATATACCTTTGTGCCTTTTTGCTTGCAAAACTGGAATGGAATTTTAATCCTCCTCGTCACCATTCCTGGCCCTGAGAGATGATGACACCTGGACAGATGTTTGAGACGCACAAGGTCACAAAAGGACAGTATTGCCCAAGCAAAATAACCCAAAGCAAGCTAATTATTTCTGACAGGGAAGAATGAAGTGCCTTGTGTGGTTGACAAGTGCCATTCCCGCCCCTTATTGATCCCAGTGCAAGATTAACAACTTGATCATTGAGGGAGATAAACTCAAGGTCAAGGAGATATTGCTGCAGATTTTCAGGAATTCCAACAGCCGGTGTTATAATGTGGGATGCGCTGTCAGCATTTATCAGCACGTATTTAATACAACAGCTTTCATTCCAGTGCGTCTCCAGTGATTCCTCACGCAGGGTATGTGAAACTACCGCTCCATGTCCTCTTAAACTCTGCAAACATCAATCAACAGCATTGCAAATCCTGTTTGGCCTGCGGAGGCAAGGGAACTTTGGATGGAAAAGATACTGGGATCAGATCTTCCGGGAAGCAAATGGGAAGGATGAATGAACAGCGTCATGCATGATGTGCAATGGCACGAGACTGAACCTCAAGTTGCTTTTTCCGATAACACATTGGAACTGATACAAGTGAAACAGCTTGCTGACGTAAATGCAAAAATGCTTTGGCTTTTGAAAAGATCCAAGTGGAATAGACATTATATATGTACTTGGTGCTGCAGAATAGAACTAGGTGCGCAATGTATGTGCACATAATGGGGCTTAATGGAAATGATGACACTGAAGTTGTTACTTGCATTAGCTGTGCCTTTCTTTGGGTTTGAGTCAATTACAGTTGAAGAGGGAGCTGGGTTAAACTACAGACTAACAGATTGAGAATTTATTTTCTTTGTTTGAAGGGTGCAAAGTGAAATGAGTTTGCCAGTTTCAATCTATTGCTCGAAGGGCCCTCAAGTTTAGCACCAAAAAAAGGCACTGGAAATGGAAAGAAGGATCGGGAGTGTGACCTCAATCTCGCAGTTTGAGGGGACAGTTCAGCCAGAGGAAGTGTGTAAGGCAGGCAAATGGGCCAAGGTCATCTGAGCTGCTTTATTCCCAGCAGTGAGATTTAGTTTCGTTTTTTTTAGTTTAGTTTAGAGATACAGGTAGAGAAAGGAACACAGCGTTTAACAACCCACGGCGATTGTAATGTTGTGCTGAGCATGAGATCATGTGACTAAAGCACTGTTGGTCTAGTTATTGATGTCAAAGGTAAGGCCAAGAACAATAATGCAAGCAGTTTGCGAAAGGGCAGCACTGAAATGAAAGCTGCATATTCTGAAACACACGACCAAAGACAAGTCTACCTCCAACAGGTTGCACGGGAAAACAAAAGAAAGAGTCTATTCAGAAATGAGGAGCATCAAGGAACACAAATAAATCATCAGGAAAAATGTTATCAAAGAAGAGACTCAGGTTCGATCCTGACTACGGGCGCCGTCTGTACGGAGTTTGTACGTTCTCCCCGTGACCTGCGTGAGTTTTCTCTGAGATCTTCGGTTTCCTCCCACACTCCAAAGACGTACAAGTTTGTAGGTTAATTGGCTGGGCAAATGTAAAAATTGTCCCTAGTGTGTGTAGGATAGTGTTAATGTGCGGGGATCGCTGGGTGGCGCGGACCCGGTGGGCCGAAGGGCCTGTTTCCGCGTTGTATCTCTAAATCTAAAAAAAAATCTAAAAAAAGAGGTGGGTTGGATTGAAATTAGATGGAGTGCAACCATTAAATGAATTCTTCAGTCAAATTCATCAGTTACTGTTGGGGCGGAGGCAGGTGACAGGAGTGGGACAACCTTCTCCACTCTTGTGCAACTGAGTTTGGATAACCAAATAATTTTTGCAGGCTCCTGAGTTAAATGTCCCTTTTCTCCCCTCTGTCTCAACTCCACCACCACAGTGTTCACAACAAACCTTGACCAACAACACAACAGGCAAAGCAGATTTTTGTGAGTAACATTCCTTGCTCACCAGTTGGAACTTTGTGCTGCTTCTCCATTCTCTCCAAGCTGTCCAGCAAGCCATCGATACGATACTTTATCTGAGTGAGCTCCTTCTTTATTGTCTGCAGGTCATCGGCTTTCACTGAAAAACAAAAGGAAAGCAGCAAATCCCGCGGTGAGTTACCTTCATAGTAAATGGACTTCATTTTAGTGCAAAGTCCAACACCCACTGACAGGAGATGAGATGAGACATGGTGGTCTGCTGACAAGAAGCCTTGCATTTGAACAGTTTGGGCAAGGAGGCAGAGTGAAGGCGGGATTTGTAATGGCAAGTTGCAACGACACACAGCATCAATGTAATCAAGGCTCGCCTTGTCTGAAATTCAACATCTCTGCATCCATACATTCTTTTATGGAAAAGAACGGGCACAAAGGAGAAAGGACCATCTCCACTGGGGTAAAACATGTCCAGCAGCGCAGTTACATGCACATAAGAGCAAGTACTTGCCCACAGGGCTCACCTTACAACAGTAATGCCGACGTGACTGTTATTGAGGAAGTGGTTTATGGCATGGATGGAGCACAGTTAAGAATAAACATTTGATTTATTTCACAAGGTGTCAGAGTGTGGGGATGAATCATGTTGCCATCACATGCATGTAACTACCAACTAGGAGAACAAATAATTTTCATTCAATTCTTCTTGTGGACTCTGAATTCAGTTTGTAGACTTCCCACAATGTCTTCCACAACTATACAACAAACACCATTATAAGGTGCCATTAGATATTAACATCTGAATAATAATCATGCCGATAAAGGGAATTCGAGGGTATGCTTTAGGGTATGCTTAAAAACAATAACATATACCATTACAAATTGAGGATTGATCTGAAGGAAGACCATGCCTTTACTAGTCTAAGCTCTGAACCTCTCCTAGTTAAGCAACATGTTATGTTCACATGGAAAGGGACGGACTTTTTTCGAAAGTGACCTTTTCCTGAAAGCCCCTGAAATATAATTTGATAGAGTCAGTGAATCCTTCGACAAATGGCACTAAAACTTCCTGGGATAGTGTCTGTGAACTTCTCAACTCAAAGCATTGAAACCTACAGGAATCCAATCTGTCAACCCTTCTCCTCAAGGTTGTGAGATTTAGTGGGGTAGGTCTATGACCTAGAAATGGACCTCTTTAAAGGAACAAACTTTTGTTGGCTCACTTTCAAAGAGTGACTACTCTTGGTATGTCTGTTTAGAGAATGTGTGTCTCCAAACTTTGTGGGAATGAGTGGCACTCTACTTAACACCATCCTCACCCACTGCCCCCAGAAATGGAGTCCCACTGGGGAATTTTCCTTCTCTGATCGTGGATGCTTTAGCTAACCGGATGAACAGGTGACGGCCTAAAATTGACTGAACGCAATTCAAACCTACAACTTTCTTGGTTAAATGGTATACTCTTTATTAGCAACCATGAGTTGGATTACATTTGTTATATACTGTATCTCGCGTTTCCCTAGTCAAAATGAAGCTGTTGCTACAGTTTCATGGACAACGAAACAACTGACAGCTCAATAATTTTTCAAAGGAGCATGCAGTTCAGTACTTCACAATGGCCGTCTATTTTCTGTTGCCTGGAGCTTTCCTTCAACTCCAATTAATGATGCGCTCGAGTGATTTAATTCATGTTGGCAGGATACTGGGTGTCCAACCTAATTGTTGCAACCCTGGGATCTCGGGTTAAAGCTAAACAGATGGGTTCTTTTCCTCCCTTGCTTTCAATGGGCCACAATCCAGGTGATAAAATTAATGGCCCTTAAAATAAATTGCATTCCACTTTTCAGGAAATGAGAAAACAGCTTGAAGTAGAGGTTCACTTGAAATTTTCAATTAAAATCTGTTTGGTTTAAAACGTGTTACGTCTCTAACATGTTCCACTTCTGATGAAAGCAAGTGTTGGGCAGAGTATGGGTGCAGCAGGGAGTGACACTGCCTCATGGGTTCAATCCTGAGCGACAGTGCTGCCGGTGTGGAGTTTGCATGATTCTCACCCCAACCTGTCCCTACCCCTCGTGGCCTTGGGGATTTTCTCCTGGTGCTCTGGTTTCCCCCAACATCCTGAATGCATGCAGATGGGTTAATTGGCTGCTGTAAATGGTCCCTCGTGCAGATGAGTGGCAGAGGAATCACGTTGTTGATGTAGATAGGAGAGAATAGGTTATGGGAAATATGTGAGGGAATGGGATTGATGGAACACTCTGAGAGCAGTTATAGGTCAAATGGGCCGAATAGCCACCTTCAAGATCATAGGAAATTATGAGATGCTGCCAGTGTTGATCCATTTTCCATCTGCATTGAAGATGTAGAAGCCTAAAACTTTACATGTTGTCCCTCACTTGCCTGCAATCAGTGTAAGATCGTAGATCGGAGATGGGACAGAGGGCAATGGAGAAGAACGTTTTCAGGGCACTTTTCTTATCTGTGAATGTTTTTTATTATATAAGTAAAGTATGTCTGTTGGAGAGGGGTGGAGAGAGCCATTTTGAAAATGCCTTCCAGGTGTGAATAAAACTAACATAACCAATAAAACTAAAAGTTCCATATTGGCCAAAAGGCTACAGTGCTGAAGGCAAAATAATAGTAAGTGAATTTAAAGAAGAAATGAAATCTACGGCGTCAATAAATCTGCCTGTGGATTTATTACTATCTTCAGGCAGGAGTGATAAGGTGGCTGGGAATGGTTCTCTTGATTCCTTGGGATATTTGCGTCTCACTGTCAACGTACTCAACTCACTGGATTGCTTCTAACTTGAGAAAGTCTTTCGATGAAGTGACAGAGAGGACTGCTGAAGGACTTGTGGTGGAAGTTGTACATATGTTTTTGCAGATCACATTTGATGAGGCAATCATAATAGGCTCATTATCCTAGCAGCAGCTAGGATAAAAACTGGCTCCTTACAGAGATAGAGACTTTTATTTTTGCATGGAGAGGAGTGTCGAATGCCTTTTTGACACCAGTTAATATGGTTCCCACTGTACACCTGTAGGAGTTTGTATTCTTTGACATACTGAACCTCCTCTGTCTTCTGAACCGGAAGTGGAGGTGACAAAGTTCCCATGCATTTCAACCCTTGAAAGACTATGTTGAAAGACTGGAGCGACTAGGCTTGTACACGCTGGAATGTAGAAGGATGAGAGGGGATCTTATTGAAACATATAAGATTATTAAGGGATTGGACACGTTAGAGGCAGGAAACATGTTCCCAATGTTGGGGGAGTCCAGAACCAGGGGCCACGGTTTAAGAATAAGGAGTCGGCCATTTAGAACGGTGATAAGGAAAAACGTTTTCAGTCTGAGAATTGTAAATCTGTGGAATTCTCTGCCTCAGAAGGCAGTGGAGGCCAATTCTCTGGATGCTTTCAAGAGAGAGCTAGATAGAGCTCTTAAGGATAGTGGAGTCAGGGGGTATGGGGAGAAGGCAGGAACGGGATACTGATTGTGAATGATCAGCCATGATCACATTGAATGGTGGTGCTGGTTCGAAGGGCCGAATGGCCTACTCCTGCACCTATTGTCTATTGTCCTTATTGCAACAGAGGTTACCAATGCTACCTCTGCAAAATCCTTTAAATCTACTCGCTGGATGCAAACTGACATCTAAGTCATCTCCCAGACCAATATCCAATATTTAAGCTCTCATTGCACACAGTTGCACATCGACTCCAAAAGCAGGGTCACTATTTTGAGCTCTGTCTTGAGAAGAGATTGTCAAGTGGAGAGGGGAAAAGATTCAAGGATGTTCTCAAAGACTGCAACATGGGTCAAATGCTTACAGGACCAGCTTTTCTCTGCACCTTGCTCGGCATGGGCAAGTTGGGCCGTAGGGCATACTTCTATGTTGTAAGATTCTGTGACTCATCTCCACAGACTCCTGAGAACCCCTGACCCATGGCCACTCAAGCAGAGTTTGGGGTGGTTTTAAGATCCTCTTGGCCATCAGTGGGAACACACAGAGGCCCCTGAGAGCGTAAGATCATAAGATCATAAGTGAGAGGAGCAGAATTAGGACATTCGCTCCATCGTCTACTCCCCATTCAATCATGACTGATCTATCTTTCCCTTCTAATTCTCCGGCCTTCGCCCCATAACCTCTGAAACCCGTACTACTCAAGAATCGATCTATCCCTGCCTTAAATATTTCCACTGAGGGCCTCCTCCTGCGCCAATGGAATGTTGGCCTTCGTAACAAGAGGAGTTGAGTATAGGAGCAAAGAGGTCCTTCTACAGTTGTACCGGGCCCTGGTGAGACCGCACCTGGAGTACTGTGTGCAGTTTTGGTCTCCAAATTTGAGGAAGGATATTCTTGCTATGGAGGGCGTGCAGCGTAGGTTCACTAGGTTAATTCCCGGAATGGCGGGACTGTCGTATGTTGAAAGGCTGGAGCGATTGGGCTTGTATACACTGGAATTTAGAAGGATGAGGGGGGATCTTATTGAAACATATAAGATAATTAGGGGATTGGACACATTAGAGGCAGATAACATGTTCCCAATGTTGGGGGAGTCCAGAACAAGGGGCCACAGTTTGAGAATAAGGGGTAGGCCATTTAGAACGGAGATGAGGAAGAACTTTTTCAGTCAGAGGGTGGTGAGGGTGTGGAATTCTCTGCCTCAGAAGGCAGTGGAGGCCAGTTCGTTGGATGCTTTCAAGAGAGAGCTGGATAGAGCTCTTAAGGATAGCGGAGTGAGGGGGTATGGGGAGAAGGCAGGAACGGGGTACTGATTGAGAGTGATCAGCCATGATCGCATTGAATGGCGGTGCTGGCTCGAAGGGCTGAATGGCCTACTCCTGCACCTATTGTCTATTGTCTATTGTCTATTGTCTATTCACCACCCTCTGTCTAAAGAAATTCCACCTCATCTCGTTCCTAGATACACGTCCTTTAATTTTGAGGCTATGGCCTCTAGTCCTAGACTCTCCCACTAGTGTAAACATCCTCTCCACATCCACTCTAACCAAGCATTTCATTATTCTGCACATTTCAATGAGGTCCCCCCTCATTCTTCCAAACTACAGCGGGTACAGGCCCAAGTGCTGTCAAACGCTCCCCAATGTTACTCTCAAACATGCGGGTCACACATTGACCTTAGCACGTACCTCAGAAGCCAGAGTGGAAGCAAATCACCCTCACTCCCGTGGGGCTATCTGAGAAGAAGAACGTGAGCTGATGCAGTGCACCGTGCGGTTGGTCGGACCTGAAACTGTGGGTGCGCGGTTAATGGACGACGGTGGTGATGGGTGTTCCATCAAGAGAGGACGCCTTTATGAGCGATGGTGCTGAGCTTCCACGAATGCTGCAGGCAGTTGGAGGGAACGCACCTGAAATATACTTTCCAGGGGATGGAGAGGCTTTAAAGAGTCAGGAGTTATGCGTCTCGTTACTGAGTGCCTGGGTGAGAAACTTCACCTGGAAACGTGGCGTTTACTTGTGTTATTCAGTGGAGTCATGGCAGAAGCATTTACTCACATAATATTCCATCAACGTCCAGTGCAGTTCTACCCATAGAATATCATGGTGTGCTGGTGATGCCCACCACTGTCAATGCTATTGAAGGATGAGAAATCAAACTCAAAGCAGAGCTTTGCCTGGGGTAAAGTGATCGATTCGAAGAAAGTGAAACACTTCATTGCAAAAGTGGCAGATTCAGTGTAAGTAAAGGGAGCAAAACAAATGTGTCCTTATTGCTTCAGAGCTGGTATCACCATTCGCCTCATGCCGTTTAGCGCTAGGACCAATGCCATTTGCCTGCTGCCCAGGGCAGTCAGGTCTCGTGGAAGCGCAAACCAGCCACTTACTTCCAACAGTCTCGGAGCATCGTCAGGGGCTGAATTGGAAGGGCACAATCCCATCGGATTCTCCCTAGATCAGGAAGTCCAGGCAAGAGGGTATCGATGCCTCTCCTCACCTGGGATGTATCGGGGGTGGGGGAGGAGAGAGGGTCAGGTTTGTGGAACGTCACAGTGTGGCCTTCACCTAGCCAGTTTGTGGAGATGCCAACCACCATCAATTAAGACAACTCTCCAGATACATCTGGGAGAACAAGTATCGACGGTTTTATACGAATACATTCTTTTCATTTGTCTTAAACATTTTCCTTTAGTCTGTATCAAATTATAAGAGATGAGCAAACAGCTGTTTGAGAACCTAAAAACTTTTCTCGAGGTCCCTCCAGTTACAGATCTTCACGGGTTTTGCTGAGGCAAAGCTTCTGTAGCAACTAGGAAAAGTGAGTGGTGCCCTGATAACTTGCCTATGAGGATGGCTCAGTTCATCTTTACAATTCAAACACAGGCGACATATTGTCAACTTCCACTGCCGACTGTGGACATCTCCTTGGTTTAAATTCTCATTCCCACCTTTACTTCAAACACCACTGCGCTTAAAGTGTTAAATATTAGTTTACTTTAAGGCAGCTAAATAAAAAATAGCTGACTTTTCCCTATTTTGCTATGCACTATTAATTTTGTATAATTGCATTTCATAATAGATTTCTCAAAAAAAAACACATGCATGAAAGCGAACATTTAATGAACGCACCATCTGCTTTCTCTGCAAGTGCACAGGAGCTTCTAATTAAGCCTCTTAAATTCCCATTTCAATTATGCAGCCTGAGTAAATCTGAAGTGCCACAGTTTCAGCATTGTGTTACTGATTCAACGAGGAAGGAAGGAAGAAGGCAGTTATGATGTTGCATCACTGCCTGGTTCAGCAACTCGAATGCCCAGGAATGAAGGAGATTGCCTGGTCCATCATTGGTACTGACCCCACCATTGAATGGATCGTCCAGAGGTGCTCCCTCAAAAAGGCAGCCAATGTCATCTGGGACCCCTGGCCCCACTCTTATTTCACTCATGCCACCAGGAAGAAGGGTATAGGATTCTGAAAACTGTAACAGCCAGGTTTAGGAACAGTTTCTTCCCAATGACCATCAGGTTATTGAACTCTTATGAACTCCAATTAAACTCCGAACGATGAACTGCCTTGGTAGCACTAGGGACTTTGGGCTTTGCTTTGTTTCTGCACCTTTTTGTTCTTGTTTATTTATTAAACTTTTTTTTTGCTTGTTTATTATATTACATATTACTAATTGTGTTTGCAAACTTGCTGTGCAAGTAGGAATTTCATTCTTCCGTTTCGGAACACATATCAATAAAAAAATCTTGACTCTTGGGTACTTTAGCATTGGATTATCAAATGACACGTTAAGTTTAAGAACAAGGGCTCTGAATTAACTGCTCTTCCGGGGACTCGGTAGCTCACTCTCGTAGTCTGGGACACATATGAGTTGGAAAGAATGGGGTGATCTTACTGAAACATACAAGATCCTGAGGGAACATGGCAGGATAGATTATGATACGTTTCCATCGGTGGGAGAGTCATAGGTGAGGGGATGCAGTTACAAGGGGGCTGGCCATTTCAAATGGAGGCGTGTAGAAATGCCTTTGCTACAAGTGGGACGAATCTGTGGAATTAATTTCCCAGTGAGTTTGTGAGGCTGGATCATTGGAAGTACTTCAGGCGGAGGCAGATATAAAGGTTTAAAAGATCAGGGTTTAAGGACTATGGGGAACCAGTGGGGAGGATGAGTTGAGGCCTGGGTTAGATCAGCCATGATCATATTGAACAGTGGGGCAGGCTTAGGCTTGCTCATGCACCCATTTTCTTGTGTTCTTGTACCTCCTCATATTAAATCACAGCGACCACATTGGCCAATGCAAGAGTTTGTTCACAAATAAAGTCTCAATCTGATGCCTTGTGGGCGCCATTTGGTGGAGAAAAGAAACTTCGTAGCTCCCAGTGAGGGAAAGCCGCAGCAGGGAGAGAAGACCTTGTGAAAAATGGGGGAGGAGCATTGGGTTGCCAGCTGACATGACCTCTCACAGCTGATCAGAATCCATCATTGATTATACGATACACCCAACTTTACATCACCCAACCCTCCCACCGTAATTGGCCAAAACATTTTTAATGCCTCTTCTTCCACTGACCTTGGAAGTGTCATCATCTGAGTGAACAAAGTCACCTCATTACTAACTTAAACAGGCGACCCATTATTTGTTAGACAGTGACCCCAGTTTTAGATAGTCTCACATGAGGAAAGATCTTTTTGTAAAAACATTTGAAAATATTTTAACATGAGCGTCTCTCTTTCCCAGTTCTGATGAAGGTTCAACTCTCTTTCTCTTGCAACAGATGTGGCCCAACCTGCTGAAAGTCCCTCCCCAGTATGGTATGGGGGACTTCACTTTACACCGTTTCTGTTTCAGATTTTTAGTATCTGCAGTTTTATTTAAATGTTTACTTCAGGAACGGCCATCGACCAGCAGCCAGTTCCCAAAGCCAGATAATCACACAGCTGCTCCACAGTCACCAATGTATCAGCAGACGTCATTAAACCAGGAACTAGAATAGGAGCTCATTTACCAGCTGACAGAAGCTGATCAAACCTACTTACCAGCGCCAATCAAACCAATGACCAGAGCTAATCCACCATGCAAAAAAGATCTCAAATCAACTGACAAGGAGTTCAGTCACCAAACAAGAGAAGCTCATCAACGAACCACGTGGAGCTTGCCAACCAACCAAGAGGAGCTCTTCCAACTGACCACCAGGAGCTTGCCTAACAACTGAGGGGAGTTAATAAACTACCCAAATAAAGCACAAACCAACACGAGCTCATCAACTGACTCATTGGAGCTTGCTGAACCAACTGTGTAGGAAGGAACTGCAGATGCCGGTTTACACCGAAGATAGACACAAAATGCTGGAGTAACTCAGCAGGACAGGCAGCATCTCTGGAGAGATGGTGAGAGGTATATGCAGGGTAGATATTCAAAATCTTTCCCATGGTCTCGACCCGAAACATCACCCATTCCTTCTCTCCAGCGATGCTGCCTGTCCCGCTGAGTTATTCCAGCATTTTGTGCCAATCTTTGCCAAGCCAACTGACATGACCTCATTAACTAACCAACAGGAGCTCGTCAATCAACCAACAGGGATCTTTTTTATGCCAACTAATCAAACAGACGAATAAGAGGTAGATTAATCAACTGACAGGTTAATTCAATGAACTGCAAACAGTAATGCAAACCAGCTGACTGGAATGAAAGAAATTAACCAACAGAACTGGGCACCATCCAGCAGTAGCTGGTAAATCAACCTCAAGGAGCTACATTAACCAATGGTCAGGAGCTAAACAAACCTGCTGGAGTGAGTCAAATGACAGATCTAATGAATCAATTGACAGGAAGTAAACATAGAAATATAGAAAATAGGTGCAGGAGTCGGCCATCCGAGCCAGCACCGCCATTCAATGTGATCATGGCTGATCATCCACAATCAGTACCCCGTTCTGGCCTTTTCCCCCTATCGCTTGATTCACTTAGCCCAAAGAGCTAAATCTAACTCTCTCTTGAAACGTAGATAAACAAACCAAGTTTGTTCACTAAGCTAACAAAATGACTGAGCTTCTCAACCAAGCAACGTGATCCAGACAAACCAACAAACATATCTGGCGAACATAAAACTACATCTATCCTCAAAATAACGAGAATTAATCAATCATCCAACTAGAGCCAGCTAACTATCTGAAAATGTTGCTCAATCTACCACTGCACAAAGTGACCAGAGCTGTTCTCCAAGAACTATGGTCTACATAGTCTGGACTCTCCGAAGACTGGAAACATGATCTTTAGTAATACCAACTCTGCAATTGCACTGTGGAGAATGCAGGGGAGGTGCAGCAGGGTGTCGCCTGCTTTGGAGGTTCTTAGTTATAGAGACAGAGATTGGGTAGGCTGGGCTTATTTTCTCTGGAGTGAAAGAGGCTGTGGTGTGACCTGATATGTTTATAGGATTATGAGAGGTATATGTAGGGTAGATATTCAAAGTCGTTCCCATGGTAGGGCTATCAAAAACAAGAGGGCATATGTTTAATAAGAGGAGGGAGTTTTAAAGGAGACCTGAGGTGTAAGTTTTTATTATTATGATGATGATAATACTTTATGATGACTTTACTACACAACGAACAGATGATATCTTGAATGTGGTACCAGAGGAGGAGGAGGAATTAAATACAGTGAATATGTTTAAGAGCCATTTAGCCAGACATTTAAATAGGCAAGGCACTGAAGGATATGATCCGACTGCAGTAATTGGCTGGCATCGATGTAGAGTGCCAATAGGTCTGTTTCAGTGTGTATGGCTCCGATTCTACCTGCACATTCTGTTTTTTCCTTTCACCAGTTCAGGTTCACCAACCTGAACTTCATTCACCTTCTACACACCTTCTCTCCTTCCTTTTCTCCTTCCGGAAGGAGAGAAGGACCAATTCTCTCCGTCTCCCCAGTGCTGTCGTACTGGCTGTGTTTGTGAATATTGAACAATCCCTTGCACCGTGTCAACCAAACTATTGAGTCCATCTCAATGACTCCACCACACAGGAAGAGTTCAAACACATTCCCTCACATTTTGTCCCAGATGTTGGGGCTGGAGCCGCGGTCGTCCGTAGGCCACTCTTCACGGGAAAGCTGCTTTTGCTTCTGCGGGGGACAGGGACCATGATGCGTTGGCGTTTGACAGCAGGCACCACCCGGCTTGGTGGGGGGACTCTGTGGTAGTCGTACATCCTGTGAAAGGAAAGCAGAGTTGAGTCAAAGGCACAGGAATGCGAGCGGAGCCTCATAACAAGAGGGGCTCAGCTCGCAATGATCTCGAGGGCAAATACATTAGTTGTCAGTCCATGGCCTGTAAAGATTAGTTGGTCACAGCTCAGATCATGATACACAAGAACACAAAAAAAGTAAGAGCAGGGTAGTCCACTCGGCCCCTCACGCCTGTCCTGTAATTTAATATGTTCGTATGCTGGATTCAACTCTCTTTCTGTGGCAGTTCCCCATTGTCCTCAATTCCTCGACCTTTCAAATATTTATCTACCTCCACCTTAAATGTACCTGAATGTACCATAATAAATTAAGGCTATTGAAGCTTTCACAATGAAAGGAAAAATTATTCCTTGTAACTCAAGAATCACCCCTTCTGGACACAGTAACACTCTGATAAGCTATCACCCTTAAGATTTTGATGGTGCTGGATGACAGATTTCCTTGACTATCGAACATTACTTCGACACACTTTTATTGCACGGTTTTTTAACCTGTGACACAGTAGCAAAATAGGTTTACCAGTGAATTTGGTGAGTTTAAAGGGAGCAGGAAATACAACCCCAGTGCATTTCAGCCCACTTCTGGCCACAAACCCTGATCCACAGTGTTTCCCAGCCCTGCCCTCGGCTGCAGATCCTGGTGCCAGCTCTGACTACACACTGCTGCAGACTAATGTGTGAACCAGATGTGGCACTGTTGAGATTTCTAAACAATCGATGCCGGATTATTGGAATTTTACTGTAACTCAGGTGTCCAGCACATTTTGTCTGAATTTCCAAAATGATATGCAAAGGAACCTAGAGTGCTGTGTGCAGTTTTGCTCTCCAAATTTGAGGAAGGATATTCTTGCTATTGAGGGCGTGCAGCGTAGGTTTACTAGGTTAATTCCCGGAATGGCGGGACTGTCATATGTTGAAAGACTGGAGCGACTAGGCTTGTATACACTGGAATTTAGAAGGATGAGAGGAGATCTTATCGAAACATAAAAGATTATTAAGGGGTTGGACACGTTAGAGGCAGGAAACATGTTCCCAATGTTGGGGGAAGTCCAGAACCAGGGGCTACAGTTTGAGAATAAGGGGTGGGCCATTTAGAATGGAGATGAGGAAAAACTTTTTCAGTCAGAGAGTTGTAAATCTGTGGAATTCTCTGCCTCAGAAGGCAGTGGAGGCTAGTTCTCTGAATGCATTCAAGAGAGAGCTAGATAGAGCTCTTAAGGATAGCGGAGTCAGGGGGTATGGGGAGAAGGCGGGAACGGGGCACTGATTGCGAATGATCAGCCATGATCACATTGAATGTTGGTGCTGGCTCGAAGGACCGAATGGCCTACTCCTGCACCTATTGTCTATTGTCTATTGAAAATATTTAAACCACTTGGATGCTTTCAGATCACCTCAAGTTCCACACTGTGTCTGCCACGAAAAATGGCTGGCATGACAGTGCAGCTAAAACAGCCATTGCCTCACAGTACCGGAGATACGGGTTCAATCCTGACCCCTGGGGCTGTCTGCGTGAAGTTTGTACACTCTCTCTGTGACACATGGTTTCCCCCCAGGTGTTCTGGTTTACTCTCACATCCCAAAGATGTGCAGATTGATAGGTTAAGTGTCCACTGTAAATTATTCCCTCGCGTGTAGGTGAATGGTAGAAACTGGGGAAATTGACGGGAATGTGGTAAGAAATAAAAATGGGATTAATGTAGGATTAGGGTAAATGTGTGACATGCTGAGTTTCTCCAGCAGTTTCTTTTTGATTCAGATTCCAGCATCTGCAATATTTTGTACCTCCTGTACACAGAATCGAGTTGTCCAAAAGATCATGTACAGTACACTCAGACTTCACGGAGTGCCTTAAATCAGACACTGCTCACTTGACACCTGGTTCAAATGCAGCCCAGATGAGGGAAACTTCCAGCACTCTTTGTGTAAAAATAGTTACCCCTCAGGTTCCTATTAAATCTTTCTCCCCTCACCTTAAACCAATGTCCTCTGGTTCTCAATTCCCCTATTCTGGGCAAAAGACTCTCATGACCTTGTACACCTTCTTTCAGATCACCCCTCATCCTCCTGCGCTCCAAGGAATAAAATCCTAGCCTGCTCAACCTCTCTCTATAGTTCAGGGCCTTGAGTCCTGGCAACATCCTGGTAAACCTTCTCTGCACCCTTTCAAGCTTGACAACATCTTTCCTATATGGTAACCAAAACTGAAAACAATACTCTAAATGTGGCCTCATCAATGTCTTATATAACTGTAACATAGCATCCGGACTTCTATACTCAATACTCTAACAGATGAAGGCCAATGTGCCAAAAGCCTTATTGACCCCCCTATCTACCTATGATGCCACTTTCAAGGCTACTCTAGCTCATTTTCAAGGCTAATGATAACCATCAGGCCATTGATAACAGGGGATTCAGTGATGGAAAAACCATCTTGATAAGCAAGAGGAGATTGTGGAGTTGACCAGCCACAATCTTATTAAAACGTGGCACAGGCTCGAGACGTCCAATGTGTAAGAAAGAACTGCAGATGCTGGTTTAAATCGAAGGTAGACACAAAATGCTGGAGTAACTCAGCAGGACAGGCAGCATCTCTGGAGAGAAGGAATGGGTGACGTTTTGGGTCAAGTCCCTTCTTCAGTCTTTAGAAGGGTCTCGACCTGAAATGTCACCCATTCCTTCTCTCCAGAAATGCTGCCTGTCCCGCTGAGTTACTCCAGCATTTTGTGTCTACCTTCGAGACGTCTAATGTTCAATTTCTGGTGCTAATTTGTATATTCATGTGGATATTCTCAATTTACCTGGCATTCTTAACCTTCAGAGAAACAAAGCCGTCATTTGTTTCTTTCTGAAATGTGCATGAAATCAGACCATGATTAAGTGTCACCCTGCCTGCTGATCCCTCTGCTGACCCCTCTGCTGACCCCTCTGCTGACCCCTCTGCTGACCACTGAGGGTGGCATAGACTGTCTTGTCTTGTGTTCAATTATGTTTAAGTATTTTCACATGTGTGTCACTATCATTAGTGCTACCTATTGAGTTCCCTATTTAAGTGCTGATGTTTGTCTTTGCTCATTCTTGGATTTTTTTTCCACCCATGTTGAGCCTTGTACTCTTGTGTATTAGGATTCTGGTAAAAAAGCCATATTTTAGTACTCCTGGCTCCTGTGTCTTCTATGCCCTTGGATCTACTCATCTCATGACATTGTTACAGCAAGAATGAGCCAAACCTGGACCCAGCAGATTAACCACCCCCGTGCTACTCTGACCATCCAAGGTGCCATGACCGGGAGGCACAAACAGCTACTTGGCATTCTCCACAATCTGCAGTCTTTGACTGTAACCTTCCAGCAGAACCAGTCACGGGTGAATCCAACACCAGTGGTGGTGCCCAGTTCAGCCCCCCTTCTTACCCAACCATCATCTTTAGAATATAATAATAATAATAATAGGTGTATTGGTGGGCTAACATTAGTCAAATGTCTCAACATGTGCAGTTGAGACTAGATCGGAACTTGGACTTGGCACAAACGTATTTACTTCTTAACAAACATTGATCTTTACAGATGGTATCTGAGGAGAAGAAATTTCTGTTGCTGTTCATCTGAAACTGAATAAAACATATCTAAGTATACTGAGCTGACAGGTTAATGATGTTCAAGCATGGTTGGCAAAAGCTGTGACATAAATTGCACATTATAGCTTTAAAAGATGAATCTTTATCAAGAAGCAGCATAGCAGTTTAGAGTTGGGTGAAAAATAGGTTATGGTACATAGCGGATCTATTAACCATCTTGACTAGATTATACAGATAATCAACACATCAATTCTCTCCATGGTGCGCTGATTAAAACTGAACACTTTTATTTCTCCAATTATTTGCTCCTGACGACATTAACAGTTTGCTGTTGTAGAGTTCCTCTGGTACACCAGCCACCCCAAGGACCATTCTTTGACGTATGAGTGAGCACAGGTGACCTACAGGGGTGGGAAGGTACCAGAGCGATTCCAAACTCTGCACACAAAATTGCCAAAGGGATTTGCAGCATGGAGCTAAGTGTAGTTGATTGAGGGTCTTTGGAACGGGGAACATACTGCCAAGAGGGTGGTGGAGGACTTGGATTGGCAAGGTACAGAAGGATATGAACCAACCACTGATGGTGTCATGGGAGACACCATCTTAAGAGGTGAAGACTGTGCTCCTGCTGCCCTTTGAGGAAAAGAGCAGCAGGACTCACCACAGACTCACCAAGCCTCTGAGAGAAAGAGAAATGTATGTGGGCATGTGAACTGCCGCAGAGACAACGGGGAAAGCACCTTTAGAGGATGCACAGTTTAGAGGGTCACAGTTTAAGGATAAGGGGGAAGTCTTTTAGGACCGAGATGAGAACGTTTTTTTTCACACAGAGTGGTGAATCTGTGGAATTCTCTGCCACAGAAGGTAGTTGAGGCCAGTTAATTGGTTATATTTAAGAGGGAGTTAGATGTGGCCCTTGTGGCTAAAGGGATCGGGGGTATGGAGAGAAGGCAGGTACGGGATACTGAGTTGGATGATCAGCCATGATCATATTGAATGGCGGTGCGTACAGGCTCGAAGGGCCGAATGGCCTACTCCTGCACCTATTTTCTATGTTTCTATGCACCATGACCAGGAGATGCCGGCCACAGATCTGCTGCTGCCGTGCACCCTCCAGGCTTCTCAGTTCAAATACACGTGGCGATGTGTGTATTGTGGGTGGACAGAGGAAACAATTTGCGGATGTGCTCCAGACCTCCACTGACATTGGCAACCTCTGTCCCAGGAGCACTAAGAGTGGAGATGGAGTATTTGGGATAGGATCGACCATCCCAAGCCTGTGCATCACAAGCACATATAACAATGGCTGAACATGCTGCACTAACGCACAAAATATCCATGCACCCACACCATGTCACTACCTTCCGCCTCATTTGTGGTTCCAACATAAGCCTCATCAGGCAGCTCAGTACCCATAAAAGTGGAGTTAACCTTGATCCAGAAGGTAACTGATGGCAGTCTAACCTGACCACTAGAATGGTGCCTCCTACATCAAGCTCCAAAAACTGGGTGCATTTTAAACCCCCAAACACCTGTGGTACCATCCCATTTCCAGCTCCCACCTCTAAACTACCTGACTGCTGTCTCAGCACATAGAGGAAATAAGTTAGATTAAATGCCAAGCCTCTTTCGTAATGAAAAGAGTTAATGGAATTGTGTGCCAGATAAAATTGAAAGAGCAAATAGCACCAACTCCAGGCTGACAAGCTACCCAGACAGCTGTGATGAGAATTCAATTGCTCTGGATGCAGTGTGAAGATGGATTAAGTGAGTTTAATGTGAGTCATATTGATTAGCTGCCCAGTACAAAGACAAATATGTTGATATTGGAAAAACTTGGATTGGTATCAATACACCACTCTGCAAATACAAAGAGACATCAACTACAATCCATCCCGATAGCTCATACTTTATTCATTGTTCCAACGTTCCCAATGACTAACTTACCAGGCAGTCAATGTGAATGCACGGCCCTTATTTGGGAAATCATTTGGAATTGAACTGAATGGATTAATGACCAAAGGCCAAGACAACTATTACAGTTGTTAAATATTACAGCATTTACTAATGTTCTAAATCTAAATGTTCTGTGGTTGTGTTAGTCCATCTGCCAGGGTATCTGCCAGGGTATCTGCCAGGGTATCTGCCAGGGTATCTGCCAGTACAGTTCAGTGGCAGAGCAGCTTCGTGACTCACAATCCTGACCTCCTGCGCTGCCACTGCGGAATGTGCACATTTTCCCTGTGACTCTGCAGTTCCCTCTTGAGTGCTCCTGTTTTGTTTCCCTAAGAGGGCCAGGTTAATAAGGCGATTGTAAATTCCCCCTCGTGAGGAGGTGAGGGATCTGCGGAGTTGATGGGAACGTGGGGATAATAAAGTGGGAGATGTGTGAATGGGTGCTTGACGGTCGGCATGGACTTGGTGGGCCGAAGGGGTTACTGCAGTGCGGTGCTATATAACTGATTTAGGAGAGCAGAGACTCACTTGAACTGTCCAGTGCTTCCAGGAATTTTGGATTCTTTGGAGTATCATGTTTATTGTCATATACACAAGAATGGGAGGTACAGGTACAATGAATAGTCTTGCTTGTAGTAAGTAGCATCAAAGACACACACTCAAACCAAGATTTAAAAACACAGTATACATAAATTATACATAACATTTTAAAAGAAAGAAAATTGTAAAAGTTCAAGACATTAGAGTAAAAACATAATTAGAAATAAACCAAGTCCATGCCAGTGCAAAAGATGAGACTTAAGTGCTCTGTTGTCGTGTTGGGAACTGCGTTATGTGAATTGGCTCAAGAACCTGGTAATTGTGGGGAGGTAACTGTACCTGAACCTGGTCATGCAGGACGTCTGGAACTCCTACTCCTAACGGTAGCAGTGAGAAAAGGGCAGGGCTTAATGATAGATGCTGCCTTCTTGAGGCAGCGTCTCATGTAGAAGCTTTCAATGGAGGGTGGGAAGGGTGGGAGGGGTCCAGTGATCGACTGGGCTGAGTCCACCACTCTATACCCCAGCGTGTTTAGGGTGCACAGTTACATCAGGTTTATACTCAAGGTCTTAAAGTTTGAAGACTTGCAGTGTTTTAGGTAAAGCTTCATGTACTCTTATGAAAAGCATCAACAGCTTGTGGAGTTTCGAGGAGCTTTTTTAAAAACTACAAGGGCTGAGCAGAAACTCAGGCTGCCTGAGAGCACAAGCTAATCACGTTGTGTTCTATCTGTATAAGCAAACTGGGTGAATTTTTCTATAACAACACAGTGGACTGTGGAGTTGCAAATCAACTTTGCACAGAGAAAGCAATTACAATTCAAGTGCCCGGGGCATCTTACCAGAGGTGGCAGTACGCCTGAATGGGCACGTATTGGGAAGGAAGTGGCTGACACAAGCAGTACAAAATGTTTAAATCATCAATGTCAGCAACAGCAACAAAAAAAAACAGACTGCTGGAGGAACTCAGCAGGTTGAGCAGCATCTCTCGGGGATAGGGATTGTGGGCATTTTGGATCGAGACCCTGCATCAAGAGTGAGAGGGAAGTTAGGTGGTGTAAAGAAGAGATGGGGAAAGGGTGAGGCAGGGTTCAATGATAGGACCAGTAGGAAATTAACCAGTTGGTTTCATCCCATTGTTGCAGCCAATTACTGAAGGCACTAATTCTTTACTACTCAGCTGTAGTCAGGGCCATTGGGTAGCTCTTGCAGTATATCGGATTCGTGTGGAGATAAACGTCTGATGAGAGACATGCCCAGAGCTAATGCTGGTCCATTATACTGAGACATATAAAGGAAGTTGGCTGTGCATTGAGTGTTCGTGAGTCAGAGGGGCAGGGAGGGGGAGGGAGGGGGAGGGAGGGGGGGGAGGCGGATGGTCTTGACTCCATGCTGCGACTCCTGGGCATATGTGAGAAGCCTTGCCAACTCCTGCCCCCAGAAGGACACCCACCAGAATTGATTCAGATTGTTATTCCCCTGCACCAAACTCATACAGCGAGGCGGGCAAGATTTTGCCCCTCCTGTCACTGCTGATCATTGTACTGAACCAGGCTCCAGTATGCTGAATTATTTAAGTGAAAAAGAAATTAAAACTCAACCCACCATTATGGGAGGATTGCAATTTGTCATAATAATCAGTTCTTGTTCTCCAGGGATCTGAATGAAGAGTGATCTATTCTGCTTTCATTTCCAGTCTGGCCCCTGTTTCTGCAGCCATCAGCAGCCCTGCTTGGCCGGCTCCGAGCAGCTAATGTTCATCTGTTAAAGTCACAGCGCCATCCAGAACAGAACCATCCCCTCTGGTCCACCGGGTCCACACTGGCCACCAACTACTCATTTGCACTAATCCCATTCCATTCTCCCCACTTTTCCAACAACTCCCCCCAGATTCTACAATTTAAGAATCAAGCCAAGAGTGTGTAATTATCATAAGCACCAGGAAGGGAACAGGAAAATTCTGAAGAAGGGTCTCGACTCGAAAAGTCACCCATTCCTCCTCTCCGGAGATGCTGCCTGTCCCGCTGAGTTACTCCAGCTTTTTGTGTCTATCTTCAGTTGAAACCAGCACCTGCAGTTCCTTCCTACACAGGAAAATTGTTACTTGCTGCGGATTTACAGGCACATTTAACTCAACAACACAAGTAAATGTATAATAATACAATAAATTATCAGCCATACGAGGTAACCAGACTATAAATGTGTAAGCCAAAGTATGTAGTGCAACCGATACAAGGTCTAGAGGAGGAGGTTGCTTGGTAGAGTTGTGGTTAGAGTTGTGCAGTGTGGTCTACACTCGAGTGGCAATTTACCGTGGTCATCTAATCTACCAACTTGCACGTCTTTGGGATGCGAGAGGAATCTGGAGCACCCAGAGGACGCCCACATGATGACAGGGAGAATTTACAAACTCTACACGGACAGCACCCGAGGTCAGAATTGAACCTGGACTTCTGATGGTGTGAGGCAGCAGCTTCAGGTAAGTAACCCTGCAGAACAATAATATTATACACCAGGTTATGCACAGAGCTTGAATTGAGATGCCTCCAGGATCAGTAATACTGTGCATTGAGGAACTGACGAAACCTGGACAGTAATTCACAACACTGAGCCCCTCAGATACAATGTGTGTGAAGGTGACTCTGAACTTCCAGTTACTTGTCACTTCGTTCTCCACCTCATTTGATCATTCTGTCTTCGGTCCTCTTCTGTTCCAATGAAACCCAACATAAGCCTGAGGAGCACCACCCTGTCTTCTATCATTGTGGCCCTTGGGACTCACTGCTGACTTCAACAACTCTGGGTAACTAGTCTCTCATCCTCGTTGCAGAGCTGGTCAGTCCCAATACAAGGCCATCCACCTGTATTATAAACTCAATTTTCCTCCCTTCAAGATATTTACAGCATTCTCAATTGTTTCAGACTTCCAGCAAACACTGGGCCTGCATCTCACAATTTCGGCACGTTTTCCCCACTTTCTAGCACACTCAATCATTTCCCTCTGTTTACATTCCTCAAGGCAGTTCTGCTGTGGATACAAAGCATTCATCACCGCTTCTTGGACTGCACCAACGGCGCTGCTGTCATCTGCACAATCATGGTCTCCACCCTATCACCAAACCCTCCCACTCTCTGCAAAAACACACACTCGTTTTCTTGTTCTTCCAGTTCTAATGAGGGGGCCTCGACTGGAACATTAACACTTGCTTCTTTCAGACTGCATGTGTGTTACCAGGATTTTGAGAATTTTGCTGTTAATTGTCATTCAAATAACACCTGTTTCACCCACGTTCCTCAGGGGAGAAAAGGTTCTGTCCTAAACAGGTCTGGTCTGTATGTGACCAAAGACTGACCCTGAGTATGCAGACACAAGGAACAGCAGATGCTGGTATCTTGAGCAAAACCCAAAGTGCTGGAGGAAGTCAGCGGGTCTAGTAGTATCTATGGCGATAATGGACGGATGATGTTTTAGGTCAGGACCCTTCTTCAGACTAATTGGATTAGGGGAAAAGAAAGGTGGAAAAGAGAGGCGGGGATGGGACAAAGCCTGGCAAGTGATAGGTGGATACAGGCTGGGGTAGGGGGTTTGATTGGCAGATGGATGCAGTCATTGACAAAGACTAGTGGTGAACAGGGGACAAAATGGAGACAGAAAAGGAAAGGAAATGTAAAGCCAGAGGGTGGGATATGAGTGGACAGGGATGTGGGGTGGAGGAAAGGAGGGATACAACGGAAATCTTCCTACATTTCCCTTTTATCCCCCTCTTTCCACTCACGTCCCCTTCCACTCAACAATAACAGGTCACAAGTTCATGTTTTAGGAGTAGAATGAGCCCACTCGGCCCATCGAGTCTACTCCGCCATTCAATCATGGCAGATCGCTGTCTCCTAATCCCATTTTCCTGCCTTCTCCCCATAACCCCTGACCTGTTCTAATCAAAAATGTGTCTATCTCTGCCTTATCAATATCCACTGAATTGGCCACTCACAGATTAACTACCCTCTGACTAAAGAAGTTGCTCCTCACCTCCTTTCTAAAAGAGCGCCCTTTAATTCTGAGGCTATGACCTCTGGTCCTAGACACTCGCCCCAGTGGAAACATCCTTTCCACAGTCACTCTATCTATGCCTTTCATTATTCTGTAAGTTTCAATGAGGTCCCCCCTCAACCTTCTAATCTCCAGCGAGTACAGGACCAGTACTGTCAAGCACTCATCATATGCTAACCCATTCATTCTGGAATCATTCTTGTAAACCTCCCCTGGACTCTCTCCAGAACCAGCACATCCTTCCACAAATATGGGGCCCAAATTTATTCACAGTACTGCAAATGCGGCCTGACCCGCACCTTGTAGAACCTCAGCAATATATCTCTGTTTTTGTATTCCAGTCCTGTTGATATAAATGTTCGCATTGAATTTGCCTTCCTTACTACCGATTTGACTTGCAAATTAACTTTTTGTGAGTCCCGCACCAGCACTTCCAAGTATTTCTTTACTCTCTCTCCATTTAGAAAATAATCTATGCATTTATTCTTATTACCAAAATGCACGACTCCACACTTTGCTATACTGAATTTCACCTGCCACTTCTCTGCCTTCTTCCGACACTGAAGAAGGGCCTTGACCCGAAACGTCACCCATTCCTTCTCTCCAGAGACGCTGAGTTACTCCAGCATTTTGTGTCTGTCTTCAGTTTAAACCTGAATCTGCAGTTCCTTCCTACATAATAGAAAATGCATGTCTACTTTCTTTCAGGAAGCCCATTGGAGAATTCCTGCCCTGCCCTCCCTGACCCATGAAAGTACCACACCATGACTGGCCACTCACCTTGCTGGGTCAGCCAGATTGCCTTGGTCTCCCCCTGCAGGCATCCGGTAGAACTGTAGTCAATTCGCAAAGATCAACACTGGGTCTGATTAAAGTATTTAAATGGGATCTTGCTGGCCACAGATTAAAAATACCAACCCATTTCAAATTGGAGAGTACGTGACCAGGGCCAATTTGAGTCCCTTTTCCAGCAGACAATTTGGGTTAAAATCATCCATGAACACCTTAATATTGCTTCTTTTGCACGCGTCAAATTGATGCATGGATCAGACAGAGTTTAAAACTCAAATTGCTGGAGGAACTCAGTGGGTCAGGTTGCATCTGTGGGTCAGGTGGCATCTGTGGGTCAGGTGGCATCTGTGGGTCAGGTGGCATCTGTGGGTCAGGTGGCATCTGTGGGTCAGGTGGCATCTGTGGGTCAGGTGGCATCTGTGGGTCAGGTTGCATCTGTGGGTCAGGTGGCATCTGTGGGTCAGGTGGCATCTGTGGGTCAGGTGGCATCTGTGGGTCAGGTGGCATCTGTGGGTCAGGTGGCATCTGTGGGTCAGGTTGCATCTGTGGGTCAGGTGGCATCTGTGGGTCAGGTGGCATCTGTGGGTCAGGTGGCATCTGTGGGTCAGGTTGCATCTGTGGGTCAGGTGGCATCTGTGGGTCAGGTGGCATCTGTGGGTCAGGTGGCATCTGTGGGTCAGGTGGCATCTGTGGGTCAGGTGGCATCTGTGGGTCAGGTTGCATCTGTGGGTCAGGTTGCATCTGTGGGTCAGGTTGCATCTGTGGGTCAGGTGGCATCTGTGGGTCAGGTTGCATCTGTGGGTCAGGTGGCATCTGTGGGTCAGGTGGCATCTGTGGGTCAGGTGGCATCTGTGGGTCAGGTGGTATCTGTGGAGGGAATGGGCAGACAATGCTTCCGGTCGGGACCCTGCAGCCTGAAAAAGGCTCCCGACCCGAAATGTTGTCTAACCAGTCACTCCTTTGATGCTGCCAGACCCACCGAATTCCTCCTGCACTTTGTTTTTTTCTTCAAGATTCCAGCATCTGCAGTTGATTGTGTCTCAGACAGAATTTAATTAGTTCAACAAAGGCTTTGTGGGGAAAGGACTACAGTTTAAATCTAAGGCTCTGCAAAACATTGGAGGCCCAAGCCCCATGTAAAGCCTCTTAGCTGGGTTTTTAAAATCACCGATGCAGGTGACATGAGTGGCAATGGTGCCTTGGGCATAGAATGTGCAAACACTGCAACGGTACAGAGTCACAAGAGACTGCAAATGCTGGAATCTGAAGCAAAAAACAAACTGCTGGATGAACTCAGCAGGTTGAGCAGCATCTGTGGAGGGAGAGGCTGCATTAGGATGTGTACAGACCTGCTCGCCCTATGAATGTGTGGAAACAATGACACTATGAATGTGCAGAAAGCCGGGCACTGTTTAAAGTTTAATTTAGAAATATATTAAAAAAATCAATATATGCAGACTGAAAAAAGCCTTGCACTCTTTTATATATTATTTTGTACATTTTTTTTATGAATAAAGTTTATTTTTGAAATAAAAAGAATCAATATTAAACTGGAAGTCCCCCAACTTGTGATGTTAATCCTTTTTTTGGCAAAGCTTCAGAAGGGAAAGGAAAGAAGCCAATTTCCAGCACTGATCAGGATTCGTACGGAAAGGTTGAAGAAGACAAGCAGGTCTGCGGCGGCCCTGCTCCATGTTATCTCATCACTTTGGTTGCTGTCAGTGACCAGATGAGGCCAGGGCCTTGTTCAGACAGATTCTGCTTACTGTGCACCTTTCCTGAGTGCTGCTTAACAGCCCCTGTGGAGTGCAGTCAGGATCTGCAGCAATCAAGGCCGACTGTTCACTTCAGTCTTCAGCCAACTGCAACACACTTCTCCCACACTTTAAAAACATTTTCTGCACTAACCATGAAGTATAATTGTGAAAGGTGCAAAATAATCTGCACTTATTTTGCCAATCAAGGAATAATTCCAACTCTGTGTTGTTGGCTGTAGGTCTTTATCTCTGCTGCCTCCAGGTTGGAGATCCACCAGCATGAGATCTGGGCTGACAATCCAGTGGGTCCTGACGGAGTGCTGTGTTGTTGCAGGATCCATCTCTTGGATGGGATGTGCAACTGAAATCACCATCAGTTCTCATAGAGTCATACAGCGTGGAAACAGGCCCTTCGGCCCAACTTGCCCACGCTGACCAACATGCTCCATCTACACGACTCCCACCTGCCTGCATTTGGCCCATATCCCTCTGAACCCATCCTATCCATGTACCTGTCCAAATGGTTTTTTAAAAAAATGTTGAGATAGTACTTTAAACATTCTGATAGTATCTTAAACGTTGTGATAATACCTCTGCCAGAAAGTAAAATAAAATCCGGTGTCAGTATAACAAGATTTCCACAAGAAGTCCTGGCTAATGTTGGCACCATTGATCAAAATAGGTTTGTCTAGAATTTGCACTCAGCAGTCAGCTGCCCACACTGATGACTAACCTCCTAAGAAAGTGCTGACAAGCCATGCAATGCCACTTCCCCCGCCCGCCCACAAACCCAAATAGAAAGATGGGAGAGGGCAGCAAAGTGATTAAGTCTTGACATCTACAAATATCCTGCAGTTATTTGCCCAGGCTACTCCTCAAACCTATCACACATTCAACATGTTGGTCTCATGCCTACTGCCTCTACCACAAAACAAAAGGACGAAGGCAGTGGGCACATAAGGAGACCACACCTGCAGGTTATCTTCTGACTCCCACACCGACCTGACTTGGAAATGAATCTGGGACACCCTCGCCTACAGCACTGTACCTGCACCAGAAGGGGTGCAGCGGTTCAAGGAGCTGGCTCACTGCCATCTTGTCAGGGCCAAAAACATGATGGGCCAAAGTTTTTGTTTGTGCGATCTGGCTCTGTGTGTCAAAAATCACCATTGGATGACATGATCACAGAAATGATCAGTTCTGATGCAAACAGAAAAAGTGAGTTACCTAATGTTGGAGAATTTGACTTTGAGTCCGGAAGACTGCAATGCGCAAAAATGAGATGCTGCTTGTTGTATTGGGTCTCAAGTGCCAACATAATGCAAGAAGCCAGTGATGGAGAGGTCCGAGTGTGAGTGGGATGGAGAACTAAAGGGGTAGAAATTGAGATGCTCAGGGTCACTTCTGTGGCCTGAATGCAGGTACTCTTCAGAGGATCACCCACACTGTGTTTGGTTCACCAAAGTAGAGTACATTGTGAATACCAAGTGCAGTAGACTGGATTGGAAGCAGTTCAAGTGAATCGCTGCATTAATTGGACGTACCATCTGGGTCCCTGGATAGTCGGATGGGAGGAGGTGAAAGGACAATGCGGCCGGTCTGGACAATGAGGACAAGGACAAGGATTATTTGATTAGTACATAAGGTGTCAGAGGTTATGGGGAGAAGGCAGGAGAATAGGGGGTTAGGAGGGAGAGATAAATCAGCCATGATTGAATGGCAGAGAAAACTTGATGGGCCAAATGGCCTCATTCTACCCTATTCCTTATGACCTTATGATGTGTTGCATGTGCAGGCGAATGTGCCCTATCACGGGGAGTAGCAGGCACGGACAGAAGAGCAAACCAGAGAGTCATGAAAGGAGTGAAAGGGGGAGGAGAGAGGGTCATGTGCCTGGTGGTGGAATCATGTTGGATTTGGTGTAAATTGCTAAGGATAATCCGCTGCTTGTGGAGGCTGGAGGGGTGGAAGATGAGGACAAGGCAACTCTGTCCCGCCCAGGAGGGGGTGAGGTCAAATGGAGTGGGACACAATGAGGTGTGGACAAGGGCTCTGTTCATTCTGGTAAAGGAGAAGTCACAATTCAGGAAGGTGCTATTCCCTTTGTGTCTCCACAAAGCAGCAATTCCCCCTTATCTTCCATCTGACGACGTTGCAGCCTTTGGGAACATTTTCTTTGTTTGTATCCCATTTGTCCAATTGTCCTCCATCACAGATATAGCCTTTATTATTTCCATCTCTCTCTCCATCTTCTCTGCAAATTAAAATTACCTTTTCATTACCATTTTAATCTCTCTTTTAACTCTACTTCTTTCTCCACAGATACAGCCTAACCTGCTGAGTATTTTCAGTATATCCTGTTTTTTTTAAGGGGTAGTGAAGGACTTCTGTCAGCTAAAGGTCCACTGTCAGCCTCCCAGATATATTCTAATCTGCTCAGTTTTAAAAAAACGCTTTTGATTGACTGATTATAATATGTGATTAACTTGTACCTCTGCCTTCCATTTAGCCAGGAACTGCACCAGACTAAGTAAAAACAAGCTGAATATCTATCGGACCGTTTGAGGGGTCTATGCAGGGAAGCGTGACCTTAGAAATAATGAATTTTTTAGAATCAGGCTATCTTACGCTCACTGCTCCAAGCACACGTCTTTCGTACAGATGCAATGCAATCGGAAAACGCTGTGCTTCAGCACCTACTCTCCAGCAATGTACCCTTTCCACCTTCTCCATCATGTTAATTGGCCTGTCATTCAGGCAGCCACAGGATTATCACTGCAGCCAAATGTAACCCGAGTACAGTGAATCGAGAACAGACCCTTAAAGAAACAAGTTTTTAAAATCATAACAGCAAACCGCATATCAAATGTACCTTTAATGCAGTAAAGTGTTCCAAGGATGAATATCAAAATTAATTTGACTCAAATGCAAATTGGGCAACTGTGCCAGACCAGTAACATGGCAATATTACTGTTATTACTAGCAATATTATTAGCAAAATTATTGGATATTAGAATTGTTATTATAGTTGTGATATTGTTCATATTATTTGCTATATTAACTTCAATTTTAAAAGTGATATTAGGCTAATTATATTAGAAAAATTACTAATGTTATCAGCAATATCACTTATATCACCATTAAAGATATTAATATTATTGGCTATATAATTAGTGGAATTAGGCAAGTTGTATAGGCAATGCTATGAATATTACCATTAATAGCAATAGTTATAATATTATTAGCAATATCATTAGCGATATTAGGCCAGTTATTTAAGGAATACTGTTAGGAAGGCGGCACAGTGGCGCTGCGGTAGAGTTGCTGCCTTACAGCGAATGCAGCGCCGTAGACCCGGGTTCGATCCCGACTACGGGTGCCGTCTGTATGGAGTTTGTACGTTCTCCCCGTGACCTGTGTGGGTTTTCCCCCGAGATCTTCGGTTTCCTCCCACACTCCAAAGACGTACAGGTTTGTAGGTATATTGGCTTGGTAAATGTAAAAATTGTCCCTAGTGGGTGTAGGATAGTGTTAATGTGCGGGGATCGCTGGTCGGCGCGGACCCGGTGGGCGGAAGGAACTGTTTCCGCGCAGTATCTCTAAACTAAACTACTAATATTATCAGAAAGGCAGACACGATAGTGGCATTTAAGAGACTTTTGGATAGCTCATGGATATGCAGGGAATAGAGGAATATGGATTATGTGAGGCAGAAAAGAGTTGCTTTTGGCATCATGTTCATCACAAGACATTTTGGGCTGTGCTGTTCTATGTTCCAACAGGCAATACTACTAATATTATTAGCAATATTATTGGAAATATTAGAATTATTATTTCAGGTAATATTATTAATATTACCAGAAAAGGTAATATCACTAATATTATCATTAACATTATTAGTGGTATTTGGGCAGTGATAGTGTAGAAACAGGCCCTTCGGGTCAACTTGTGCACACCGGCCAACATGTCCCAGCTATACTAGTCCCACCTGCCCACGTTTGGCCCATATCCCTCCAAACCTGTCCTATCCATGTACCTGTCTAACTGTTTCTTAAATGTTGTGATAGTCCCTGCCTCAACTACCTCATCTGGCAGCTTGTTCCATGCACCCACCACCCTTTGTGTGGAAAGGTTACCACTTAGATTCCGATTAAATCTTTTCCCCTTCACCTTAAACCTAGGTTCTCTGGTCCTCGATTCACGTACGCTGGGCAAGAGACTCTGTGCATCTACCCGATCTATTCCTCTCATGATTTTATACACTTATTTTTGCAGCAAGATTACGAATATTACCAAAAAGGCACGAGTATTAAAATCATTAGTAATATTGCGAGTGACGTTTGGGTTGTTGTCCATGAGCTTAGTTGGTGAACAGCATCATCAAGACCAGGCAGCTGAAAGTAGTCATTGTCGACATAGTGATTGAAACTGGAGATGCGGAGAAACCAGAAATGGAGGCCGAGGGTTCTCAAAGGAGTACACTTACAGAGACGCACAGGAAAGAAGGATTTTGAGGATTTTGAACGACAAATACAAGAATTTTAACGGAGGTGCTTCCTGTGAGCAAGCTTGGTAAGTGTGGGGGTGACAGGATATCGCAAATTAAGTTTGTCAGCATGGGATTATTGTGGCCTTCCAGGGATAGAGAGCCACATCGTTCCCCCACTTCATTGACAATCCCAATGCGATACAGTAACACTGAATAAAGACGGAGCAAACACATTGTCTGTCTGGCTGAACATTGTTGCTGAATCTCAACCCTCAAACGCTCCACCCAACAGCTCTATGAGACCATCTTCATCAGAAGGAGTGTAGTGGTTCAAGATAGGGTTTTCCACTACTTTCCACAGGCAATTAGGGATGGGCAGTAAATGTCGGCCTTGGCAACGATGCAAGAAATGAACAGAACATAAAGATAGAGCCCTTGCCTTTTCCTGTCCTCAAGCCAGCTGTGTGACATTTTATCAACAACTAAATATTCTCAGTCTAAAGAAGGGTCTCGACCCGAAACGTCACCCATTCCTTCTCTCCAGAGATGCTGCCTGGCCTGCTGAGTTGCTCCAGCATTTTGTGTCCATCCTCTAAATATTCTGGAAATTGTACCATTGATCAATGGAGGGGACAATTCAAGTGCAGCCAACCCACCTCATTGGACAGGCTTGTCGAGCCGAGCAGCCTGACGTTCCAAGCCTCTATTGGGTGAGCTGCCTGTGGAAGTGGGAGACACACACAAAGGATCCAAATCAACCTGAAGTGACTATATGTGGGAAATATCTTTCTCCTAACATGGAAGGGGTTGTTAGATGTTGACGTTTTCTCCCTAAGAAACTGCTGAGGAGCAGTGACCTCAAAACCTGGTAGGTTAGAATTGATATGGTGAGATTGAGCAGGAACCGGGACATTAATCACATTCGCTGGGAATCAGTTTTAACCAGAGTTTGTTCCTGACTTAAATGTAGTTTGTAAACAAGAGCAACCATACACTGGGCATCTCTAAATATGCTAACTATTGCAAGAGCCAAATGCTCTAGCTACTATTTTAGAGGAAGCCATCATCAGATAGCATAAAATCACCTGTGTGAAGGGTTAGAAGATTAAGGGTGTTCCTATACTATCAGCCTTGGTAGGGTGCGGACTTGTAAATGCCTTCCCATTGAGCCTCAACAGTTGCAGCCAGTATACTTGAGGAAAGGAAGGCCCAGTGGACAGATGATCTACCACTGAACATCTCAAGGCAAGCAGCTATGAACGGTAAAAACATGAGCGTACTTTAACTGTCCAGGGAGGCAGTCAGGTATCAGGAGCAAGGAATTTTAAAAAAACACTTAAGCAAAAAAATAAAAACATATCTTCTTCAATTACAGAAGGTTCTAGTTAATTATATGCACTATTAGGTCTCAGCGTTCTAAACAATTAAGGGCTTCCTTGGTGTAATTGCTTGTGATGGAAGGTAATTGAATCAGGTACCTCTGTGTAATTGCGTATGCAACACCCGTAGTTACACCGAGACCAAACGCCTTAGGCTGCTGCAAAAGTCTAATGTGGTTTGTCAGTTACATAAATGATCATGGTGAGTTTCTGGCAATACGGAGCTGAACAATTTGAAACCAGTTGCTCACGAACAGAATCCTCATAACTTTTCTTTTAAAGATCTACAGAGCTGGATGCACAGTGGCAAAACGTGAATTGAATGGACCACATCATTACATGGAAATGAGAACTGTAATGCATAGAATCTATTGAACGTCCAGCATAAAAGAAGTGATGTTTAACAATGCTCAGAAATATACAGTAACTATGGCAGGTGATGTGCAAATTAATTGGTATACCACTTAAAAACGTAATGGGGTATAGTGGGAAAGGGAGCATGGAGACACTAATTACTGAGAGGTGACACAGATTAATAAGGTAATCCAAAAAGCAAACCGAGGATCAGAGTGTATTTCCAAAGAGATCGATTTTAAAAGTCGACAAGCTCTTTTTAGCTTGTGTCCAAGCTTTGTGCTGGGACCACATTTGGAGTACCATGAACAGTTGTGATCCACTGTACCACATTATCAAGAGATATAAAAGTAATGAAGAAGGTGCAAAACCGATTTACTGGAACCATGCACGTGATGGACCCATGGGACCCTTAAGGCCGAGTGGAGACCTATGACAGGGCTGTACAATGAGATTCGGCACGTAGATTGTGTTTTCAACCAAACGCCCTTAATGTAAGATAGTCACCAAAAACGTAAATAGAATACATGAAACTTCTTTGTTCAAAGGGAAAAGAGAATATGGAACTCGCCATCGTGGGTTGAGAAATTTAAGCGAAGGCCAGTTAACTATATGAGGGAAATGTGAGTAGAGGGCAATGATGTCAGAATGAACTAAAAGGTAAGGCCTGAAGAGAGTATTAACTTTGCAATACGGGATAGATCAAATGGCCTATTTTTGTACTGTTGATATGTTCAAGGATGCTCATGAAACACTTTGAACTTTCATATCAGGAAACAAAGACTAAAGGAATTTTCTGGGTTCAGAGATTCAGAGATACCGCCATGTTCTGCCACCACAGATACCATATCTGTTCCAAAACACCATTGGATAAGTGCTGACAAATGTGTGGGATGAATTAGACTGGACATATATTGATGGGTGTACGAGAATACACATAGTTCACTGATGCCAGAGGTTTGGAATGTTAGACTGATTTGCTGTCAGCTCTGCCAATTTGGAAAGATAATAACCAAATGATCCTCTTCGCCGTACACGACTGAAGTCCAGCAGGGAACTCCCACCTCCACCCTCTGCCTCCAACTCATGCCGATTCACAAGGCAGGTTCTTTGCTGACTGGTTTTTACTGCGTTGTACTATGGTTGTCCAAGTGGTTCTGGAGTTCTTTAAAGATACTATAACCTAGGCAGTGCCAGGAGTACAATGTGACTGGGAGCATATGCAAAGTCCCTAACAAAGGAGAGAGAGCTATCAGCAGTGAGCCACAACGGCCCATGGTCCACAAGGAGAAGACTTCCTGCCTGCATATTAGTGAGATCTTAGACTCCAGCAAAGTTACCGATTTGTGAGGAAATCTGGCATTTACAAAATATGGACTGAGATGCAAGAGACATCGAGCCAAACTTTCTCCGCAGCGCAGAATTGGAAGTCTCAAAAGCGCAGTCAGCTACTTACAGAACAAAGGTATTTATTCACAAAGTGCTGGAGTAACTCAGCAGGTCAGGCAGCATCTCAGGAGAGAAGGAATGGGTGACGTTTTGGATCAAGACCCTTCTTCAGACTGATGTCGGGGGGGGGGCGGGACAAAGGAAGGATATAGGTGGAGACAGGAAGACAGTGGGAGATCTGGGAAGGGAGAGGGAAGAGAGGGACAGAGGAACTATCTAAAGTTGGAGAAGTCAATGTTCATACCACTGGGCTGCAAGCTGCCCAGGCAAAATATGAGGTGCTGTTCCTCCAATTTTCAGTGGGCCTCACTATGGCACTGGAGGAGGCCCATGACAGAAAGGTCAGACTGGGAATGGGAGGGGGAGTTGAAGTGCTCAGCCACCGGGAGATCAAGTTGGTTAAGGCGGACTGAGCGAAGGTGTTGGGCGAAGCGATCACCGAGCCTGCGTTTGGTTTCGCCGATGTACAGAAGTTTACCTCCCCGCTCAACTCCATCCAAGGACCCAAACAGTCTTTCCAGGTGAGACAGAGGTTTACCTGCACCTCCTCCAACCTCATCTGTTGCATCCGCTGCTCCAGATGCCAACTTATTTACATCGGCAAAACCAAACGCAGGCTCGGCGATCGCTTCGCCCATCACCTTCGCTCAGTTCGCCTTAACCAACTTGATCTCCCGGTGGCTGAGCACTTCAACTCCCCCTCCCATTCCCAGTCTGACCTTTCTGTCATGGGCCTCCTCCAGTGCCATAGTGATGCCCACCAGAAATTGGAGGAACAGCACCTCATATTTCGCCTGGGCAGCTTGCAGCCCAGTGGTATGAACATTGACTTCTCCAACTTTAGATAGTTCCTCTGTCCCTCTCTTCCCCTCCCCCTTCCCAGATATCCCACTGTCTTCCTGTCTCCACCTATATCCTTCCTTTGTCCCGCCCCCCTGACATCAGTCTGAAGAAGGGTCTCGACCTGAAATGTCACCCATTCCTTCTCTCCTGAGATGCTGCCTGACCTGCTGAGTTACTCCAGCACTTTGTGAATAAATACCTTCGATTTATACCAGCATCTGTAGTTATTTTCTTATGTCAGCTACTTACAAGTATTTTTCAACCATGTTCCATCTGTGGTCTCCGCATAGAATGCAGAGTGGGAGCTGCAGTTCAAGCATCTTGCCCTGCACTTCCACAGTAAACCTGGACCAAGCTACCAAGTAAACCTGGTCCAAGCTACCAAGAAAACCTGGTCCAAACTACCAAGTAAACCTGGACTAAGCTACCAAGTAAACCTGGACCAAACTACCAAGTAAACCTGGATCGAGCTACCAAGAAAACCTGGACCTAACTACCAAGTAAACCTGGATCGAGTTACCAAGTAAACCTGGACCAAACTACCAAGTAAACCTGGACCAAGCTACCAAGCACAGTGACTTCTGCTCCAATGATTTCAGTGGAAGGCAATCATCTCAAAGGGCTGTCAGAAAATATAGATTTATTTGCAATTGTTTCACTTTAATGCTTAGTTTTGTTTAAATGTTTTAGTTTTTAAAATTTATTTTACAAAAGTTTTAAAGAATTTTAACAGGTTTTAATATTTTTAAAAAACCCAGAAACATCCATTTCATTTGACAACTGACTAGGCTGGCTGTCAAAAATGTTCTGTTCATTTTTTGGATGAAAGAGGCTTGCTCTTTCTCCTACATCCCCACGTGTTCCCTTTATGCTGTGAGAGGTTGTGTTAAGTCAGCTCTTGGGAGCAAGTTTCCACTGCGGGAACCTTACAAATTAAGTCTGAATATTTTTCAGAAGTCAGTGGACTGAATAGACTGCTTGCCTCAGATTATAAATTCTGGACTAATATTTTTAGCTCTGACTAACTGTTGTTTCAAATATTCCCTTCTGGAAGGAGGGCTTATTCATTTGGTGTACAGCAGAAATGACTCAGTGGATTCTCAATTTATACAGGGAGCTGGTAATTGTTGTAATATACAGAGATCATAAACGAAGCTGGTGGCTAATAGAAGGAAAACCACAGGTAGCATGCCCATGGTTTCTTCCTCCGTGCCCTGATATAAAAAGCTCTGCTAAACACGAGCGCCCAATGGAATGGTTACCTCCAGATTTAATTGGACAATTTTGTTCAATTTATCGCAGGTTTTTAAAAATAGGCAGCCTGTTCTCCCCTCCCAGACCTGCCTGTCCATCACAAACAGCCTTGCTGAATTACATTGGACCTGTCATCCACAATATCAATTTTGGCACATTTTTAAAACATTGGCTTATTCTCTCAGGCTTTCAGTGGCTGCTCATTGTTCATTTCCCCCAAGCTTTGTTCCTCTTCATCCTCCCTCACTCCGCCATCCCATTAACCTTACAGTCTTTGAAATTTCCATCACGGACCTCTCTACGTCACCTCCTTGCTTGAAACTCATCTAATCGTCCAATCTTACTGTCGTAGACTAGGCTTGGGTTTTCTCCACATTTTCTCCACATTTTTGTGAAGTAAACTGAGATACTTTTGGTCATGAAGGGAGCCATTTGTTGTTGCCTCATTCTCCACAACACAAACCAAATTTCAGAATTCCATTCCTTCCCAAACTGCAAAGATTGAAGAGCCTGAATAACGAGCAGCCTTTATTCCATTGCTGCCTCGAACACTTAACACTCCATTGTGCATCTTTATTTAATTACCCAATGCTGCTGACTTACTTTGAGGCACGGTCAGACACATTTTAAATTTAAGATTCTTGTTGCCACTTAAAAAAAAAATCTTCTGAGGCCCTTCCCCATCACCAACCACAGGACTCTCCCAGTTTTCTGTGCTTTTCCGATTCTGACCTCTAACACATTACATTTGCCCTCTTCCTCTAAAGAGCTTCTACATGGGATAACCAATACTGCAATTCTTGGTTTGAACATTTCCACCTCTCACTCCTCAGATCATCCTAATATCTTTCTTTGAGTCACCCCTCCCAACATGTTCGGTGGCAATGCTCATTTACTTAAACTTTAGAGACCTCTTTCATTGTGAGGTGATGTGCACATTTTGAAAGAAAAATACAGTAATTCTCTCTCCCCACAGATGCTGCCCGTCCTGCTGGGTATTCCCAGCACTTTATTTTATTTCAGGCTTCCAGCAGCTGTTGTGCTCTGCATCTCAGTGTTCCACCATGTGGTCATCTTTTCCAACTACCTTTGATCATCTCCCTCTGGAATCATAGAGATATGCAGCATGTAAAGAACTTGACCATGCTGACCAAGGTTCTTACCCAAGCTCATCCCTTTTGGCTGTATTTGGCCAATATCACTCAAAACATTTCTTGTTCATGTACCTGTCCAAATATATTTTGAACATTGTAATTGTAGTCGGCTTTACAGCTTATTCTGGCAGCTTGTTCCATATACCCACCATCCATTGTATGAAAATCGTTCACCTCAGGTCCTCTTTAAATACTTCCCATCACATCTTAAATGTCTGCTCTCTCATTTTTGACTCCCCTACACTGGGACAAAATACCGTATCTACGTCCCTACACATAGATGTTATAAACTTCTATAAGATCAATCTTCAGACTCCTTTGCTCCAGGGAAAACAGTTCAAACCTATCCAACCTCTCCTTATATCTCAGGCCCTCCAGCAACGTCCTTGTGAAACTCTTCTGCATCTTCTCTAGCTCAATCACAACCTTTCCAGAGCGTGGCAACTAGATCTGCACACAATACTCCAAGTACGGTTTAACCAATACTTTGTATAACTGTAACATGACGTCCCAACTCTTAGAGAGGGAGGGAGGGAGGGAGGGAAAGAGAAATAAAAGTCTGCCTTTTGGGATGGGATGAGCTTTTCAATAGCTCTGAGAAAGGTCAGACCTTACGCGAGCTGTGAAGTGGTTGAAGTAATTGTTGCTGTCACGTAATAATAAAAAAAATATTACAGGAAGACCTAGTGATGGCAAATGGGCAACGGGTTCAAATGACACAGAGGAAACATACCTGTCATAGAATCCATCTCTGTAATAGTCGTAGTCAAAGTCATAGCCACTTCTGCAGAGAGAAAAGAAACCATTTAGTAGGAGCTAAGCGAGTGCTGGCGGCATCTTAAATAGTTCTAATGATTCCGTGACAGTCAGTTATTATTTATCCCGATGCAAGTTAGCTGGATGACAGTGCACATCTCGTGACTCTTGGTGGCTAGGAGGCAAACAGTGAGGGTTAGAGATCTCCAGGGAGTAGGAGAGGGCAGCTCCAGAACCCCATGGCTGACAGGAATATCTTCTGCAGTTAAGGTCCAACCTGGGGCAGCTGGTAGAGCCGCTTCCTCCAAGCTCCAGCAACCTGGATTCCATCCTGATCTCGGGGGCTGCTTGTACGGAGTTTGCATGTTCTCCCGGTGACCGTGCAGCTTGTCCCTGGGCGCTCTGACAATTGACACAAAATGCTGGAGTAACTCAGCAGGACAGGCATCATCTCCGGAGAGAAGGAATGGGTGACATTTCATGTCGAGACCCTCCTACAGACATGGGTGTTCTGACTTCCACCCACATCCCAAACACTTGTGCCTTGGCAGATTTGCTGCGAATTGCCCCCAAGTGTGCAGATGGATGGTGGAATCTGGGGAGGAATCGACGGGCAAGTTGGGAGAATAGTTAGAGGTGAAGTTAATGGGGGAATAGGATTGCTCTGTGAGCCGGCATAGACTTAATGGGATGAATGAGCTCCTATGTTAAAAGGAAATTTGGAAAAAGAACACCAGCATACCCTGAATCTACCAGACGGACCACCACAAATGCACCTCGCTTGTATGTTTACCTATTTAAAAATTATTTTGCTTTTTTCCCCTCATAATACTTCCAGTAAAATCCATGCTGGACACATGGGCACTGCTGCAGTCACAGCCCATCAATATTTGCTCAAGGGGGGTCTGCCATCTCGAAACACTGCCGTCCCCACTACCTTTATCTGCTGGGAATGTACAATGCAGCCCACATCACATTAACCACGAGCGTGGGAACTTGTCAACCAACTGCTCCATGCTCCTCAGAGCATTTGAGGGGTGGGAGCTGCTTTACGTCCTCCTCGTCCACCCTGGGCAGTTCTACGGAACGGGCAACATTTGCAGCAAAGCATCAACTACGGTACTCTGAAGCACCAATTGCCACTTTTGATTGTTGTAGTTGACATACGAAAGAAGACGAAAGAAGAAGAGCATTTGAGATCAAAGCATTGACCCCAACCCCACCCCAAATTCCGGGCGGACATATGAAAGGTGGAGGCCATTCAGCCCTTCGAGCCTATCCCACCAATCGAATCACAAGTGATCTGTGTCGCATCTCCATTTGCGGCCCCCTTCCTTTTATTGCTGCAAAGATACCGCGGCCCGACGTGTAAAACAGAAGGTGCAATACCGCAGCCTGACGTGTAAAAATACCGCAGCCCGACGTGTAAAACAGAAGGTGAATGGGATATAATTTTAAATGAAAACTACATTTCCTTAACAATACTAAAACTCTGAAAAAACCTCGTTCAATTGTATCATATCATCGGGATACCCAACTCATGCTCACACTGCTCAAGATCGATTCTGCCTGCGTTGGTTCACGATATCTCACTTTGAAAAACAATGGTGTCCAACACAAAGCAGTTTATCATGTGGAGCTCATCACCTCGCTCCTGATGTTGAACAGATCCAGATACAATCTCTGTAAAGTGGGCTCGTCATATATCAGCCGATGCTTCGCTTGGGAAGGAGAGGGTGGAAGGGTCGGAGATCAGGAGGGAAAAGCGGGGAAGCTTTGGTGAGTGGTATTGTGTGGCCACTCAGATGTCAAGTACCAGCTGAAGACAGGAGCCTCCACTGCAGGGCGATAAGGGAACGTAATATCTTGGAGGGAGGTGTGGAGAGGAGCAGTGGTTGACGTCAGATGAGGGGACCGGAGCTGTCAGGGTGGATTGGTTTGTGAAAAGAAGCTGTCGTTAACCAATTCCTCTGTACTCCAACAACTCTGAAGTAGCCAGGTTTTGTCAATGAATACTTTATTGAACGTCTACAGGTGTACGGTAGAGTGCATACTGACTGGCTGCTTCATGGCCTGGCTCGCCAACTCAAATGTCCAGAAATGAATGAAATTACAGAGAATAGGCACTGCACATCGCACTTAGCCCATACCCCCTAAACCTTTCATATCCATGTACCTGTCCAAATGCTTTTAAAATATAATCATACCTGTCTCTACCACCTCTTCTGGCAGTTCATTCCAACTTGCTCCTCACGTCCCCTTTCCCAGTTCACCTCTCACTTTAAAATTAAGCCCTTGAGTTCTATCCAGAGACGCTGCCTGTCCCGCTGAGGTAGTCTACCTCCAGTTCTAGACTTCCCTATCTTGCAAGAAAGACTGCGACAATCAGTCCTATCGATATACCCATCACAATTTTATAAACCTTGATAAGGTCACCCCACAGACTCCGTCCCTTCAACAAAGCAGACCTAGTCTATCCAGTCTCTCCTCACAGCTCAAGCCCTCTAGTCCTGGCAATAGTTTTGTGAATCTTTTCTGCACCCGCTCTAGCTTAATCACATTCCTTCCACAACATGACAACCAGAACTGCGTAGAAAATTCCAACGGGCCAGACAGCATTCCATGTTGGTGGTGGATAGGTCACACCAAAAACATACTGGAAATCTGTGTCAATTAGGCAGATCCGACATATTCTTGGTGATGTCATCCATCCTGCAAACATTCTTCATATATGGACACAAAAAGCTGGAGTAACTCAGCGGGTCAGACAACATCTCTAGAGAAAAGAAAAAGGAAAAGAAACAGATGACGTTGCGGGTCGAGACCAAGAAGGGTCTCGACCTGAAAGGTCACGTATTCCTTTTCCCCAGAGATGCTGTCTGACCTGCTGAGTTACTCCAGCTGTTTGTGTCCATATTTTTTTTTTGTTTTTTTTGTTGACATTCTTAATTAATTTTATTTAAATTTTAACAAAACACATACATGTATGAACTCATAGTACGCGATGGTACCTACATTATAATTCGATTATACATTTTAAATTCGATTATACTTGTATTGTTCTGTATTATCTCCCCACCCACAACCCCCCTCCCCCCCACCCCCCAGTTAGAAAAAAAAGGAAAAAGGAGAAGAGGAAAGATTAAAAAAATAATTTAAAAAAGGAAAGAAAGAAAGAAAGAAGAAAGAAGGAAACCTGGAGACAAGAAGGAAACACTTCCGGCTAATTTCTTAATAAATTCTTTTTAGGGGTATCAAAACAATCCTAAAATTAAATATTAAATATTTCCAATTCTTAATCCTAGTTTTAAAGTGAATGGGTTCCAAAGTTTCAAAAATAAATCATATTTATTTCTCAGATTATAAGTAGCTTTTTCTAATGGGATACAACTACGCATTTCTGCATACCATCTTGCCATTCTTATTTCATTGTGATCTTTCCAAGTGACCGCCACACATTTTTTTGCTATTGCTATTTTGAGAAATCTTTCCTGATATTTATCTAAAATTAATCTTGGTAGTATTCCTTTAGTATCTCCCAATAAAAACAACCTTGAATCCAATGGTATGGTCTTATTCATCAATTGCTCCAAAAAGTTTTTTAGGTCTTTCCAAAAAGGAGTTACCTTCGGACATGCCCATGTGGAGTGCAAAAAAGTACCCACATCCTGGTTGCATCTAAAACAAATTTCAGGTAAATTTGGATTTAAATTGTTTAATTTTTCCGGAGTTAAATATAATTGATGTAAAAAATTATATTGTACTAAACTATATCTCACATTAATAGTATTTTTCATACTTTCTAAACATAATCTTTCCCAACTTGGTTCATCAATGCTAATATTCAGATCTGTTTCCCATCTTTGTCTTGATTTTTGAATTCCTGTCTTTGGACTAGATTTTTGTAACAATTTATACATTGAAGATATAAATTTTTTAGTTCCCTTGCCCTGAATCAGGAATTCAATTCCTTTAATTTGAAATAAAAACATTGAATTACCTAACTTTTCCCTTAAAAAAGATTGTAATTGATAATAGAAAAAAATACTATTCATTTGTTTCTCAATTGAGAAAATGTAAAAAAATTATTTCCTTCGTAGCAATCTCCTATATGTTTAATACCCTTCTGTTCCCAGACTTGTAATATTTGATTATTCCAAGCAAAGGGCAGTAATCTATTTTTTACTAATGGAGTTTGTGTCCATATATGAAGAATGTTTGCAGGTCATCTTCTGACATCACCAAGAACATGTCGGATCGGATCTGCCTAATTGACACAGATTTCCAGTATGCTTTATGTGTGACCTATCCGCCATCAGCATGGAAGAAAGACGCAAAGTGCTGGAGTAACCCAGCGGGTCAGGCAGCATCTCTGGTGAAAAAGGATGGGGAATATGATCGGGTCAGGAAACTAAACGTCACCCATCCTTTTTCTCCAGAGATACTGCCTGACCCGCTGAGTTACTCCAGCACTTTATCTTCAGTATAAACCAGCATCTGCAGTTCCTTGCTGTACCATCAGCATGGGTTGGCTTGGAAGTAACTCTTTATATTTTGTTAAATGAGCTTGGATCGCTTGCCAAGGAACAGACGATGATATCTTTCCAGGTTAACAGATCTAGAATTCCCAAGGCCGCCTCTCACACCTCCCTTAAACTGAGATTCATGAGCTGTTTCTAATGTTCTGTTTCATTCCAGGCGCTCAATGGACTGTAAAAGTATTTCTGCAACTGCGTCATCAACATCAGTCTTCTTCTCTCCACTCCCGGTCTCTGGTAAGTTCATTTCCCCAAGTACATTTGGAAAGTTTCCATCTGATGCAGATGGCATATGGATATTCAAATGGAATGGGCACCAGATCACACTCACTCGTATTTTCCATTTGTACACATATTTGCTAAAATACACCAGGCCTTTCCAGCTACTCACAAAATGCTGGAGTAACTCAGCAGGTCAGGCAGCATCTTGGAGAGAAGGAATGGGTGACATTTCGGGTTGAGACCCTTCTTCAGACCCTTCCAGCTCTTCACCTCTGCACCCAAATCTCTCACTTGATAAGGAACTAATGGCTTCATTTGCATAATCAACAGAAGAAGAGGTTTTCAGATTTGAAATTAAGAAATTGGTTTCCAACCAACATGCTCATTGGGAAACTGATGGAATTGGTTCCAACAAGGATTTGGCTTCTGCTTGATTATACTCTGCAGTAGAAACGAGTACTGGTGGCAGATAAAGCCAGCATTCACCCTAGTCAGGAATCAGAGTCATATGACATGGAAACAGACCCAGTGAGTCTGTGCTGACTATCAAACACCCATTGTATACTCATCCCATTTCATTCTCCCAATATTCCCATCAACAACCACTCCCTCCCACGCATCGGGGAGCAACTTACTGGGGCCAATTAACCTACTGCATGTCCTTGGGATATAGGAGGTTAAGTTTAGTTTGGCTTATTGTCACGTGTACTGAGGCACAGTGAATTGTTGCGCGATAACCAGTCAGCGGAACGTCAACACATGATTACGATCCCTCCCACTCCCCGGTGCCATTGTGTGGCCATCTGAAGTGGCCATGACTGACCAGAGACTTCAGTGTCCCCTCCCTTGGCCAGTGACGATGGCAGCTTCAGAGGTGAGTAATGAAGCAGCCCAGCTATCAGGCAGTTGTCACTGGGAGGATTATAACGTGGTCTGCTCCACTTGAAGGTTCGCCTACCCATGCTATGGTGGAGGAACAGAATCATTTCCTGGTGTTCTGCCAAAACTCAATCTTTACCACCATCCACTAAATTATAGCGAGTTGAATCTTTCTGTGTGTAAGTAAGGTCACAAAATTCTTGCACCGTGGCAATGACAATAATATTGAGGAAACTTCACGGACTTTATTTTGTTGAAAATGCTGACAAAATACCAAATTCTTCCTTACAGAAAGATCCCGTGGAAGAACGTTTGAAAGTGAATGAATGGTGAGGAGAGGATCTAGTGTCTAGTTCTGCCCCTCTCGGGTGAAGTCATCCGTCGCATCCTATTAAATTCAGGCAGAGCAGATTTGTAGCTGGTCATTTAAGGCCTAGGAGTGTCGACATATCTTCTCACAGGGAGTGGTGAATCCCTGCCTCAGAGAATAGTGGAGGCTGGATCATTAGAAGTATTTCAAGAGTCAAGAGTGTTTAATTGCCATGTGTACTGACAACAGGCCTGCAAATGCAATACATACAGATAACATATGATAAACAAAAACATTCAATTAATTAATAACCACAATACTAGTGGAAAGACAACCATAGTCCTTCGTGCAACCAAAGACAGTCCATTGAAGTTCACAGTTGAGGTTAGTGTTATGTCGTATGGTTGTTGGAAGAAGCTATTCACACAACGATAACTTCTTCCCGATGTTTGGTGGAGGGAGATAGATTTTAACGTGGTGGGCGTGGCTGGCAGGTCAGAACAGGACATACTGTGACAAAACTAAATTAAACCCAACTAAACTGCTCACAATTCTGGTCACTCTCCTTGGGAGGGATTTGAGGATCCCAGAGAAGATACAGGTAGATTTATTGGGATGGATTGTGGGATGAAGGGTTTGATTCTGAGGAAAGGCTGCAGAAGATGGGGTTGGCTGTCCTCAGAGAAAGGGAGGGCTGGGAAGAGATCGAGTAAAACTGGTGAACATAATGAGGGATAGCACAGAGTGAATGGCCCCAATGGTGGAGGCTCGAAGAGACAGGACAAAGATCAATGCTGGCTTGCAAGAGAATGAAATATAACACAAAGGAAGATTTCCTTACACGGTGAGTGGTTAGAGTCTGGAATGCCATGCTTGACAGAGCAGCACAGCGAGATTCAATCGTAGGTTCAACCGTAGATTTAAAGAGAGAACTGAATCAGTGCTTGAAAGAAAAACATTGCAAGGTTGTAGAAGGACCAACTCTTGTGATTTAGTGAAGAGATGGCTGGGACTGTGCCAAGCAGCTTCCTGTAATGTTACCATTTTATGATTCTACGTGCTATTTCGCATGTTAATGCAACAACTAATTGATAACTGATAATTTTTTGATTATTAAGGGTTCCACCTGACATTGCACAAATGGACTTAAGATACAGAACCCGCCAGATCTAATTGAACAATGGAACAAACTCAAAAATCTGAATGGTCAACTTCAGATCCTATGTTTTTTCCTACAATTTTTGGAATCTCAACATCACTGACAAACCAGCATATAATACACATCCTCAATGGCCTTTGGGAAGATGTGGGTGAGTGGCCATGTTGAAGTGGTACAGTGGTGTGCAATAGATTCTGACTATTGCATCTATGCCTCCCATAATCTTATCATATCATATCATCATATCATATATATACAGCTGGAAACAGGCCTTTTCGGCCCACCAAGTCCGTGCGATCCCCGTACATTAACACTATCCTACACCCACTAGGGACAATTTTTACATTTACCCAGCCAATTAACCTACATACCTGTACGTCTGGTCACCCCCTCAGCCTCCTTCACTCCAGGGAAAACAAGTCCACCCTAACCAGTCACTGCCCACAGCTGAAGTTGTGGTGAGATCTTGTGGTGAAGCTCTGATGGATTATCCACCCAACACTGCCTGTGTAGCTGTGAACCTTAACTCTGATTTTCATGTGCTGGTCCCCACCATTGTTAGGGATGAGGATGTCCATGGGGATCCTCCTTCTGTTAGTTGAGCAATTTCCCACCAAGGGTCACGTGAGATGGGGCAGGACAGCAATGCTTTGGTCTGATCCCTTGCACATGAGATTACTTAGGTGTGTACATTGTTTGGTGCTCTTGCTGTTTAGCATGTATTGTCATGTCACAGCTGGCATTTTGTTTTCAGGTACAGGCATCCCCTCATTATATTAACCCCACCCCCCTCACTTCTTCCCCCACACCGCCCTGTTCTTCCCACTGCCCCTTTCTCCTCCTCGTGTAACCCATCTGGACTCGCACCGATTTCTACCCTCCCCTTCCACTGACATTCCTTCTTCTCGCTTCACAATTTGCAACTTCAATCCTTTTGGCTCACAGCTTCTATCTTTTCATCTCTGGTCTTTGTTCATCATCTGCCTATCAACCTCCTCCCCCTTCCCTGTCTCAACCTATTACCTGCCAGGCTTTGTCCGGCCCTTCCTCTCTTCCAGCGTTCTCCCCTAATCCCCCGCCTCCAATTAGTCTGAAGAAATGTCCCGTCCGTCACCTTTGCATGTTCTCCAGAGATTGTGCCTGATTCACTGAGTTACTTCAGTACTTTGTGTCTTTCCCTCCCCCATGTTATAGCCATTTGGGTTTCCCATCAACTCCATCAGATTCTACCATTGAGCCACACACCAGGGGCAATTCACAGTGTCAATTAATCTACCATCCTGCACATTTTTGAGATTGCGAGTAAGATGGAGTTCCTGGAGGAAACCTACAATGGTCACAGGGGGAATGAACAAACTCCATGCAGAGAGCAGTGGAGGCCATATTTGAACCCTGACCACTGCGCCCCCACCGTATTTACCATCCTAGCCACACAGTGAAGGCATAAACAGATTAGTGAAAATCTCCCCACATAGGTAGACACAAAATGCTGGAGTAACTCAGCGGGTCAGGCAGCATCTCTGGAGAGAAGGAATGTGTGACGTTTCGGGCCGAATCCCTTCTTTAGCCATAGCCTAGTTTGTTTTAACCATAATGGGGAATCGAGAGCCAGAGGACATAGGTTTAAGATGAGAGGGGAAAGATTTAATGGGAACCTGGGGTCATTTTTTTACACAAAGGGTGGTGAATGTATGGAACGAGCTGCCAGAGGAGATAGTTGAGGCAGGTACTATCGCAACGCTTCAGAAACATTTAGCCAGGTACATGGATAGGACAGGTTTAGACTCAGGCAGGTGGGACTAGTGTAGATAAGGCATGTTGTTCGGCATAGGCAAGTTGGGCCGAAGGGCCTGTTTCCATGCTGTGTGATTCTATGTATGACTCTTAAGAACTAGAAGCAGTCGTCTGTACTCTCTTCTCTGCTCGCCCTACCATTGACCAGGCCAGAGCAGGTGGTTTTGTATTAAAGGTGTAGAATCCCTGGCTGTATCAGTCACCATGATTACAGACTGTAACAATAAAACCTAGACTTGCTGGCAGGACACTGGGACATCATGTTCAGACCCGCTTAACACTTCACCCTTAAAGCAAACAACGCCTATCTAAAGAGATGCACGTGGCTTTATTTGAATTCACGGCACTTTCACAAAGAAAATAGTGAACCCGTTCTCAGCAAAAGGCAAACTGCTGGAGGAACTCAGTGGGTCGGGCAGCATCTGCGGAGGGAAATGAACAGGCGATGGGTTGAGTTGGGACATTTCTTTACACTCAAAAAGGACCTGAAACATAGCTTGTCCATTTCCCTCCACAAATGCGGCCTGACACGGAGTTCCTCCAGAAGCTTGTTTTATGCTCTAAATTCCCAGCGCCAGCAGTCTCGTGTCTCTTGTGAACCTATTTTCAGCTGGTGTGCAGGATGCCTTTACTGACCAAAGCTGCCCTGCTAAGATGATTTATCATTGCACATACTCCCTGGCCGCACTTCCTTGGGTATCTCTGGTTCACTTTGTCTTCTGTCTCAAGAGTATTTTGCTTGCCAGCACCGACGGATTAACGGTGATAGCAGGTGAACTGGAGCACACAGAGGGGCTCCGGGCTCATCTATTTTATGTCATTATCAATCAGCCGTAGAACACACACAGCAAGTATGATCAGCAAGTCATACGGCGCTGAATAAACAGGTAAAGAGGGATGAAGCAGAAGTTCGCCCACTGACGAGGATGATGAGCTTTCAGTCTACGATAACTCGAGATGAAGAACGGGGAGCAAAAGGAAAGAATGAAAGAGCGAGAGAGGTGGAAGAAAAATGAGTCCCATATCATTCTGTATTACAGGAAGGATAGCAGTTAATTCTGGGATAATTCTATCAATACAACAAGCCTAAGATTGTATAAACAAAGTCTGCATTTTCAAGAGATCAGCTAAATGAGAGATGATCTCACTGAAACACAGTGTTTTCACCAAGCTTGACAAAAGGCTGCAGGGAGAATGTTTCCCCAGGTCAAGAGAACCAGCGGTCAGAGACAAGGAAGGGGTGGTCAGTTCAAGACCGACGTGTAGATACATGTCTTCATGCAGGTGGGGGGCTTGTTGAGGGAACAGTAGTGCCGGGGTGGAAGATCAGCCTGCATTTTGAGAAATGGTGGAGCAGGATCAAAAGTCGATACCCTTTCTCATTTTCTCTTTGTGTCACTGAAACCTCTCCTCAATCTCCCACCTCCTCATTCCTGCCGACCCACATCCACCTTCAGTCACGGTGCAAAATACAATTCATTCCAGTGTAAAAGGAGCTCTCATATGTATTGGCTGCCATTTCATTCTGTCCCGTGAAGATAGAAGGCAACGTCTGCCAGAGATCATAAAGTGCATTGTGGAACGGCTACAGCACTGAATGAGGCTATTCGGCCCATCATGTCCTTTCCAGCTCTCTACCAGAGAAACTGTCTAGCTCTACCCAGCGGCACTATCTCATACTCCACATTTGTCCCGAGCATATATTTATCCAATACCCTCTTGAAGGCCATAGTGGATTCTGCCTCCAGCACATCTGCAGACTGCATAATAGAGTGTATTTCTCCCCAGTGGGGCAGAGAGCAAGGTTGACATTTATGGGCACAAAGTTCTTTGTCAGAGGCATGGCGGCACAGCTTGAAATGCTGCTGCCACAAAACGCCAGAGACCCAGGTTCAGTCCTGCCCTCAGATGCCGTCTGTGTGGAGCATCCACATTCTCCCATAACTGCTCCAGTTTCCTCCCACTTGCCAATTGATGGGTTAATTGGCCACGGTAACTTGCCCCTTGTGTGTGGTGAGTGGTAGAATCTGAAGGGGTGTTGATGGGAATGTGGGGAGAACCATCCGCGATTAATGTAGGATTAGTGTAAATGGGTGGCTGTTGGTTGGTGGGAGCTCAGTGAGCTGGAGCCGGAGCCAGATTCCTTGTTGAATCTGTGACAATGCGTGAGCATCCAGGACCACGAAACACATAAACCCAGTGCAATCTGTACACTGTCCCATTTTCAGGGCATTTTGAAAGCATGATTTCTTGGCCATATCACCCTCAGCGAGGCACCAACAGTTGGGAGGGTCACACTCCATGAGCGTAGGCCGCCCAGTCCCACTGCCCTGACACCGTGAAGAGGGAACACACAGGAAGTCCCCTGATCCCCACTGCATCAACCACGACCCGATTCACAATCCCACCTGCCTTTCCCAGTCGAAACATGTGAATTTGCTCAAGCTTTCTGCTCTATAAGGTCATTTATTCTGTATAAAACCGAACACATTTTAGAGCATTAAGCACAGCACAAACTATTTGTAGTGTAAGGTAACTCTGAACTGATTGACTGTATTAGCAACGCATCATTAACGTTATATCAAATGACTTTCCCACTGCTGTGAGCAGCTACACTACACTGACAGCATACCCATCATATCTGCATCCAAAATTAGCTCAATGAATAACAATATAAACCTTTTCACATGTGCCTTGCCAATTGATAGAGCTTTCATTAGAAATGATTAGATTGGAGCTTAACTCCTCTGGGAGCCTGCAGCTTTTCACGGATCTGTTGGTCTTCTTTATTTTTATCTCCAGTTTTTCTTCAAACGAGGGGATTATGGGGGCTTGGCCTGGGGACAGAACAGGGAACTTTGTTGTTACAGGCTGCTGGTGGTGATTAGGTTGAGGAGGTGCAGGAGAAGCTAAACAGCAAGGATGAAAAGTGTCAACCAGGGCAGAAAATGCTGGATAATACTGCAGATGCTGAAAATGTCAAGCTGAAACAATAACGTCGGGGTAATACCGCAGATGCTGAAAATCTGACGTGAAAGCAGGCAATGACGGCTAATACCGCAGATGCTGAAAATCTGAAGCTTAAACAGAAAATACTGGCGTGATACCGCAGGTGAAAATCTGAACACAAAGCAATTAAAAAATGCCGAGGGAATAATGCAGATGCTGAAAATCCGCATTGAAAACAAAAATGCTGGGGTAATAGCGCATATGGTGAAAATCTGAAGCTAAAACAGGAAATGGAATAATACTACAGATGCTGGAAATCTGAAGCTAAAGCGAAGTGCTGAGGTAATACCCCAGATGCTAAAAATCTGAAGATAAAATGGAAATTTTGACTACATTATGCTTGGTTCCTTCATCCAAGTCATACTGTCACACTGACCAACATTTATCACCCCAACCGGCGTTGCTGGAATGGATAGACACAAAATGCTGGAGTAACTCAGCAGGATACGGTAGCGCAGCGGTAGAGTTGCTGCTTTACAGCGAATGCAGCGCTGGAGACTCAGGTTCGATCCTGACTACGGGTGCTGCACTGTAAGGAGTTTGTACGTTCTCCCCGTGACCTGCGTGGGTTTTCTCCGAGATCTTCGGTTTCCTCCCACACTCCAAAGACGTACAGGTATGTAGGTTAATTGGCTGGGTAAATGTAAAAATTGTCCCTAGTGGGTGTAGGATAGTGTTAATGTACGGGGATCGCTGGGCGGCACGGACTTGGTGGGCCGAAAAGGCCTGTTTCCGGCTGTATATATATGATATGATATGATATATGATAAGCAGCATCTGTGGAGAGAAGGAACGGGTGACGTTTTGGGTCAAGACCCTTCTTGAATGGATTGCCTTCTCATTGTTGCTGAGGTGAGAAATTCCCAATGTCAACTATGATCACCTGAAATAGAACCAGAAGCAAGAGAACCTGCTCTCTCCCCTTCACCCATTGGACAGAAACACATCATCTGTCTGACCACACGTTTACATTAATCCTATGCTAATCCCATTATTTTTATTCTCCCCATACTCCCAACTACTAGAAACATAGAAAATAGGAGCAGGAGGAGGCCATTTGGCCCTGAGAGCCAGCACTGCCATTCATTGTGATCATGGCAGATCAGCCACAACCTGTGTCTGCCTTCTCCCCATATCCCCCAATTCCACTAGCCCCCAGAGCTCTATCTAACTCTCTTTTAAATTCATCCAGTGAATTGGCCTCCGCTGCCTTCTGTGGCAGAGAATTCCACAAATTCACAACTCTGGGTGAAAAAGTTTCTTCCCGCCTCAGTTTTAAATGGCCTCTCCTTTAATCTTAGACTGTGGCCCCTGGTTCTGGACTCCCCCAATATTGGGATCATTTTTCTTGCATCTAGCTTGTCCAGTCCTTTTTAAATTTTATACATCTCTATAAGATCCCCTCTCATCCTTCCCAGATTTTACCACTCACCTACGTACCAGGGGCCATTTACATTAAAAAACATTGAAAACTTGGAAAGATAGGTGCAGGAGTAGGCCATTCAGCCTTCGAGCCAGCACCACCATCCAGTATGATCATGGATGATCATCCCAAATCAGTACCCCGTTCCTGCTTTTTCCCCAGATCCCTTGAATCCTTTAGCCCCAAGAGCTAAATCTAACTCTCTCTCGAAACCATCCAGTGAATTGACCTCCACTGCCTTCGGCCTACATCGGCCAACTATCACACTGATCCACATGTATTTGAGATCTGGGAGGAAATCACAGCACCCGGATGAAACCCACAGGGTCACAGGGTGAAACGTGCAAACGCCACACAGATAGCACCAGAAGTCTTAATTAAACCCTGGTCTTCGGCAAGAGCTCACAGGGAAAAGAGACAGAAGAAACGGTACTTTCTCCATCATACACTATGCTGCAGAATTCACTGCTGGACGGATGTTTTCTGATGGTCCACTATAACAAAGTGACTGTTCTTCAGTGGTTACTGGTCCTTGACTACAACTACACAGGAACAGTTGATAACTTGCCCTGAAGGACCCGAAGCAAACTGGAAGCTATGAATGTTGAATGAACTAGAATACAGTGATGAGCTTCAAGAACCACAATGGCAGAACCAATACTCAGTCCTGAAAAAATAATACTCGATTTACGTGGCACTTTGTACAACCACACAGTTTTTCAAACCAACTTACAGCCAAAGGAATCTCCAAAGTGTGATCATGTGTTGCACTGAAGGGATATACAATCAGGAGCACTGTACAAAGAAATACAGCAGTGACCAGGAAAAAGGAGCGAGATTGTTGAGCAGGTCAACTTGAAGGGCTGGCCTCTGTATGCAAGTCTCTTAAACACTACAAGTTTTATCTCGACAAAAGAGGGCTGCTTTAGGTCACAATAGTGTTCTGTATACAGAAGGTACTAACGTAACAATTGTATAGAACTGATAACACTGAATGTATAAGAAAGAATTGCAGATGCTGGTTAAAATCGAAGGAAGACACAAAATGCTGGAGTAATTCAGCGGGACAGGCAGCATCTCTGGAGAGAAGGAATGGGTGACGTTTTGGGTCGAGACCCTTCTTCACCCATTCCTTCTCTCCAGCATTTTGTGTCTAACACTGAATGTATAAACTGAACAACATGATGAAATGTAAAGGTAGCTACTCAGTGGGGTTTTTTTGGATCTCATGTACATATTTCTATGAATAAAGTTTATTTTCGAAATAAAAATATGTTGGAAGCAGAATGCTTTATGACCAATTTTAGTTTGGCTTACTACAGATTTGAAATTTGGCCTAATGCTCACTGCATTTTGTACTTCTCAATGAGGACACCTCTTATTCTTCTAAACTCAAGGCATCACAAGTTAGTCTCTCCTGCTACCCCAGGAATGCAGTCGGTAAACCTTTGCTGCACTCCCTCCATCGCATGTTTATGGCTGCTGAAGCAGGGAGGTCAGGACAGTAGTCATTATTCCGCATGCGATCTCTCGAGGGGCCCTATATAATTGGAACAAAGCATCTTTACCTTTTAAATCCTCTTGCAATAAAGACCAACACATCACAATGGCCTGCTGTAATTGTGTGTTACATTTTCAGTGATTCACAAATGACAACACTCTCGGCCCTCTGAACACTAACACCTTTCATTCACTCACCATCTAACGAATAAAATGCCTCTTTACTTTGAGCCCAGCGCCGCACACCTGATCTATCACTTAGCAGCAATCTCTGTCAATCCGCTCCTCTCAATGTCCATAAGCTGCACGCACTTCTCCAACACGCATTTAACCACAGAAGAATATTCCAACATGCTCACTAAGGCACTGACGCCCTGCAGCTGAACACAAGAAGACAACCCAGCAGTATGAATATCCACCTCTACCTTCATCAACCTGGCTTTCCCATCTCCCATTCTAGTTCTCTGACCAGTCTGACTGTCCCCTTGATTCAATTTTATCTTTGTCTGCTTTTATCTTTGTCATCTTCACCAAGCTAACAATGATCTACATTTTCCTTGAGCTTCGTCCCCTTTGATGTCTCGATTTCACACCTTACCCTTCGGGTGGAGACCCTTCTTCAGAAGGTCTGAAGAGAGTCTCGTCCCGAAACGTCCCCCATTCTTTCTCTCCAGAGATGCTCCCTGTCCCGCTGAGCTACTGCAGCAGTTTGTGTCATACTTCAGAGATTCATTGCCCGATGTGAGAAGAAATTCTCACGTTGTGAGATGTGAGAAGAAATTCCTAAGCACCTCTGCCCTCCTATCTCAAACCTGTTGCTCCTTGTGCGCTCCTCTCCCATGTGTGGAATCTCAACGCCTACCCGGTCATGCCCTTGGGATCTTATGGGTTTCAATAAGATCAGCCCATATTCATTCCAGAATCAACAACACCACCGTGGACAAGAGTCACATTCACTTCCAGTCAAGTATAGTTGACAGTTCTCCTTCCCGGAAATAAATGAGTAAACCAGATGTATTGAAACAACCATATAGTAGTCACCGTGATGACACAATGGTTACGTTACTGGACTAATAGACTAGAGATAGACACAAAGTGTTGGAGTAATTCAGCAGGTCATGCAGTATCTCTGGAGATAAAGGATAGACACCTCGTATGGATTGAAGTCTAGAGACCTCAATTCAAATCCTGTGAATTTTAAATTTAGTTAATAATTTTTTAATTAAAATAAAAACACACTTAGCTCAGTAACGATGGCCACAAAAGAATCGGATTTCAATAATACCCTTTTGGTGCACTGCTCCCTCCAGGAGATTGAAATCGACCATCCTTACATGTGATTCCACAACCGCTTCCCCTTCTAACCCTCTACTGCAAGTTACTGCTATTCCAGTATTGCACCCAAATGCCATCACAACTTTCCTGCAATATGGTAACCAGAACTGTGCACCTCACAACCACAGCTATGAAGTTGACTCTGAAACAAGTGACTTAGTTGGACTTGAACTGCTACATTGAAATGATCATCAGATAAAACAGTCTAGACCACATGGCACTACATTCAGACACAGCAGAGGTGACCTTGTAAAATCCTCCTTACATAAATCTGTGGATTGTCTAAATTGGGAGTGCTGTCACAGAACAATTTGATATAGTTGTCCTCACAGAATGTTACATTACAGGCGAGGTGCCACATTCCACCATTATAATCCCGAGATTGGTCCCACTACAGTTGACAGGATAGCAGTGTACGTGTGCAAGGGACTCACCCTGAGAGTCTTCAATATTAACCCCAGACCTCATGCATCCTCACAGCACCAGTCAAATGGTTCCTCATCACCACCTCCCCTATCCTCCCTCAATGCTTCTCCATGCTGTAGAAAAACTGAAAGCAGCAAGGGCAAAGAATGAACCCAAAATGGATGACTTCCATGTCCATCATCCGAGGGTGGCATGGTAGCACAGTGGTAGACCGAGTCTGGAGGGCCTTGAATGCCAGGCTGGGTCTGCGGCAGGTGGTGTGTGGACCAACACAGAGGTTTGCCTTTACTTGACCTTGCCGGTCCACCTGAGGAAACAGCGTCTGTTTTTACACCGACGATGACCTGCATTGTGTGACACGATAAATGCGCTCAGTGGGACACTTCCCGCAGCTCAAAACTAGACATGCCCGAGGCACCTGAACCACCAGCAACAGCAGACGTGTATACTCCTTCACAAAGCTAACCTCATGGCCCAGTGTATCTCTCAATCTATTCCCCTCATGGCAGGAGATCAGTCCCAGTTCAATGAGGTGCAGAAAGCCTGCTGGAAGCAACATCAGGCATTTCAGAAAACGATGAGATGCCAGCCGAGTGAAATTGTAACACAGAACCTCTTGTATACTAAACAACTAAGAAACCCAGCAGGCAAAGGCCGAGCTTAGCGACTTCACGGCTAAGGGATCGGACCGAAGCTCTGCAGTGCCACCACATTTGGTGGTGGAACATTGACAAGCTAATGGAAGGTGAAGGTTCCACGAACATTCCCATCCCCACTGATCGCAGCGCTCAGCATGTGAGTGCTTAAAGCCAGGCTGAAACATTTGCAGCCTTGTTCAGCCAGAAGTGCAGTGTGGACAATACGTATTAGCCTCCTCCTGAGATTTTCACTGTCACAGGAACCAGTCTCAAGCCAATTCAATTTACTCCTCCTGGTAGTTCACAGCAGAAATCACTGGAGACAGTACTGGCCGCAGCACCCGACAAGATCCCAGCTGTACTACTGAAGATCTGCACTTCCAATCTGGCTACACCTCTAGCCAGGCTGTTCCACCATCATCAGAACATTGGGCAACCACAACATTCGGATCCCCTTCAAAGTCACACATCATTCTGACTTGGAAGCATATTGCAACTGCTACATCATCGCTGGGTCTACACTACCTCCTCAATAGTGGCAGCAACTTCACCAAAAGGGCGTTAGTAGTTCAAGAAGGCAACTTTCCGCCACCTTTTCAAGGGCAGCAAGGTACACATAACGCATGCTGCTCGTGAGATGCCAAGAAAAGAGTTTGAAACAGTGGTGTGTTTTATTCTAGATTTGTTCATTTGGTTCTGTGGCAGTCATCAAACTCAAGACCACGGAATTCACATTATGCTAATTTCCTTTACTTTAGAGATACAACGCAGAAACAGGCCCTTCGGCCTACGAGTCCATGCCAGCCAATGTTCACGCTGTACACTAGCACTTTCCCCACACACTAGGGACAACTTAGAAGCCAATTAACCTACAAACCTGAATGATTCAAGTGTGGGAGGAAAACCCGAGCTCCTGGAGAAAACCTGCATGGTCACAGGGAGAACGTACAAACTTCATACAGACAGCACCAATAGTGCAGATCGAACCCGGTCTCTGGTACTGACAGTCTGCAATTCTACTGTTGCTCCACCTCAATTGCAGTCATTTGTTTCCTGACAACCACAGGTGCGCAAACAAGGTCTGAATTGCACACATACATGCGCTGGATGCATTGTGACAGGTGTGTGATTAGTGTGGGTGTCGGTACATGCAGGGACCACAGCCAGGAATGCATGGTGAATGGGCAGACTGTGTCATCATTGCACTCTGGGCTGAGTGTCCATGAATCAAGGAGCTGTCCACTCCCAAACAGTGACATTATTAACTAAAATCCAGTCCCCATTTCAGAGACCGAGTGATGTGGGCCACTGATGACTACGACTCCCTACTAAGGCTCAAGGTCCCTCAACAGCCTGTGCACAGCAATCATCCAGCATAGAGTTGGCTTGATGCCTGTATCTGAAGACACGGCAGGGATTATTTGTACCTCACAGGTAGCTCACCAGACCCAATCCAATTACGAGCCTGCATTCAACCTATTTAGACCAGTTCCCTAGATTACTAGTTCGGTAACATAACAGTCATGTACCATATCTGAATTGGATGGATATTCCTTCATTGCAGATGGGCTTGAATCCTGGAGCCAAAGCAACATACAGGATCCTTGGTCCAAGAGAAGGCAACATTTCAAGAAAGAATCCCACTATTCTTTTGCATGGACATTCTAAATGTTGGCTTTACCAGTGAAGCCGACATAGCTGGAACAAATAGAAACATGAAGGGTCCTGACCCAAAATGGCACCTGTCCATTCCCTCCACAGAAGATGCCTGACCTGCTAAATTCCACCAGCATTGTGTTTTTTGCAGTTTTTTCTTTTCAGTTACCTAACTCTAAGGCTTATTACTTTGCCAACACGCGACACGCTCCTTTCGAAAACAGAGTTCTAATTGATTTACTTCCTTAAGGCAATGAAAGCAGATGTTTTTAAGGCAGCATTTTTTCAAAATTAAGTTTTAATTGATTTTTTATATGATTTAAAACTGATTCAATGACTGCTTTCGAGATGATTTTTGCAAGCTGAGGAAAATCACATCATTTATTTTCCTTAAAACCTATTTCATCATACCTTTGTCCTGGGAAAGTCACTTTCCCCAGCCAGTTTCAATCAGGTTCACAACTGAGGACCAGACAAAATTTTTGTACAGTCTGATGCTATTGTAACCATGCACAGATGTACGGCAATTACTGAAGTTGGATTTTCCAGATAAAGGTACCATCCGCATTCTCCTGCTCCTGGGCCACATCTCTGTCTTCTGTGCTTCCCTCAAATGGCGACGTGCTGCATTTGGTTGGAGATCAGGTTGAAAATGCACACTCACCTTGACTGTGCCTGTAAGGCCATTGAACTTTCAGTGTTCACTGGCGATTAGCTGTTGTGTGTATCCACTGCCTTTAAACACCACTTGGCCACAGTGCCGCAGCGGTAGAATTGCACCGCCGGAGACCCAGGTTCGATCCCGATTATGGGTGCTGTCTGTACGGGAGTTGGTACAATCGCCCCGTGGGTTTTCTCCGAGATCTTCGGTTTCCTCCCACACTCCAAAGACGTACAGGTATGTAGGTTAATTGGCTTAGTATAAATGTGTAAATTGTCCCGAGTGTGCATGGGATAGTGTTAATGTGCGAGGATCGCTGGTCGGTGCGGACTCAGTGGGCCAAAGGGCCTGTTTCCGCGCTGCATCTCTAAACTAAACTACTTAAAACCACGGCACCAGATGTCTTACGATGTGTGGGCCATACCTTGAGGAACAAACCATGCTTCTTTGTATTCTTTTCGGTAAAGACATTAACGATCATGTCCTGCTGAATCTTTACTCAAATCGAAACTCATTAGAAGTTCAAAGCATGATGATCAATGAGGAAACCCATTCAGTCCACCTTCATTTAACTATCCAGAGTTCCGAACGTCTCTGAGGAAGCATCGAATTGTTCATTAAATGAATTCTAGTATTCACAAACATGCTGTATGAAAGACGTTTCTAATACCAATCCTCAAGCTAGCCTTCACAAGTTTGTTCCTACAAGGAGGATCTTTTTCCTAATAAGTACCTTGCCCTTGAAAAGGAGTTTACGTTTCCAGGTTGTCATGGGTCTCCAGTGTCTCCTCCTAACTCTTACACCACACTGTGGTTCACCTTCTACCTCTTCTCTGCACTGCCTACCATCCTTGAAGGACTTTCCAGGTTTGCTGCAGTACACCTGGAAAGGAATATTTCAGCAGGTTTGATCATTAGTTTCCCTGACCCACACTGTTCCTTGCAATACCATTCGACATCCTGTTGACCTGTTAGCTGTTGATTTGCATTGGTTAAACCAAGCATAGACTAGGTGACCGTTTCTCCACACACTTGCGCCTGGTCCGCCAGGTGCAGCTGTATCTGCCGGTTGTCAACTATTTTAACATCCCTTCCCATTCCCATTACAACCTTTCAGTCCGAAGACTCCTCCATTGCCAGACTGAAGCCAAATGCAAAATGGAGGAACAGCACCTCATATTCTGCTTGGGTGGCTTACAACCCAACAGCATGAACATTGAATTCTCCTATTTTAGGTAAGTAACCAACAAACGTACCAGAGCTATTGAGGGAGCTGCTGCCCAATCGCTGCTATTGAGGGAGTGCAGCGTAGGTTGCCGAGGATGGCGGGACTGTCATATGATGAAAGAATGGAGCGACTGGGCTTGTATTCACTGGAATTTAGAAGGATGAGAGGGGATCTTATAGAAACATATACAATCATTAAGGGATTGGACACGCTAGATGCAGGAAACATGTTCCCAATGTTGGGGGAGTCCAGGCGCCACAGCTTAAGAATAAGGGGTAGGCCATTTAGAACTGAGATGGTTTGAGTACAGGTTTGTTGGCGAATTGGCTTGGTAAAAATTGTAAATTGGCCCTCGGGTGTGTAGGATGGTGTTAGTGTTTTGGGATCATTGGTCGGCGCGGGCTCGTATGCTCCTTCCGCACTGCATCTCTAAACTAAACTTAACTTCCAGTGAAGTTCAGCTATCTCCGTCGCAAGCCTGGCACCACGGTTCATTTCATTCAGGCACGTGATCGGTACAGCACACCTTGGATTTTACTTTCTTAAGCTTCCCAACATTTTTATTATGTTTTGAAAGGATTTCATTTTCATGGTTATTTTAAAAATATTTCAGTCCATTGAAGCCTTTTATTACTTGTCTTAGAATTTGCAGGGTAGGAGAGGGATTAATCGAACGATTGGCTAACTAAAGTAACCTTTCATCCTTCATGCCATGGACGCAGAGCTAATGTCTCTGTGATCACAGTTTGATGAAAAAGGCTAACAAGCAGCTTCACACTTTCGAGAAATACTGCAAAAAGAAGTGTAAGGAACAAAGCATTGTGCTGAATGTGTTCCGTGCAAGGATGTCACATTACATGAGATACAGGCGGCACAGTGGCGCAACTAGTGAAGCCACAGCCTCATGGAGTAAGAGACCCAGGTTCAATCATGAACCCGAATGCTGCCTGTGTGGAGTTTGCAGGTTCTCCCTGTGACCACGTGGGTTTCCTCTGGGAGCTCGGATTTCCTCCCACGTTCCAGAGATGTGAGATTAATGAACACATCAGGTGGGTGGCAGGAGAATTGAGGGAGTCAGTGGGCATGTGAGAGGAGGGGGGAATTGGACTGAGGAGTTGAAACATAAATCACTGAACACTCAGCAGAACAGGCAGCAGGCATTTTAAGAGAAACAGAGGGAATTTTAGAAATTGAAGACTCTTGTCAGAGATTAAAATGCCAGAAGGGTTTCTGGACTGAAAGATTAGTTCTGTTTCTCTTTTCATGGATGCTGTCTGCCCTGCCGAGTGTTGCGACAATATCTATTCTTATTGTTTATTTCCAGCATCTGCATGCTTCCTACATTGGGGACATTTTTCAGTGAGTCGGGAAAGCCATGCGGGTCTGAATACCCTTGTTCTATGTTGGAAGAAAATGTGATTTTTTAAAAAAAAGGTGTACAAAATCATGGGAGGAATAGATCGGATAGATGCACAGAGTCTCTTGCCCGGAGTAGGGGAATAGAGGACGAGAGGACATAGGTTCAAGGTGAAGGGGAAAAGATTTAGTAGGAATCTGAGGGGTAACTTTTTCACAGAGGGTGGTGGGTGTATGGAACAAGCTGCCAGAGGAGGTAGTTGAGGCTGGGACTATCCCATCATTTAAGAAGCAGTTGGACAGGTACATGGATAGGACAGGTTTGGAGGGTGGGACTAGTATAGCTGGGACATGTTGGCCGGTGTGGGCGTTGGGCTGAAGGGCCTGTTTCCACACTGTATCACACTATGTGTTCTGAAAGTATCAGCTTCTCCCATAACCCAGAACATCCATGCAGTCATTGCACCACTCCAAACGTCCACACAACAGGCACTGCTAACACCGTGAGGAACATGCAAAGTGCCTGCAGTGGGAAACAGACAAGTTCAGTGGGTGGGCAAAGTTGGGAGGGGGTATAGGGTGGGAAAATGTGAGGTTACTCACATTACAGGGAAGAATGAAAAAGCAAATGATCTAAACAAAGACTTCAAAATGTCGTGACACAAAGATGTTGAGGCATCTCAGACCCCTGAAACACACACGGCTGCCACACTTGCACAGCCAGTCATCAGGAAGGCTAATGGAACGTTGGAAGGGGTATGGAATATAGAGACATAGAATTACACAGCACAGAAACAGGCCCTTTGGCACAACTCACCCATGCCGAACCAAGGTGCTTTCAGGATCCAGTCCCATTTGTATAGGTTTGACATATCCTTCTAAGCCTTTTCTATCCATGTAGCTGGTCCAAATGTCTTTGAAACATTGTAACTGTACCTGCCTTTACCACTTCCTCTGGCAGCTCATTCACCATCTCCTGTACATATTTCCCCTTTCACCTTAAACCATCGCAGTCCAGCTATAGACCCCACTACAATGGGAAAAATAACTATGAATATCTGCCCAACCCATGTCCCTCATCATTTTATGAACATTTATAAGGTCACCACTCAGTCTGCTTCACTCCATGCTAAACCGTCCCAAGCTATACAACCGCACCTTATAACAAGCCCACCAGTCCAGACAACATCCTTGTGAATCTTTTCTATATGCTCTCTGCTTAATATAAAAGGCAAGCAGTTCTGATTCAAAGTTACTCAGCACCAGTGAGACTGTGATGAAGCACTGCAGCGTGTCCTGGTCTCCATATTTATGAATCCCTTGTTCTGGGTCTACAGCTAATTGTAAAGAGGTGGGATTGGATTGAGGCAGTGCTCAATATACTTCTCGGATGTCAATTGGTATTATTCCCTCAAGGGAAGAGATCTGAGGGGAAAATATTTTCCACAGAGAGGAGTTGATATCTGGAACGTGCTATCAGAGTAAATGGTAGAATCAGACACATCCACTGACTTTAAGAGACATTTAGACATATTATTCAAGGTGTAGAAGCATGCGTTCCTAAAGTGGACAAATGGGATGAGTGAAGATGGGCAAAAAGGTTGGCATGGATAAGATGGGCCAAAGGGCCAGTTTCTGTGCTGTGCAACTGAATGAGTCTGTGTCTCTAGCACAGAAACAAGCACTTCTGCCCAACACATCTATTCCCAGTCCGTCCCCCAATTTTCTGTAGCATTGGTTCACAGCATTCTACACCTTGGCAATTCAAGTGTTCATCTCGATAATTCTTACGTGGGGGTTATTGAAATTAAGACTCCTTTACCAGGTCCGTGTGACTGCTGTCACAGTGACAATATGACGAGGTCGTGGATTCAACTGGCACTTGACCTTAATATGGGCACTTACATCACACATTGGTGCCTACGACCAGAGAATATAAATATATATATAGTACAAACTGCTTCCCGCTGATTGTATACTTCAAAGAGCTCAGGAGAATCACTGCCATGAGAGGCTTTGAAATGGAAATAAAATCAATTTGAGAGCATCTGGGCTGCTTTGATAGAACTTTGTAGGAGGAATTAATCCTGCCTTCTTGTGGGACTGTGGCTGGCCATCCAATTCACTGTACAAAGGCTGAAGAGGAAGGGTGTACTGGTGAGATTGATGACATCAAATCAACCATCCTTTCCCCTACTGAAGGTGCCTGATCTGATAACGTCTTCCCCTTCCATAGTTCACACATTAGCACTATTCTCTCTGAACCACTAACCACAAAATTAATGTCCACAGGACTACTTCAAGCAATTCTGACATGGAGGGCCCATTGTCCATTCTTTGTTAAAGCAAAGCACGCCACCAGATTATTATAGGGAATTAATCAGGAAAGCAAAGGATGCACAGAGGCACAGCTGGAACTGTTGTCTCGCAGCTCCAGTGACCAGGTTCGATCCTGACCACTGGCACTGTCTGTGTTGAGTTTGCATGCTCCACCTCCTCCCAGTGTCAGCATAACTTTTCTCCTGAGAGCTACGGTTTCCTCCCACATTCCAAAGGTGTGTGAATTGATCGGTTAACTGGCCTCTTGTAAATTGTCCCAGGTGTGTAGGTGGGTGGTAAAATCTGGGAGGACTTGATGAGAATGGGATCTGCGCAGGATTGGTGTGAATCGGGTGGTTGAGGGCTTTTTACTGATTCAATGGGGCAAGGTGCTTGTTTCTGGCAGTGACTCTAAGATTGCTTACTATGTTACGCACATTTATTCATTGTCAGTCTTGCCCTGTCTTCAGCCTGGCTGCTATCCTCTTGCTTTCGATCCCATTGCTCCTCAGTCGATTGATCCAGCCCACTTCTATCTGCTATTTTACAAGATAGTGCTCCCCATGCATATCCACACAGTTTCCTGACAGCAGCCAGGCAAATACGTGTACGACACGGCAAAGGCTAGATTGTGTATGAAATGTGTAACCACAGGGGCCAACTCCAACCTTAACAAGAGCAGGGGATCGGATCTGCATAGCCAAGGCGAGCCAGATAGTTTCTGTCCTCGCTGGAAGCTAATGTTTGCTTCTACGGACCAGTGGTCTCATTCTGCTTTCTTAATAGTCTTGGAACGGGTTGAAATTAGGAGTTGACAATGTTCTTGGCCAGAGCTTTCAGCATAAGCATATGTTGAATTACCTCAACTGCCTTTTGTTAAATACAAAATGGATCAGAAGCAGGACTTTGCAGGCAGATAGCCATGTGCATATCCTTCAAAATCCCACCACAGCCACAACACAGGCACAAGAGACTGCAGATGCTGGAACCTTGAGCAAAAAACAAACTGCAAGAGGAACTGAACGGGTTAGGCAGCATCTTCAGTCTTAAGAACGGTCCTGACTAAAGTGTCGTTTGTCAGTTTCCTCCATGGATCCACTAGTTCCTCCAGCAGTTTTTAAATTTTTTTTAACCACAACTACAAGGTTTGCTTATAATATTAATGGCAGTACATCTTAGAGAAAATTACAGCTCAGTCTGTGTTAAACCATTCTCATCACTTCAAACTGATCTTATGCCGATAACGGCAGAGGAGGAGGCTGTTCGGCCATCAGCTCCATGCTGGCTTGCAAGGGGATAATCCCATCATTCCCACTCCCCCTCTTCCTCACACAAGCTCATCGTCTCCACTTTCTCTCAATCTACACTGGCAGCAATTTACAGGAGCCAATTAATCTACCGACCAGCAGAAACTAGATAGGAAATCCACATAGTCGCAGGGAGAAGGTGCAAACTCTACACAGACAGCATCCAAGGTCAGGATCCAACGCAGGAACCCAGAGATATGAGGCGGCATTGCTCACTGCTGCACCACCGTGTCACCCTCTCGTCAAATTGTGACTTTTGCCTGATGTATAACATTCAGTCTTGGTGTTGCACAGCTTGAAACACCATCCCTGGTCGGGGAAGGCAGAAGTTATTATTCCACCTCTTTACACGAGAATTTCAAATCTTCACCCTTACACTGTAATGAAACCTAATAAAACCTGAACTAAGTGTAGGTAACTTTAAAGGGCGAAATCACTCTTAATGGCCTTACAATGCTTCAGTAGTTAAGGCATTGCCATCTTCTTATATCATTTAACCTTTTTTTAATTGAAAGGCTCCTAGCCATTAACAAAATAAAACATTTATCGATAAAAAATATATATACATAGGAAAAGCACTATTTTTTAAACTCTTAATTGTGACCTACATAGTAAAACATACGAAGACCTACAACCTACAAAAAAATACACCGTCTACAACTGCACACCATTCAGTACCAACAATTAATGGTGATTAAATTTAAGCAAACCAGGATCTGTACATTCTGAGCAGAGGGTTTGCAGTATCAGTCATAATAATATAGGCTGTTCTCATTTGTTTAATTCAAATCTATGCTATAACCAAATGCACATAGAAAGCAGTATCATTGACAGCTGTAATATTCAGCATTCAAAACATGAAGACACACCAACTGCGATTTCAATGCAGTCCTCAGACTGCTAATAAAACGAAAGACTGTCTGTCCATTGAGCGGTTAACATCTGCTTCCTCTGTCCGTCAGAGAGGGGACAAGCTCACGCGGTTGCAGGATAGGACTGTGCACTGTGTCTGATGCCTCCTTGCAGTCTCTGAGCACTGTTCTTACACTGATAACAGCTGAGCCAGGCAGGGGCTCGTCCAACGCAACGCAGCACACAACAGGGCAACATCCAGTTTGTTTTACCTGCAATTTTCAAATTCCTGTTGCGCTTAGTTTGCCGTATTTACCAAAAACTGCGGCTGAGGGTGATTCTAAACTGGCCTGGCTCACACACTAACTAACACCTTACCTCATCTTTCGACTGTCCATTAGGCTGTGTTGTGAAAACTGTCCCATGCGTTACAAAGCATTGAACGGGGTCAGCAGCTGGAGTCTTGCAGAGGATTTATCTCTCTAAATTGTTCGCCAGGACTTCTACAATAGGTTAACTCTCTCACACACACACAGGCACACACACACACACTCATGGGCTGGGATTCAAAAAATGCTGGCTGGCAGACAGACAGAAGGACCTTGTGATGCAGGGTGCTTCAAGGCAATTGGTGCTGTGGTATCAGGGGGAGGGAGGGAAGGACAGGAAGAAGTGGGAGGGATAAATGGAGGAGAGGGGAGGGGAGGGGAAAGGAGCTAACATAGGAAATAGAAGCAGGGCACAAAGTTGTGGTGAGAAGGAAAATATTCAAAGGAAACCTGAGAGGCAAGTTTTTCACACAGCTGCTGGCGGGTACGTGGAACAAGAGCCAGAGGAGGTGGGGGTGGGTGAATACAATCACAGCATTTAAAATATATATTTGGGCAGGTACGTGGGAAAGGAATATAAGAATAGAGACCCGGGTTCGATCCTGACTACCGGTGTTGTTGGAGTCGAGTTTGTTTGAACTTTCGCCCTGTGACTGCGTGGGTTTTCTCCGAGTGCTCCAGTTTCCTCCCACACTCCAAAGTCATACAGGATGGTGGATTAATCGGCATCGGTTAAAATTGTAAATTGTCCCTCGTGGGTGGGGTAGTGTCAGCGCTGGCTGGCGTGGAGACGGTGGGCCAAAGTGCCTGCTTCCACGCTTCATCTCTAATGTCTAAAGTTAGGTCTAAGAGGATATAGGTCAAACACAGGAAAATGGTAGGACCAAGAGGCGTGGACGAGTTGGGCCGAACAGCCAGTTTTCCTGCTCTGAGGTCTACATAAGAAATGCAGGGGGGGTGTACATCATGCCCTTACGGCCATCATTCGTTTAAAGCGGATCTTTGTAAGTCTGAGGTCATCCTATTCGGCCCCCCCCCCCCCCCCGACTCCATCAAATTGATAACAGGCAGTCTTGGAAGCCTATCCTGCCTAGTCAAACCGCATGTCAAAAACCTTGGCGTGATATTTGACTCTGCATTAAAATTTGATAAGCAAGTCAACGCTGTGGTAAAAGCCAGCTTCTTCCAACTTCGAACAATAGCTAAAATCAAACCTTTCCTCCAATTCGACGACACAGAAAAAATCATTCACGCTTTCATTTCCTCCCGCCTAGACTACTGCAACTCCCTATACACTGGGATCAGCCAATCTTCCCTGTCCCGCCTGCAACTGGTCCAAAACGCCGCAGCGAGACTCCTGACGGGTACCCGTAAAAGGGACCACATCACCCCGATTCTGGCCTCTCTCCACTGGCTCCCTGTACGGTACAGAATCAACTTCAAGCTCCTCCTATTCACGTATAAAGCCCTAAATGGACACTCCCCCCCTACATCAAAAATCTTCTAACCCCCCTCTCTAACTCCAGGTCCCTCAGGTCGGCCGACTTGGGGCTACTCACTATCCCGCGGTCTAGGCTTAAGCTCAGGGGTGACCGCGCTTTTGCGGTTGCAGCTCCTAGACTGTGGAACAGCATCCCTCTCCCCATCAGAACTGCCCCCTCCATCGACTCCTTTAAGTCCAGGCTCAAAACCTATTTCTATTCCCTAGCGTTTGAGGCTCATTGAGGAGGCGCTGTGAACTGTTTGCATGCTACTGTATGTTTCTTTTTTTTTTCCATTGGAACCTAATCAGATGTACAGCACTTTGGTCAACGTGGGTTGTTTTTAAATGTGCTATACAAATAAAATTGACTTGACTTGACTTTGTATCCTACTTCCGTGTCTCATTTTCCTTGATTTCATACCGCTCCAGAAGTAGTGATGAAATATTATAGAGGTATACCCCAAATGTTGGTTTTAGTTGTTTTTGTTTTTGTTTTTGTGTGTAGTTAAGTTTTGGATATGATCAAATGTCCAGTAAGTCATTACCCATCCTTGTAGTGCTTCCAATACCTGTGGTATGCTTTATTTTGGGATATGCAGTATTTGTTAACTAAGGAGGGTTTAAGGTGAATGAGAATGTGTATCATTGCAGAATGTATGGAACTGGAAAATAAAAATAAAAATAGAATTATTTTTAAAAAAAGGAATGCAGGGGGAGGCAAAACAGCCACTTGTGGCTGCTCAGCAAGATCAAAGCTGATCTTTTTTTCTCAGCACCAGTTTCCTGCACTCACCCCATATCTCCTAATACATAAAAAATGGTCTTGAATGTAATTAACTACTGAGGCCCAGGGGAAGAGAATTCCAAAGATTCACTATCCTTGGGCTAAACAGACCTCTTCTCACATCCTTACTGAATGCCCAACCCCTCACATTGAGACTGTGTCCCTTATTCTGGAAACCCAGCCAGGTGAAAAATCATCTTTGCTTCTGCCTTGTGAAAATTTTTGCACATTTCACTAAAATCACCTTTCATTGTTCTAAAATCAGGAGTAGAGGCTGTTTGCTTCTCTCTTCAATGGACAAACCCACCATCTCAGCAATGGAGACACAAGAGTCTGCAGGAGCTCGAATCTTGAATAAAACACAAAGTGCCGATGAACTCAGCAGTTCAGCCTGTGGAGGGCATTTCAGTCTGAAGTGGGGTCCCCTCCCGAAATATCATCTGCCCATTTCTCTCCACAGATGCTTGACCCACTGAGTTCCTCCAGCAGTTTTTTTTTAAAATCCCGGGAATCAATCTATTTAACCTTTGTTGCATGACTTCAATCACAGGTGTACCCTTACTAAAGTAAGAAGACCAGGCTTTACACAATACCCAAGGTGCCATTTCAATGGAGCCTAATATAATTGGAACAAAGTCACAGCATTCTGATCCCACGCCAAGGCATTGGGTTTGGAAGCACAGAGTTTACATGACATCAAAGGTATTTATTCACAAAATGCTGGAGTAACTCAGCAGGTCAGGCAGCATCTCGGGAGAGAAGGAATGGGTGACGTTTCGGGTCGAGACCCTTCTTCAAGTCCACAGATCCAATGCTTGCTACACCTTGAGGCATGAGATTCTGCCGAATACACTTCTGTTCAATCCCTGCATTACCATTTCACCCACGTCTTTCACGACCAGCAGCTGGCGGCTTGAACATACTCCACCACACACAGCCGATCTGCACCTCAATTCATTTAACTGGCCACTTTATGGGTTCGCTCAAAGGTCATGTTTACTGACCAGATTTAGAACGTTCAACATAAATCCTCCATTGAGAAACCGGTGTTCTTCTGAGGATGTCAACTCCAGTGGCCTCAGGGGCAAGTTGAGTAGAGGTTGGTAAAGAGGAATATGGACAGCCACTGCCCTGATCAATCATGTAAAGAAGTGTTAAATGTGAGGTCAAGGATATGTCCACATGCGTCCACCTCACAACATTAAGGATATCTGCTCCTCTGATGCCCCTCTGACCTACGCACTAAATTGAATACCTTTGTATGTCCTAGTCAGCTCTGAGTACTTGGTATTCATCAATTCCTTGTGATGTCCTGATATTAACAATCTATATACACACATGTACACACCACACTCCCGAGACACACCTCCACAATCTCGCACACAGCTCTCCATTCAATCACCCCCACACACAACACTCACCAAACCCCTCCCTTTCCCACACAGAACATCCTGTCCATTGCGAGAGTCCTAATTAGAATTCATGGATACTTTCTGTTCCATAGGCAGAGTTTAAAGGTCCAGTTGCACATTGCGATGCAAACTAATCTGATCAGAAAATATGACAAAAGGTTGCCACAAGCCCAGGTGTGCAAAGTGCACAGTGTTGACCAACAGACTGAGTGCGGTCAGTTCCCATGGAAATCCATGCTCAACTCCTGAAGGGCCTGCATTCTCATGCACTGAAGAACCTCCATTCTCATGAGGTGAAGCACCTCCACCCTCACACACCCAAGGACCTCCATGCACATGTACTGAAGGACCTCCATGATCGTGTAGTGAACAATCTTCATGCTCACACATTCAAGGGTTCGCCACGCTTACATACTGAATGATCTTTTTGCTCACATACTGAAGGGCCTTTAAGCACACGTACTGGAGGACCTCCCTGCTCAGATACTGAAGGGACTCATGCCTTTGTACTGAAGGACCTCATGCTCGCATATTAAAGGACTTCATGCTCACGTACTGGATCTCCATGCTCACATACTGAACGACATCCATGCTCATGTACTGAAGGAACTGGCTGCTGAAGAACTGAAGAAACTCCGGGTTCATCTATTCAAGATTCTCCATCCTTACATATTGAATAATCTCTTTTGCTCAGATACTGAAAGAGCTTCATGCTCACAAATTGAGGGACCTCCATGGTGATGTATTTAAAGAGCTACATGCTCATGTATTGAATGACCTCATGCTCATGTATTGAACGACCTCATGTTCACGTATTAGACAATAGACAATAGACAATAGGTGCAGGAGTAGGCCATTCAGCCCTTCGAGCCAGCACCGCCATTCAATGCGATCATGGCTGATCACTCTCAATCAGTACCCCGTTCCTGCCTTCTCTCCATACCCCCTCACTCCGCTATCCTTAAGAGCTCTATCCAGCTCTCTCTTGAAAGCATCCAACGAACTGGCCTCCACTGCCTTCTGAGGCAGAGAATTCCACACCTTCACCACTCTCTGACTGAAAAAGTTCTTCCTCATCTCCGTTCTAAATGGCCTACCCCTTATTCTTAAACTGTGGCCCCTTGTTCTGGACTCCCCCAACATTGGGAACATGTTTCCTGCCTCTAATGTGTCCAATCCCCTAATTATCTTATATGTTTCAATAATGTGGTGGCCTGCTACTGATCAGGCAATTGATGACACGGTGAAGCTTTCATAGTGTGTCAAGGCTGCAGACCGTTACGTGGTGTGAGTGGGTGTTATAATACCTCATACTGCCCAATTACCTGATGACAAGCAGTTTTTAGACACTTGTAGTTTTTGCATCATGGATTGCCGTGAGGCAGGAGTTATCAAGGGAAATATATACACCTAGAAATTATATTGCACAGCGCCCTGTTTTGTGTATTATATTACCCAATTTCTGTGATAAACAGCGACGAGGCTTGCTTCTGGGTTCCTGCACTGTGTAAAGTGTGGAGCACCGTGGCATATGGGGTATGACACCTCTGCAAGCTATTTCATCCATCCCTCTTATCATGGCTAGTGCCACTCTTGTGTCCAGAGAAGCTGTACCATAAAGCAAAAAGGCTGAGGTCAGTGAAGGGACCTCTGGTTAAATATTTAACGTAACCTTGGCAAATGAAAGTCAAGACTGGGAGTCGTGGTGTGTCAGACATCAGCGGTCCTTGATTTCTTCAATGCCTCAATTGCTCTTTCATGGAATTACAGAAAAGATACCACAGAATATAGGGCATTTGATCAAAATGATCTCCCCCTTCTAACCCCAAAGTCCAGCCCTGGGTCTGTTATACTGTAAGTTATTGTTCATCCAGTATTACACCCAAGTTCAATCACAACTTTTCTGCAATATGTTAACCAGGACTGTGCACAGTTCTTGTTGCAGCTTAACACAGAGTCGCAGAGTCATACAACACGGAAGCAGGCCTTTAGGCCCAACGTGTCCATGACAACTAGGTTGCTATGGACATTTGTCTGCAACTGGCGATTTCCTTCTAAACCAGCCTGACGTATGTACGTTGTCCAAGTGGTCCAGTGTGGAGTGGAGAGCCAGTGAGATCGCATCCTCCATTGACCTGTTGTGCCGGTAGGCCTTCAACTTTTATCAACCTCTATAAGGTCACTCCCTAGCCTCTTCACTCCAAGAAAACAGTTCCAGACTATCCAATCTCGCCTTTTAACTCAAGCCCTCCAGTCCTGTCAACATCCTTGTGAAACTTTCCTCTCCCCTCTCCAGATTATTCACATCCTTTCCACAGAATGGCAAGCAGATCACCAAGACTAGTCCACTGACGCGTTGTACATATATTGCATGTTCCGACCCCTATACCCAATGCCCCGACTGATGAAGACAAGCCTGCCATATGCCTTTTTCACCACTTTGTCTACCTGTATCACCACTTTCAGGAAATCATGTACTTGTACTCCTAGGTCTCTCTGTTCTGCAACACTCTCTAGGGCTCTGCAATTCACTGTAGATGTCGTGCTTTGGTTTAATTTATCAAAATATATTACTTCACATTTGTCTGAATTAAATTCCATCTGCCATTTGTTTGCCCACATTGTTCATTTTTCTAACTTGTGTTGCGTAGTGTTCTATCACGGCCTTCCTACTTTTATATTCTATGCCTCAGGAAAACATGCTGAATAATTTGTTTGTGAACACTGCAGGAAGTGCTTCTTTTCTTCTCATGAGCAAGCAGCAAGGTTTGTAGGTTCACCCCCAAAGGTCATAAACTCAGTCAGCAGCAGAAATGTGTGGGGCGTGACCGGTGATGTCATTAGCTGTGCGACTGACATAGGGCAAAGGTCAGTGGTGCTGAGATTAATCTCACCTGGATTAACCTTCCGGAAACGGCTGACTACACCTAGCAACAGGCAACTGGCAGAAATACCACATGTGCAAATGAGTCAGATTTCTGGGCACAAAGATCTTAAACAGATTCAACAAAATAGACACTATGTTCATATCAGCAGTAAAACATACCAGCAGTAAAACATACCAACATTCCATATCTGCAAGTCTTTCGGTCTCAATGCTATTGTTCACATTAATGCATGAATTAATCAAAAGCAAAAAACGGCAGATTGCAAAAACGGAAAAACATTTTGCTGGAAATACTCAGTAGGTCACGCAACATCGAACGTCATAGATGGTGCATGGAAAAGCCCCTTCAGCCCATGACCGTCAATCTACCATCCATTTATGGTTATCCTGCATTGATCCAATTTTTTTAAATAAAATTCCCAATATTCTCAATGTTTCAGACTTCAATCCTCGCTTCCATCCAAAGTTGAAGCCTCAAAATGCACAACACTATGGATGATGGAAATCGGAAATAATAGCAGAGGATGCTGGAAACACTCAGCAGGTCAGGCAGCATCTGTGGAGCTAACAATTCAGATCATTGTCTTTTTGTTATTGAGCCCCACAGAAACAGGTCAATGGAGGTCAGATTGGTCCTCTGAATCCACACCAATCATCAGCAGTCCTAATACCAATCCTAAATATAGAACATACAACGGTACAACACAGGAACAGCGGGAGATTCGTCTCCTATTAGGGTTTCCCATGCTGGACAGGTCGAAGGGTAGAGACGAGACGAAGAGCGATCCACTGGTCCTCCAGGTTGGGGGTTGAGCACAGGGCTAACAACCTCGCCTTGTAAAACGAATATGTTACGGAAACAACAACTGAAGGAATCAACACTACTGGACGTGACGGACTTCCAGGGCTATCGACAGACGCTAGGATGAATGTCAATGGTGAAAGAAGAGAACCAGACAGCATCCCAAGAATAGCCCTGCACTGGACACCAGAAGGGAAAAGGATGAAAACTATGGAATTGACCTCGGGTAGTGTCCAGAAACTAGCCCAGAACAGACAGGAGTGGGGGACCTTCGTTGTTGCCCTACATGCCAGGAGGCATAATGGGCTGTAAGTAAGTAAGTAATACAGGCAGCATTTGGCTAATGGTATTGGAGAGAAAAACTCATGGAACGAATGTACATAAATTTGAGAATGATTGTCATTTCTTTAGTGGATTGTTGTATCCAATGCAACTGGATCCAAGCCCTTTGGTGACGTAAATCACTGTTTTATATTGGACTCCTGTTTCACACCAACATGGTTAATCATAAACTTCTCACTAAAGTATTCTCGTTTGCCACTCATCATGAAACAGTCACAAGGAATAGGGACGACAGACGTCTAAGGTGCTGATCCACAACCACCTACTGAAGGTAATTAGGGACGGGCTCAACGTTGCCCTTGCCTGGATTATTTCGCCTGGAGGTTAATGGGATTCCCAGTACCTTCTGCCTTATTGGACTGTATCCCATCTGACAACAGAAAGCTGGACGCGCTGACTACATGTGTGCACACAGACTGGGAAAGGCTAATGCCTTCAATGGCAGAGCTGCTATTGGACTTGAAATGCGTCCAGCCTGATATAAGCCGATGTATGACTCCGCGCTGCCAGTTTCTCTCCTTATGCAAGCTACAGTGCTTCGCAGCTGTGCTCACTCAGTGAGCAAGGATTACACAAAACAGAAACAGTTCAATCAACTCGCATAGACATTTCCTCAGCTTGGATTCCCTCTGACCCTCCGATCTGCAGTCAGCAGTCACTTCCATTCGACTGTGCTGATTATGTTCCACCTCATCCCCACTCTTCACCGCTGCTAACAAGCTACTCACTGTGCTGTCAAATTTGTTAGTTCATCATATCATATATATACAGCCGGAAACAGGCCTTCTCGGCCCACCAAGTCCGTGCCGCCCAGTGATCCCCGTACATTAACACTATCCTACACCCACTAGGGACAATTTTTTTACATTTTACCCAGCCAATTAACCTACATACCTGTACGTCTTTGGAGTGTGGGAGGAAACCGAAGATCTCGGAGAAAACCCACGCAGGTCACGGGGAGAACGTACAAACTCCTTACAGTGCAGCACCCGTAGTCAGGATCGAACCTGAGTCTCCGGCGCTGCATTTGCTGTAAAGCAGCAACTCTACCGCTGCGCTACCGTCCTGTCTTGATTTCCATGCATCCTCTGTGACCCTGAAATGGCTTGATAACAATATGGAGGACACATTATCATGACGAGGGGGGGGGAGTCACCTGCCACCTTTACAACATTTTCCTGCATCGCTCTCAGGAATCCTGACTGCTCAGGAGGATCCAGTGGTAAAACAATCTCTCCAATGATGATCTGAGGCTCACAACCTGCATTTAGATGGCACTGTCACAATGCAAATGGCTGGGTCTCAGCTGGTCGCTCGTTGGAAGTAGTAGTTCGTGCCATTTGTTGGGCAGATGTTGTGTCTGGGAGGGAGAGACTAGGAAGAGATTTTGAGCTCTTAAAGGAGTAGAAAAGGCAGAGAGGGAACCGCTCGGGAATGAGGAGTCAGCTGGAGGAAGTGAATGGAAAGGGGAGGGACAAGGGACTGCAGATGTTGGTGTACCAAAAAAAGACAAATTTCTGCAGTAACTCAGTAGGTCACGCAACATCTCTGGAGAACATGGATTGGTGACGTTCTGGGTCAGGATCCTTCTTCAGATTGAAGTGCTTCCAACACTTTCTATTCTTGTTTCAGATTTCCAACATCTGCAATATTCCAATTTTCAAGATTGCAAATTTTCAATACCTGGCTCAGGTGAGAATAAAGACTAAACAATGATTTGGACAATTTCCGCCAAGTCTTCCGAAAAAGGAACTTGTCAGCCAGCTGACACATACTGTTGACTCTCCATGCTTCTCCACAAACCGAGATTAGATAGAGTTAGAGGTCATAGATTGAGGGTAAAGGGAAGGGATTTAGAGGTGATCTGAGGGGAACCTTTTTTCATCCAGTCAATGGTGTGTATCTGGAACACACTGCCTGAGAGAGTGGTGGAAGCAGAGTCGCTGATAGCATTTCAGAAGTACCCAGAATAGCACTTGAATAGCCCAGGCATAGAAAGGCTGCAGACCAAGGGTTGCAAGATTGGGATTAATGCAGATGAGTGCCCATTGGTCGGTATGGAAAATGTTGGGCCGAACGGCCGGTTTCTATGCTGCCTGACTCTATGATACCAATTACAATGATATTGCATATTTACACAATTGAGTTCAGAAACCCACTGGGGACATCTGTCCAGTTATCCTCAGTCCCTCCAGCAGGGGGTGGGAGAGAGTTAGTTAAAAAAGATGCAATGGCATGAAAGAGATCTCCCAGCCAAAGACAATATGCCTCACTCCAATCACCCAATGAGAACAAATGAGTTGGCCCCTTAGTATGACAATGCACTTCTAAATGTTCACCTCTCAGGGGATTTCCACACAACCTTTGTATATTTAGTCCGCCACCTGTCCTGCTATCCTTTAGAGGCGAGCACACTATCTCTGTTATGTGGATGCTCTGGCAAAGAGAGTGCATGTGGCTTTGTACTGACATAGTTCGGTGAGGCATTTGAGCTGATTCGTGGAGCTCAGCTGGTCGTTGTCCTGCTGGAATGCAGCCACTGTTATTGTTCATCACTTGTTCGTGGGTAGACGATGACATCTAGTCTATAATGTTGCGATTTGTACAGAGATGGCTGCTCTGGGGTCATGTGTTCCTTCCACACAGATGGCAGTGGTGTACAGATACTGTAGCAATGGTGCTTCCTGATTTTCGAGATTTTCTTTTCCTCTTTGCTTCCTCCATTCCAGCTTGCTCGCGTTGACGAATACTACGGGTCTCAACATCCTCTCCACATCCACTCTATCCAAGCCTTTCACTATTCTATCTGTTTCAATGTGGTCCCCCCTCTTCTTCTAAACTCCGGCGAGTACAGGCCCAGTGCTGACAAACACTCGTCATCGGTTAATCTACGTCAAAGAGGATTCTCTTGACCTTTTACAGGTGTACAGTGGAGAGCATATTGACTGGTTGCATCACAGCCTGGTTCGGCAACTTGAGCGCCCAGGAGCGGAAAAGACTGCAAAAAGTTGTGAACACGGCCCAGTCCATCACCGGCTCTGACCTCCCCACCATCGAAGGGATTTATCGGAGTCACTGCCCCAAAATGGCAGCCAGCATCATCAGAGACCCACACCACCCTGGCCACACACTCATTTCACCCCTGCCATCGGGAAGAAGGTACAGGAGCCTGAAAACTGTAACGTCCAGGTTCAAGAACAGCTTCTTCCCTACAACCATCAGGCTGTTAAACACTACAACCTCAAATGAGCTCTGAACTACAATAGACTATTATTATTATTATTATTATTATTATTATTATTATTATTATTATTATTATTACACCACTATTGTTTGTTTTTTGAGTATGTGTGTATGTGTACCTATGTATATATGTGTGTGTGTACTTGTGAATATGTGTATATACACACTGAAGTTTTTTCTTTTCTTTTTTCTCTCGTTTATCATATTGTTTACAGTGTACTATGTTTACATATTCTATTGCGCTGCAGCAAGGAAGAATGTCATTGTTCTATCTGGGACATATGACAATAAAACACTCTTGACTCTTGACTCATTCCTGGGATCTTTCATGTAAACCTCCTCTGGATCCTCTCCAGAGCCAGCACATCCTTCCTCAGACATGGCGCCCAAAATTGCTCACAGTATTCCAAATGTGGCCTGAACCAGCAGCTTGTAGGGCCTCAACATTAAATCACTATTTTTGTATACAAGCCCTCTTGAAATAAATGGGGCCCTATTCTCTCTTTAATGACCTCCTTTCCCTTAATGTACATAAAATCTCTTTGGATTCGCCTTAATTTTATCTGCCCAAGGTATCTCTTGCTCCTTTTTTTGCCCTCATGATTTCCTTCTTAAGTATGCTCCTCAGTCTCCCAAACTTCTCCAGGTATACACTTGACCCCAGCTGCCTATACCTGGTGGATACCTCCTTCTTTTCCCTGACCAGAGCCTCAATTTCTCTCGTCATCCACGGTTCCTCACTCCCCAGCTGCCTTGCCTTTCACTCCAATAGGACTATGCATCCTTTGGACTCTCACCATCACTCTTTTAAAAGCCTCCCACTTTCCAGATGGCCTTTTGCCCATAAGCATCCTGCTCCAATCAACTTTTGCAAGTTCCTGTTTAATACCATCAAATTGGGCCTTGCCCGATTCAGAACATAAACGTGTGTGCCTACCTTGTTCTTAGTCATAATTACTTTGAAGCGCATGATAACTGGTCCCCAAAAGTCTTGCCCACCGTCACTTCCGTCACTTGTCCTTCTAAATGGCCAAAGAGTAGGTCAAGCTTTGCCCTCGCCCTTGTATGGCCCTCTACATATTGCCTAAGGAAGCTTTCCAGAAACACATTGGACAAATTCCACCCCATGACACTATGGCAGTCCCAGTCTATATTGGGAAAGTTAACAACCCCTATTAGTCTTGCAGTTGTCTGCAATCTCCTGGCATATTTGTTCTTCTAATTCCCGTTGACTATTTCGGGGCCTCCAGTACACTCCCAATAAGGTGATCATCCCCTTTTTATTTCTCAACACCCATATGGTCTCAAAAGGCTGGAGTAACACAGCAGATCAGACAGCATCTCTGGAGAAAAGGAACAGGTGACGTTTCGGGTCGAGACCCTTCTTCGGACTCGACCCGAAAGCACCTGTTGCTTTTCTCCAGAGATGCTGCCTGACCCGCTGAGTTACTCCAGCTTTTTGTGTCTATCTTCAGTTTAAACCAGCATCTGCAGCTCCTTCCTACACATATGGCTTCACTGGACGTGGCAGAGAATGGCTCATTCGGCACAAATCGAAAATCAGTTCTGGTACTTTGATGATACGCTGACCAGCTTGTGAATACTGGGTGACTCTATCCCAAATTCTGTCAGGGCGAGTCATGACCCGGCAGGCAGTGGTAAAGATTCAACATTGTGTTTAAAGCCTCCTTGCAGAATCGCAATGGGCGGCGCTCCACCTCCCAAACTACTTCCTCCATCCCACCACCTCCTGCCCCATCCGCGGAGAAATCTGTGGGTCCCACATCAACCTCGTCAGAAAAGTGGAGTGGAGAAGATGATTCTCAGTGCGGCAGCACTGCCTGAGAGCCCACAACCTCGGCAACAGGCCAAACGCAAACTGGAAGGACAACATTTCATATTCCCCTTGGGTAACTTACAATCGAATGATATGAACAGTGAATTTTCCAATTGCAAGTAACCTTCACTCCCTGCGTTCTTGTTCCACACACACACACACACACACACACTTGTCCTTCCAGTTTTCTGCTCCCTTTGTTCACTTTTCGCATCCTCTCCTCCACCTGACTCCATCTGCCCATTTTCCCCTCCCCATCTGTTCCACTTGTCACCGACCAGCCTCAGTCTCCTCCTGTTAAATCCTGGCATTCTTTCCTCTTCCTTCTCAGTCCTGATGCAGGATTTTGGCCTCAAACATCACCAAACACCTTTTGTCCACACAAATGCTACTCAACTTGCTGGGTTCTCCCAGCGTTTTGTGTATTGTTCCTTGGTAATGCACTGTCTGATCTGTAAGCAGGGGGTTACAAGAAGAAATGCATAGAATCTGACTACCAAGACAAGCCCTTCAGTGACAGGACTGTCTCAGTGGAATTCATTTTGACAACGTTGGTGACATTTACATAACCTTGGGCCTCATTAATGTACTTACTTCAATCAGGACTCAAGGGAGCAGTGCAGATCACCATCAGGGCTCAGTAGTGTGGGAGGCAGATTAAGAAGGAGTGATGATATTGTGTCGCTGACCTTGAGTCTCGGAAGTTGCAGAACGGAGGTTAGCAGGGAGTGAAGCACAGTCTTGAGGTGCTGGAATGAATGAGCTGCCACTGATGGCTGTGACAGGCAGCGATCTCAGGGCAATGAAGAACAGGGATTAAGGCAAGCTTACGTGAATGTTGGAAGGGACGTGTCATAACATTTCAAAAGGCTGTGCTCGCTGCGGTGAAATAGAGAAAGATTTCAAAATCCGCCAATAACTCTGCTGCGTACAAACAGACCACGGCCATCCGTGTGTTTGAAATTACCAGTGTCCGCAGAGAAAGGATGGTCTCAGCCCGGTGATACACACTGTGACCTTCCATGTCCTGAAGAACAGTGTTCAGCGCCGATGAAAACCGCGTGGGTCCCCATCACTAATGGTGACCAACCATACCTGAGCAGTACTGCCTGTGAAAGATGCTCTATGGATGTAAGTAAAAACGGCAAGTGCAGCAGCTCTACAAGCTGCACCGCGGTTCTGGGGTTTGATTGGCTTCTTACGGTATAGGAGTCTCCAATGCTTTGAACCCATCCCACAGCGTAGACCAATTTTACACTTGGCCAGCTGGACTTTCTGTTGACCTTCTCTGCAGAGGTCAAGGTGCTGCTACGGAAATCTTTTCCAACGAGGCCTTTTCACTTTTCACATTTCACTTGGCAGACGGCATTGCTGGAGGGCATGAATCCGGGCTTTTTCTGCTTAAGATTCAATTAGAGAATATTATTGTCATTTATGCCAGGGTACCCTGACCTCTGCAGAGAAGTTCCTAGTTCACGTGAAGCTCACAGTAAACAGTGTACATTCCGTAATGATAAATACAACAATAATGTAATGATGAGCGCAAAACTGCAGAATGGTGCAAGATTGTAGTGCAATCTGAAGTAGTGCAAAAAAAATCATTCAATACATTAGCAGAATAGCTGAATGAAGAGGAGTTAAGGGTAAGAGTACATGACATTAACTCCAGGAATGGGGTGTGAAATAAATGATTGGTTTAGGAGTTGAATAGCAGTGGGGGAGAAGCTATTCTTTAGTCTTTAGTCTTTTCATGCTCCTGTATCTTCTCCCAGAAGGTTGAAGAGAGAAAAGGGAATGTCCAGGGTGGCATGCTTCCTTGGCAATACTTCCAGCCTTCCTGAAGCAATACACATAAAGATGCACTGGTTGTGAGGAAGTGACAAGCCTGCGGTGGATTGGTCAGTGTTCACCATTCTCGGCAGGATCAGGTGATCAAGAGCAGAGCAGTTGCAATGCCAGGCCAGGATGCACCTGGCGTCCCTCTGGCATCCCAAAGCATCTCAAAGGATGAGAGGGGATCTTATCGAAACGTATAAGATTATTAAGGGGTTGGACACGTTAGAGGCAGGAAACATGTTCCCAATGTTGGGGGAGTCCAGAACCAGGGGCCACAGTTTAAGAATAAGGGGTAGGCCATTTAGAACAGAGACGAGGAATAACTTTTTTAGTCAGAGAGCTGAGAATCTGTGGAATTCTCTGCCTCAGAGGGCAGTGGAGGCCAATTCTCTGAATACATTCAAGAGAGAGCTAGATAGAGCTCTTAAGGATAGCGGAGTCAGGGGGTATGGGGAGAAAGCAGGAACGGGGTACTGATTGAGAATGATCAGCCATGATCACATTGAATGGCGGTGCTGGATCGAAGGGCCGAATGGCCTACTCCTGCACCTATTGTCTATTGTCTATTATCCCTCTGCAGTACAAGTGTATCTGCTCCTGTATCACAGTGGGACTTGGATCCTGATTCCACAAACTCCTTCCACCTGAATCAAAAGCCCTCACTTGGGACACTAGAGTAATTGAGTCACACAATGCGGAAACAGGCCCTTTGGCCCAACTTTCCCACAACGACCAACATGCCCTATCCACAATAGTCCAGGGCGGCACGGTGGCACAGCGGTAGAGTTGCTGCCTTACAGTGAATGCAGCGCCGGAGACTCAGGTTCGATCCTGACTATGGGCGCCGTCTATACGGAGTTTGTACTTTCTCCCCGTGACCTGCGTGGGTTTTCTCAGAGATCTTCGGTTTCCTCCCACACTCCAAAGACGTACAGGTATGTAGGTTAATTGGCTGGGCAAATGTAAAAATTGTCCCTAGTGGGTGTGGGATAGTGTTAGTGTGCGGGGATCGCTGGGCGGCGCGGACCCGGTGGGCCGAAGGGCCTGTTTCTGCGCTGTATCTCTAAATCTAAAAAAAAATCTAGTCTCACCAGCCTGCATTTGGCCCACGTCCCTCTAAACTTATTCTATCAATGTTCCTGTCTAAATCTTAAACGTTGCGATAGTACCTGCATCAACTACCTCCTCCAGCAGCTCGTTCCATACACCCACCACCCTTTGTGTAAAAAAACTACCCCTCAAGTTCCTATTAAATCTTTACCCTCTCACTTTAAACCCATGTCCTCTGGTTCTCGATTCTGCTAGTAAACGCAAGAGACTCTTTGTGTTTACCCGAGCTATGCCTCTCATGATTTTGTACACTCTTATAAGATCACCCCTCATCCTCCTGCGCTCCAAGGAATAGGGTCCTAAGCCCCTCAACCCTCGATAGCTCAGGCCCTCGAGTCCTGGCAACATCCCCATTAATCAGATGAACCATTAACACGATGTTCTGGGGAAGGAATAAAACTGGACAGAGCACATAACATCAATCTAGAGAGCAATTTCAGACATGTCTTTCAGTCCAATTATTCATGCAAAGGTATCACATCCCTATGTGGATTGGGGGGCAACATTGGGAGAACTGTTATACAGGTCAATCAAGCGACAGCCAGATTGAGTCATACTCGCAAAATCAGACGTTACAAAGTGTCTCATCCTCCAACACAATCCCTGGGTATATCCGGCCCACCAGAAGAGCAGAGGCGGTGGTCCTGTGGGATAGAGGAAAGAGGGACTAGCTCTTGGAGTCCTAATCTTTGACCAGATCTCATGAAGTCTCATGGCATCGTCTAATATGGGCAAGGAATCTTTCTTCAGATCAGCACCCACCATCCTCCCTCAGAATCAGTGATCGTCCATCTTGAATAACTCTTTACAGAAGCACTGAAAGCAGCAAGGGCACTCTGGGCAGGGCCTTCAAGTTGCATCTACAGGAGTTTCCTGGTAACACCACACTGCCTGTCCTGGCCAGTCCTGAAGATCACAGCGGCCAGATTGGATCGATCTGTAGCAGGTGGTGAGTGAACCAACAGGTGGAAGAAACCAACTGGAGCTTGTCCTCACTGACCTACAAACATCTTCCATGACAGCACTGCTCACGGAGACCACTACACAGTCCCATCTTGATACCGAGGCATCCATCCATCCTTTTGCTGTGTGGCACTACAATTTGCAAAATGGGATAGACTGAGAACAGACCTGGCAGCTCACAAGTGGGCACCTTGAGGCGCCGTGGAACATTTGCAGCAATACAAATAGACACCATGACAACCTGTAATCCTATGAGTTTACTCCACCATCGGTCTCAAGCCAGAAATTAAATCCTGGCTCAGAGCAGTGCAGAAGGGAAATTAACCTGGTGAAGCTGTAAAACAGGACTCTATTTGTCACTGAGCATATGCCGAATAATGTATGCAGTTCTGGTCATCCCATTCCAGGAAGGATGTGTGGGTTGTGGAGAGGGAGCAGAAGAGATGTCCCAAGATGTTGCCTGCATTAGAGGGGATTAGCTAATGTTTGGACAAATTGAGATTGTTTTCTCTGGAGTGTCGAAGGCTGAGGGGCAGCCAGATGGAAGGTTATAAAATCATGGGAGGCATAGATAGGGTAGACAGTAGTAATCTTTTTCCTCAGGTGGAAGTGTTAAGACCAGGGGAATACGTTAAGTCCTGAGGGGGAAAGTTCACTGAAAAATTGCACGGCAAGTCTTTTGGACAGAGAATGGTTGGTGCCTGGAAGAGTTAGAGGTGGAAGCAGTTATGAGAGTGGAGTTTAAGAGACTATTAAGTAGGTACATGAATATGCAGTGAATGGAAGAATATGGATCACGTGTAGGCATGAGGTTAGTTACACTTGCCATTATGTTTAGCACTGACATTGTGGGCCGAGGGCCTAATCCTGTGATATAGTGTTCTATATTCCATGAATTGCAAAAATAGCATGCAATAGACAGAGCTGAGTGATATCACAAGCAACAGGTCCGTTGTTGGAGACACAAGGAACAGCAGATGTTGGAATCTTGAGCAAAACACAACCTGAGCATCACACAGTTACAGCACTGGTATTCACCTGACAATGTGGAAAATTGCCCAGATACATTCTGTTTACGTAAACCAGGACAACTGAATCTGGCCAAGTACTGCCAGTGCGCACCATCTACGAAAGACACTTCATCTAGAATACTTCCCAGACCACACATTCACCCGGGCTACTTCCGTAGCACCTGCCACACCTGTGAGTGCCATGAACCAACTCTGGGGCAGCAGATGCATGGAAATGCCACCGCCTCAAGATTCCCTTCTAAAGTACACATTGTAGCGACCATGGAGAATGGTCTAGGTCGTCGAACCCTCGGATTGGCCAGCGAGGTCACGTGGGAACGCGACCATGGGGATTGGTCCAGGGAAGGACATCGCTGATTGGTCAGCGATGTCATGGGTGCGTTTGGCGCCCGATTGAGTTAGTTCGTTTGAGTCTTCAAGGAAGACAGTAAGTTTATATTGGTTGTCCTGCGACTTGTTGTTTTGATTCTGTATTCGTGTATTGCGGTTGCAATAAACTTCATCCACAACTACAAGTCTCGGACTCGCCATATTGGTGACCCCGAACGTGATCTGGACGATCACCGACTGAGAAAAACCCGACGCCTCGTTGACGATGACTGAGCAGGGCACACCGGAGTCAAGCGCGGCGGACGTTCATCTTCCGTTATTTTGGACGTACGCACCGCAAGCTTGGTTTATCCACGCCGAGGCCCATTTCCATATAAAGAAGGTGTCGGATGATTCCACGAAGTATTTCTACCTCGTCAGCGCGCTATCGCCGGACACAACCAAGCGCGTGATGCGGTTCATAATAAATTCACCTGCGGAAGACAAGTATGAAACCATGAAGAAGTTATTACTGCGGACCTTCGGGTTAAAAAAGCATGGTGGTGCGGCAAAACTTCTGCACCTACCGGAGCTTGGAGACAAACTGCCTTCCGTCCTCATGGCCGAAATGATGGTGCTAGCCGGTGAGCATACGGATTGCCCGATGTTTGAGCAGGCATTCCGCGAAAAACTCCCCGAGGATGTCCGATTGCTGCTTACGGATTGTTCTTTTAAGGACCCTGAAGCATATGCAGCGAAAGCGGACGCGCTCATAGCGGGAAAAAACAAGGCAGGGGATTCCATCAACAAAGTCTCGACCTCGGCGACCACGCCACAGCGACGGCAAGATGGCGCCACGTCTCCCGCCAATTCTCCGAAAGCCCGCCAAAAAGATCCGCACAAGCGCGGCTGGTGCTATTATCACCTACGATGGGGTAACGAATCCCGCAACTGCCGCTTGCCTTGTACCTTTGCGGGAAATGCCTCGGCCGATCGTACATAGGGGCAGTTACGATTGGCCAGAACCGGCGCCTCTATGTCCATGATCGATTCACGGACACAGAATTTTTGGTAGACACGGGAGCCATCGTCAGCATAGTGCCGCCGACCGACCTCGAAACCAGATCGGGTAAGACAGGTCCCACCCTCATCGCGGTGAACGGCAGCCCAATTCGCACGTTCGGTACACGGAAAATGTCCCTGGGTTTAGGCCTCCGCACGTACGAATGGCCATTCATCATAGCTGACGTCAAACAAGCGATCCTGGGCGCAGATTTTCTCTGGGCTTTTTCACTGGTTCCTGATGTCCGCGGTAACGACCTCCGACCTTCCGCCGGAGAGGAGCCCGTCGCTCCGACAATCGCCTCCTCGCTCAGCCCTACTGTCCAGGCCGTCGTCGCGGCCCCCGACTCATATGCTGCGATTCTGGCCGAGTTCCCGGAGCTGCTCGTTCAACGTTTCGACGCACCTTCGGCTAAACACGGTGTGGTCCATCACATCCACACCGAAGGCCCTCCCGTTTTCGCTCGGGCCAGGAGACTGCCGCCCGACAAACTGGTAGTGGCAAAGGAGGAGTTCAGGAAGATGGAGGAAATGGGAATTGTCCGTCAGTCTGACAGCCCGTGGGCCTTGCCGTTACACATGGTCTCCAAGGCATCTGGGGGGTGGAGGCCATGTGGAGATTATCGGCGTCTCAATGCTGTCACCACGGCTGATCGCTACCCCATACCGCACCTACAGGACTTTTCATCTGGGCTGGAAGGTGCGGTAGTGTTTTCCAAAATCGATTTGGTGCGAGGATATCATCAGATTCCGGTGCGACCGGAGGACATACAAAAAACTGCAACTATAACTCCGTTCGGGTTGTTTGAATGGTTGCGTATGCCTTTCGGTTTAAAGAACGCGGCACAGGCTTTCCAGCGACTGATGGACCGCGTGGGCCGGGGTTTACCCTTTTTGTTTATCTATCTAGACGACATCCTGGTAGCTAGCCCCTCAGTGCAGGAACACCAGGCCCATTTGCGGACCGTGTTCCAGCGGCTCCAAGACCACGGGCTCATTATTCAACCTTCCAAATGTCAATTTGGCCTCCCTGCTCTCGATTTTCTAGGGCACAGAATTACCTCTGCCGGCGCTGCCCCTTTGCCAGAGAAGGTGGAGGCTATTCGGGCTTTCCCCAGGCCCACCACAGTAAAAGGGCTGCAGGAGTTCGTTGGCATGGTTAATTTCTACCATAGATTCGTTCCGGCAGCGGCGCGAGTCCTGCGCCCGCTTTTCCAATGCCTTGCAGGTAATCCAGTAGAATTGTTGTGGTCCCCGGCCGCAGAGTCGGCTTTTACGGCAGCTAAGGCAGCCTTGGCAGACGCCACCATGTTGGTCCATCCGAGCCCCTCAGCCCCCACGGCCCTGACGGTCGACGCCTCTGACGTGGCGGTGGGTGGAGTTCTGGAGCAGCAGGTTGGTGGCCGTTGGCAGCCTTTAGCGTTTTTCAGCCGGCAACTAAATTCGGCCGAGCTGAAATATAGCGCATTTGACCGAGAGCTTCTAGCTCTCCATTTAGCTGTCCGTCATTTCAGGTATTTCCTCGAGGGCCGCCCATTTGTGGCATTTACGGACCACAAGCCATTAACATTCGCTTTTTTGAAATTGTCTGACCCATGGTCGGCCCGCCAGCAGCGGCACCTCACGGCTATCTCAGAATTTACCACAGATGTCCGTCATATCGCGGGTAAGCTGAATGCCGTTGCTGACGCCCTGTCTAGACCTGCTTTTCCCCCTATTTCGGCGGTGGACTGCGAAGTGGATCCCCAGGAGCTTGCGGAGGCACAGCTCCTGGCGGATACCGTTTCGACGTACCAGTCCACCACTTCGGGATTGAAGTTGGCCCAGGTAGCTTGTGGTTCGGAGGGCACGAAAGTCTGGTGCGATGTTTCTCTTCCTCGCCCCAGGCCGGTAGTACCGCCCTCCCTTCAGCGCCGGGTTTTCGATGCCATTCACGGGTTGGCGCACCCGTCCATCCGCTCCACCTCTGCCTTGGTAGCAGCGAGGTTTGTCTGGCATGGCCTGAGGAAACAGGTAGCGGGGTGGGCACGTTCCTGCGTGGCCTGTCAGACCGCTAAAGTCCAGCGCCACGTCCAGCCCCCCGTACAGGATTTCGAGGTCCCGCCCTTTCGTTTTTTTCACATCCACGTGGATTTGGTCGGACCTTTGCCTTCCTCCCGGGGCTACACCCACCTCCTCACGGTGGTGGATCGGTTCACCCGGTGGCCAGAGGCTTTTCCATTGTTTGATATTTCGTCAGCGTCTTGTGCTAGGACTTTGGCCCTCCATTGGGTAGCGCGTTTTGGGGTCCCGGCAGTCATTACCACTGACAGAGGGCCACAGTTCACTTCGTCCCTCTGGGCCGCGCTGGCGGAACTGTACGGATCCAAGTTACAACCCACAACTGCATATCACCCCCAGGCAAATGGACTCGTAGAGAGGTTCCACCGCCAACTTAAGGCGTCCCTCAGTGCAAGGCTTGAAGGCCCGGACTGGGTGGACCAACTCCCTTGGGTTCTTTTGGGCATCCGGACTGCTCCTAAGCAAGATCTCGGTGCGTCGTCTGCAGAGCTAGTATATGGCTCGACACTTCGAGTACCCGGAGACCTTTTTTCGGACCCTTCAGCCCTGCTCCCTTCGGTCCCATCAGCGTTAGCATCTCTCCGGGAACGGGTGGGCTCCCTGGCTCCAGTGCCGACTTCACGCCATGGGTGTTCCATGGTGCATGAACCGGCTGCCCTGAAAGACTGTGAGTTTGTTTTTCTGCGTAAGGATGCCCATCGCGCCCCGTTGCAGAGGGTCTATCAAGGGCCGTTCCGGGTGTTACGTAAGGGAACGGCTACTTTCACCTTAGACATGGGCGGCAAGAGCGAACTCGTCTCGGTGGCCCGGCTCAAACCTGCCCATTTGGACCCGGATCAACCAGTTTTGGTCGGTCAAACCCCTCGGAGAGGCCGACCTCCGTTAGTTCCGCCCAGTCCAGAAACACCCGTTCTGACAGTTCCTTCAGGACCTCCCGTTTCGGCAGTTCCTCCGGAGCCCCCCGTGCCGGTAGTTCCTCCAGAACCTCTCGTTCCGGCTGTTCCACCAAGTCCGGAACCTCCGGCTCCTGTGGTTCAGGCTGTCCCTCTCCGTACTCGTTGTGGTCGCGAAATCAGGCTCCCAGCTAGGTTCCGCACCTCGGGTTCTGGGGGGGGTCATGTAGCGACCATGGAGAATGGTCTAGGTCGTCGAACCCTCGGATTGGCCAGCGAGGTCACGTGGGAACGCGACCATGGGGATTGGTCCAGGGAAGGACATCGCTGATTGGTCAGCGATGTCATGGGTGCGTTTGGCGCCCGATTGAGTTAGTTCGTTTGAGTCTTCAAGGAAGACAGTAAGTTTATATTGGTTGTCCTGCGACTTGTTGTTTTGATTCTGTATTCGTGTATTGCGGTTGCAATAAACTTCATCCACAACTACAAGTCTCGGACTCGCCATAACATCACCTTCACTTAGAAACATCATAATTGTTGGGGTCTAAATCCTTCTCAACAGTACTTTGGGAACACACCTTCACCAGAATGCTAGTAGTAGTCCACAAAATGGGGTTGCTGTTCCTTTTCCATCCATTAGGGGGTGGACATTTTCCATTCGGGATGGGCAATAAATGTCAGTATTGCCTGCAAGGCCCAGATCCTAAAATGTGTGAGTACAAAAGTCCGAGTGACGTTGGTAAGAGTTTGGGGACAGGTAGGAGTGACAGTGACAGAGGCTGGAGCAGGTCCACATGAAGTTGATATTAGCATGAACTCAAGTCATATGAATGGAGAGGTGTATGGAAGGGATGCAGCCATAATAACTGCTGATGTATGTTATCATTGTATCATGGATTTACTTGGCTAATTCTTGAATGAGAGACCTGTCCCATCAAGAATGGCAAAAAAAAAAGATATACATTCTTGGGAGTTTAGAAGAATGAGGTTGATATTGAAACAAATAAGATCTGAAGGAGGCATGGTAGGTAGATGCAGAATGTTTTGACTTGTGGGAAAATCTTAAATGTGGGAGCATAAATTACAAGATAAGAGGGCAATCATACAAATCTGAGCTCTGCAGGAATTTCTTCTCAAAAGTAGTCAATCTCTGGTATTCTCTAAACCAGGGGGTTGTGGAAACCAGATGACTGGTGGAATTTAAAGAGGAGGTGAATAGATTTTTGAAAGATCAGGAATTGAAGGCTCTAGGGAACCTGCGTAGAAGAGGAGTTGAGGCCTGGGGCAAATCACCAACGATCACATTGAAGTGTGTGGCAGATTTGAGAGGACGTGTGATCAACACTTATTTTCTGCTGCACTTGTGAGACAGCCCAATTTGTCCTGTGCTCCATTCCCTGCCCTACACTCACCTGGCTATGAACAATGACACACACAAGAGACTGTAGATGCTGGAATCTGGAGCAAAAAAGAACAAACAGTGGGTTTGGAAGCATCCGTGGAGGCAATGGGACAGTCATCGTTTTGATTCGGGACCCGATCAGTCGATCATCCCCTTGTCCCCTCAGACGCAGCCTAACCGCTGAGTTCCACCAGTAGTTATTTTTTGGCTGTCAATAATTCCCCATTGGACTAATCCTGCTTAAGTTGTCTTCGGCAAGTGTTGGCACAGGAGACCTCATGAGCTGTAGAATCTGATGACCACCTCCAACATCACAACCTGGGTTTCCGATAAATGGCATCAATCGGCTGGAGCTAACCGCAGACTTGCAGGTGTGCCATCACACTTCCACCCTTGCACACCTGTTTTCCTCCCCCATCGACCTCAGAGGCACCATGGTCTTCAGCATGCATTCCCTTTTACTCAAAGATATTTCTTTATGAAGGCTTAGGGGGTGAATTTTCGGGGCAAGTAGAGCCACCCAGAGCGAAGGTAGGTTCTGTGAAAGACTCACCTCCCAACTTTTAAAGTATGCAAATAAATTAAACAAATCCACAACATTTGAACCTGTTAATTCTTTCCTCCATATTGTTTCTGTGGCAAGCATCTGTCTTGGAGAGCAAATGGGAGCCGATCTTGGTATCAGAGGGTTACTCTCCACCAGCAAAGTGCTTTATTTTTCTGCTTTCTTGTATTTCGACATTTAATTCCAAATTTTAATTAAAATATTGGCAGACATGTTGCTAAGCCTTTTCCCCCCATAATGAACACATTTTAATTATGTTCCCTGCGCTCTGTGTCATGGGCTACGGACCAATGCTCAGTGTTGTGCTGCTGGATTCATGTAAGAGCTCAGTGTCCAGACATGAACCTGCGAGCTTCATTTAAATAGGAAAGCAGCATCCTCCCGGTTAGTAGCTAATTAGAGATCCTCTTTAATGCTCAAAGTCACGTCCCGTATACCAAGCTGAACCAAATGCAAATATAGCTGAAGATTATCATAAATATTCAATTTTCAGTGGATAATTAAAATGGAATCGATCCTGCTTGTTCTGGCTTTGTATTTGTCCTTGACTGATTCAGGCCTAATGCAACCCGATACCCATCAACAAAAAAGCTCCTAGCCAGGAGAACATTTGTCCCAGGCACTGACAATATGTGATGGGGGAATTCAAGCTAACAACCAGAGAAACTCAGCGTATTCAAGTAACTTGACGTTTCACACGGTACCGGTCCAAATACTTACCAATTGTGGTATCTACCAATTACAGAACAACATAGTGGGCAGTTCGTAGAGCTGCTGCCTTTCACCTCCAGCAAACCAGGTTCAATCCTGACCTTGGGTGCTGCCTGTGTGGAGTTTGCATGTTCTCCCTGAGACTGCAGGGGTTCCTCACAGGTGTTTGCTTCTTCCCACGTTCCAAAGACGTGTAGGGAAGTAAGTTAAGAACCCAGTGTAAATTGTGGTGTAGGAACGAGTGGGAAGGGTTGATAAGAATGTGGGGCGAATTAATATAGAATTTGTGTAGGATTGGTGTTGATGGGTATTTGATGGTCGGCACAGACCTGATGGACTGAATGGCCTGTTTTTTGTGCTGCATCTTTCTTTGACTATACCTCTATATGCAATGCCTTGGTCAATGATGCATATCATCCATCTTCTTTGAGTTTCTTCACTAAATATGTACAGTGCCTCCCCCTCACCACAAGTCTCCACACTCACCCACCACCACGACCAAAATGGAAACACAACATCTGCCGAGTAGATAGTCCGCACTTTTAGACTGATTTATTTTCAGATAATATTCATGTAGAGAAAGCTCACCACTCTGCAATAAATCATACCGGGGGCTTTGTGTCAGTGTTAATGGTGTGTAGATTTGATTTCCTGCCATCTCAGCTGTTCAAGAATCGATAAGTGTGAGATTAATGCTCTTTTACGCTTCCACTGGAACCTGATGTCAAGACAACTTTGAGTTTTGTTTTAAATCAAAGATATTACTGTCAGACTGCCAGTGTCGTGACTTGGCTTTGTTATCGGAGGGGAACTTTGTGTTGTCAGTTTTGCATTAGTCACCCTTGCACCAGTCTCCGGTGGAGCGGACACACCTGTCAGTTTTGAATGGCATTTAATACATTTTAATTTTCCAGCACCGCAATTCCCGATAGAACAAGACGGAGAGATGATCGCAGTCCGTCCCCTCAAACTATCATCATTATCGTTGCAACTGGGCAGAGCGAGACTGATGTCACTGCTTGATGAGACGTGGACCTTGTACCTGCAGCTCTCACCAAGAATGTCCCACAGCACATTGCAGTCTGTTGGGTTTAGCTTAGTTTAGAGATACAGCAGGGAAACAGGCCCTTCGGCCCACCGAGTCCGCACCGACCCGCGATCCCCGTTCACTAACACTATCCTGCTAACGTGGGGTTAATTTACAGTTTTACCAAGCCAATTAGCCTGCAAACCTGTACGTCTTTGGAGTGTGGGTGGAAATCAGAGCATCCAGGGAAAACCCACGCAGATCACGGGGAGAATGGGGAGTCAGCACCCGTGGCCAGGATCGAACCTGGGTCCCTGGCGCTCTAAGACTGCGACTCTACCGCTGCACCAACGTGCCGCCCGTTTTTGTTTTAATGTGGTGTTTCCCAGCTGAGAGGGAAGGCAGGACATTGACTTGGCATCTGACCTGTGAGACAGCTTCTCCAAAGGTGTAGCTATGCCCAGTACTGCATAATTCATCAGGGTTATGGGCACGTCTATGGGTTGGACATGAATCTACAACCTTTTCCCTAATTATTCTTAATGTGTATAAAAGTACAAGGATTTTATTCCAAGTTTGATTTTTTTTAATCACAAATGCTTTTCTGATCTTTTGGTCCAATGTCATCAAGCTGCTTCATCTGTCAACTATTTTATATTTCTGATATAATTTTGATGCGTTCCCCAGTACTGTGAGCCGGTGGTCAGCTTCAACTACCATGGAGTTTCTAGCTGGACTGCTTTTATAGTTCTCAGTTGAAATACACTCTCCAACCAATTTTCGTTCTTAACGGAATCCCTGACCCTGCCACTTTTGTTCTCTGCAAATCTCCTGAATTTTGAACGTGACAGACACCCTTCCAATGAGCATAAACTCTGATCTACACCTCCTCACTGCAATTGTCTCTGAGCCTAAAGGAAAGTTCATCCACGATCCTCACTCTGCGCTATCTGCATCGCGACGCATCTCATGGTGAAATCTCCAAAGCTTCCAGGTCCTATCCTCTCTACTCCCCATTCAAGATGTAATTTTTCTGGGAACAGTTTCCACGTTACCAAGCCTTTACACCTTTATGTTTCGTGTTCCAACTGCCTGCTTATTTTGGCTCGTACTCCGAACGTCAGCTCATCACAGCTTTTTCAACTTGCTTTTCCTTGTTTTATTCAATACCTTTTTCCCCCTACTCCTTTCATCCATCTCCCTTGTCAACCGGACTTCTTTGATTTCGTCTCCCTTGATAATTTGTGCTCCCAAACTCTTTCCCAATTCTTTCCCCAATTCTCTCTTAACCTCCCTGCTCTCCTTCTGAACTCTGGCTTGTCTCTATCTTAGATAAGCTAACAGTTCCAATGTGCCTCTCTTAAAATTGGCTCATCATCTTGGTCCTCGGAGCCTCCTTAACTGGTCTATCCTACACTCTGCCCTTCCCGCTCAGCACATCCCACCTACAGCAAGCGATCTCTGGTCTTCTCTGCATCACACCACTGTTTAACAAGACTCTGCTTTGTTTGACTGGATTGGTATCATGGCTTGGCTGAACCGTAGTTGAGAAGTAATGGCCCATATCCCACAATGAAGCCACTTCACATGATCATGCCTTTCACCACCTTCTTCATCCAGACCGTCGGGCTTGCTGTATAGTTCTTATCAAGTGGCACCATGGACTCTCCTCTGGTTCAAGCCTCTCTCCCTGTTCCACTCCTCCCTCTTCTCGTTTAAAATCAGTCTTCACCGTCAATCCATTTCTCGCTGTCATATCTTCACTGTATTTAATATCTCTATCACCAGTCCATTATCTTCACTCCATTCACCAACAGTCCATTTCACACTGAGATCTGATCAGCATGTTCCTCCCTCACCCTCTGGCCAAATTACATCTTATTTTTAGTGACCCCCATTTCAATACATCAGACTCCCTGTCTCTGAGCTTACTGACCCCCACATTCCCCCTTAAACCCTCCTACCATATAATCTCCCCGGCCTACAGCCACCTATCATGGTCTCACGTGCAGGCAAGGCCATCTCTGATCAATTCCTTCCCATGCCCTTCCCTATATCACATCTAACCCACAAAACTGCTGCTGGAATAAAACTCTCTCAGTTCACCTGTAAGAGATTGGTGGTGAATCTGTGGAATTCACTGCCATATTTGGGTATTGATCGGTTCTTGATTAGTAAAGGTGTCAAAGGTTACGGGGCGAAGGCAGGAGAATGGGGTTGAGAGGGAAAGATAGATCAGCCATGTTTGCATAGCGGAGCAGACACGATGGGCTGAATGGACTAAAATTGCTCCTACGTCTTATGAACTGGATGTTTTCAAGAGAGTGTTAGATTTAGCTCTTAGGGCTAACGGAATCAAGGGATATGGGGAAAAAGCAGGAACGGGGTACTGATTTTGGATGATCAGCTGGCGCGAAGGGCCGAACAACCTACTCGTGCAGGTATTTTCTATGTTTCTGTGAATGTATGAACGTATGAGCTTCCAGTCAACACCACCACCCATCCCTATCGCAGGCGGCCAGTGTCCATTATTCACTCTCACCCTGGCCGCTCTGCTCACTGAGAATTGTGGATGCGCCAAGACATCTTAGACGGCTGGTTCAGCCCAGCTCCTCAATGACAGGTCCCAGGAGCACCCTGGAATGCAAAAATAACCCCCAATGTTATCACTCCCACGTATTATCTCCTTAAATCCCTGCACCTTCAAAGATGTCTAATACTCTCAGGTGGTGTCCTACTCAAAGTTAGTTGCATCACTCATCGTCCTGCGATCCTGGTCAACTACCGCCCCATCTCCAACCTGCCTATTTGCTCCATGGTGCTGTGATATGTTTCCATCTCCCAAATCTATGCCCAGCTTTCCCGAAACTGTATGTTTAAATTCCTCCCTTGCCTTAATGTCAAAGTGACGTTCTTGCGAGACTGTGACCGAAAAAAAAGTTATCTGTACTCATCCAAATGTACGAGTAACCCGAGAGGCAACTTTTTCCCATGGAACTTGTATAGAATGAACTGCCAGAGGAAGTGGGTGAGGTAGTTATAATAACATTTAAGACATTTGGACAGGTATGTGGATAGGAGACATTTAGAGGGATATGGGCCAAATGCAGGCTAATGTGGCTAGCTTACATGAGCATCTTGATCAGCATGAATGAGTTGGACCAATGGGCTAGTTTCCGTGTTGAGTGGCTTGATGACTCTATCCCCTTTAGTTTGTTTGCCGTCTGCAATTCCATTAAGCATACCATTAGGATGGCACAGTGTGCAGCTGAGAGAGCTACTGATTCACAGCTCCAGCAACCCCGGTTCGATCCTGATCTCTGGTGCTGTTTGTATAGAATTTACATGTTCTCCCTGTGACTGTGTGGATTTCCCTCGGGTGCTCTGTTTCTCCCATGTTCCAAAGATGTGCGGGTTGATATATGAATTGGCCCACTGTAAATTGCACCCCCATGGAGGCAAATGTTAGAATCTGGGGAAAGCTGTTGAGAAGACGGGAAAAATGAAACAGCGAGTTCTATGGTCAGTGCAGACTCAGTGGGCGGAAGGGCCTGTTATCATGCTGTACGATTCTATAAAAAATAGATACCCACTTGTGTTTGGTGGCCACTACAAACCTCATCCTTATCCCTGACAAGGGGTTTGTAAGACCAGCACCCCAAGTACAAAGATTAGCCCTGAGTTGAATTTGGGCCACTAATCTGCACCATTATTACACCTCCAGTTACTTTGTACAGTAAAGCTCCTTTAATCTGCCTTAGGTGGTGCCAGATGAGCTTTTTTTGTCAGATATTACACAGAACTACTCTAAATGTTCCAGTGAACCGAGTAAGTTTCAAGACCGCATGGGAAACAGAATCAAGGTTGCACAGGAACTGGAGCCTGGTGTGCAGGAGAAATATGGGAATCAGCAACAGGGGAGCCAGATGATGAATCAAGGAGACTTCCCAATGGTTGGATGGCTGATTATCAGGGCTTTATGTATTTTCTTTCAAGATGTTCTCATTTACTGTGTGCTTAATGTGCAATAGGCTTTATCCTTTCTGTTTCATGTTTGTTGATGTTTTTATGTCCAACCATGGTCTGATCTCACTGGTAGCTTTGTTCTTAGTGTTCAGTGGGATTTATTTCCCCAGGATTCGTCGACTGTCTCTACTCAAAATGTTTCCCACTGCTGTTCCATCTCCGTGTTTACTGATATATATTTGTTCAGTGTCCGACTCCTGGCACTTTCCGACGGAGTGAAGCCTGCTCCATACAGAGAAGAGAAACCTTCAGCTTTCCTTCCCCATTGAAACATTTCAGAAGAACGACACAGATGAAATGTCAAGGGTTTTACTTTCTCCCCCAAATAAGAGAAAGCAGAATAAAGAATAGTTGAGAGAAATACAAACATCCAATGATTTCAGCAGTGCATTGGGCCGCAGTCAAAATGTGTTACTTAGCAACCCCATTACCCAGTCAGTACGAGTTCCAGTTCAATGGAGAGGCAGTTACTAAAATATTACACCTTACAGCAGAACAAAGATTAGAAATTCATGAATGCTGGCTGCTTGGGGATGTCATTCTTCCGCTCTACAATCAAAGGATGCTAACTGCCACCTTGGATGGCATATTGTCCATCAACATCTTGGGCTAAGTGCAGAGAAAACGTCAGTATCAAGGCAACACTTTTCTGTAAACTTCACACCCTCCCAGGCTCCACAATATACTCCCTGTTGCTATCCCTTTTCCAGCTTCCCAACCTCACAGTCTGCCTGCCAGGGAGGGAATGGGATCGGAAGTTTCAAATGCAGAAACTGCTGCAGAATGTGCAATAGGCAGAAGCTTTACTGCTGCCTTATTATTCCATTATCACATTACTACCTGCGGAATCTTTGCCTTGTATAAATTGACAGCCAGGTTCCAGAATATGGTCATGGAAATAACGCATTATGTGACAACCTGAAATTGTTGACACTGCGAAGAAAATGCAAGCTGAATTTCAGAATGAAACTTCATTACCGTAACCTAACAAATGATGGCAATTTTGTAGTTACTTGTCAATATTAGTGGGAATGCTATTATTGCAGGAAAATGAATGGGACAGAAATATGGGCATGGGAGGTGACATTAGAAAATCTGCAGATGACGATTTCCCGTGCAAACAGCAAGAGGGGTAGCAATGAACTGGAAATGGACACAGACTGGCAAAATGGACACAAGGGTATATGGTGGTTGGAATTTAAGACAGGGGAATTTGGTCTGGTGCATTTAGGGAGCACTCAGAGAGCCAAGATAGGCTGAGCATCACAGCTCTCATGTGCAGCGCACAACTGAAGGAAGCTGGGAGTGTACTTGGACAAATCTTTGAAACTGGCACGACATGTTGGGGGGGAGGTGGGGTACTGGTTGGAAAAAAGCATGAGATTCATAGAGGCACAGATTGTAAACCTGCCCACAGCTCTGACTAGGTTACAACTGAAGTATTGTATCCAGAACTGGTCACTACACTTTTGGAAGGATGTGAATGGGTCCAGTGACGAGGGATTTCAGTTCCAGAGTTAGAGACTGTGGACTTTGCACTTCGAGGAAAGAGAACTGAGCAGAGATTTGATAAACAGGAACAAGTCGTGACACATTTAGATAAGGCAAACAGAGAGAAATGGATCAGTTTAAGTTGTGAGGATAAGATTTACATATATATACAGGAGATAATGTGCATTTGTTTGTACTTATTGCCTGCAAAGGTGTAGCAACCAAACCAATCAGGGCTCTCTTAAGGGAAATGGTCAGACACTTGAGAGGAAATTACTTGCAGCCCTGGTGGGAAAAATTGGGGGAAGGGACCAAATTATGGTCCTCTTATCATGTATCCACACTGTGACTGGCTCGATTGTAATCATGTATTGTCTTTCCGCTGACTGGTTAGGCAAGAAAAGCTTTTCACACGACAATAAACTAAACTTAAACCAAAGAAATAAAGAGGCAGCATGGAATTGGTGGGTTGACTGGCCTCCTCTGGATTAACTATCGAGGAAAAGTGAAAAAGATGGTGAATGCAAGGAAGGATTGAGAAGGGATGGATCTGGGGAATAAAAGGGACAACAACGCAGCAAGGCGAAGTGTGGGAGAATGGAGAAGGAAAGGATTACGGAGGTGAAAGATGTGGTGGACAAGGGAGAACAAAAGAACAAAGCAGAGAGAGGAGAGAGGAATTATTGGAATGTATTTTAACAGAGAGATAACCAGTATCATTCAAAAGTCATGAATATCAGGGATGCAGATAGAAAGCAAGCCAAAAATTAAGGGATTTAAGTGGTGGCCTCCTGGCATTTAATATTATATTTTCACACAGAGTGTGGAGATGTAGATTGAATGACACACTGCATGAACGCACCTGCAATTTTACCCCAGATCGTAAATGCATCTGTGTACGGTTCACCCAAAGGCAGCTTATTCTGGATAAGTAACTCCTTCGCAAGAGATAGAGGAAGAGAGAGAAAGCGAGAGAAAAATGATCACTTACTAGCTTAGGGCTTACGCATGCGGAGCAGAAAGCAGCTGTATTATGCTGGAAACGACTGCAATTTTCCTTTGATAGAACTGTATTATCTAGCGTGGCTTTGAAAATGTAATTTGCTTCCCTCCTCCTGGCCAGCCGTACAGTGAAGCTCCGGGTGTACAATGCGTTATTGAGACAGTTTGCCAATAAACCTCTGTCAGAACTGCTCTGCCATTGAAGCTGCAATCTCCAAAATCTTCCATCACAGTGTCAGGGTTAGTAAAGGATTTCTACCAGATGCAGGAAAGCCTGGGTACTTACCTTTTGCAAATTATTGATCTGTTTCAGGTGCTTTTAATGGATCTGTCTCCGCTATTTATCTTCACCAGAGGTGAGTCAAATGCACCCGGGGAAGGTAGTGCAGTCCAGTGGTTTGAGAGGAGCGTTTCAGAGGACAATTTATGGTGGAGGTGGCTGGGTTCTAGTTATCCCATCAGAGAACTGACCCTTCAGCTTTACTCTCCAGCCAGACCTGAGTCATTAGGATAGGACAAGTCTGGAGGGATATGGACCAAGTGCAGGCAGGTGGGACTAGTGTAGCTGGGACATGTTGGACGGTGTGGGAAAGTTGGGCCAAAGGGCATGTTTCCACACTGTATCACTCTATGACTCCATCCAAGGAATATTAGAAGTTGAAGCAGGAGTCAGCTCCATGGGCCCTGCTCCCCATTCAGTAAGATCAGGGAGGATCTATTACTTCAATGCCATTCTCCTGCACTATTCCACATCCCTTGACTCCCTAAACATTTAAAGCTCTGACGATTTATATCCTAAATATACCCAGAGACCAAACTTTCCAGAGTGACCCCCACCCACCCACTCCCTGCTTTGGGTATGTAATTCTTAATTGCTGCCACACAATACTCCAAAGACGTACAGGTATGTAGGTTAATTGACTGGGTAAATGTAAAAATTGTCCCTAGTATGTGTAGGATAGTGTTAGTGTGCGGGGATCGCTGGGCGGCACGGACTTGGTGGGCCGAAAAGGCCTGTTTCCGCGCTGTATCTGAAATATGAAAATAATAAAAAAATATGAAAATACTGCATATGATAGAGCAAAGGTGAGGAAATCTGTTTGGTTGAGTCTATCAGAACCTAAGCTATTGAATAACCAGAAACCTGCCCACTGGTGATTCAAAATTCTTTCACCCAACCTCAAGTGCACCTGAGATCTCAACACGCTTAGCCATGGAGTTACACAGAGATACACACAAAGTGCTGGAGTAACTCAACCGGTCTAGAGAAAAAGAATGGGTGATGTTTTGGGTCGGGATCCTTCTTCAGACTCGTAGACTTAAACTGAATAGTAACAGGCCCTTCAGCCCAACCTGTCTAGGTCGACTAGGTTGCCTACCTAACCTAAGCAGGGAGAGAGTAGACAGCAATTTACACAATCAGTTAGGGTTCTTTGGGGTGCATTTGGCCCAGTTTGTGGACTGTGGAGAAGGGTCGGGACAGTTGTACAGAGTTGTGTATGGCGCAGGCATGTGTAGGTCTGTGGTGAAGGGTAGGGGAGGCTTCTGTGGGGCTTTGTACGGCCCAGTACGTGAGAGCCACGACAAGGAATGGAGGAGAATTCTACAGGTTTGCAACAAGTTGTCTCTGGCAGGATTTGAACCCGTGTCCACAGCATTTAACCATGGCTGGTTAGTCCCTGAACTGAGCACTTAGCCGCTACACCACCACCACCACATGGCCTGCAGGAGTGTGCAATGTCCAGCTTAAGTTGGGGTGTGATGAGGATGGAAGGGGGTTTTATATGGTCCACTAGTGGTAGGACTGTGGCAAGTGGTTGGGGTATGGTTCTACAGAGTCGTGTCTGGTCCACTATGTCAGGCTGTGACCAGTGGTGGGGCCCAGTTTGATAGGATTGTATATGGTCCTGTGTGCGCTGTGCTGCGGGAACAGATGGAGAAGTTTCCAAAACAGGCAAAGCAAGATGAGTCAATTGTTCGGAGGGACAAAGGGTTTGCAGTGATTGATTCATCCCCTGATATTTGCTGGCACTTCAGGCAATACATTTTCAGGACATGAGCGACAAATTCCCTTTTTTAGAAGGAAATACTTGCCTGGCGATGTATCTTTGGCAGCCAAAACATTCAAAGACAGCCAGCGATTACTAGAAAGTTCATTCCAGGGCAACATTTTGCAGACACTTATAAGTGGCACAAGCTATTTATTGAACCCCTTCCAATTTTCCACACTGGCATTCTCACAATAATATTATTGTTATGCTAAGTTTAGCTGTTGCAGCAATTCAATCCTCTCCTGGGTCTAGGAAGATATGTTATTATTACAATTTCCAATCATACCTCCTCTAAATTTATCAAACCCTGAGAACATCGATTCAGACTGAACTGAGATGAAAGACTCCATTTCATGGCCAACACAGTGATGTGGCTCGCTGAGCTTCTGCCTCACAGCTCCAGCAGAACAGGATTGCTCCCGGCTGTCCTTCTGGTGCTGTCTGTGTGGAGTTTGCGTGATATCCCTGTGACTGCATGTGTTTCCTCCTGGTATCTGGTTTCCCCCACATGCCAAAGGTATGCGGGTCGGCAGGTTTATTGGCTGCTGTACGTTATCCCGAGTGTGAGTGTAGGTGAGTGATAGAATCTGGGAATTGGGGGTGGAGAGGGGTGGGGGGGGGGGGGTACATTAATAAGATTGTGGGTAGATTAAAATAGCCTAGGGTAGGGTTAACATAAAATGTTTGAAGGTTGGCATGGTCTTGGTGGGCAAAAGGATTTTGTTTCCGTGCAAACCCCACCTATAAATACCACACCAATTAAAATATACCAGTGATGTGATTTCATACCAGTGGTGTGATTTCATTTCATTTGAGTTGAGCGTTAAACCCTGGGGTTGGTTGGGCACAAAGGTTCATCTATGGTTGGTACAGCGCTGTCTGCCTGTCCCACCCCCCACCCCTTGGCTCAATTGATCATAACAAAACCGAACTTTGACTGGTGCGTTTAGCAGGTTGCTAGCTTAGTCTCCAGCCTGTGGTCTGGGTTAGAGGGGATGGCTTCCTTTGCCTGACCTGTATTCATATTCCATCCGGTTCTCCGGATTCATCTTCCACGCTGCCCCACCTGGCACAAGGCACTTCCTGGGGGACTCGGGGCCAGCCCACTGCAATCATGGGGCAGTAACCACACTCTGCTCACAGCAGCCTCCTGCTTTATGTAACCAACTGACAAATAACCTTGTGTAGGAAGGAACTACAGATGCTGATTTAAATCGAAGATAGACACAAAATGCTGGTGTAACTCAGCGGGACAGGCAGCATCTCTGGAGAGAAGGAATGGGTGTCATTTCGAGTCGAGACCCTTCTTCAGACTGAAGAATCAGTCTGAAGAAGGGCCTCGACCCGATACGTCACCCATTCCTTCTCTCCAGAGATGCTGTCTGTCCCGCAGAGTTACACCAGCATTTTGTGTCTATCTTTGACAACTAACCCTTCCTTTCTTGGTCTTTGTTTCCAAATGCCTATCCATCCTTTGCCCTTCCAAATGCTGCAACCTCCAACAACCCTCCTGCGCACTTCCACTGCTGGCCTCTAGGCGATTGCACCTTCCTGTGTTCGGGCCCCCAGCTCAGAATACCTCTCTACCTTTGCAGAACACAAGAGATAAGAGCAGGAGGAGGTCACTCAGTCCTTCGAGCCTGCCTCGCTATTCAGAATGATCATGGCTGATCTGTGCAGGCCTCACCTTCCCTTCCGTACCGGTTCCCCATAACCCTCGACTCCTTGATCAGGCCTCCACCACCCTCAGGGGCAGAGATTCCAGACATTTGTCACCCTCTGAGAGAAGAAATCTCTACACACCTCAGTCTTAAATGAGCGGCACCCGATTTTGCAGCTTTGTCTCCTTGTTCATGACTCTCCCACTGGTGAAAACATCTCAACATATAGCCTAACAACCCACTCCTCCTAGCATTTTATATGTTTGAATGAGGACATCCTCATTCTTCCAAACTCCCAAGGAATACAAACCTGAAATTCAATCCTTATACCCTTCGGTCACCCGTGTTGCTCAGGTCACCCTGTCTCTGGGCCAGTTTCTCTGCATTAAAACTATGATTTAAGTGCGAACTGCATCACGGCTTAATGAATTTAGTTTCACTCGCTGGTCTGCTTTGAAAAAAAGCTTTGAGAGATCAGTTACATTGAAATGCTTTAAAATATTCATACACTTGTTCCCGGTTGTATTTCCGACTCATTCCAGCGAGATGGAAGGCCTGGTAATCTGTGCGAGAGATCAGCGAGCTGGCAGAGGTGCACAGCTGGAGGTGGCGATAAACACACAGCCACATTCGGTTCTCATTGGGAGGATGATCACAATGTGCACGGCTCGTCAAAATGAGCACAGAACACAAAAACGTGAATGGAGCAGGAGGTTTCAGCGGTGGCCGATTGAAATGCTGCTATTTGCCAGTCATTACAAAGTTATTTTTGAATTCCCCTCGCTGCTGTGAAGGTGGCCCGGCGATGTCAACTTCAAGAATGATCCCCTCTGAAGGTGATGAATGATTCTCCAGAGAGGGATCATTTGGTTGAGTGTGATAAGCAGTGACCTTTGTTTCCTGGGACCTCAATACATATCTGGCAAAACCTGTAAGGAAATGAGTAAAATACAAAGTGCTGGAAGAACTCAGCAGGTCAGGCTCTTTATTTTTGCTCAAGATTCCAGCATCTTCAATCCCTTGTGTCTCTATTTGGAAATGAGTTATGATCGAGTCCCAAAAGTGACAGCCATTTATGAATGATAGAGCCAAGCTCTCTCTTAAAGTTATTGTAGTGCGATGCTGGGTAATTATCCCTTGCTCCAGCATGTCTGAGCAGTGTGTCCCATTCATGCAAAATGAAGCCCAGACAACACAGCAACACAAGATATACATGAGGGAACATACGTTGTATACTCTAATTAGATTTGAAGAACAATTGTAGGTTTCACACACACAGCCACACACGTGCACACACACACACACACACACGCACACGCACAAACACATACACACACACACACACACACACACACACACACACACACACACATGGGTGTATCAATCAGATAGCTGTGTGCTCAAGTCCTGGCCATACAAATAGACTGCAATTGGAAATAATCTTGGTGGGATACCATTGTACTTAGTGTACAGTTTTGCTGTTAAATAACAGGATCTTCTGGCCATAGAGGATGTATTTGCCATAGAGGGAGTGCAGCGTAGATTCACCTAACTCTGAGGATATATGGTTTGCCGCATGGACAGGTTAAGTAGATTGGGCCTGAATCCTCTAGTTTAGAAAATGAGCGATGGTTTCATGGAAATCTACAATTGTTTTGCTGGTCTCCGCAGACTAGATGCAGGGAGAATGTTTCCACTGGCTGCCGAATGTTAGAAAGCAGAGGTCATAATCTCAGCACCAGTGCAAGCTGTTAAAGTGCAAGGTGAAAAGAAATGCCTTGTTTCAGTTGGATTTCTCTACCCCGGAATGTTGTGGAGGTTCATTCAATGAACAGAGGTCATTAGCCTTCAGAAAAGGAGGGGAGGGAGGGATACAGGGATAGTGCACAAAAATGGTTCTGAGCTCAAAGATCAGTCACGATCTTGATAAAAGGCACAGTTAGTTTGAAGAGCCAGATGGCCCTAGTCCTGCTTGTGACTTTCAGTGCCCTTGATTCTCCCCTCAATACGTGCTCCAAATGACTCTGCCAGTCCTTGTGATTAACAGCAGACCATTATTCATGTGTGTCCCTGGCCAGCGAACACATTAGACGTGATACCTAAAATAAACCAGCACCAAATCTCTCAAAATGAGGGTAAAATGTTCCCAATGTTGGGCGAGTCCAGAACCAGGGGCCACAGTCTTAGAATAAAGGGGAGGCCATTTAAAACTGAGGTGAGAAAAAACTTTTTCACCCAGAGAGTTGTGAGTTTGTGGAATTCTCTGCCACAGAGGGCAGTGGAAGCCAAATCACTGGATGGATATAAGAGAGAGTTAGATAGAGCTCTAGAGGCTAGTGGAATCAAGGGATATGGGGAGAAGGCAGGCACGGGTTATTGATTGGGGACGAGCAGCCATGATCACAATGAATGGCGGTGCTGGCTCGAAGGGCCGAATGGCCTCCTCCTGCACCTGTTTTCTATGTTTCTAAAATCTTTCCGCAGATGGGGGTTCGTGTATGAAGGGGGATCAGAAGATCAAAATGTTGGTTTGTACTGATGCCTAATGACTAATATGACTAATATGACTACATGACTACATGACTAATATGTATGGCTGTATAGAGCATGCACAGTCACACATTCTCCAGTCACACCTACCCACACATTCTCCAATTCATAATGAGCTTTATGTACAGTTGAATTTCAAAATGTCTCCACACAGCCTGTCAACGGGATACTTTCTAGAATGTAGTCCTGGCGTTGTAATGTCAGTTAAACGACACTCACAGTTACATGTGATTGGTCAAATTCCTGTTCTTGACTGGATGGTCCCTAATTCAAACAAGTCACTGACAACATTTTATTGTGATGAAGAGAGCAGTAAGAACGTAATGTCTGCATCTTTGCTTGGTTTATCTGCAGCAGTGGTTGGGAAATTAATGTCTAATCCCCAGAAACTCCAGGACAACCCTTCTGCAATGTCTGAATGTTCGAAAAAACATTTGGACAATCCAATCTAACAGCAGGGCTTTGCATGGCATCCTGGTTTCCACTGATCAGACTGTGAAACCATCGGATTGTTGTAAACCAGTTTCACAATCTGTCCTGTTAAAATATTAAAACCTTAAAGATTTTTGCATTCTTGCAAGTGTCTGCAAACGTAGTCTTTGTTGCTGCCACAAGCCCAGATCTGGACATATCAACTTTTGCTTTGTCCATTCATTCTGCAAGATCCAGCATCACTGGATCCAGCATTTATGGGCTGTGTGCTGTGCTTTGTTAGGGGCACAGAAGGTTGCAGAGTCACAGTGTGATCTGGGTAAGACCACCAGGCTGCCTCTCCTGCAGGATATTGGTGAGCCAAATGGGTTCTTATGACAAAACTGTAGTTTTGTGGTAGCCATTAGTTTTTCTTTCTAAATCTCAGATTGCTAATTGAAACTCCACTCCAAATCCCCAGTGGTGGTTTGTTGGTTGGTTTATTGTTTTGTTATTGTCCAGTGCACCAAGGTACGATGAAAACCTTTGTTTGCGTGCTATGCTGTCAAGTCACACCACCCATCAGTGCAATCAAGCCACAGGTTCTGCAAAGAGAATACCAGAGTACAAAGTACAGTGCTAAAGTGTAATAGCGTTACCATTACAGAGTAGGTGCAGATTAAAAGATAGGTTGGGAGATTGGGACGGCATCCTTGGCCTGTTCAGTAGCCTGACAACAGCGGGAAGAATCAGATGTTCCTGAATCAGGTGGTATGTGCTTTCAGGTTTTTGGTGGGATTTGAACTAGAGTCTTTGGATTGTTAGATTTGTCCAGTGGAGTACAGATCTGTTAATTGAACCACTGAGCCACGAGTGTAACCAAAATCCACGCCATCTTGCCTTTTTCACACCACCTCCTTACCAGAGAGAGCAGCATATTCCAAACAAATGTTCCTGCTTAATTAGAGAACTATTCTGGGGCACTGGATCTCCGTAAAAGATTATAAGGCAATGATGTGGAACTGCAGATTCTGGTTTACATAAAAGACACAAAGTGCTGGAGTAACTTAGTGGGTCAGGCAGTTTTTCTAGAGAACATGAATAGGCGACGTTTTGAGTCAGGACCCTTCTGCAGACAATTGTGGTGGGGGAAGGGGGGGGGGGGGGGAGGAAAGCTGGAAGAGAGGTGAGACAAGGCACAAGCCTGGCAGGTAATAGGTGGATAGACACAAAAAGCTGGAGTAACTCAGCAGGGCAGGCAGCATCTCTGGAGGGAAGGAATGGGTGACGTTTCATGTCGAGACCCTTCTTCACCCATTCCTTCTCTCCAGAGAGGCTTCCTGTTCCGCTGAGTTACTCCAGCTTTTTGTGTCTATCTTTGGTTTACACCAGCATCTGCAGTTCCTTCTTACACATAGGTAATAGGTGGATACAGGTGAGGGGTGGGGCAGATGATTGGACGAAGGCCAGAGTGAAAAGACAGAAGGTGTGAAACAAAAGGATTGAAGAGTTTTGAATTGTGAAGCAGGAGGAAGGAATGTAGGTGGCCGGGGGGGGGGGGGGGGAGAAATAGGTGTGTATCCACACGGGGCATAGGGGGAAGAGGAAGGAGGAAGGAAAGGAGGGGGTGGGGGAGGGAGGGAAGGGGAGGAGTGATGTTTGAGTTACCTAAAATTGGAGAATCCAATGTTCAATACAATTGGGCTGTGTGCTACCCAAGCAGCATATGAGGAGCTGTTCCTCCAATTTGCGTAACCTCCTGTTCATCGGTGAGATCAAACGTAGACTTTCACTGGAAGACGGGAGAAACAGCACCACCTATCTGCTTTGGTGGATTACGACCCAACGGTATGAATATTGAATCCTCCAATTGTAGGTAATTTAACCCCCTCCCTCTCCCTCCTTCCCCAAACCCCACCCTTTCTTTCCCCACTCTCCCTCTCTTACCTGCACTCGCACCTATTTCTTTCCTCCTCTTCCCTTCCACCTATGTTCATTTCTCTAGCTTTACAATTTGCAACTCTGAATCCTTTTGTCTCGCAGCTTCTGTCTTTTCACCTCTGGCCTTTGTCCAACCATCCTCCTATCAAACCCCCTCAGTATCATATTACTGGCAATAGATACAGAATGCTGGAGTAACTCAATGGGACAGATGATATCTCTGGAAAAAAGGAACAGGTGACCTTTTGGTTCGGAACCCTTCTTCAGTCTGAACAAGGGTTCCGATCCGAAATGTTACCCATTCCTTTTCTCCGGAGATGCTGCCTGATCTGTTGAGTTACTCCAGCATTCTGTGGCTATCTTTGGTATAAACCAGCATCTGCAGTTCCTTCCTACCACTCCACCTATTACCTGCCAGACTTTGTCCTGCCTCTCCTTCCTACCAGGTTTCTCCCCCCCCCCCCCCTACATCAATCAGTCTGAAGAAGGGTCTCGACCTGCAACATCACCTATCCATGTTCTCCAGAGATGCTGCCTGACCTGCAGAGTTACTGCAGCACTTTGTGTCTTTTTTTATGAGGCAAAGAATCTGATTCAATGAGTCGGTCTCAAGCCAACAAAATTCAAGTAAACCATCAGGTTCTTGCCTGAAAGAATTACCCACCAACAAAAGCTTTCAAAACAAACCGGACCAAAAAAGCCCGCTGAGACGCACAAGTTAGAAACAGAAGTGCTTGAAGAAATTGGAAACAATGTCCAACATTTATTAACTGCCACTGTCCAAGAAATTTGTCCTTAATAATTCTGCACAGTTCACACCCCCATATAGATCATTCAATGTTATCATCCAGCACATGAACTTCATGGAGCGAATGTAATGACCAAATTCACTTTGTATTGTGGCTCGTTCTTATATCCTGAGGACATGCAGGTTGCAAGGTTAATTGGCCATTGTAACTTCCCCTCGTGTGTGGCTGAGTGGAACAATTTGGTTTAAGGAATTTGGGGGAGAACAAAGTGGGTTGAGCAGAAATAGATGCTTGTTGGTTGGTGCGGACTCGATGGGCCCAAGAGTCAGTTTCTATGCTGTATGACTACCTGTGGTGTAGGTCTACATGGAGTGCATTCATCTTATATTTGGGCACGCATACAAGGAAGCTACTGCACTGAAAGAATTATCCACCATCACTACTTGTTGAAAAATGACCTGCAGTCGATTATCAGGAGGCACAGACTTAATGGAATGAGTCTAAATCTATACCATCAGCAACAGTGGGGAGGTTTTGATGGACACATTCATTGAAAAGGAACCATGTCCCTGGTCCATTACATTCAGTGGGAAAGTCAACTCAGCCACCGAGCGATAACATCTCTGCTCATTTTTCACCATCAATAAAATGAGCCTTCATTTGGGCACTTTGCTAGGTGCACAGGTTACAACGCACCACTGCCGCACATAACTCCTATTGATCCCTTGAGATGATCTGCTCTCTCAGTTTTCCCTCCTTGCTCCTACTCTCTACCACAGTATGGAACTGCACAGAACAGCGTAAAGCAACAACAATCCAGAGGCTTCATAGTTTTCATTATTTAAAATTAAAGATTCAATTAATTACTTAAAATTCACCATCAGCCATGGTGGGATTTGAACTCCCAGACCTCTGATGGCTGGCTGCCTTCAGCTGACATCCCTGAACCTGCATCCTCTCCCAACCATTAGTTTAGTTTAGTTTAGTTTATTTTATTGTCGCATGTACCAAGGTACAGTTAAAAGCTTGCTAACCAGTCAGTGGAACGAAAATACATGATTACAATGGAGCCACCCACATTATACAGATACCTGATAAAGAGAATAACAATTAGTGTAAGATAAAGTCCAATAAAATCCAATTTAAGATTGTCTAAAGATCTCCAATTACATTGCTAGTAGCTCAGGACCGCTCTCCAGTTGTTGATAGAATGGTTCAGTAGCCTGATAACAGCTGGGAAGAAACTATCGCTGAATCTGGAGGTGTGCTGTGTGCACAGTAATGCCCTCATCAATTGGATGTGCCCTAACTTGCTCCACAAATGACCATGTGTGTTCAGAATCAAATCAGCATGCAGAGTACCCAAAAATCACATGTTGTGGATCTTACTTTTGTGCTATGTGGTCATTTAGCAAGTATGAATCGTGCTAGCTGATCAAGGTTTGTATGGAACAAGTGACATTGTGGTATCGTCAAGTTGAGTTTATTGTCAAAACACAAATTGCTGGAGTAACTCAGCTGATCAGGCAGCATCTCTAGAGGACTTGGGTAAGTGACGATTTGGGTCAGGTCCATTCTTGGAGGCAGATGCGGCGGAGACAGAGAAATCGAGAGTAGGTGATGACATCTCTGCAAGAGTTAAGGTGGGCGGAGGTGTAGTCATAATATCATAAGTGATAGGAAAAGAATTAGGCCATTCGGCCCATCAAGTCTACGCCGTTCAATCATGGCTGATCTATCTTTCCCTCTTAACACCATTCTCCTGCCTTCTCCCCATAACCTCTGAGACCCGTACTAATCAAGAATCTATTTATCTCTGCCTTAAATATATCCACTGACTTGGGCTCCACAGCCTTGTGTAGCAAAGAATTCCACACATTCACCACACTAGAACGTTAAAGTCCGCAGGCTTCCGCGGTGGAGCTCTCAAAGTCGGTCTCCAGCAAAGGCCGCTAATTCCATGATGTTAAGCCGCAGTGCAGACAGAGATATGATACGGAGAAAAAAATCGCAAATCCATTGAGGTAAGAAATAAGAAAAAGTTTCCCCCAACTCCCCCCCCACCCCCCACATAAAACAAGCTAAAGAACACTAAAAACATACATTTAACACATACAAACAAACAACAAAGAAGGAAGGAACAGATGGACTGTTGCTGAGGTAGCCACCCGGTGCCACCCGGTGAATCTTTTGCCCCATCTCTTCCCTTTGCCCCACCCATGTGTGCACCCATTTCTCCCACTATCTCCATCCCTTTCCCCTTCCCCAGGCTTCACTTCACACTCCTCTCCACTTCTTATCCTACATTCTCCATCGCTGCTCCCACCCTCTGGAACTCACTACCGCAAACCGTCAGAGACTCCTCCTCACTCACCACATTCAAAACATCACTGAAGTCTCACCTGTTCAACACCGCCTTCAATCATTGACCGTCGCTCCACCCTATTCTTCCTTTTCTGTTCGTTTATTTATTTATTTTTATGTTTTATCTAATATGTAAAGCGTCTTTGAGTTTTTAGAAAAGCGCTATACAAATGTAATGCATTATTATTATTATTATTATTATTATTCTTTTGTCTCCTTTTCATCTCCAGCCATTGTCCACCCATCGGTTAATCAAAACCTTTCTCACCTATACTCATCACGAGCCGAGCTTTGTTCCACCTCCACTCCTTTTCCAGCTTTCTCCCCTCACTACAATCAGTCTGATCAAGGATCCCAACCCAAAATGTCAACCATCTATTTCCTCCAGAAATGCTGACTGACACCCTGAGTTATTCCAGCACTGTGTGCTTTGCTCTTGATTTAGGATCTGAAGTTCCTTGTTTCTTATTGTCATATGTATGCAAGTACGCTGAGGTACAGGTACAATACTTGTGGCAGTATCACAGAAACATAGACTCAGACAACATTCAAAAATAATAATGATATACAAATTATTCATAAATGACACGTAATGACACAGTTGTTCAGTATCTCACAGCGCCAGAGACCGTGGTTAAAGCATAATCCCAGAAGCTGACTGTGTGGAGTTTGCATGATCTTGGATGACTGTGTGGGTTTTTCTTGGGTGCTCCGATTTCCTCCCACATCCCAAAGACATGCGGTTAGGTTAATTGGCCACTGCAAACTGCCCCGAGTGTGTACGTGGGTGGTAGAATCTGGCGGGAAATTAAGAAAATGTGGGGAGAATAAAATAAAATGGCATCAATGTAGGATAAGTCTAAAAATGAGTGGCTGGTGTTGGGGGAGAACTCATGGGCTGAAGGGCCTATTTCCATGCTACATCTCTCCAAGACCATGAAATTCCTGGGCAACCAGTTCTTGCACCCTCTTGCTGCTCAAGGCACCTGGTCTTGCGGGCTGTGCTAAGGATCATTAATGGCATGACAGCAGGAATTATGCTCAATTCTATTCCTTGCTCGGGCCACTTGGCCCAAATGGCCTATACTGGTGCTTACGGTCCACACCAAACTTTCCCACCATATTTTATCTGCAGAACATTCTGTTCCCAACTGCGCGATGCTCTTGACATCTTTCCATTAAAGCAAGACCTCCCATCATCTCAACCCACTGTTACAGCACCAAGGTCCAAATTCTCAGCATTATCTGGATATCCTCATTTCCTTCATTAAATGGGATCTATCTTACCTTCATGGCCCTTTGTTAAGGACTTCAAAGTTTCACTCTCCACAGGTGCTGCCTAACCAGTGTTCTCCACACACATCTCATCTCTGGGACAACAGCTTTCTCGTTTGAGATATTATGATTCACAGACCAACCCTCATGTAATGTGGAGAAAATATTTAGCTTCCAGTTTCCTCCCGCACTCAAAAGACGTACAGGTTAGTCGGTTAAATGGCTTCTGTAAAAGATTCTAAATTGTCTCTAGTGTGCAGGATAGTGTTAATGTATAGGGTAATCGCTGGTCGGCATGGACTCAGTGGGCTGAAGGGCCTGCTTCCACCCTATCTATATCTAAAGTATAAAAAGTGTGAAAATACCCAAAGATGTAGCCTCCACTGCCGTCTGAGGCCATGAATTCCACAGATTCACCACATACTTATCGAAACGTATAAGATTATTAAGGGGTTGGACACGTTAGAGGCAGGAAACATGTTCCCAATGTTGGGGGAGTCCAGAACAAGGGGCCACAGTTTAAGAATAAGGGGTAGGCCATTTAGAACGGAGATGAGGAAAAACTTTTTCAGTCAGAGAGTTGTGAATCTGTGGAATTCTCTGACTCAGAAGGCAGTGGAGGCTAATTCTCTGAATGCATTCAAGAGAGAGCTAGATAGAGCTCTTAAGGATAGCGGAGTCAGGGGGTATGGGGTGAAGGCAGGAACGGGGTACTGATTGAGAATGATCAGCCATGATCACATTGAATGGTGGTGCTGGCTTGAAGGGCCGAATGGCACCTATTGTCTATTGTCTATTGCCGAATGGCCTACTCCTGCACCTATTGTCTATTGTTTATTGTCTATACCTCCCACATACCAAAGACATGCAATAAATTGTTCCTAGTGTGTAGGATAGAACTAGTAGATGGGTCAATGTGGGTCAGCGTGGATTCGCTGGGTTACTTTACAGAAACCACTTCACCCCAAAGATTTATAAGGAGAAATAAAATTGGGACCACCAAGGCTGAGTGGGTCAATTTCAGATTTTGTTATTTGAAAACCCACGATTGGAAGTGTCTTCAGGGACACAATCCCTCCTCCCTTTCATGTAAAGGCCAAAAAATAACTGGCCATAAGCCAATGTGAAAGGACTTACTTCCACCACTGTGCAGAATATCAACCATGCAAACCACCCCCTCTGCCAGACACTGGCAGTTGGAATGTATTAATTAATTCCTTTGCTTCTTCCCGCAAGCCTTTCTCTAAATTAATTGCACGATAATTGGAATTTTGAAAGCTTCACTTCACAATGATGCTTATAGATAATGACAAGGTATTGCAAGGACTGGAGCGGTGGGCGGGGGGGGGGGGGGAGTTGTGTGAGGAAGGCTCGAAAATCAGCACGACAAGGTAAATAGCCCTTAAATAGGTTATTATTTCATGTGTTGCAATTATATTAACTGGGATTTCTGCAAATATCATCTATTTGCAATAGCAGTAGCTGTAATTTTTTGTCACCGTTAAGCAATGAAAGTCTGAGGAAATCCTTGACATGCTAATACAGTTGTCCTGGAGTCATCGTGCTAATAATTTCCATTACAGGCATGCTCTGTTTTCATGATGGATTTGATTAAAATTTACAGCACAAGAACAGGCTCCTCATTCCAAACAGTCAATGCTGTTGTTTGACTGCCACTAAAATCTTCTCTGCTATCATCAGACTCAAGAATGGACCCTCGTGTAGGTTAAGAGTGAAATCTTGATGTCCTGATGATCATGATGTTCCTCATTATGGCCTTTGCACTGCTTTTGTCTGCATCTTCTCTGTAGCAGCCACAATATATTCTGCACTGTGTTTATTTTCTCTTTTGCATTATCTGTTGTATTCACGTTTGGAATGATTTGCCTGGATAGTACCCAAAACAAAGTTTTCAACTGCATTGCAGCACACCTACAAATAATAAACCCATACCAATACATCCCAAGGCGTGCAGATTGGAAGGTTAATTGGATTGGCTCCCGTGAACTGGTCCGAGGTGGCGGTTGAGGAACCAAGTGTGGTGGGAGTCACTGAGAGTGTGAGGGGAAAACTGGGGCGATTGCAGATGTGGCAGGTGTGCACATGTTGGGCTGATGTACATCATTCTATGCTGAATGGCCCCGCAACTCGAAATTTAGAGGGATTGAAGATTAAGCTGAAAATGTCAGACCCAAAAACCCTGAGCAGATCTGCTGCTGTCCAAAGATCTTGATTTGAGGAGCCGGTGCATTGCGATGGATTCAGTTACAATCTCCCTTCAGTCACCACAATAACTTCAATTACTTCCAATCAGGAACTATTGCTGGTAATTTACACAATCAAACCAGTGCATTGGCTGACATACAAATCTCTGCCAGACTCTGAAAAAAGCAAGCCATGCCTGAAGGCTCTGCTGTTGGCAACAGACCCACAAGACGCATTCCTGTAAAATCTGAAGACTACAATGCAGTTAGTTACAGTAATAGCTGCCTGGTGGGTGTTGGTTGGAGCTGCGTGCTGCTGGGTGGGTGGGGGTTGGGGTGGGGTTACAATACAAGACCACTTCCTTTGGGATTCCTTCAATCCCAAGTTCCCTGACATTTTACCAAGACAGACAGGAAGTAAACAAATGTTTTGTTTAGGAAGGAACTGCAGATGCTGGTTTAAACCAAAGATAGACACAAAATGTTGGGAGTTACTCAGCGGGACAGGCAGCATCTCTGGTGAGAAGGGTCTCGACACAAAATGTCCCCCATTCCTTCTCTCCAGAGTTGCTGCCTGTCCCATTGAGTTACTCCAGCTTTTTGTTCCTATCTTAGGAAGTAAACAAACCTGGGTTTTTTTTGCACAACCAGCTTTGTCAAATGGTCTTCTCGTGCTGGAGTTTTAAGCATAAACTGAAGAGTTGAAAAATCCACAATATTTTTGCACCCGAGGCAAAATCTCGAAAATTGACCTTCAATTTTTCGTGAGAGTTATACAGCATGGGAACAGGCTCTTAGGCCCACCAACGCCGTGATGAATATCCATTTACATTTATCAAACATTAATCCCACTTTATATTCTCCCCACAAAGGGACCTGAATTCCGAGCCATAGAAGGCCATGGACTTAATGCAGGTTAATGGGATTGGAATAGATGGGTACAATGGTTGACATGGACATAGTAGGCATGTAATGTTATAATGTAATGTTATGTACCATTATATTCTGCACTTTGGTGTATGTTTCTCTTTGCCATAAGCGTTGTATTTGTCTATAGCTTGATTCTACTTATCTGCAGAATGATATGACTCGATAGTACGCAAACAAAGCTTTTTGTTGTGTCTCAGCACACGTGACAATAATGAACAAAGAGTGAATTAACAAAGTGCTGGAATATCTCAGTGGGCCAGGCAGCATGTCTGGAGAACTTGGATAGGCGACATGTGTATGAAGGAACTGCAAATGCTGGTTTAAACTGAAGATAGACACAAAATGCTGGAGTAACTCAGCGGGACAAGCAGCATCTCTGGAGAGAAGGAATGGGGAACGTTTCTGGTCGAGACCCTTCTTCAGACAAATAGTTTTTCACTGTATCAATAATAAACATGTGACAATAATAAACCATTACCAATTTGCAGCAACATCAGGACTGCCTTTAATAATGGACTTTCGCATTGTATGAACACAATGCCCTTCCTCAAAACCACATCTTCTCCTCAGTGCCTCTTTACGCACTGGCGGCTAATATATTCCATTAAAGCTATGATAAGCTGCCACTTAACTCTGGCAAGGTAGTGCATGAGTGCGTCTGATTACATGCATGCCCAAACCTGTATTCCACTCAGGCATGACACTGAACAGCTCTGACATTCTGTAATTACACCGTGTGTCTGGGGAGCACATGTTAACAAAGACTAAACTCGCTTTCAGCACCAATGCGAAAAAAACAGCTACCCCGTATCTTGCAGCCCCTCTAACTGCAATCAAAAAATGCAATCATTGCCGATCTCAATGATTTGCTTTTTGGAAGTGAGATTCAATTAGTTGAAGAATGATATACTGACTTTCACCTTACAACTGGCAGCCACAGTACATTGCCTCATTTCTTTTGCTGAGCTACTTTCCCACTATGAAGTCACCTTTACTGGGGACTGTGAAGTAAATGCCTTGATATTGGTTTCTGCAAAACTGCATGCAAGCCCGAAATGAACTGGGAAGACAAGGTGACCTTGAATAAATCATTACCAGCTTACCTGTTAGCCTTGTTATGGAAATGACTACACTTAAAGGTTCTGCAGTTGAATCCCATGCCATCTCTGAGACCCACCTCCGACTCAGCTGATCCGCTGCCGAAGCATTCACCCATGGCTACATTACCTCTAGACATCTCAGGGATGGAGAAGCAAGCAAGCAGAGGGCATGAGATCATGCAGAGGGTGGTATGTACAGGGAACGAGCTGCTAGAGGAGGTGGTAGAGAGGGTAATAATTACAACATTTAAAACATGGACAGGAAGGGTTTGGGGGGAAATAGGCCAACTGAGACTAGCTCTTGGGCAGCATGGATGATCTAGGCCAAGGAGCCTGTTTCCATGCTGTGGTGCTCCATGACTATGATCTAGCCTGGCTTACATGTGAATCCAGACCAACTGATGAGATTGACCCAAGACCTCAAATCTGGCACCAAGTTAACGGCCTACTGGGGCAACAATAACTCTTGGGCTCCGGTACGATTCTGAGACAGACCACGGACATCAGGCATCTCAAAGAAGTGAAGAAATGCTCCACCACAAAGTTCTCCCACGACTCTACCAAGACCTGCAAACCTGTATTTCCTCCCAGGTTTAAATGATTGGCACAGGCCGAGTGGGCTAAATTGCCTGTTTTTATGCCGTATCAAACGTGATACAGTTGTACAGTGTAGAAGCAGATCCTTTGACCAACTATGTCCATGCCAACTAATATATCCACGTATTCTAATCCCATTTATCTGCATCAGATGCATAGCCTTCTATGCCGTGGCAATACAGGTGGGTGTCTGGATGCTTCTTAAACATTATGATGATGTGACTATAAAATTCCTAGCATCCTGGCTCCAGCTACACTTAATGTGTAGGAAAGAACTGCAGATGCTGGTTTAAATCGAAGATAAACACAAAATGCTGGAGTAACTCAGCGGGACAGGTGCCCATTCCTTCTCTCCAGAGATGCTGCCTATCCCGCTGAGTTACTCCAGCATTTTGTGCCTATCTTCTAGCTACACTTCGCATGGCCAACATGGGATATATTGTTCTGCATTCACCATGACATGAGATTACCAGGCAGACAGAGGAAATGATTGAAGGTTGTTTTCAGTGTAACATCCCCAAAAATACATGAAAATCCCTGATCCAAAAAGAGAATTCAGGATGGCATTGAAAACTTCGAATTTCTTTGCCGTGTTGGATGTTAAAAGAGTAACAAGAGAGGTCATTACCTTCTAAACTCCCCACTCTATCAAGCACCTCCTGCCCCACCTGTAGAATAGTCGGTGGATTCCCAATCGCCTTGTCAGTAACCTCAGAGCACACTACAATGGAGAGGAGGCAAGTAACCTGAGTGAGTGCCTAAGAACGACCAGAAGAGAAGGAAAATTCACCAATGGAGCAGGAAAGGAACTGCGCTCCTTTCCAATCAGCTGCTTTGGATGTAGAGGTTTAGCAACAAACTCCATCGTCCCACATGTCCAGTTCCCTTCATCATAATCTCTTGGATTTTCTCCTTCAACCTCATATGCTCTACCTCTTCCAAGATGACACTTAAAACCTACCTTGTTGACAACTTGACCACGTTGTTATGCCTCTGAGTGATCTCATAGATCCTTACCGCACAGCAACAGATCCTTACTGCCCATGCGTTGTCTAACCAAGCTAGTCCCACTTGCTGATGCCTGGCCCATATTCCTCCAAATGTTTCCTATTACATTTACTGTTCATGTGCCTTTTAAATGTTGTAATTGTTCCCACCTCTACAACTTCCTCTGTCTGGCAGCTTGGTCCATGTATACCACAACTTCACCTGAAAAAGTTGTCCCTCAAGTCCATTTAAAATCTTTTCCTTATCTTAACCTTGCCCTCCAATTTTAGAATCCCCATACATGGGGAAAAGACTGTGGCTATTTATTTTATCTATGACCCTCATCATTTTATAAACTTCTCCAAGTCTTCTTTAAAGTCTTCACTCAGCCACCTGCACCCCAGGGTAAAAGACACAACCTATCCATCCTTTTCCTTTTGCACCCTTTCCAGTTTAATGACATCTGTCCTCCAGCAGGGTGGCCAGAACTGTACATATATTACTCCAAATATGGCCATGTCAATGTCTTGTACAGCTGTGGCATGACATCTCAACTTATGTATTCAATACACTGGCCATTGAAGTCAAGTATGCCAAATGCATTCTTCACCACCCTGTCCACTTGTGCCGCCATCTTCATATAACTATGTCCCTGCACACGATGTCTCTCTCTGTATGACACTCTCCATGGTCCTACCATTTACTGTGTAAGTCCTGCCCAGGATTCTCTTATAAAATTACATTTATTTGAATTAAACTCCATTTTCCATTCCTCGGCCCATTGGCGCAGATGATCAATATACCATTGTAATCTTAGACAACATTCTTCATTACCATAATAATAAAATGTGTTAGTGTTAGCACGGAAATAGGCCTTTTGGCCCATTAAATCCATGCTGACTATTAACTACCCATTTCCAATAATCCTACAGTAATCTGAAATAAATGGTCACGTATGAAAGATCATAACCCTGAAATGTTAACTTTGGTTCTCTCCCCACAGACGGTGCCTGACTTGCTAAGTGCTTACAAGATTTTTTGATTTTATTATCACCTCCAGTTGCTTTTGCTACCCACTGTATTTAGATTGCTGTGTAGGCTTTTGTGGAGTTTGACCTTTGCTTGATGGCGTAAGATGGATGATTACAAAGCGGCAGGTTACCTTGTATCCCTCAGTCTCCCACAGGTTTACCATTTTGAGTCAGTGTAAAACCAGGTGTAAATAGATGTATTGTCCCACTGCATCTTCTAACACTGAACCAAGCCAGCATGTATCCCTAATCAGGGAGGGTAAGCAACAGAAGAATGCAAATCCCACACAGTCACAGTGAAAGGGAACTGTGGTCGCCACCTGCTTTCAAGTACACTTCATCAGATCTGCCTTCAGTTTGGTTTCTCTTTGCAAATAATGAATGGTGCCAAAATGACTAGAATCTTGAGACCCTTATTGAAAATTATTTGTTTATGCCATATCTTGTTACTCTCCCTTTGTCACCACAAGCAGTTGGTTTTATGCTAATCGCCCAATCTGAATGTATCCCTAGTGCTTTTATAGCAAGTGTTGCAATAATGGAGAGGGGAAACAGATTGAACGCTTGTCAATTAAGGGCACTCGAAGAGGAGACAAGAAAGAAGTTTGATGAGGGGAGGGCTGGCTGGCTCCTGCCATATAATCTCCACTAATGACGTTTATGTTTCAGGACTTTGTAACCTGATTTTCTGCGGGGAAGATACGGGAAAGCAGTGATTTTCAACGGTGCTGCGTTTTAACCAAATTATTTTTTCCAAAAATGGGAACAAGATGAGAGGTGATGTAAATGGTCATGACAGTTCTCTAAAGACCACGAAGATAAAGCAGATGACTAGTTTGTCCCAGCAACCGTCAATCAGCTCAAAATCTACTGTTTTGGGAAATGTATGGTCTCCTTGTCACAGTGAACCGTGAGAAGTAAAACAGTGAGGTGCAGATACAACCAGGTTTATTCTAATAAGTACCATTGACTGCCACTAAAGCGAAGAGGTTGGCATTCATTGGGTTCCAATCCAAATCGTTTGGCATTACAAGCTGTGATCTTAATCAATGGGTCCATAACAGACCAACCCCAGCGTAGACCAACACTGAACAAGGCTGGACAATGAAGAAGAAAGTGGTGAGGAAGCAATTCCTTGATTCCAATGAACTAACTAGGAAGCGGAAGATGCTTGCCAGACTTTATAAGAATGAAAGCTGACTTCATTGAAACATAACAGATAGTTGGAAGCTGCAAACTTGCTGAGCTGAGTAACAGGGAATAGGTGCAAAGCATTTTGAACTGTGTTTAGGAATACTAAAGGCGAATCTGAATACTAGGAATTCTCTGCCCAAGTGGCTGTGGAGGCTCAGTCATTTATACATGAAACCAAAATCACTGAATCTGAAGGACCAGCACTGCTGGGAAACATTAGTTATCTTGTTTGAGTAAAGACCCCCTGATGAGGGAAAGCACGGAGCATTCTTAATTGAGTGTTATACAGAGATGAGTGTAATGGCTACAGATTGTGACTGCGATCATACTCACTCCACTGACTATTCAGCTCACTGGGAAATAAAGATTCAAGTCAGGTTTTGGCTCACACATGTTTGCTTTGCTGACCCTTTGGAGCAACTGAAACAATACATGCACATTGAACATGAATATTTAGTTCAGGTCTTGTGGAGCTCCTAGGTTACACATCGTACAAGCTGACTTAAAGCACTTTGAACCAACTAGTATACCAATAAGCAGGTCAGATCTTATAAAATAAAAACTGGGAGTTGTACATGCTCACTACAGACTTATGTATATGTTTGAGTTTAGATATTCCAGGACAGCCAGTCCAGGCACATTTCAAATTTGTCTTGCACCAAAATAGTGGCATCCTGAATGATAATAAGACCTTGCAAGGTAAAATATATCAAGGTGGCACTGAGAGAAATCCATTCCACATTCTCTGGTTTAGATGACTATCAAACCTGTCAAAGACGATGAATGTTTCAGTAAACATCTCATATGTATCTCACTCCTGCTCAGACATTGGTCTCTACTCAGGTGCTCCTGCAGTAGGTCCAAGTGCTGAGGAATTGCAGTAAGTTTGCTCTCCAGTGCTGGGCACCTTAAAGACTTCAACCTTGGTGGAAGGTCAGGGAATCACTGGCAAAGGGCTGCCAGCAGGTTTTGCTACTCATAAGATCATAAGATCATGAAAGGAGTAGAATTGAGCCATTTGGCCCATCAAGTCTAGTCCACCATTCAATCATGGTTGATCTATCTCTCTCTCCTAACCCCATTCTCCTGCCTTCTCTCCAGAACCTCTGACCCCTTGTTTGAACTTGGTGATGCCTTCACTGAGAAATGTCAACAGTTCCAAAAAGTTCTTGTTCAACATCACTGGGCCCAATGAAGCGTACAAAACAGAATTCATTTTTTAAACACATGCACATTGTGATTTAGTCATTGCAATGAGGGAGTAATGTGAGTGTGATCTGCTTTTATTTATAGCTGTGAATTATGGCAGAAGAAATTTGTATAGAGGCATAGAATATACATCGCAGAAACCCCGAAAATGAATTCCCCCAAGACTCTACCATTCACCTACACGCTCGGGGAAGTTTACATCAAGCAATTCACCAAATGAGCACATCTTTGGGATGTGGGAGGAAACCAGAGCAACTAGAAGAAACCCACACAGTCACCGGGAGAATGTGCAAACTCCATAAAAACAGCATCGGGAGACACAAGAGACTGCAGCTGTTGAAATATCGAGCAAAAAATACTCTGCTCAACAAACTCAGCGGATCGCAGCGCATCTGTGGAGGCAAACGGGTAGTCGATGTTTTGGGTGGAGACCCTGCACTAGGATTCAGACAGCACCACAAGTCAGGATCGAACCCAGTGATGCCAAAACCGTTGGGAAATTTAACCAAATGGATAACGGATTATTGGAATTTTTGGGAACAGGAAAAGTGTGCCCTTGCAAGAAGAAGTCTGTATTGGTAAAAATAATTCACTGTAATAGGTCAGCTTGACCACACAGGTAGACACAAAATGTTGGAGTAACTCAGCAGGACAGGCAGCATCTCTGGAGAGAAGAAATGGTTGACGGTTCGGGTCGAGAACGTTCTTCGGACTGATCCTTGTCCATACTGGTGATTGAAAAGTAACTGTCTTTTAAGATGTCAGTAGAATCTTCAGGTTGCGCATCTGAATGGCGGATGGGTGTGATTCGAGAGGTAATGGCACCTCTATTCTTCACAACAATGACTGCCTTACTCTAAACATCATCCCATGTTTTCATTTGCACAAAGACCCACAGTTTGACATTGTTCAGAAAAATGCCAGCCTGGAGAAAATCCTTTGTGAGAAGTTTGGCAATTACACTAGTTATGGGCTCAGTGACTTACTTCTGCATGAAAAAAAGTCACAAAAAAGACTATAGGTATGGGATTTCTCTTTGACTCCATAGAGAGAATGGAGGCTTTCTTTGTTATGACTCTATCACGTAATGTCTTTGACAAAGTCACCGGGAGGATTCTCTCCCCTGTAATTTTCTACCACAACCTTTGAATGGAATTCTTAGAAATAAGATAAATTGCACCCAATTATATAATTGTCTATAAAAGTCTTATATTTCTTGGTACCATTTAAGACCTCAGAATTTCATACAGTCATAAAGTTGTACAGCACAAAGCTGGCTATTTGGCCCATCGCAGCCATGCCGACCAGATTACCTATCCAGATTCATCCCAGAATAGGAATGGGTGATGTTACAATAGACAATAGACAATAGGTGCAGGAGTAGGCTATTCGGCCCTTCGAGCCAGCACCGCCATTCAATGTGATCATGGCTATCATTCACAATCAGTACCCCGTTCCTGCCTTCTCCCCATACCCCTTGACTCCGCTATCATTAAGAGCTCTATCTAGCTCTCTCTTGAAAGTATCTGAGGCAGAGAATTCCACAGATTTACAACTCTCTGAGTGAAAAAGTTTTTCCTCATCTCCGTTCTAAATGGCCTACCCCTTATTCTTAAACTGTGGCCCCTGGTTCTGGACTCCCCCAACATTGGGAACATGTTTCCTGCCTCTAACGTGTCCAATCCCTTAATAATCTTATATGTTTCAATAAGATCCCCTCTCATCCTTCTAAATTCCAGTGTATACAAGCCTAGTCGCTCCAGTCTTTCAACATACGACATCCTGCCATTCCAGGAATTAACCAAGTGAACCTACGCTGCACTCCCTCAATAGCAAGAATGTCCTTCCTCAAATTTGGAGACCAGTCTGAAGAATGGTCTCGACCTGAAATGTCACCGATTCCTTCTCTCCAGAGATGCTGCTTGTCCCGCTGTTACTCCAATATTTGTGTCTATCTTTGGTGTAAACCAGCATCTGCAGTCGTTCCTACACATATATTCATCCAACATGCCTGCATTAATTCCATTTCCCTCTCTGCCCTGTATGTTCAAATACTAATCCAGATGCTTCTTAAAAGTTGTTACTATTCCTGCCTCCGTCACCTCCTCTGGCAGCTCATTTCAGATGCCAATTACTTTGCGTGAACCATTTATCCTTCAGATCTCCTTTAAACCTCGTCTTTCTCAACTTAAACATAGGTCCTCTATTTTTAGACATCTCTAACGTGGAAATCAGACTCTGACTATCTACCTTTGATCTCCACATAATTTTATATACCCCTATCATGTCACTTCTTAGGTTCCTTCGCCACAAGGAAAACAAAGCTGCACATTCCCCCTTCCTCTCCTTCCTGTTCCCACAGTGAACTTTCTGCTCTGGGCCTCCTCCATTGTCAGAGTGCCACATTCAAACTGGAGGACAGTACCTCATATTCTGCTTGAGTAGCTTATAACCCAACAGTATGAACACTTGAAATCTCCACTTTTAGGTAACAACCCACCCCCACCTACCACCCCTGATTCTACTCTCTCTTCTCTGTGACCCACCTGAATGCATGCCCATTTTCCCCAATATTGTGCCCCACCCCTCACTCCCCTTCCCCCTGTCCCCTTCTACCTATTTCCCTTCCTCTGGCTTCACGTTTCACCCCTCTTCCCCCTGTCTCACAACCTTTTGTCTTCTTCTCCTCTCTGGCCTCTGTCCACTCATCTGCCAACCAAACTCCTATCACTTGCCATGCTTCATCCCATCCCTACCTTCCTTTCATCAACTTGAAGGTGGGTCCTGCCCTGTAATGACACCTATCTAGGTCCTTCAGAGATACTGCCTAATCCATTTGAGTTAATTCGGCATTTTTTGGTCTTTTTATTTTGACCTATCCAAACTGATAACTCATGCCCTCCAATCCAGGCAACGTCCTTGTGAATATTTTCTCCACTCTCTCCAGCTGAACCACATCCTTCCTGGAGAGTAGTGGCCAGAGCTGCACACTGCCTCCAGTTTCACAAGTAACCATGCACTGATTGAAATGGACACATCAGTTGCAGAAAATGAGCAATTAATCTGAATAGTTGAAAATCTCGATGGTTGGGTTCGATCCTGACTTCCATTACTGACTGAGCTCTAATGCAGGGGTTTGACCTATCCCTACAAACATTGACTGTTCCTTTGCCGACACGCATGCTGCTGACTTCTTCCAGCAGTTTATTTTGTTCTCCAGGTTCCAGCCATCTGTACTAAGATAACAATCAGTTAACTTTCAGGATGGGTTACTGAGATGCCCAACAAACGCTTCATTCCCCCTTTCCCTCCTTGATTGTATTCCACAGCAACTTCCCCCTTCACAAGTGTGAAAAGGCAATTGTCACAGGTGACATTTGGCCACCAGTCTTCATCTGAAACTGGTACTTACCTCATCCTGTACTTTAATCTAGAGAAGGCCGGCTGGAAATCAGAGGAAACGGAGTAGGTCATTCAGCCCATCGAGGCAGCACTGCTACCTGATTGCTAGATGTCCACCGCGCCAAATGTCAGTGGGGGTAAAGACAGAAAATGTCAGTGGACGTAAAGACAGTATGTACTGTAAAAAGAATGTCAAAATCTAGAAACAAGGAACTGCAGATGTTGGTTTACAAAAGAAGATACGAGTGCTGGCATAGTTCTGGCAGCTTCTCTCGACAACAAGAATAGGTGACTCTTCGGGTCGGAGTCCTTCTTCAAACAGATTGTGAGAGGGTGGGGTGAGGTGAGGGAAGTGAGGAGTGGCAGCACAAACCATGGCAGATAATAAGCCAGTACAGGTGAGGCAGGTTATTTGATAGGCAGATGGTTGGTCAAAGGCTCAGTTTCTAGTTTGCCAAGTGTATGTTATTCCCACGACAAACCATGGGGATGTCAGATACAAACCCATTAGAATTTGTGCTGGAAAAACTCAGGCAACTGTAAACACACAAGTATCTGCTTTTTGGCAAAACATGCTGCTTTCCAGCAAACCGATTGGTTGCTGCCAATAAAACTGCCCTGCCTTGATTGGTTGGGTTCCAGAACAATGCTGATCAAAACCTTCCACATCACTGAAAAGGAACCAATCAAAACAACAAAAGAAACTGATTAAAAAAATCGACCTGATGTTTCAGATGCTACAAAATGTGTGACTATGATTCCCCAACATTTTTATTAATTGGAACGTATATTCAATAAATGAGACACCGTGATCAATTTTCCATGTTACTCCTTGGTGTAATGATCGATAGGTCAGCAGTGCCCTCCCTGTACTTCTCTCTCACTATTCCTTGGGCTTGAATACCACTTGATTTTCTTGACCTCTGCCCGTCTCAGTTGCAGTTTCAGTTTTAGTTTATTGTCACGTGTACCGAAGTACAGAGAAAAGCTTTTGTTGCGTGCTAACCACACAGCGGAAAGACAATACGTGATATCAATCGAGCCATTCAGTGTACAGATACATGATAAGGAAATAATGTTTAGTGCAATGTAAAGCTGGTAAAGTCCGATCAAAGATAGTCCGAGGGTCCCTGATGAGGTAGATAGTAGTTCGGGACTGCTCTCGTCGTGGTAGGATGGTTCAGTAGCTTGATAACTGTCTCAGAATCTGGAAGTGTGTGTTTTCACACTTCTATACCTTTTGCCCGATGGGAGAGGGGAGAAGAGAGAGTGGCCAGGGTGCGACTCGTCCTTGGTTATGCTGCAGACTTTGTCGAGGTAGCATGAGGTATGAATGGAGTCAACGGAGTCAAGGGAAGGGAGGTTGGTTTGTGTGGTGGTCTGGTCTGCGTTCACTATTCGCTGCGATTCTCCCTGCATTGTATCAGCTCCCAATGTAATGATGATTCAAGTTCATGTCTTTATTCTTCCAAAACACAGATTCATTTATGAACCTTGACGGGAGCTCAGGGAATAACTGGCTAAGAGCTGCCAGCAGGTTTTAACTATTCCTGTGATTGAACCCGGTGATGATGATACCAAGAAAAGGCAACAGTTCCAAGAAGTTCCAGTTCAACATCACTGGACCCAACTAAATGTGTAAAACTGATCTAATCTGTCCTCTCCAGAGATGCTGCCTGACCTGCTGAGTAACTCCAGCATTTTGTGAATAAACACCTTCGATTTGTACCAGCATCTGCAGTTATTTTCTTATATAATCTGCAGTTCTAATTTAGAGATGTTAAAAATGTCTCTAAAATTTTAACATTATAGGTTGTGAGTTAGCCAATGCAAATAAGGAGTAATGTGAGTGTTATCTGCTTTTATTTGTAATTTTGAATTATGATCAAAGGATTCTATTTTATATAGAGTCATAGAATATACGGCACAAAAGCCCTCACTGTCAACTTGCCCCAGATTCGACCTCTTATCTACACCCTTGGGGAAATTTACAGTGACCAGTTAACCTACTGACCCGGACATCTTTGGGATGTGCGAAGAAACCAGAGCTCATGGAGCAAACTGGTTCACAGGGTGAACGTACAAACTCTACGCAGACAACGCTAGAGATTCAAGAGACAGCAAATGCTGGAATCTGGGGGGAAAAAAACTGCTGGAAGAACTCAACTGTCTTTTACGATGTCAGTACAATCCACAGGTTGCTAATCTAAATGGTGGCTGGGTGTGATTTTCTAGAGGTAATGGCACCTCTATTTTTCACAACTATGACAGTCTTGCTGCACACATCATCCCATTTCCATCTGCACAAAGATCTCACTTTGAGTTATGCGATTTCTTCTTTATTCAGACAGAATGGCTGCCTTGAGATAATCCTTTGTGAGGGGTTTGCCAATTATGCTGGTTATGCTCAGTGACATCTGCATGAAAACAAGTCAGAAAAATATACTAAAGGGATGACATTTCTCTTTGACTCAAAAGTGTGAATGGAGGCTTTCTTTGTAATGGCTCCATCACGCAAAGTCCTTGACAAAAGTCTCGAAGATACCGATTCTCTACCCTGTAATTTTCAACCACAACTTTTGAACGAAATTCTTGGAAATAGGACAAATTGCATCCGAGCAGATAATTGGCTGGTGATCTATGCTTCCACGATACCATTTAGAATGAACGGGGAAGAATTAGTGAGCTTGTGGAAAGGAAAAACTTTTTCAGTCAGAGAGTTGTGAACCTGTGGAATTCTCTGCCTCAGAAGGCAGTGGAGGCCAATTCTCTGAATGCATTCAAGAGAGAGCTAGGTAGAGCTCTTAAGGATAGCGGAGTCAGGGGGTATGGGGAGAAGGCAGGAACGGGGTACTGATTGAGAATGATCAGCCATGATCACATTGAATGGCGGTGCTGACTCGAAGGGCCGAATGGCCTACTCCTGCACCTGTTGTCTATTGTCTATTGAATTGGTTACAGAATGGTAAGTTGGGGAATGGGTTTGCTCTGTGGACCAGCATGACCTGATGGGCCAAACAGCCTCTTTATATGCCATAGGGAAATATGAAATGCAAGAAGTAACGATGACCTCTAGTCGCCTTCTCTTTTGTTGTTGATCTCCCTTACACTCACCCCACACTCTGAAATCACATCACCTTTCCCAGCCGGTGACTACAGCTAATCTATCTCCATCGACACAAAGTCTGTTTTCCTCAAGAGACAATCAAAACCGTCTACTTTCAGACCTTCAAGGTTAAATCCTCTTGATCTCTCAGGGTTATCATCACCTCTATGATGAGATATGGAAGCAAGGCAGAGTGGGACCTGGTAATAAAGAACTTCGGTCACAAACTTCCAGATGCCCAAACTAATGATCCAGAGAAATCATCTCCGATCCAACCACAGCAGCTGGGGACTTCACATTCAGTATATTAAATACGTTTGGAATAAAAGCCTAGAATCATTAATGTTGACCATGAAATTATGGGATTGTCATAAAAACCCCATCTGGTTCACTAATGTCCTTTCACGGGAAAAAATCTGCAGTCCTTTTGTTGTCTGTTCTTTATGTGGCTCTGGGGAGATGCGGTGAATGTGGCTGGCTTCTCAAAAACTCTAACAAGCCAGTTAGTTGTAACAAAATTCAGAGGAATGAAAGCAGAGTGGCCACTCAGATTTCTGTGAGGATGTATCAAGTCCACACACAATCTGAGGAGTCCTGCAAACAAACTCAAAACTATCAAGCAGTCTGTGCGAGTATTGGGCAAGTCATTCTCCAGAAAGGTCAAGCAGGAGATTACCATACACACACCTTAATGTTATCATTCTAGCCATACCTGGTCCTACTAGTAGGATGGACTCACCAGGGTCCTAGTTGGTGCACCAGGTAGAGAGAGAGAGAGAGAGAGAGAGAGAGAGAGAGAGAGAGAGAGAGAGAGAGAGAGAGAGAGACAGAGAGACAGAGAGAGAGAGCAGAAGAGATTCACCATTGCTGTCGTTATAAGGAGAGACTGGATAGGCTGGGTTTATTCTCCCTAGAACATAGAAAGCTGAGGGGTGACTTTACAAAGGCTTACAACAATTATGAGGGTGAATTTTGAGGCAAAGATTGTCCTCTAGATCAGGATGTCCTCAGGAGAAGGCTAATACTGATTATCCATTTGCCACTTCTGGCTAGAAATAATTGCAAAGACTTCCACCTTTAAATATTTGGCTATTTGATCTGAGAGGGTGATGAATAGACAATAGACAATAGGTGCAGGAGTAGGCCATTCAGCCCTTCGAGCCAGCACCGCCATTCAATGCGATCATGGCTGATCACTCTCAATCAGTACCCCGTTCCTGCCTTCTCCCCATACCCCCTCACTCCGCTATCCTTAAGAGCTCTATCCAGCTCTCTCTTGAAAGCATCCAACGAACTGGCCTCCACTGCCTTCTGAGGCAGAGAATTCCACACCTTCACCACTCTCTGACTGAAAAAGTTCTTCCTCATCTCCGTTCTAAATGGCCTACCCCTTATTCTTAAACTGTGGCCCCTTGTTCTGGACTCCCCCAACATTGGGAACATGTTTCCTGCCTCTAATGTGTCCAATCCCCTAATTATCTTATATGTTTCAATAAGATCCCCCCTCATCCTTCTAAATTCCAGTGTATACAAGCCTAATTGCTCCAGCCTTTCAACATACGACAGTCCCGCCATTCCGGGAATTAACCTAGTGAACCTACGCTGCACGCCCTCAATAGCAAGAATATCCTTCCTCAAATTTGGAGACCAAAACTGCACACAGTACTCCAGGTGGGGTCTCACCAGGGCCCGGTACAACTGTAGAAGGACCTCTTTGCTCCTATACTCAACTCCTCTTGTTATGAAGGCCAACATTCCATTGGCTTTCTTCACTGCCTGCTGTACCTGCATGCTTCCTTTCAGTGACTGATGCACTAGGACACCCAGATCTCGTTGAACATCCCCTCTTCCTAACTTGACACCATTCAGATAATAATCTGCCTTTCTATTCTTACTTCCAAAGTGAATAACCTCACACTTATCTACATTAAACTGCATCTGCCATGTATCCGCCCACTCACACAACCTGTCCAAGTCACCCTGCAGCCTTATTGCATCTTCCTCACAATTCACACTACCCCCCTGCTTAGTATCATCTGCAAATTTGCTAATGGTACTTTTAATCCCTTCATCTAAGTCATTAATGTATATCGTAAATAGCTGGGGTCCCAGCACCGAACCTTGCGGTACCCCACTGGTCACTGCCTGCCATTCCGAAAGGGACCCATTTATCCCCACTCTTTGCTTTCTGTCTGTCAACCAATTTTCTATCCATGTCAGTACCCTACCCCCAATACCATGTGCTCTAATTTTGCCCACTAATCTCCTATGTGGGACCTTGTCGAAGGCTTTCTGAAAGTCGAGGTACACCACATCCACTGACTCTCCCCAGTAAATATTCCTAGTTACATCCTCAAAAAATTCCAGTAGATTTGTCAAGCATGATTTCCCCTTCGTAAATCCATGCTGACTCGGAATGATCCTGTTACTGCTATCCAAATGCTCAGCAATTTCGTCTTTTATAATTGACTCCAGCATCTTCCCCACCACTGATGTCAGACTAACTGGTCTATAATTACCCGTTTTCTCTCTCCCTCCTTTCTTAAAAAGTGGGATAACATTTGCTATCCTCCAATCCACAGGAACTGATCCTGAATCTATAGAACATTGAAAAATGATCTCCAATGCTTCCACTATTTCTAGAGCCACCTCCTTAAGTACCCTGGGATGCAGACCATCAGGCCCTGGGGATTTATCAGCCTTCAGTCCCATCAGTCTACCCAAAACCATTTCCTGCCTAATGTGGATTTCCTTCAGTTCCTCCATCACCCTAGGTTCTCCGGCCCCTAGAACATTTGGGAGATTGTGTGTATCCTCCTCAGTAAACACAGATCCAAAGTAACGGTTTAACTCGTCTGCCATTTCTTTGTTCCCCATAATAAATTCCCCTGCTTCTGTCTTCAAGGGACCCACATTTGCCTTGACTATTTTTTTCCTCTTCACGTACCTAAAAAAACTTTTGCTATCCTCCTTTATATCTTCAGACTTCTCTATCCTGGAGTGAATCACTGAGTTCAATTAAAATAGAAGATTGACACAAAAAGCTGGAGTAAAAGCGGGTTACACAGCCTCTCTGGCGAAAAGGAATAGGTGACGTTTTGGGTCGAGACCCTTCTTCAGACCCTTTCCTTCCTACTCATTCACAATAGTGATTGGTTTTCTGTATATTGCAGTAATCAAAAGATCCAGGGACAGGGAGAGGGCAGGAAAATTGTGCTGGGGCAGATGACCAGCTGTGACTTTGATAACAGAGCAGGCTTGAGGGACCAGATGCCCTATACGCTCCTATTTCTTCTGTTCTTTTAAGGAACAGAAACAAGATCTTAGCAGGTCATTTGGCCATTCAATAAAATCTTTTTTTTTTAAAGTCTCAAACACGCATGCAGTCTGCAGAGTCAAAGAAAATTCAGCCCATAGTCGAGTAACCTTGGGAAATATTAAAGTCGAATACTCTGAAACCACTTCTGCCATCCCTTTCCTTTGTAGCCGTTTCACGGGCCTATCTAAAACCTATTAAAAGGAGATAACATGCATTGTCCTTGCACTTGGATGCCTTTCAGTTTCGTGCACATCCTTTTTCAAAAGTTATTTAAATTTTACTGCAGTAATCTATTTACTGAAAGCTGGAATTTCAATTCAGGCAAAAAGCATACTGGTTGCTTTGTCACATAGTGCTGAGCCGGCCGGCTGCTGGAAAATTGAAATTGAAAAGTTACGGACAGCCTCGCAATTTGCAATAAGGAAACTTATTAGAGGCTGCCACTTCAACGACGCAGTCTGCAAATTGCACTTTTGGTGGCGGGGGGAGAGAGAGCCGGGGGGGGGGGGGGGGGGGAGGGGGCTTCGATTTAATTTTATTTATAGATAAGCACATTTTCCCTAGCTATTATATTTATTACCAGTAAATTTGCTCTGTACCAGGAGTACTTGGGACCAGCAAACTGCAAGCAGAGTGGAAACTAATCATGCTGACTAAAACACGTTATGCTCCCTGTTGGGGATGCACTGCATATTGTTCACTTTTCCAAAAAGGTTAGCGATTTTGCAGAAACTGGTTAATATAGAAGTATGCTCGTTGACAAATTAGTTGTCCCAGTCCTCTGTGTGTGAAGCATCAGAGGAATAATCCTCACAGGGTCAGCTTGCATTTGGATGGTTAACCGAGGCTCAGTTCAGCTCATCACGATCCTATCTTTTACTCAAAGCTTAAACCTAACTCCAGACCCCGGGGGATTTAATCTCGGAACATCAAGGGAAATCTCGCTAAATCTCCCGATGAGGTATTAACCTTTGGTTAACTGTGTTTCTCTTTCCAGATGCTGCCAGACCCCTGAGTGTTTTTTTATTTATATTAAAGCAGAGCACAGCCTAGCCAATCAGGTGGAAAAGATTCCAGGACAATTATTTGGAAAAACAACATTGGGCATTATTTATTGCTCAACTAACCACAGTAGAATAGATCAGAATAGATCATGTCCTTTCCCTCCACATTTTCCCTGTGATGTGTGGTTTTCTTCCCAGTGCTCCGGTTTCCTCCCACATCCCAAGGATCTGTAGGTGTCCAAGTTAATTGGCCATTATAACTTGCCCTACCCCGAGTGGGCAGATGATTGATAGAACCTGTGGCGAGTTGATGGGAGTATAGTCAGAATAAAATGGGATTAGCGCAAGATGACTGTAAATGGGTGTCTAGGACTAGATGGATTGAAAGGCCTGATGGTTCTCTGTTGATGACAATTATATGTAGCAGTATTTGGAATAAACGAGAACTAAGGAAGGGCACATAATGAAAGGAGAAGATAATTACATCATTAGATTATTGAAAATCACAAAGACGGAACATTTTCCGTGGGACCCTTCAAAAGAAAATCGCATTTCATCCATATTTAACATGGCAATTAAAACTGTGATTAATATTTATTAATTGCAAGATTAATTGCAATTTATTTTTATAATAGCTTGGCAGCTGAAAGTTTTATGTATGTTTAATGTACATAATTGGTACTCATTCACACCAATATTCAGATATTTAGGTTATTTGTCCTGCAGAATATGATGGGCGATCTACAGTTATGATAGGATCGTGCAACTCTGCCAAATGTCCCAATAGACAATAGGTGCAGGAGTAGGCCATTCGGCCCTTCGAGCCAGCATTCAATGTGATCATGGCTGATCATTCACAATCAGTGCCCCGTTCCTGCCTTCTCCCCATACCCCCTGACTCCGCTATCCTTAAGAGCTCTATCTAGCTCTCCCTTGAAAGCATCCAGAGAATTGGCCTCCACTGCCACAGGCAGATAATTCCACAGATTCACAACTCTCTGAGTGAAAAAGTTTTTCCTTATCTCCGTTCTAAATGGCCTACCCCTTATTCTTAAACTGTGGCCCCTGGTTCTGGACTCCCCCAACATTGGGAACATGTTTCCTGCCTCTAACGTGTCCAATCCCTTAATAATCTTATATGTTTCAATAAGATCCCCTCTCATCCTTCAAAATTCCAGTGTATACAAGCCTAGTTGCTCCAGTCTTTCAACATAGGACAGTCCCGCCATTCCGGGAATTAACCTAGTGAACCTACGCTGCACGCCCTCAATAGCAAGAATGTCCTTCCTCAAATTTGAAGACCAAAACCGCACACAGTACTCCAGGTGCGGTCTCACTAGGGCCCTGTACAACTGCAGAAGGACCTCTTTGCTCCTATACTCAACTCCTCTTGTTATGAAGGCCAACATTCCATTGGCTTTCTTCACTGCCTGCTGTACCTGCATGCTTCCTTTAAGTGACTGATGAACAAGGACAACCAGATCTCTTTGTACTTCCCCATTTCCTAACTTGACACCACTCAGATAATAATCTGCCTTCCTGTTCTTACCACCAAAGTGGATAACCTCATATTTATCCTCATTAAACTGCATATGCCATGCATCTGCTCACTCACACAACCTGTCCAAGTCACCCTGCATCCTCATAGCATCCTCCTCACAGTTCACACTGCGACCCAGCTTTGTGTCATCCGCAAATTTGCTAATGTTACTTTTAATCCCTTCATCTAAGTCTGTAATGTATATTGTAAATAGCTGCGGTCCCAGCACCGAGCCTTGAGGTACCCCACTAGTCACTGCCTGCCATTCTGAAAGGGACCCGTTAATCCGTACTCTTTGTTTCCTGTCTGCCAACCGATTAGCCAAGCATGATTTCCCCTTCGTAAATCCATGCTGACTCAGAACGATCCTGTTACTGCTATCCAAATGTTCCGCAATTTCTTCTTTTATAATTCACTCCAGCATCTTCCCCACCACTGATGTCAGGCTAACTGGTTTATAATTTCCCGTTTTCTCTCTCCCTCCTTTCTTAAAAAGTGGGATAATATTAGCTACCCTCCAATCTACAGGAACTGATCCTGAATCAATAGAACATTGGAAAATGATCACCAATGCGTCCACGATTTCTGGAGCCACTTCTATTTGTTTCCATGCCCATAGCCATAATCTAGGCAAGTGGCAGCACTCCTTGCACTAGACAGAAGAACATTGACTTTGTGCAGTGATATCAAGCGAAGTAATCTTGATATGCAGTAAATTAGATTTCGAACTCTTACTGGGGATAGTCAATCAAATATGCCAAGGGCAGAAAGTCATATTTCCGTGGAAAGCACATTTTATTCGATTGGATACATGATACTTCTTCCAATATTAGAAAACAGAACTTTCTGGATTGCTAGAATCGGTACACAATTAGCAACTGACATGCACAGTGTTTGTGAATGTACAGTGTTTTAGAGGAGGAAAGTTTAATATGGACAATTATAGAATTAGTGCAGGATTGGTGAAAATGGGTGCTTGGTCATAGTGACAGGGTGGGCTGAAGGGACTGTGTAAAAGTCTTATGACTCTGATAATAGTCCTTTCCTATTGTAGTCAAGTCAAGTCAAGTCCAATCTATGTTAATGTATTTCTCAATTTTTTTTATCGAGGCCTAATAATTTGCTATACCAATTCCCAATCCCAAAAGAAAGAATTTAGAGAAAAGCATATGATAGCCATTACTAAGTTTAATGTTATTTTCAGTTCATTCATTTGATCCTTACATGTGTGTAAAGAACACTTATGCAGCATTATATCCCAACATATTTTACACTTGTTTAACATATTGTTTTGGGCTCTCACAATATCACCTTCAGGCTTTGGGATATTTTACTGTGTTAAAGGTGCTGTATAAATCCAAGTTGCTGTAAGTGTCTTAGCTGAAGGCTGTGTTCTTTAATATTCACAGCATGCCCTGCAGTTTCCATTACTTAATCCACAGCTTTGCGATTTTGTAGAGTTTGTTTACTTTGATTCAATCCCTGATTTCACTTCTATCAAAACTCACAGTTGAGGTTGTAATGCATCTTTAAGCATGGAAGATGTGTTTCCTCTATATCTGTGTGTGAGTGTGTGTTTACATTGATCTTATAGGATAGCAGTGTTAAGTACCGTGTCTGCTTTTCAGACAATGTAGAAGGCATTCGGTTCTGCAATGGCAGCTTAAAGGGCCTGTCCCACTTAGGCGATTTTAAGGCGACTGCCGGTGACTAGGCTGTCACCGAACGTTCGCCGGGGTGCCGCGGGCATGATCGTGAGGAGTCGTCAATGAATCGTAACGGATCTCAGCGCGTCGCGGAAAAAAATTCCAGATAGAAATTTCTCGGCGACAGCTGGCTTGTCGCCAGGTATCGTAGCTTATTGCGGGCGCTGTCGCATGCTGTCCCCAGCTTTGCTAGGTTGTCGCAGATGCATTTAGAAGCACGTAATATTAAATTAAGAAAAGACATTTGAAGATTCCAGAAGATAGTTTTGTTTAACCAATTTATTTACCGTCAGGACATTTGACAGGTAGATTGGAGGCGACAGTTTGACGGTCAGGTAAGCGTGGGAATTTCGCGATGTTTCCAAAGACGGTGTAATCTCTTAGCCAGGTGCTAGTTTCACAAAAAAAGTAACTTGTATCGACCTGACTCGGCATTGTCGTGGTCATTGTCATAGGATAAAAGAAAATTTTGGCGATCTGCTACGACTTTGACAGTCGCCGGCAGTCGCCTTAAAAATAGCGTAATTGGGACAGGCCCTGAGTTAACATTTTTGTGTTGTTTTATAAACAAACTTCTATCTCTTATGTACAATGAGACCTGAAGATATTACCAACTGGTGAAAGAAGGATAGGTTAGTGTTCGTTGAAGGACAGTGTTGATTCTTGCTTGGTGGTGAGCCTGTAACACCAAAACTGTCGACACCACCATAGTAGGCCGGATGTCAAATAATGAGATGCCGTACAGGAAGGAGATTGACAACCTCGTAACCTGGTGTCAAAAGACAACAACATTTCTCTCAATGTCAGCAAGACCAAGGAGATAGTAAACGATTTCAGGACGTGAAGTGGTACATTGACGGAGCTGAGGTTGAGATGGTTGAAAGCTTCAAGTTCTTAGTAGTAAATATCACCAGCACCTTGTCCTGGACTATCCGTTAGTGCTGCTGCCTGATAGCTCCTCGGATAGAAATACAGAGCTCCTGTACACAGCACTGAAACAAGGCCTTTGGACTAACTTGTCCATGCCAGGCAAGCTGTCTAACCAGGCTATCCGGGTGCGATCCTAACCCCGGGTGCCACCTGTATGGAGTTTGCACACTCACCCTATATGTGGGTGCTCTGGTTTTCATCTACATCCAAATTCTATAACATCGACCACAACAGTATACGGGGGTATACTGCACCCCACTTGTTATTCTTCCCACATTCCCATCCCCACGCCCACAGATTCTACCACTCATCTACACACCAGGGGCAATTTGCAGATGCCAATTAGCCTACAGACTTGCATGTCTTTGGGATGTGGATGGAAACCGAAGCACCAGGTGGAAACCCATCCTCTGGTTACAAGGCAAACATGCAAAGTCCATACAAACAGCACCCGAGGTTGGGATTTAATCTGGGTCTCTATCACTGTAAGGCAGCAGTATACTTGTGTCAAGGGGTACTTGATGGGGAGCATGGACAAGGTAAATTAAAGGGCCTGTTGCCATGTTGTATGCTCTATGATGATCTTTTTGCGGCTCAAATGAGAACAGGGGCGGAGGAGTCATTAGCGGGGTCACAAATGAGGAGCATCCCACCTCAGTTTGTCATCCCATCCCACCATCTCAGTAACATCTGCTGCCCTCACGGTGACCTCGAGCCTGAGTTGTACAGAACAGAAACAGACCCTTTGGCCCAACACGCCCATGCCTATCTATGCCAACGTCAGTTGTCCACATTATACCCAACATCAGCTCACCTTGTGCTTGCTGACCATCAAGTTTCGATTGACACCAGTAAAGTTCCAGTCTTACACTGCCAGAGACCCAGGCTCAATCCTGACCATCAAGTACCCATTGATACCAGTAAACCTCCAGTCTTACAGTGCTGGAGACCCAGGCTTAATCCTGACCATCAAGTACCCATTGATACTAGTAAACCTCCAGTCTTACACTGCTGGAGACCCAAGCTCAATCCTGACCATCAAGTACCCATTGATACTAGTAAACCTCCAGTCTTACACTGCTGGAGACCCAAGCTCAATCCTGACCATCAAGTACCCATTGATACTAGTAAACCTCCAGTCTTACAGTGCTGGAGACCCAGGCTCAATCCTGACCACAGGTGCTGTCCTCTACTCTATCCCGATCCAAATACCTTTTGAATGCCTCTACCACGTTCCATCTAACCTCTACCCACTGTGTGAATAATCTACCCCTCAGAGCATCTACAACTGTGGAGAAGGCTTTTTCTTTTCCAATTATTAAACGTCTAAACACTAAATTATTTTTTATTCCTTTCTGCTCAGCTTGCTTATGGTTCTCACTGAAATTGTGGTGGACTGACAGCTAAACAATGATGGTCTGTGACTGTGAGTCCAGGTGCAGTACGAAGGAGGAGGTGCTGGACCCAGATGCTGACGAATGCAGCCTGGTTTCTGAAAGGGCTTCAGCGATCTTGTCATTTCAACCATGCCCATTCATTTTGCTCTCTTCACCTTCTCTGCCTCATCAACTCCTCCAAGCCAGTCTCCTGATTGTTATCAACGTTCGTTACTTAAATGCGACAGAGAAGACAGAATTAAATACGAAATGTCCATCATAATACTTTACCACCATTTTGTTCTTTCACAGCAGCCTTTAAAACCCTTGATCAATTCGAAGGGAGTTATTTTCTCCACGGAACATTACTTTTTGCACAATTCCTTTCTTCCATTCTCACTAATTAAATTATGGAATTACCTGCCAAATCTACCAGTTTTTAATCATCAAACTAGGAAATGTTTCGAGTCGCTCCAAGCTGCACTATTCTACATATAAAGCGTTACTCCATTTACCACCTGCTGGTTCTGTTGATTGAAAGAAGGAACTTGCATTTACAAAGTGCTGTATTGTGCCTACAGGACGTTAAAAATCATTTAGACGTTGCTAAATCACATTTTGAAGTTATCGAGTCTCACAGCACAGAAACAGGCTCGTTTGCCCGCTGCGTCTGCATCGATCCTTTTACACTAATCCTACCTTATTCTCCCTCTATTTTCACAACGCGCACCAAATTTCTACCACCCACCTACACGTCTGCACTGTCTGTACGGAGTTTGTACGTTCTCCCCGTGACCTGCGTGGGTTTTCTCCGAGATCTTCGGTTTCCTCCAAAGGCGTACAGGTTTGTAGGTTAATTGGCTTGGTAAATGTAAAAATTGTCCATAGTGGGCATACTGTTAATAGTGGGGATCGCTGGTCGGCACGGACCCAGTGGGCCAAAAGGGCCTGTTTCCACACTGTATCTCTAAACTGAACTACATCAGGGGAAATATACAGTGGCCATTAAACCTACCAACCCACATGCCTTTAGGATGTGGGAGGAAACTGGAGAGCCCAGAGGATGTATAAAATCACGAGTAGATTTGACATAACATCAAAATTCAGTTTCAGTCATAGTTTTAGTTTATTGTCACGTGTACTGAGGGTACAGTGAAAAGCTTTTGTTGCATGCTAACCAGTCAGCGGAAAGACAACACACGAGACAACCGAAACATACACAGTGTACAGATATATCATATCATATCATCATATCATATATATACAGCTGGAAACAGGCCTTTTCGGCCCACCAAGTCCATGCCGCCCAGCGATCCCCGTACATTAACACTATCCTACATCCACTAGGGACAATTTTTACATTTACCCAGCCAATTAACCTACATACCTGTACGTCTTTGGAGTGTGGGAGGAAACCGAAGATCTCGGAGAAAACCCACGCAGGTCACGGGGAGAACGTACAAACTCCTTACAGTGCAGCACCCATAGTCAGGATCGAACCTGAGTCTCCGGCGCTGCATTCGCTGTAAAGCAGCAACTCTACCGCTGTGCTACCGTGCCGCCCGATAAGGGAATAACATTTAGTGCAAGATGAAGCCAGTAAAGTCTGATCAAAGATAGTCCGAGGGTCACCAATTAGGTAGATAGTAGTTCAGGACTGCGATAGGATGGTTCAGTTGCCTGATAACAGCTGGGAAGAAACTGTCCCTGAATCTGCTGGTGTGTGTTTTCAAACTTCTACACCTTTTTCCCGATGGGAGAGTGGAGAAACGGGTGTGGCCAGGGTGCAAATCATCCTTGATTATGCTGCTGGCCTTGCCGAGACAGCGTGAGGTATAAATAGAGGCAATGGAAGGGAGGTTGGTTTGTGTGATGGTCTAGGCTGCGTCCACAATTCGCTGCAATTTCTTGCAGTCTTGAGTGGAGCAGTTACCAAACCAAGCTGTTGTGCATCCTGATAAAATGCTTTATGTGGCACATCTGTAGAGGTTGGTGAGGGGTGTTGGGGATATGCCGAGGTTTTTAAGCCTGCGGAAGTAGAGGTCCAAGAGAACTATTCCATGATGGGCCTAATGGTATTCTTCTAATCTCTGAGGCACTGTGAAGCTTCCTTTGAACATTTAAAGGAAGGAACCAACTCTTTTTGGTCCTCGAAAATCAAAAAGAAACACAGTGATAGAGCATAGGGCTAAACACGCGTACAGGCCCTTCTGCCCAACTTATCCGTGCAAACCAAGTTGGCATACTGGGCTAGTCCCATTTCCCTGAATGTGGCCCAGATCCATTTAAACCCTTCCTATCCAAATATCTGTTAAAAGTTGTAATTATATCCCTTTAAACGCTTCCCCTAATAGCTCAATCTAGAAATGACCTTCCCTCTGAGTGAAAAAGTTGCCCTGAAGTGCTTCTTAAATCAATCACCCGAAGCCTATGCCCTTAAGTTTTAGAATACTCTCCTCTCTGAAAAAGGGAAACTGCTGAAAATCTGAAATAGGACGTAAAAAATACAGCCGTGGAACATGCCCATCGGCCCACAATGTCTGTGCTGAACATACTGCCAAGTTAAACTAATCTCATGTCTGCATGTGATCCAGATCCTTCCATTCCTTGCATTTCGACGCACTCAACTAAAAGCCTCAAATAAAAACAGAGAATATTGGAAACACTCACCAGTGGAAGAAGAAACAGAGTCAATGTTTTGGGTTGAAGGCACTCCGACCTGAAACGTTAACTGTGTCTCTCTCCAGGGATGCTGCCTGACATGACCTTCCCATTTTCAACCTTTCTCTTCTTGCTTTCTTTTTCACACAAAAGGTGGTGGGTGAATGGAACAAGCTGCCAGAGGAGGTTGTTGAGGCAAGGACTATCCCAACTTTTAAGAAAGTGTTAAGACAGGTACATGGATAGGACAGGTTTGGAGGGATATGGACCAAACGCAAGCAGGTGGGACTAGTGTAGCTGGGATAAGTTGGCCGGTGTGGGCATGTTGGGCCGAAGGGCCTGTTTCCACACTGCATCACTCTATGACTCTAATAGCGTTTGGTTCGTGTCGTTTCTCCAGCTATCCTTATCCTGTGAGCTCCTTGCATGCAGTTCTATGTTTCCCAAACCAAACTCTAACTTTTGACATGTCCTCCAGCATCTCAACAGTGAATCGTTCCTGTATTGACCCCGGTAACATTCCCGTCACCCTGGGAATGATATTGGTTAAATTTTTGCCTTTTTACACAGTGCTTGCTGATCCTGAGGACACTTTTATCTTGAACATTCCCATTAAAAAGCATCGTATTAATTCTTTGGAGGAGTTGGAGCAGCCTTCTCTATTTAATCTCTTTATGTTTTTTCCAGGCATCAACTTTCTAAAAGTCAGCGAGATGGCGGACTAGTCTGTAGAATTCATGCTGCTTCATCACAACAATGCCACAACGGAGACAGAGTTCCAGCTCCTTAAATGGATCATTTAGCATTATTAAGTCAAGATGTGCACTTTTGTGCCTTGCTGGCGCACTGGTCATAAAGCCGTCTGGCGTGACACTTAACAACGTCCATTTAACCACTCAGGCACTTTCAATTCCTATTTGTCTGATCTTGCTCTTACTAAAATAACCTTTCTGTTTTCACACACCTCTCTGTGGCTTCACAAAGCCGACTCTAGGATCTTATTCCTTGGAGCGCTGCAGTATGAGGAGCGACCTTGTAGAGGTGCATGAGATCATGAGGGGAATAGATAGGGTGAATGAATGCACAGAGTCTTTTATCCAGGGTAGGGGCATCAAGAATCAGAGGTATACATTTAAGGTGAGAGGGGCAGATTTAATAGGAACGGGGCAATGTTTTAACACAGATGGTTGTGGGTATATGGAACAGGCTGCCAGATGAGGTAGTTGAACAGGTACTATAACAATATTTAAAATACATTTGAACGTTTACATGGATAGGAAAGGTTTAGAGGGATATGGGCCAAATGTGGGTAGATGGGACTAGTGTACATGAGGCAGTCCCTTACATATGTCCAGTCCCCTACATATATCCAGTGTCCCTACATATATCCAGTGTCCCTACCTATGTTCAGCAATCAGTAAACACTGGCTCGCATTTCCAGTGCCACCTCTTGTGTTCAATGGCCAGTGAGCACAGGCCAGATCGCCCAGTGTTCCTGCTTATGTCCAGTGAGCTGGTCACTGGTGAACATGTAGAACAGCAGCACTTTGAATGCGACCCCTGAGACTAGGCCTGTGTTGGTGAAGATGCAATTGGCTTCAATTCTGCCACTGAGCTCAAAGACAATATCATAGGACACAGATGCTTGTTGAACAGCCTACTAACACCTCAACAGCACAAATATCACCTCCATTCAGATTTCAGGAGAGAGGGAAAGCTATTTGAGAAGGAGTTTTAACATAATCTATCCAGTGAGAAACTATCCAACCACCATTATTTTAATTCAGTGGGTCAGGCAGCATCTCTGGGGAACATGGATAGGAGGTGTTTCGGGTCCCGACACAAAACGTTACCTATCCATATTCTCCAGAAATGCTCGCTGACCCGCTGAGTTACTCCAACACTTTGTGTATTATTTGTTAATCGGCATTTGCAGTTCCTTCTTTCACCATTAGTTTAACAGCGGGTGAACAGCTTCCACTGATCCCTCATCATCCACTTGGTTCTAATTGAGACCTAGGAAAAAGGAGAGGGAGCAGGAGGGAGAGGGAGAAAGCGAGAGGGAGAGGGAGAGGGAGAGGGAGAGAGGGAGAGGGAGAGGAGGAGGGGGAGAGGGGGGGGGGGAGAGAGAGAGAGAGAGAGAGAGAGAGAGAGGGAGGGAGGGAGGGAGAGAGAGAGAGAGAGAGAGAGAGAGAGAGAGAGAGAGAGAGAGAGAGAGAGAGAGAGAGAGGGAGGGAGGGAGGGAGGGAGGGAGGGAGAGGGAGGGAGAGAGAGAGAGAGAGAGAGAGAGAGAGAGAGAGAGAGAGAGAGAGAGAGAGAGAGAGAGAGATATGTAATATATATATATATATATATTATATATATATATATATATTATATATATATATATATATATATATATATATATATATATATATATATATATATATGTAGGGGTGGTCCCCAGTGGAGGCCTTTCTATAAGGGAGTCCTCCCCTTTACATCGGGGACCTGGGATGGAGAGTGTTGCACAGAGCCGTGGTTTGTAATACATTTTTGAGCCGGTTCACGGACTCGCCGGCCACTTGTATTTTCTGCGGCGAGGAAGAGTCCGTGTTCAACATGTATATGGAGTGTGTGAGGTTGCTGCCCCTGTAGGAGTATCTGAAGGGGTTGCTCCTCAAGTTTTGGCTGCATTTCAGTCCTACGATCCAGGTGTTTGGGCACAGGGCAGGGAGTGGGGAGGGCCGATCGGGAGGGTGGGATCTCCCTGTCGGTTTGCTCCTGGGCCTGGCCAAGATGGCCATTCGCGGGTCCAGGCAGCGGGCGGTCGATGGTCACACCAGAGTCGGCTGCCTAACCCTCTTCCGGGCCTATGTCCATGCTCGCGTGACCCTGGAGAGGGAACACGCGGTGTCCACGGGGACACTGGAGGCTTTCCGTGAACGCTGGTCGCCGCGGGGGGTCGAGGCTATTGTAAATAAAGATTGCACCATTGTACTGTAATGATTGATTGATGTATTGTGACCATTGAGCGTTTATTTACTTTTTGGCACACTGTATTATGCATTTGTTGAATAAGTCCTTGGAATGGAAAAGAGAGATGTAGTGAGAGCTAGACATTCATCACCTGTTACGTGCATGTACTTAAAGTGTGATATCTCCTTAAATCTCCTTAAATGTGCTCCTTAAATCATACTCCTTAAATCAATGAGAGCAAACTGTGAAAGGTAAGATGTGAACATTGTCACACGCTGCACCTGGTGCATGTAACCCAGCATGAATGTCTACACTGTCATATCTTTATAGGTTAATGCTCATTTCAGAACCATGAGAGAATGTTAAAATGAAGCATTCTCAGTGATTTATATCAGCTTGAAAAAAAAAGACGCACCACGTTGGAAACCCAAAATCAAATTTAAAAATTCTGAAAAATCCTGGCCGGCCAAGCAGCAACTCTGGAGGAAGAGTCGTTGTTTTAGGTCTGTGATCCTTCGATAGAACTGAGAAAGAGAGTGAAACAAGCAAAAACAAGCTCCTAGGCTATGCTGTTTACTCTCTTTCTTGGTTCTGATGGAAGGTCTTCCGCCTGAAGTGGTGACTGCTTCACCTCCGCAGATGCTGCCTGACCTGCTCAGTGTCCCCAGTATTTTCTGTTTTTTGTTTTGTTTGGTTATCTAAAGCAACTGGGACACAGATGGAAGGAAATGATATTAAAGTTACACAGTCTTTTTATATCTCATTTGTAGCACATTCAGGTCTGGATCCAATTCCCCAGGAAGTCTACATTAGCCTGATGAGGACAGGACAGATTCACCAGGGAGATACCGGGGCTTAACGCGCTGAATAAAGAGGGCAGCTTGCAAAGGCCGGGCTCATATTCCCTTGAGTTTGAAATGATAAAAGGGACAGAGACTCTGATCTTTTTTCAGCAGAGGAATTCTTAATAAGAAGGAACAACTCAGAACAAATTAGAAGCACTTTGAAGATAAAAATGATTCCTTTTCTGGAATAAAATAAGAGGCATACTTGCAATCAAATAACTTGAGGAGCCACGGATAGAGCTATTAGATATAATAATGAGCAACAAGGGGCTGATTCAAGGTGCTTCTACACAGGGCTGTGGAGCAGTGATTAGCTGCCCCTAGCAATACCATTCCCTCTCCAACACCCTTTGCCTGCAGTCATCCCTGGCCTTTGCTTGCCGTGCTGAACCTGACTGTCTTGAGAGATCAGCAGACCCTACATGACGGGGTTTAGAGATTTGGCAGACTATCGCTTGAATGGAATGAGACTGAAAATGAATGAAGTACAGAGGGATCTAGATGCCCTTGTGCATGCAAAACAAAAGGTTAGCAGACAAGTGCAGCAAGTACACAAAAGGCTCAATGGCATCTATTGCAAAATGATTGAAGTTGTGAAATACTGTAAGGTTCCCTGACCTAAGAAATAATATAATAGTATTGAAGGCAGTCCACAGGAGATTAACCAGGTGAATTCCTCGCTTGAGAGGAATATCCTATCAAGTGAAGCTAAACAGACTGGCGAGTCTGTATTCTTTAGAGTTAACAACAATGAGGAGTGGTCTTTTGAGGCATCATCTTTTGATGATAAAGGGGTACGACAGGGTAGATGTGGAGATATTTTCACTAGTAGGAGCATCTTGAATATAGTTGCAAGACAAGAGGCCTATCGTTTATAACTGAGGTAGCTAGAATTTTTTTCTTGCAGAGGATGGTGAATCTCTGGAATTCTTTATCCCATGGAATGGTGAGGTCCAATCAATTAGAAGTGGATGATTTTTCTGAAAGAATGGAGAATTAAAGGCTATGGGAAACAGGCACAGAGGAGGAGTTGAGGCCATGGATAGATCACCCATGGTTATATTGAACACCAGGGCAGGCTGGAGGTGCCGTGCTTACCCCTGCTTCTATTCCCTTGCGTTCTTGTACCCCAAGAGCAGAGAAAAACAACATACTCCAAGTACTGTTACTGAAGGACACAATGCAACTCAGGATGCAAGCCCACCCCATTAAATCTTGAGAGGTTTAATGTTCACTTAGTGTTCACTTGAGTAACCTTTTGAACAACTTCTGCTTAGCAAGCCAAAATTTCCTGATGACAGCGGCTCTTTCCAGGTTCCACATCTGTAGCCGCAAGCCAATCGTATTAAATGGTGTACGAGCTCTGTGAAGAAGGCTGAGTCGTGTGGTGCATTTTACTTTTTTTGACAAAGGAAGCTGTGAAACGAGCCTAGCTAAGCTAAAGCAACAAAACATTTCAGCGCCACCCAACATCATTGATAAATACACCTGCCAGGTCTCCTGCCATTGACATACTGGCGGACCCCACTTTGTGTGTCAGTATCATCAAGGGAAGGGTCGATTAGAGTCTTAATAGGTTTTTTTTTTTGGTCGCTCAGTGCTGAAGGCAGCATTTTGTATCTCTCCACGAGTTGTAGATTTACTGCCTCCACCATGAAGACAAGCAAGACAATAACTCAATCAATGAGGAGTAAATCATTTCTTCCTGCGTTTATCTCTGTAGAAAATGTCAAACTAAAATACTTCAAGGGATTGTAAAATATATAAAAAACGAGGCTGGGTTTCTGTCACCTTTGCAGAAAATCGGATCAACTCTCGATGCTTTTCCAATATTCTACAAAGTGCATATGCTCTGAATGTGGTCATGGCAATGGAGGGGAATTGAGCATCTGCAACGAATTGGACTTCTCGGAGGGCCCCACGAAAGGTCAATAACTCTTTGGACATTTCGTCCCATGGAGGTATCTTGAAATAAAGGGTATATTTTCAGAGTGAAGGGTCTCCAATTTCATTCAAAATGAGGATAGATTCATTCTCTCAAAAGGGTTGTCATTGCTTGTAATTCCCAGCCTCGGAGAGTTGTGGTGGCAGAGTCACTGAAGGCAGACAAGGATGCACTTTTGAACAACAAGAGTCATGGGGTACATGGATGTAGGGGGCAAGTGGGGGATCTGCCATGATCTTGGTGTAAGGTGGCGTAGATTTGAGGAGCTGACTGGGCCGTTTCCTGTAGAATCACTGAAATATACAGAGCAGCAAACAGGCACCTGCCCATTGAGTCTGCACCTACTATCAATCACCTATTCACACTAATCCTACGTTAATTCCATTTATTAATTCCAACCCACATCCTCATCAACTCTCCCTGTTTCAACCAAAAACTGGGCAATTTACAATGGCTGATTAACTTACCCCCCTTTAACATGTCTTAAGGATGCGGGACGAAACTGCACCCGGATGAGATCTAGACAGACACAGGGAAGATATGCAAACTCCGCACAAACAACATCTGAGGCGAGGATTTAACCCAGGTCTCTGAGAAAGTGTTTCTACTAGCTGCATCAATGTGTCACCCTTTTTGATTTAACAATAGGAATCCAGCCAAAAGCCTTGCTTTATGCTGCCTACACCGACCTTCCTTAATGCAACTTGAAAAATAAAGTGGTAGATTTTGGCAGAGAGCTTATTGGGTCATTGATGAATTTTTGGGGGTCTTGTGGTGCAGGGGATGTGCTTATTTGTCAGTTGTAGGTTGCCTGGAGTACTGGGATTTTATATTATTATTCAGGTCACTCCCGCCAGAAGAATCACATGGGGATAGACACAAAACGCTGGAGCATCTCTGGAGAGAAGGAATGGGTGACATTTACTTCTCCTCTCCTCTCATGAGTACAGGAGCAAGACATTCTGCTTTCCAAAGGGCAGTCAGGAAGCAAGACTGGAATCAACACACAGCATTGGAGTCACACGCACACTGGTTTCAGGTTCCAGGATTCCCTTCACGCCCAGAATGGATTGGTGGCTTAGCAGGTAGTGCCTGCCATGGCCCAGCTCTGGCCTTCAATCCTAACCTCTGGTGCTCTCCATGTGAAGTTTGAACATACTCCCAGTCACTGGGTGCACTGGTTTCCTTCCTAATCACAAAGACTTTTTGTTCGATAGGTTCATTGGCCCAGGTGTAGGTGGGTGGCTGGAGTTGATGGGCAGGAGGAGAGTGAGAGAGAGAGAGAGAGAACAGGTTACCGGGAAATAAGTGGAAATGGCGCATAGACCAGATGGGCTGAATGGTCTCCTTCTACGTCGTAAGTAAATGCAATCTGACGGATCCAAAGCTCCAGGCAATAAAACATTAATCTCTTGATCTGCCACAGAAAAAATAAAAGTGAAGTGAAAAAACCCAATTTTTTACACCTTCTTTTCATTTAGAAGCATCGGCATTGGGGGAACACTTGACTGAATGGTGGGTGACAGGGGAGGCGAGAGGTCATGTGCTGAAATCTCCAGGAAAATGTCGAATTGCAGCCTGCAAGTGGACAGTGAAGCAACGCACGTCCCTTGCCGTCTTTGAACAAGGTTTTAATCATTCAGGTGAGCAACGACATCTGCACAGGTGCTGATAATTAAGTGATAACGATCTCATTCCTCAAAAGTGAATCCTTCTCCTCCCTGACCTTCCCTTCTTGCTACAGGCCCCAGGCAACACAATATTTTCGGCATGGACAGAATTATTCTCAATTTCATCCGGCTCCGTATCTAGTTTACTTTCTTTCTCTCCCCGCTAACCTCCAGGCAGCCAAAATGAAATTGCGTTTCATTTTGAACACCCTGAAGGATTTTGATTAGCTCTGCTTTCACTGATATTAAGAGAATAACTGAAGTTACGAGTCCCCAGGAGTAAACACATTCCTTCAACATGCCGATAAGAACAGAGCTACAGCAAGAGATGGAGAGGGAGAATGTTCTTATGTGGGAATTCTAATCCCTACAATAAAGCCACAAGAGATTTGTAAAACATTATCAGAAAAGAGCACTATCCCTTCCTATCAAACTTGTGAGAAATTTAATGAATTCAAACCCAGTGCAGTGCTGGGATTAAAGACACAGAAATTGGTTTTTACAAAGATTACAAAATAATAAAAATCAATGGATGACAGATTTTCAAACATTTCATTGTGCTTTGTAATTCCAAGCCTATAGAAATTTGAATGAGAGAGCCCGGTTTGAGTTTTTTAAAAAGAAAACTACTGGAGGAACTCAGCAATCAAGCAGCATCTCTAGAGGCAATGGGACAGTTAACAATTTCAGGTCAACAGTTGGGATGCAGGATCTCGACCAAAAATATCGCCCACCCCTCTGCCTCCACTGATGCAGCCGGACCCACTGAGTTCTTCCAGCAGTAGGTCTTTTGCTCCAGATTCCTGCAACGACAGTGTCTTGTGTCTTCATGCATGGCTTAATTGAGCTCAAGGGTCTGGGGTGAGCTACAGATGACTCCTACCTCTTCCCCGATGAGTTGACATTAGGTTGGGACAAATGGGTGGTGGTACTAAACTTGCTGTCTGAATCTCGTGTCCATCACCACCAGGGCCTCCAAATGAAGAGTGTGGAATCAGTGGTTCAAAGATGAATGAACTCAACTGCGTTGCCCTCAAATGAGTTTTCCATCTTTCCAGGCTTCCTTGAATTTGCCTGTATTCTCAGGTTCGTTGGCAGTACAATGCTACGAATATTTGAGTAAGAATATATATTGTGGGCGATTTGTAATAACAGATTCATAGAAACATAGAAAATAGGTGCAGGAGGAGGCCATTCGGCCCTTCGAGCCAGCACCGCCATTCATTGTGATCATGGCTGATCGTCCCCAATCAATAACCCGTGCCTGCCTTCTCCCCATATCCCTTGATTCCACTAGCCCCAAGAGCTCTATCTAACTCCTTGAACAAATAATTATTTAGATCAATGGGAGATGGGTAAAAGAGCAAGAATCACATGTTAAGGTAGATAAGAGTGTGTAAAGTTTCCAACTGAGGTGAGAAGGTGCGACATTGCGAGCTCTAGGTGTATCAACAGGGAGAGTGTGGGTGCCAAGGATGGCTGGAGGCCAAATGTTATATCACAATATTGCCCAGCCAGAACAGACAATGCTGATGCCAACCTGCAACATATTGGTTTGGACTGTGCAGAGACACAGGCGGATGGGTCTGCCTGGTATTTGTGGATCTGCAGGCAGAAATCCTTGGAGGCTCGGAGGAGAACATTTAACGTTATTGCATCAACAAATAAAAAGAAAATTTGGTCTGAGTAGAAACTGCAAAGTATAATTGACTACCAGTTAGGGTGGCACAATAGTGCAGCTGGTGGAGCTGGTGGAGCTGCTGCCTCACATTACAGGAGATGTGGGTTTCATCTTGACCTCGGGTGCTGCCTGTGAGGAGTTTGCACGTTCTCCCTGCGACTGTGTGGGTTTCCTCCCACATCCCAAAGATGTGTGAGTTTGTAGGTTAATTGGCCAATGTAAAATTGTGCCTAGTGTGTTGGGAGTAGAAGCGAAAGTGGGATAATGTAGATCTAGTGTGAATGGGTGAACGATGGTCGCCATGATCTCAGTGGGGCGAAGGGCCTGTTTCCATGCTGTATCCCTAAACTAAACTAAAACAAATATGGAGAAGAACATCACTGGAGGATATTCTTGCTATTGAGGGCGTGCAGCGTAGGTTTACTAGGTTAATTCCCGGAATGGCGGGACTATCATATGTTGAAAGACTGGAGCGACTAGGCTTGTATACACTGGAATTTAGAAGAATGAGAGGAGATCTTATCGAAACGTATAAGATTATTAAGGGGTTGGACATGTTAGAGGCAGGAAACATGTTCCCAATGTTGGGGGAGTCCAGAACAAGGGGCCACAGTTTAAGAATAAGGGGTAGGCCAATTAGAACTGAGATGAGGAAAAACTTTTTCAGTCAGAGAGTTGTGAATCTGTGGAATTCTCTGCCTCAGAAGGCAGTGGAGGCCAATTCTCTGAATGCATTCAAGAGAGAGCTAGATAGAGCTCTTAAGGATAGCGGAGTCAGGGGGTTTGGGGAGAAGGCAGGAACGGGGTACTGATTGAGAATGATCAGCCATGATCACATTGAATGGCGGTGCTGGCTCAAAGGGCCGAATGGACTTCTCCTGCACCTATTGTCTATTGTCTATTGATGAGGGATTTGGTCTTGCATGCTGCCTCATCTAGTTTAGACCTGCACTGATCAATCCTTTCTAAAACTCACATTGATTAATAGCTAGCAATCTACATGCATCTGCTGCAGTTTTCGACACATCTGTGTGCTCCACAGTTCAGTTATGTCTTTATGTCAATTGCCTTATGTGCCTCTGAAGCATGCTGCGAATTGGATGCCAGTCACTGGAGAGAAACCAGCACAACAGCAGAAGACATAAGTTTCAAGATACAGGCAACAGTCCACATCTATTTGGCATCTGGGATGGGTACAGAGACCATGTGTATGCCATATGGCTCATGCAGTTACATTTCTCCAAAAGGTGTTGAAGCACGAGCAAAATGCAAATGTGACTCATTAGTATTAATAAAAACCACCCTGGCCATCCCGGCAAGTGATAATTGAACAGCTCAGTCATCTGAGAGCGAGAGAGAAAAAGTGAGAGTGAAAGAATAGGAAAAGGGAGAGAGAAAACAGAAGGTAAAGAGGGAGAGTGAAAAAGACAGAAAGAGTGGGAGTGTTTCTCACCTCCTACCATATTTTAGGGACTAATAAAGGAGACAGTCAAGTTGAACAGATTTCTCTCCAGAATAGTTTGATTTTGACATTCCCAGCACCACACAACCAACACAAGATTCTGATCACATTGTGGTTGATCATCAGTTTTTCCTCAAACAAGGCCACGTAACGAACACCGCGCATCTAACAATTCACATTTATACAGCAGTTTGAACATATTCAGGTTAACCTGAAACCACCTTACAGGATGGTTACCAGGGAAAAGAAAGATCAACATAAGACCAGATAAGGTGATATGAGTTCAGCTGGGTAAACCTGGATCAGAAGTAAGTTGAAAGAGGAGGAGAAATGGAGGGACACGGGCAAGGTTACCTGGTGTTCTGGGCAGACAGCAGATGGCTCACCAGCCAAAGGCTCACAAGAGGCAAGCATTAGACCAATGTAAGTACCTCTGAGGGCTGAATCTCTACTAATTATAAATGTTCCCGGACTATATTTTCCCAACTCCCATCCAAACAATCAATCTCTATGTGTGAACCTAGTCAGTGGGTGATGGCAAGAGCTTGAGGGGGCAATGATGATGATACTTCAATGATACTTTATTGCTACATGTACCTATGTGCAGTGAAATGCTTTGTTTTGCACACAACCCAGTAAAATCACACAGCAGACCTCACCGAGGCAGTACACAAGAGTCACCATATTTCCGGCGCCGACAAAGTTACAAAAGTTCACCCAACAGTCCTATCTTCTGCTGTCGCCACACGTGACAACAGGTGACCTCCCCCCCCCCCCCGTTAGGACCCCCTTAGATTTCGGCAGCCCCGCTTTGGTCTTGATGATCCCCTAATTCTCGACGGTCCCCCTCTGGTGGTTGCTCACGGCGGCCGTCTTCGCTCTTAGGTCACAACAGTCATCAACAAGTCCTCGCCTGTCCTCACCAGGCTTTGCCACACACTCACATCCATCAGAATCATTGGATAGCCAACATAACCTGCAGTCGTGGCTGACATTCCCCTCCTTAATGCCACACAGCAATGCCAACTGCAGCACCACGGTGTCTAGCCGTAGCTATTGCAGGCTTCAGTGAGGAGTCCATCCTCATACTTGACTTCAATCTGATGTAGACCACCTTCTAATAACATAGTTCAGCAAAATATTGGGGTAGGTGGGTGGAATTGGATGCATGGGTTCTGATTTGACACAGGGTCATCAACAAAAGGTCAGCTCTGTCTCTCACTCTCTCTATAGATGCGGCCTGACCCGCTGAGTGTTTTCATCATTTCAGATTTTCTTCAGTTTTGGGATTTTGGAATAACAAACATGACTTGCATTTCAAAGACTTTTTACTAACTCTTTTGTCAACCAGAGGTTGATTCTGGTCCGGGCAGCAGGTTAAAGCATTTCTATGGCGAAGATGAATTGTTACAGTGAGACCTAGTGCAAATAATAGTTTACTGTGGGAACAGATGCCTACCGCAGATTGCCGTGGAAACTGGCGCAAGTAACAGAATGCTGTGAAACTGGTTCAAACAACAGTGTTACAGTGGAACTGGTGCAAATAATAGGGTGCTACATGAACTAGTGAAAATAATGTTGCAGCAGGACGTAGAAATAACAGTGAAAATTGGATTGTTCTGTTTGGGGATATATGATAACAAAATACTTTTGATCTTGAACTCAAATACATAACAAGTTACAGTGGTACTTATGCAAATTAAAGGTTGCCATGAGACTGGTGCAAGAGACAGGTTGCCATGGGAACTGTAACCTGTCATTTGCACAGTGGAACTTGTGCAACAGGTGCCAGTGCAAAATGGTGCAAATAGCAGGTTCCAATGGAGCTGGCACAAGTAATGGCTAACAATGGTGAAAAATAGTTTAAGAAGTGGATTCGCCGAGAGAACTGGTATACAGTGTGAAGACTTCCAATCAGAACCTGAGCATTGCTCATTATTTGTGGGCATCAAAAGACTCTGCTGGAAGTTGACTCCAAGGAGCCTCTTGGAAATTGAGACGCAAGTGTGATATGCTAATATATCACATCTGCAGAGGTTATGTGCAGATTGAAGAGTCAAGGCCGATTTCTGTCTCACAGTAGAGCTGTTGCAGTAGTGTGCAGACTTGACAACTAACCACATCACTTTGCGGAAGCTTTCCAATGAAATGCTACAAATTCAAAGAGTGCATTTTTGAAAGATGGGATGCAGTGGATCAGGCACTTCAGAGAGGTTTCAGCATTGCAGGTCAATGAAAAATGTGGTGGGCATGACCCTTTGTCCTCCTAGCAATAATGCTCCAAGGCACAGGGCACGTTTCTGCCTTGAGCAGCAAGAGAAAAGTCCCAAAATAGACTGAAATACCATCTCGTTGTCGGAACCATCTTTGCCCCATCCTGTTGGAAAATTACAAGCCAAGGGGACACATCCGAGGGATGCAGCCAATGTGCTGAGATCCTTCTTGCCATTAGGTCGGTGCTGGCCAGTCCAATTTTTATTGAGTGCCCCCACCCCCCTGGATTTAGTTTGTAATGTGATTTCTTGAGGGTGGAAGAAGTGCATGATTTCCTGCTGCACTGCTGTCTCAATGCTTCAGGGCACCCAGGCTTGATCCTGACCTCCTATCTGTGTGTGGAATTTGCATGTGCACCTCTGACTGCATGGCTATCCTCTGGGGTGCTCCAGTTTCCACCCAAGTCTCAAAGATGTGCTGCAAGGTATATCAGCCACTGTAATTTGCCACAGTGTGAATTAATTACAAAATGAAGGAATGGAATGGAATATTTTATTGTCACATGTGGCAAGGCACAGTGAAATTCTTTGCTTGCTTACCCAAGGTATACAAATAGTGGCCACCAAGAGCGCTGACAAAGTTGCAAAGTATGCCGGCTCCTCCTTTATTCTCTCCCCCCACTGGAGGATCTAATGAACTGGCCTCCCCATTGTCCATTGTTTTCCCTCCCTCACTCCCCATCGTCCATTTGTTCTTCCCCCTCCCTCACGGCGGTCCCCTCATGCCGGGCCCTCTATTGTTCTTCCCCTCCCCCCCATCCCCCCCCCCCCACGACGGTCAAGGGGAGATGATGAGCATGTTTGGAAGACAATAATTTGAAGGGGTATCCGGAAATAAAGAGAAGGGAGTGGGACTGCTCGCTTGGAGCTGGCATGGGCCAGTGGGCAGAATGGCCTATTTCTATATGATGGTAATACAAAATGTCTACAAAATAAACATTGAATGGTAAGAGTGAAATTATGGGCAATTGCTTCCATTCGCTTGTCGGAGCATTGAGTATAAAAGTTGGGAAGTCATGTTGCAGCTGTATGAAACTGGGTAGGCTGCATTTGGAGCGCAATTCCCATTGCCCCTTGCTGGAAGGGTATAGAGTTTTTGAATAAAAGATGTTGTGCGGATTTGAGGGTGTTAGCTATAAGGAGAGGTTGAGAAAACATGGGATTGTTTTCTCTCGAGCATCGGATGCTGAGGCGTGACCTATAACAAGTATATACAATTAAGGGAGGCACATACAAGGTAGATACTCAGAGTCTTATTCCCTAGCTGGAAATATCAGGCAGCTTTAAGCTGAGCAGGAGAAAGCTTAAAGGAGAATTATGAGGTATGATTTTTTTACACAGAGAGTGGTAGTGTTTGCAACTGTCAGAAGAACAGTTGAAGAAGCAGAAATGAGAGAAAAGGTTAAGAGACATTTGGACAGGTATCTGTACCCCAGGCAGGGAATTGAGAAATTCTGACCAGATGCAGGCTGATGGGATTAGTTTAAATTGGCATCATAGTCAACACACACATTGTGTACAAGAGCTCTGTTCCTGTGCTGTACTATTCTATGAATGTCAGTGTCACCCTCATCGATTTTACTTATTGGAAAATCTCAAGTGAATAGGCAATAGACAATAGGTGCAGGAGTAGGCCATTCAGCCCTTCGAGCCAGCACCGCCATTCAATGCGATCATGGCTGATCACTCTCAATCAGTACCCCGTTCCTGCCTTCTCCCCATACCCCCTCACTCCGCTATCCTTAAGAGCTCTATCCAGCTCTCTCTTGAAAGCATCCAACGAACTGGCCTCCACTGCCTTCCTCATCTTCCTCATCTCCGTTCTAAATGGCCTACCCCTTATTCTTAAACTGTGGCCCCTTGTTCTGGACTCCCCAACATTGGGAACGTGTTTCCTGCCTCTAATGTGTCCAATCCCCTAATTATCTTATATGTTTCAATAAGATCCCCCCTCATCCTTCTAAATTCCAGTGTGTACAAGCCTAATTGCTCCAGCCTTTCAACATACGACAGTCCCGCCATTCCGGGAATTAACCTAGTGAACCTACGCTGCACGCCCTCAATAGCAAGAATATCCTTCCTCAAATTTGGAGACTAAAACTGCACATAGTACTTCAGGTGCGGTCTCACCAGGGCCCGGTACAACTGTAGAAGGACCTCTTTGCTCCTATACTCAACTCCTCTTGTTATGAAGGCCAACATTCCATTGGCTTTCTTCACTGCCTGCTGTACCTGCATGCTTCCTTTCAGTGACTGATGCACTAGGACACCCAGATCTCGTTGAACATCCCCTCTTCCTAACTTGACACCATTCAGATAATAATCTGCCTTTCTATTCTTACTTCCAAAGTGAATAACCTCACACTTATCTACATTAAACTGCATCTGCCATGTATCCGCCCACTCACACAACCTGTCCAAGTCACCCTGCAGCCTTATTGCATCTTCCTCACAATTCACACTGCATCATGCTTCTATCCAACGCACCTTTGGAAAAATGCTCCCTGCTCTTTGTCTCACTTCACTCTACGACCACACTCACTGTCAGATCTTTCCTCCAGTTCAAAATATTTCTCTAAACACAAACAAGACTGAAATGATAGGTTCTATCACACTGCTCCTGAATATTTACTGCAGTTCAAGTCAGTCACAAGCAGAGTGTTAACACTTGCAAAGATGCTGCACACATTAAGAGTGTTTGCACTGAAGTGCCTGTTGTCACAAAGGTTTGAGGGTTAGGCCCAAGACATATTACTGCTCAAAAAACAGTGACAACTTCAGCAATATAAGCCGAGAAATCCCAGTGATCCCCACAAGGTGTGCTGGATTGGCCCTGATGCACTAGAGCACACATCATCTCTGTAGTACGAATTAGTTTTGTTTAGTTTAGTTTATAGATACAGCACAGAAACAAGCCCTACGGCCCACCGAGTCCGCGCCGACCGCGATCCCCGCACATTAACACTCCTCTGCATTTTTTTTTAAACATTTATACAATTATAACAAGTCAATTAACCTACAAACGTACGCCTTTGGAGTGTGGGAGGAAACCAAAGATTTTGGAAAAAACCCACGCAGGTCACGGGGAGAAAATACAAACTCCGTACAGGCAGCACCCGTAGTCAGGATCGCACCCGGGTCTCTGGCGCTGTAAGACAATAGCTCTACCACTACGCCACTGTGACGTCCGAATTAAAAGATCTCGTGGCTCTACTTTGAAAAACAGCCACCAATAATGTTCCAAATCCTGGGCAATATTATCCCTGAATCAACCTTATGAAAAAACAGATAACCTTGTCAAAATCACCCAACAATTTGTGGGATTTACCATGTACAAATTTCATGCAGTATTACATTATCTAATTTTCCGCAAAGAAACATATTTCAGAAAAGGGCATGGAAAGTACAGCACAAATTTAAGTCTGTCTTTATCTCTCAAAACATTCCAGCATTTCAACAGCTCTGTTAAATCACTGCTTAACCTTTAGCTGGCCGGTCTCGGCTTCCTCACTTCCACATAACTGAGGGTCCTTATCCCCGGGTTCTGTGTTTGAAAATAAAGCAAAACTTCCCAGTGCCTTGTAACCTGACAAGTAACAGCTTGAAATGGAATATAAAACTGGAATCAAAATGCAAGCAGCATGACGCTGCTATTTTTTCCAATTGTAATTTTCCTTTCTAATACAAAGATTACAAGACGATAATAAACCAGCCTCAGTGCCATTCAAGCAGAGAGAGGCTTTTAGAACTGCACGTCTCTGCTTTAAGTGGGAAGGTGGTAAATATAGATAAAGAGAAACATGCTGAGCCTTTCTCTTTTAAATGAATGCTTTCATGTGCTGGCTGCACATGGAGTGTACTCCACCAGAGAAAGCAATTTAGAAACTAATTGCAGTTCATAAATTATCTTCCTGCAGCACAGAGCTGGAGAACGGAAGTCATTTTTCATATTTCTCTCTGTTTGCTTAAAACACTTTTCCTCCCCCCACCACCTACCCTCCAATTGGTTGCTACAGTAATCATAAATCAATTTGTTCTGTTAATAGTCAGGAATCAAGACTTGCTGCACTGACCACGACACCTTATTCTGATGATGAAAGATAGGAGCCGGATCAAACCAAGACTGTGCTGACGCACCATGGGGCAGGGTACATGACAGCATTTATAGTCCATGTTGTACTCACCCATACAAAGCACTGATGGGTCGCTTCTGTCCCGCCTTGGGTCGATATGGTTTGGGATCCCCGGCCATGTTTATATCTGCAAGAACACACAGGCAAGAGCAAAATGGTTGTGTGACTTATTTTTTCCATGCAAACTTAGAACATCCTCCCCTTTCAATGGTGGTGGCGAGCCGGGTAGGTTAATAGATGAATAACCTGGAGATCAGGACAAAAGACTTCAGAGACCCAATTTCAAATCACACCATGTCCAGCTATGGAATTTAAATTCAGTTATTCATCTAAAATTACAAAGTACAAATTAATGTGAAAATTACTGGAGTGTTGTAAAGACCCAAATGGTTTATGAATGTTCTTCAAAGGAGGGTATCTGTCTACATGTTACCCCACATCTATCCCATTTGGACGGTGCTTAAATGTTCCCAGAAATGGCCCAGTGTGCCACATTTCAAGGGTGAATACATCACTACATCCCAAAAGAATGAGGAACAAAAAGCCTCCCTAGGTGTTTGGAACAGCTGGTGAAATGAGCCAAGGTTAAACCAAGAGTGTGACTGCAGCCACCACTTTATAAGTAACTGTCCGTCCTCTCCTGAGGTTATGGGGCGAGTGGTCAATCTCTGGTTGCTGACCTCGTCTGCATCCAACATCCCAGGCATCGGAATTCCAAATCTCTTCCTTCACACCCCACCATCAATTCAAACTCAGCTCTCGCCCAAACCTCTCCTTATGTGCCTTGGTGACAATCTTTGCCTGTTGAGACATTTCTGAGCCTCCAACTCTGAAAGCACTGTGGGAATGAAAGTTGCTGTTATAAAGTTTTACTGGTGCCAGCAACTGAAACGAAACAGCAATCGACCCAAAACGTCAACTATTCCTTTTTTCCGGAGATGCTGCCTGACCCGCTGAGTTACTCCAGCGTTTTGTGTCTGTCTTCGGTGTAAACCAGCATCTGCAGTTCCTTCCTACACACGACATGTTTACACATTTGTTGTGCTGCTACAAGTAAGAATGGCACTGTTGCGTTTCGAGACAGATGATAATAAAACACTCTTGACCCGTGAGTTGAGTTTATTGTCACGATCAAAAGACGACCTGACACGACCGCTGATGTCCCTGATGTTTGATGCCAGATTCTATTCCACAAGTGAGAGAAGTGAGAGGGTACCTTGATGCTAACTATCCACAGGTCACTCTAAATCGGAGGGTCTTCCACAGGCTGAGCCAGACCCAGTGTGTAGGGCTCAGGAACTCTGTCTGACTTTCTTCATAGGGAAGGGTAGAGAGTTCAAGGACTCTGCAAGCCGACAGCATTCAAAAGTAAAGCTAATAGATTAATCACAAGGGATTTCACCAATTTAACTTTCATTACCTTTCATATAAAGTCATTAGATTTCAGTGAAGAGTAATTTGTGTCAGTTGGAGATTAATTACCAACTTATTATTTTCTACCACTGGGACCCCAGTTCTCTTTCCTGTGGTTTGTGGTTTCATGCAGGAGGTACTTCACTGGAGCTCACTTAACTCACATCGGCATCCTGTCTCATCTACCTGGACAGGCGATCTCAACAAAGGGGTCTGGAACCAAACCAAACAGGTAAATGGAGTAAAGTGCAAAAATAATCCCAAATTATTATATGGTAAGGACAAAATTAAGGAATTGATGCAAGGTAAGATGGAAAGTGCTCTTAGAATGCAATAGCACTCTGGAGGTGCGAAGATATGAGTAACCTAGGAGCAGGACTTGGCCATGTGGAGCCTGAAGCCGACCCACTGTTCAATATCTCCTCAACTCCTCCTCTGTGCCAGTTCCCATTAATCCTCAGTTCCTTGAACTTTCAAATACTTATCTATCTCCAACTTCAATATATCTAATGAACTGGCCTCCACCACCTTCAGTGGCAAAGAATTACAAAGATTCATCATCGTCTGAGAGAAGAAGTTCCTTATTTTGCAGCTATATGCTAGTTTGCTACACTCCAATAGTGAAAAACATTTCCAACAATAACCCTGTCAAGCCCCTTTTGGATCTTATATGTTTGAATAAGGTCACACCTCATTCCAAAACTTCAAGACCTAAGATCATTCTACATTGGTTAGATATGAGAAATCTCATGGATTCCTAATATGTAATTATACTTAACAGGAAATCAAGACTCCCACCTCATTGTTCTGGTTGAATTTGAGGCCTGACCCTAAGGGGGCCTTCCTTCCACCCACGATGAATCATCCTTTAAATCATAATTTGGATTGCACACTTCCGTGCATGAAAAACTTATGTCCATGACTGCTTTGCTGCCCCATCCAATTATTTCCAATTCTACACTCTCTCTAGCAATTATCTTTCATTCTGGCATTTATCTAATTTTCCCAAGAAAGTAAATGTGAAATCTGTTTCAGGAACAACATTCAAGGCCACAATTAAGTGTGTACAAAAAGAAATTCCCAATTCATGTTTGGCTTTACTCCAATTCCCTCACATACATATCCTTGGCTTCACAACACTTTTGCTGCTGGAAACACTTACTTTCCGTTCTTCAAAGCCCATGTTGATTTTGATTGTCTTAATCAACACTCCACTCCACCTTCCCTGATGCAAGGACAGGATACCTGGCTTGCAAACTAATGCAAACTGCATTATATTACAATTCTAATAAATCTTCTATAAGACTTTCCACTAAGACTTTCATGTTTTACTTAATATTCTGAAGCAAGGTTCCAGAAGCAAGGTAGTCAGGCTGGAGTAATTCTGCGGGACAGGCAGCATCTCTGGAGAGAAGGAATGGGTGACGTTTCGGGTCGAGATCCTTCTTCAGACCAACACCACTAGACATCTCTCCACTATCCATGACTGAAATAGTCGTGTGTGAACCACGTTCACACCGGGGTCTCCATCTGGACATTACACTTAGCTGCCAGAGTAAGCAGTGCCACTACCTTCTGAGGGTCCTGAAAGGGCTCGACAGGATGAAAGTGGGAAAGATGTTCCCTTCTATGGAGATGGTCACCGGTTAAAAACAATTGGCTGCCCATATAAGCCAGCGATGCAGCAATATCTTCTGTCTCTCAGAGATATTTTGAAGCTGGAGATGGGCGTATACTTGATAAACAAGGAGGGAGGGGTGAAAGATAACCAGGAGCAGGCAGGTTATCATCAGGTTGTCGCTAACCATCTTTCTATTCGCCAGAACAGGTTGGAGAGGATGAGAAGCAGCCAACTTCTCTCATGGCTCAGTCTGGTGAGCTTCCCTCTCATTACAAGGAATTACAGGTCCTCACTATCTGGGCTGAGGTGGGAGGTGTGGACACGTGGGAGAGACATCGGCAGGCTGATGACTCTCCCCGAAATTAATGCCTTGCACAAGGCAAAACATTCCTGAAAATAACAGGTGTCAACACCCCACATTTCCGTTCATCGGTATTTTTTATTCCCAATGGAATATAGAAACAGAAAATGTGGAAAACAAAAAGCAGGTCAGGCCACATCTGTGGGATCACCGAGTCAACAGTTCTCCACCCACCCCACAGGTGACAATATTAATGATTTGGACGAGGGGATTGAAGGCTTTGTGCCCAAGTTTACGGATGATACGAAAATAGGTGGAAGAGTATTTACCAGAATGACACCTGGATCAGGGGATATTAGCTACAGGGAGACACTCGGATTGTTTTCTCTGGAATACAGGAGGTTGCAGGGAGACCTGATTGCAGATTTTCACCTTTTATAATTAACTTTAGCTCCTTTACCAAACTACGCTCTGTTCTCTCAAGAGCTTATCTTTTAAATGAAGCTATTAATTTGTCACTGCGTTGCTATCATAACCATCTACCTCATCCCCACAGCTCCTGGCATGAGAAGAACCGAAACGAGTAGCCGGCAAGCCCTCATTGCCTCCTCGCTCTCTCAAATGACACTTCATTAAATGCTGATACCTTCTTCCAAAGCAGCCCATAATTGAGTGCTTCTGTGCTCCCTTGGAGACCGTGAGCCACTGATTGAGCGTTGCCTCAAACAACACTCCCAGGGCACAGCTCCGGAATTCTAGACTCCAAGGTCAGGGAGTCCTCCGGTTAAGGAGTAGACTTTTGATAGAGAATACGTAATTCAATCGCAAGTGAATCGGTGAGCAAGGGGACAGAGCTATAAAATTAGGGGGCAGTCATTTAAAACTGAGGTGCATGAAAGTTTCTTCTCTCAGAGGATGTGAGAATCTGGAATTCTCTGCCCCCAATGGTGGCGTAGGCTGAATCATTAGATGTATTTAAAGCAGAGATGGATAAATATTTGAAAGGTTGAGGAGTTGAGGGTAGTGGGCACAGAAGAGGAGTTGATGTCAGCCGTGATCATACTGAATGGTGGGGCAGGCTTGATGGGTGATGTGGTTGAGTCCTGCTCTGATTTCTTGTGCAAGTTATGATAACTCTCTCGCTGGATGGTTTAAGTGCTCGTCTTCTTAAATGCTGTCAGTGACTTTGCTTCCACCATGTTCTCAGGCAGTGTATTCCAGGTACTCACCACCTTCTGGGTGAAAAAGGCCCTCTTCAGAACCAGTCCCCACTAAATCTCCTATCCCTTACCCTCGATCTATGTACTCAACTTCCATCAGCCTCTGATATTGGGGAAATACGTCTAACAGTCTACTATATCTAGACCCCTCATTATGTTATGTACCTCAATCATGTCCCCCTCTTAACCTTCTCCGTTCAGGGGAAACAGACCTAGCTTCTCCAGTCTTGCCTTTTCACTGAATTGCTCCATCCCAAACAACATCCTGGTGAACATCCACTGCGCCCTCCCCAGCGCTTCTCACATCCGACCGATGGTGATGATGGAACTACATGCAGAAGTCCAGCTGAGGTTTGACCATGGTTTCAGAATGTTGTGGTATAACCGCCCTGCTCTTGTATTCAATGCTTTGACCAGTCTCACTTCTACTAAATTTTAAAAAAAATCTGTTTCAAGGCAGTTTTGTTGTTCGTTGTGTTTCTGTCGCCTTCGACCGCGTACAGTCTGGAAATGCAACTAAGTGAAAAGGAAGAACAATTGTTCTGTCTCACAACAACAACAAAAAACGTTGTGGCGTTTCAATGACTTTTCTTGCTGATCTTAAGTCAGATGTGGTTGGTGACAATCAACTGATTCCTTTGTCCTGAGCCATTTTGTGAGAGGAGTTTGGAGAATCTGGTACATTGGACAAACAATCCACATCAGTCTGAAGAAGGGTCTCGACCCAAAACGTCACCCATTCCTTCTCTCCAGAGATGCTGCCTGACCCGCTGAGTTACCTCAGCATTTTGTGATACCTTCCATTTGTACCAGCATCTGCAGTTATTTTCCTACAAACAATTTCAATGTCAGCTGCTCCTTCATACAATGCTGTCAATTTGCATGGTGAGGTCTGATTGAATGAGGATAGATAATTTGTTCCCCACATATAAAGACTGTTCACTCTGATGAATTCCTTCTCAAAGAATTTCATCGCCATGAGATGCCCGCAGCTAACCATGCTGAAGGAAACTGCCTGTTCTGCTGACGATTAAATTATCAGTTGTGGAGAGACTGTAAAGTGAAACTTTGACTTCAAATTTCTATTAGAATCAGGTCAGCTGAAAAATAAGCCTCCTGATTACCAGAACACAGTTACAAACACAAATCATTTGACAATCGATGAAACAATTACCTAAATGGATTGGATACTTGAGCAACATAGAGACTGTAATTCTCAAATAAAACAATGGCATTGATTCAGATGCATGAATTTGTACGGGTATGCCTGGAAGAATGGAAGGCGATCTCATTGGAAATGTACTCAATTCTGAAGGGGCTGGACGAGGTGTATGTGAGGTTCATGTTCCCTCTGGGTGGGGTGTCCAGAACCAGGGAGGAGGGGTCACGGTTTCAGCACAGTGCCAACAAGAAATGTCTTCACATTTGTGGGCTGTGAATTTGAATTCTCCCCACCCGGGAGGCTTGTGGGGGCTCAGTCTCGAGGCTGAGATAAATAGATCAGTTCAGGAATGAAAGGTAAATGCAGGAAAGTGGTGCTGAGGTAAAAGATTAACCCTGATCTTGTATAAGATAGACAGGAAGGACTAAATAGTCTACTCCTGCTCTTGCTCCTATTTCTTACGATTATATTTAATAATAAACCAAACTGTATAGCTGGTGTGTTGCAGTCATTGTTGAAGAGTAAGGAATTTGACAGCTTTTTTTCCAAAGGGCAAGATCTCGCAATAAAACAGTTATCATCACCATATATGAAGACCAGCCGAGGGACAAACATTGGCTAAGATACATGGGGAGAAGTCTTCCTGTTCTTCTTTGAAATTCTGCCATTGAAAAAATTTAGTTCAAGGGGGCCTTAATTTAAAGTTGAATCAGAAACGATATCTCCAGTGGTGTAGCATGCCTTCAGTCCTTGAATTATTGGCGAATTTTGGAGAAAATAATGTCAGCCGACAGCAAGCTCAAGATTTGAATGAAAGGACCAAGGAAGTCGAGAAGAATTTTAGATCAGCATAGACACAAAAAGCTGGAGTAACTCAGCGGGTCAGGCAGCATCACTGGAGAAAAGGAATAGGTGACGTTTCGGGTCGAGACCCTTCTTCAGACCCTCAGGTTGAGATCCTTCTTCTGAAGAAGGGTCTCGACTCATCACTTGTTTCTTTTGCATCCAGAGATGCTGTCTGACCTGCTGAGTTACTCCAGCTTTTTGTGACTATCTTTGGTTTAAACCAGCATCTGCATTTCCTTCCTTCAAATTAGATCAGCTTAGTTTGGTGTGGGGGCTACCGGTGGGAAAGATAGAGAGGGTCGGTGGTGGCCCATTGCACGCATTTGGTTTCAGAGGTTCTCACAGTTAAGTAGAAAACAATACTAAATATACAATACTTAAATAATGATAGGAAATGTTGCAAATTTTCAACAGAATGGGTAGCATGCGTGGAAAGAAAAAAAACCTGATGTTTCTGGTCAATGTGCTGTCAGGCAGCAGAGTCAACCTGAAACCTTAACTCTTTCGCTCCCAAAAATCATGTCAGACCTGTTGTGTGTTGCCATCATTTTCTATTTTTGGGTCAGATTTCTAGCTTCTGCAGTTTTCGATATGTGCCATTGTAATATGCCATTATAGACATTCTCCTATTTATTTTCTTTAAAATGTCAAATGTGCCAGACAATCCCCATCCCCATGTTGGCCCTTATTCAATTTTATTCTCGTTGCCTGACCCCTCCCTTACCCACCCTGACTCTTGGCCTCCTTGGTCCAAGGGCAAGGTGAAATCTGCACACTCACGATGCTTTGAGTAGAACTCATGTTAGCAATACCCAACTGATCTATGTGGCACCATGCCCCTCTGCAGTATCATTCCATGTACACTCACCAAGGATAGACTATTCTTGCGCTCACACCCTCCTGCAATAAGAAATGCCTGCAGATGTGATGAAGGTAGGTTCCATTGCTTCCTTTTAGAGGGAATTGTATACATAAATGGTGGGGGAAATATGGTGAGCAGAACTAGTGAGTTGGTTTGGTAGAACCAGTATGAACACAATGGGCTAAATGGCCTCCTTCTGTTCTGTAATGTCTCTATGACTAATGGGAAAGGCGAATACACTGTTTGTCTTCCCGTTCAGCTCTCTACCTGTGTAGTGACATTGTGATTTGTACACAACGACATCTCTCTGAATACCAACACCTTTCAAATATCTAACATTTAAAATATGTTATCACCTTCTCCACGGCCACTATGGTCCCCACCTTTCCTTGATCGGCGTTTCTGGCTTTGATTTGTTCTTTTGCATATCTTTCATTCATTTGTTCTTTGTACCTTTTCTTATCTCTAGTTTCCTCTCCCCTGACTCTCGGTCTGAAGAAGGGTCTCAACCGAAAACCTCACCTATTCCTTTTCCCCAGAGATGCTGCCTGACCTGTTGAGTTACTCCAGCATTTTGTGTCTATCTTTGGTGTAAACCAGCATCTGCAGTTCCTTCCTACCCCCATTAAAAAATGTTCTTCCTTTCAAATTTTTTCCATTTAAGTGGATGACTTAACCTTTTTACAAATGAGATTGAGCCTGCCACGTCCTTTCCCATTCACTGTGACTGTCACTGCAGAGTGCTGTTGACAGAGCGAACAACATTTGTTGGAATTGAAGCCACGTACGAATTAGCTTTGATCAATGGGCATGAGTAAAACAACTGGGTTTTTACATCTTTCCAGCAGCTTTCTAGAGATAACAGCTGTCTATTTCCAAAAGTTAAAAAAAAATAAAATTTAAATTCCCTAAATGTGACGCGGAATTTAAAACTGTGTGTGCTCCGGAGTTATTCTTCCAGGATTTTGCATTAATAGTCCAGTCACATCACTACTGTATCAGCAGAATAACAAAAGGGCTCTGAACCATAAGTTCAACAAGTGAAGCAAACAAGAAGCTGGTTAAAAACTTGCTGCTGCAATATTTTAAAAAAATTCCTGGGTTAAAAATAAATCACTGTGAAGTATTGTTGCCCCGTTGACAGTCCAGCTTAGCTCTGTTGAGGCCGGGAGGTCTCAGTTGTGAGGTCGAAGGATTCTCTTCTGGGGCTCAACTGTGTGACCTGGGTTGAGAATGATGTGCAGTGCTGAAGCAGCTTGAGGGAGAAGGCACCAGAGGGTTATGCCGACAGATTTCAATGAGGTAAGAGGGGGAAGAGAATAATTACCAGCATGGGGTAATTGGGTTGAATGGCCTGCGTCTGACATGAGAAGCATTGAGCTGTCTAACCTGCACCTGCATCACAGTGCAAGGGAATGTGCTCCTGATGTCTCATTTCCCACGGGGTTGTCATCCTTCTGCTCCTTACCAAAAGTGCTCATCCTGCAAACATTCAGCCCATGGTCTCTTTAGTTTAGTCTGATCCAACCCAAACAGCAAGATGGATTAGCATCTTAGTTTGATTTCAACAGTGAGTAAATTTAGGAAGGGTATAAACATAATTAGTCCTGGTCACAGAACCACATAAAGCACCACAGAGCAGTATAGCACAGGAACAGGCCCTTCAACCCACAATGTCCATGCTGGCTATGACGCTGTTAATTTAATGCCTTCTGCCTGCACATAATCCATGTTCCTCCATTCCCTGCTTATTTATGTGCCCATCTTAAAGCCACAAACCCTACTACTGTATCTGCTTCTACTATCACCCCTGGCAGCATGCTCCTCATTCAGTGTATAAAAACATGCCTTGCACATCTCTTTAAACTTCCCCCATCCTGCCTGAAGCTACACCATCTAGTCTTTGACACTTCCACCTAGGGAAGAAGGTTTGGAATGTCTATCTATGTCTCTAATAACTTTATATGCTCCTATCAGATCTGCCGTCAACCACTGGCATTCCATGCAAAACAGTCTGAGTTTGTCCAACCGCAGAGATATACAACATAAAAACGGGCCCACCAAGTCCACAACAAGCATTCAGCATCCAGTTACACTAATCCCATGTTTCATTCTCCCCCCATTTCCATCAACTGCCCCCCAGATTCTACCACTTACCCGCACATTAGGGGCAATTTACAGAGGCCAATTGACCTAATGACCTGCAGGTCTTTGGGATGTGGGAGGAAACCAAAACACCAGATGAACCCTACTCGGGAAACACAAGGAGTATGTGCAAACATCACTCAGATAGTGCCGGAGGTTAGGATTGAACGAAGGTAACCGGCACAGTGAGGTAGCAGTTCCACTGTGCTGCCCTGATCCTGTTAACCTTCTGCAGGTTGGAATAATATTCGCCTCGATGGGGAAGTGAAGCCCGATCCAATTGATGCTCAACACTCCTTCCTGTCTCCGTGTGGTGCAGTGTCTTGGGTTGAGCAGTGGCTGCGAAACAGCAGCATTCTCACATCTCATTCAGAGGTTGCGTGGTCAAATACCACTCAAGGGACTTCAACACCAAACTCTCAGGATGTTGCTCCACTGCAGTGATGAAAGAGTTCTGCACAGTTTCAGCCCTGACCTCTGGATGAGCCGGTCCAGCTGAACAATAACTAAATCCCCTGCCAGTCTTGTAATGAGAATTGATCCAGAACCACCATCTAAAATGGCCAATATTCTTGCAGGATTTTGCTGTCCCCATAGCGTCACACAGCAAGGACAGAGGCACTTTGGCCCAACCTGCCACGTCAATCATGCTTTATAACTGAGCTAGTCCCATTTGTCCGTGTTTGACCCGTATCCCTCTGATCCATCTCTTTTAAACCTCACCATTACACCTGCCTCTGCAGCTTCCAGTGCTCGGGTTGTGTAAGTGAGTGAGTGAGTGTGAGTGAGTGTGAGTGAGTGAGTGTGAGTGAGAGTGAGTGAGTGTGAGTGAGTGAGAGTGAGTGTAGGTGAGTGAGTGTAGGTGAGTGAGTGAGTAAGTGTGAGTGAGTGAGTGAGAGTGAGTGAATGAGTGAGTGTGAGGGAGTGTGAGTGAGTGTAGGTGAGTGAGAGTGAGTGAGTGTAGGTGAGTGAGAGTGAGTGAGTGTGAGTGACTGAGTGTGAGTGACTGAGTGAGTGTGAGTGAGTGTAGGTGAGTGAGTGAGTGAGAGTGACTGAGTTGGTGTGAGTGACTGAGTGAGTGTGAGTGAGTGTAGGTGAGTGAGAGTGAGTGAGAGTGTGAGTGAGTGACTGAGTGAGTGAGTGTAGGTGAGTGAGTGAGTGTGAGTGTGAGTGAGTAAGCGAGCGAGTGTGTGTGCACACGTACGTACATGATTTCTAATCAGAAAAATGAAGGAGCTAGTCATCGACTTCAGGAAGTGGGGTGGAGGACATGCCTTGGTCAACTCCAACAGTGCTGAAGTGGAGATGGTTAAAAACTTCACGTTCTTTGGCATAAATATCACCAACAATTTGTTCTGGTCCAACCATAGTGACATTCCGGCCAAAAAAGCACACCAATGCCTCCACTGTCTCAGAAGACGAAGAAAATGTAGCATGTCTCAAATGACTCACCAGCTCCTGTAAATGCACCATAGAAAGCATTTTATCAGATGCATTAAACCTCAGTTTGGCAACTGGTCTGCCCAAGACCGCATTAAATTACGGAGAATTGTGGATGTAGCCCAGCACAGCATGCAACCCAGCCTGCCACCGACTCCATGTACACTTCATGCTGCCAAGGGAAAACAGCCCACATAATCAGGAACCACTCACACTGTATTTGTTCCCTCGTCACTCCTCTCCTGTCAGGCAGAAGATACAAAAGCTTGATATCACATACCACCTGTTCAAGCATAGCTTCTTCCTCACTGTTTTCAGACTCTTGGATGGATGTCTTATAAGCTAAGGATGCTTCCCTAGTTCCCTAATCTACCTGGTTGCAGCCCTTGCACTCTTTCATAGAAGAGTCATAGATAGAGTCATAGAGTCATACAGCATGGAAGCAGGCCCTTCAGCCCAACTTGCCCACACTGACCAACATGTCCCATCTACACTAGTCCCATTTAGCCTGCCTGCATTTGGCCCATTTCCCTCGAAACGAATTACATCCATGTACCTGTCTAAATGTTTTGTCGATTGTTGCGATAACTACCTCCTGCGGCAGCACGTTCCATTCACACACCACCACCCTTTGTGTAAAAACGTTATCCCTCAGGTTCTCGAACATGGAATAGTACAACCCAGCAACAGACTGTATGATCCATAATGTCAGTACTGAACATGATGCCAGGTTAAACTAATCTCCTCTGCCTGCACGTGATCCATATCTGTACATTCCCTGCATATCCATGTATCTATCTAAAAGTTTCTTAAATGCCACTATCGTATCTACTCCGACTACCAGCATTTTCCAGGCACTCACCACTCTCTGTGTTAAAAAAACTTGCCCCACCCATCTCCTTGATATTTTGTCCCTCCCACCTTAAGCAATGAAAATAAAGAATTAATTAATAATAATAATAAAAATAACAAGTCTTTGATGCTCCCAACGTGGGAGAAATATTCTGCCTGTCTCCTTTATTTGCACTCTCTCTGTAGCTGTAACATTATATTTTGCACTGTTGCGATAACCTCTGGATGATTCACCGAGAGAGCAGGCTAAACAAAGTTTTTAATTGTATCTCGGTACATGCGATAATAATAAATCAATACCAATATCAATTGCCTACAAAATGATTAAATCAGTCAAATTGTAAAGAGTGTTTTTATTGGAGGTATAAAGCTAATATTGTTAAGACCCAATGTGTTCCTAAAACCTCCTTGAAGAAATGCAACATACCCACAGACTCCTGGGAATCTCTGGCCTCCAGCCACACACAGTGGGGAAGAAGTGTTCTGCCTGGTCATTGAGAACCTTGAGGCTGTGGACTGGGAGCAGACAGAAGCTCCGCCTCAACATGGAAAGGTGTGCACTAGCTTGCGAATGACCACCCCACTAACTACCTCTTGCCCCATCTGTGAAAGGGTTCATGGGTCTCACATTGGTTTCATCAAACTCCCCAGAACCTGGTGAGTCAGAGTGGAAGCAAGTCATCCCGAGAGACTGCTCCAGAAGAAGGCCACGTCATGAAATCGTATCGCATAAAACAAGGCCATTGGCCAACCACATTCATGCCAACCTTTTCGTCCACCTACACGATTCTCTTTTGCCCACATTAGGACAGTATCCTTCTTTGCCATGACTATTTAAGGTCCTGTCTAAATGTGTTCTAAACATAGTCATTGTATCTGATTCCACAACCTGACCTGAAATATCCAGTCTGAAAAAGGCTCCTGATCTGAAACGTCGTCTATTCATGTCCACCAGAGATGCTGCCTGACCCGCTGAGTTACTCCAGCACTTTGTGTCTTTTTTTGTAAACCAGCATCTGCAGTTCTGTGTGTCTCACGTTTCAGATAACAATCATTCCTCTGTGTAAAAAACCTAGCCCACAGATCCCTTTAAAACTCCTTCCTCTCACCTTAAACCCTTGCCTTCTTGTTTCGATAACCCTGCCATGGGACAAAGATTTTGACTATCCATGCCTTTACTCACACTAACCTGCTTGGCAAGTTAATTTACATGCTCGCTAAATATGGAAATGGCATTTACATACATGGTTATTAATGGTAACTGTGCAAGGTTTACCATTAAACAGTCTCAAAATTAAAACCCATAATCAAAGTCAGATTACTGCGTCATGCTCCAAATTGCTATTTTCAGGAATACACTGACTGACAAAGCGATTCTGCAGTCAGTGATTTGCAGCGCACGTTCTGCACCACAAATCATAAGGTATTCTGGTCAATTCATTTAATTGCCAACTCTTGTGTTATCCTACTCACCATGCTCCCACAATGCAACAAGGACCACTGGCAAAGGATCCGCAAATGGGCGATTTCTTTCCTCCCAAACCAGAGACACAGAAGGCGGCTATTTGGCCCACCTTTTTACACAAAGGGCGGTAAGTGTATGGAACGAACCTGCTGGAGGAGGTAGTTGAGGCAGATACTATTCCAACATTTAAGAAACATTTAGATCGGGACGTGGATAAGATTAGACGGATATGGGCCAAATGCAGGCAGATGGGACTAGTGCAGACGGGTCATGTTCGTCGGCGAGGGCAAGTTGGGCCGATGGAGCTGTTTTCACACTGTGTGACTCTATGACTCACTAAGCAATCCCACCACAGATCCATTCACGCATGTGTTCCCCTGGAGCTTGGTCTCACACAAGCGCCCGTCAACTCCCCCAATTCTCCAACTACCCACCTATATTACGAGCAAGCTACAGTAAGCAATTAACCTTCAGACGACCAGGAGGAAACTGGAGCACCCCCTTCATGCGGTCACAGAAAAACACATGCACACAACGGTTGGCGTCACCAATGGCTGCCTTGCCAACAGTCCGTCTGTCCTTTCCTTCTTCGTTGTTTGTTTGTATGTGTTAAATGTATGTTTTTAATGTTCTTTCATTTGTTTTATGTGGGGGGTGGGGGTGCAGCTGGGGAAACTTTTTCTAATCTCTTACCTTGACGAAAATGTGATCTTTTTCCTTATCATATCTCCGTCTGCACTACAGACTAACATCGAGGCGTTGCCGGCCTTTGCTGGAGACCGACTTCAAGAGCTCCAGTGCGGGAGCCTGTGGACTTAGCATCACGGAGCTCGCGATCCCTGTCGGGGATCGACTTTGGGGCTCCAACCGCGGGAGCCTGCGGACTTTAACATCGCGGAGCTTGCAGTCTCTGGTTAGTGACTGACTTTGGGAACTCCAAGCCGCAGGAGCTTCCACCGCCCCGACGCAGGAGCTTCGCTCACCCCGACACGGGAGCTTCGATGGCCCCGACGCGGGTGCATTGATGGCCCCGACGCGGGGGCTTCGACCACCGGCTGCGGGAGCTTCGATCGCCCCAACTGCGGATGGTTCGACTGCCCTGACCGTGGGAGAATAAAAGAGGGAGGAGATTGGACTTTATTGCCTTCCATCACAGTGAGGAACGTGGGGAATCCACTGTGGTGGATGTTTATGTTTGCTTTTATGTAGTTGTGTGTCGTGTTGCTTTTTTTTTAGTATGGCTGTATGGTAATTCGAATTTCACTGTACCTTAATTGGCACATGTGACAATGAAACCTTGAAACACTCCACTCAGACAGCGTTGAAGGTCAGGATCAAATCTGGGTCATTGGCCCTGTTATGCAGCGGTTTGACCAGCTATGCCATTGTGCTTCCCCAATAATGGCCGCATCTAGTGTCACAGATCAGACAACTTGAGCAAATTAGCAATCAGACTTGTGATCTTCTGGAATTGTGGTGGATAAAAGATTATCATCTCATATTATCTGTACTTGTAAAGCATACATATCCAGGTACTCTAAATGCAGAAATAAAGTTATATGTGTATGCTCATTGGATATAAGTAAATGTCCATATATATGTTTATGAACAGTGAAAAGTCTACAAAGTTTAATTCCTTTTTAAACTTATGTATGCAGTTTGCTTAACATGTACAAAATAGAGTATTTAATATATTCTATTTATGTAGAACTGTCAAGGAATGAAAGGACTATTGAGCAATTAAAATCATTATTTATTATGATTTTTAATCAGAGTTAAATAATGAGAACATTTCATTATTTTTGAATGGTGTAAAAAAAATCTTTGTCTTTGAATTTTGGATTGTCCTGTACACTTGCAATATATCACTTATGGTTTTAGAATATTGGTTTCACGCCCATGCACTGAAATACATTTTGTCTCACTGTCATTTTTCATTCTTGTGGCTGCTTGAGTGACAATATTGACTGAATATTAATCCTTACAAACAGCACTCAGCAGTGGAACTTCCCTCACTCAACATGAGGCCTTGTTTACAAGTATCGACCATAGTCTGCAGTCAAGTAGACTTTCTTGTATTTATAATGAATGGAAGCAAAAAAAGACACAAAGTGCTGGAGTAACTCAGCGGGTCAGGCAGCATTACTGAAGGACATGGATAGGTGACGTTTCATGAAGTATGACAAAGGGTCGCAACCTGAAATGTCACCTATCCATGTTCTTTTGAGATGCCGCCTGACCCACCGAGTTACTCCAGCACTTTGTCTCTTGTGATATGAACCAGCATATGCAATTGCTTGTTTCTACGTTAATAGAAGCATTTCTGCTCTTCATAAGGGCCTATATTTCGGATATCCTCCCACTTGGGGTAACTGTGCCGACTGGCTGGTGTGAAGAATTCAGAACTAGCAGGTAAGTACGCAGTGCAAGCACATACATACACACACACACACATACATACAAATACACACACATACATGCATGCAAACATACACACACACACACATACAAATACACACACACATACATACATGCAAACACACACACACACACATACATGCAAACACACACACGCACACAAATACCTACAAATACACACACATACATACATGCAAACACACACACATACATACAAATACACACACATACATACATGCAAACATACATACACATACATACACACACCCACATACATACACACACACACATACAAACAGCCTGCACATAAACCCCAAATAATCACCTTCATACATACCCTAATTGCGCACACACACACAAACACACAGAATTGGTCTCAATTGGAGCAAACTGCTGGCAGAACTCGGAGGGTCAAACAATATCTGTGGATGCAGACGCTGCTCAATCCACTGAGTTCTTCCAGCAGTTCCATTTTTAATTCAGATTCCAACATCAGCAGTCTCTTGCATCTCTGCTCTCAACTGCATTCTTTCAGAGATTGGGATGGCTCTCACCTGTTGTGCTTTACAATATATGCAGGGACTTGGTAATGGTCTCAAAACAATGGAGCAACGTCATTGATGGAATATATATGTATTTATCCCTCCATTACAGGCACTCATTAACGGTTTAACATGAGACCAAAGCACATTCATTTGATTTGTCAGATTGGGGTCACAATGTGTAAGCAACTGAGTGGAGCTCGATTTAATCTGTTTTAGAAAGGGCACTGGTTGTTTCCTGTTCTGTGATCCTCACAAAAATTCAATTAAGTGAGTCAGGCATTGTCTGCCCTTTACAAACCCACAGTGAATATTGCTTATTGACTCATCTCTCTCTGAGTGCTCACATATTTCATCTCGCAGGAGTTCAAAGAATAGCTTTCTGATGCATCTCTCATGAGGATATAGGGAGGCTAAATGAGTGGGTGAGATCTCAACCATTGGAATATAGTGCGGAAACATGAGGTAGTCCACGTTGGTCAGAGATATGTGGACTATTGTGTAAATGGTGAGAGGTTCATAAATGTTTATGTTTCAAAATGTCCTTCCCCTTGAAGAGCTAGTGTGCACTGAAAGCTAAGGTGGCATAAGATTGGAAAGGCAACTGGCCAGTTGGTCTTTATTAGGAGAGGATAGATGTCTTAGTTAAATTATATCGGGCATTGTGTATAGCTTTAATGTCATAGGGTCACACAGAGATAAGCAATGGAAACAAGCTGTTCAGCCCACCAAGTGTATGCTGACCTATTTACACTAATCCTACATCCACAACTCCCCTCAATTTCTTCCACTTAACTACGCACTAGGGTGTCAGTGTCAGTGTCAGATCAACCGAGGTTTATTGGTTTATTATTGTCACATGTACAGAGGTACAATTTTGCCGGCTATCCAGGCAGATGATACCATATCCGAGTACGATCATGTGGTACAGAGAGCGTAGAAAGAGAAAGAAAACGGCAGAAGATATGACACTATGTACAAGCCAAGGTAAAAGCTGGTAATCTACGCCGTATTCGAGCCTAAATTATAACATAAAATGAGTTCTTCCAACCATTGATACGTGTACAAGCAAAGTCACGTGTTCATGGTCACCAGACATTTGATGGAATAGGTGAGTTTGCTTGAAGCCGCACACACCATAATTCTCTGCACATCTGACGAAGGGCCACACATATGGAACATGGGGGCGATGCGGTGGGGCAGCGTTAGAGTTGCTGTCATACAGCGCCAGCGATCCAGCTCAATCCTGACTTTGTGTGCTGTCTGTCTGGAGTTTGTACATTCTCCCCATGACCGGAGTGGGTTTTCTCCGGAAGCTCTGGTTTCCTCCCACACTCCAAAGACGTAGGTTAGTTGGCTTCGGTAAAAAATTGTAAATTGTGTGTCAGATAGTGTTAGTGTACGGGGATCGCTTGTTGGCGTGGACTCGGTGAGCCAAAGTGGCCTGTTTTTATGTTGTATCTCTAAACTAAATTAAACTAAAAATCAGCTCTGTCCCTGGTCCCAAATGCTGTCAAACTAGCTGAGTGTTGCAGCACATTCAGCTTTACTTCCAATGTCCAACATCTGCATTTTTTGGTGATTGCCATTCCCCCCCCACCCCCCCTCTGGGTATCACTGAGTCCCATCCAGATTGACTTTTATTAGCAGGCATCTCTGGTGACTGTGAACTGCTTCTTACGAGCTATTTCATCCACTGAGCGCGTTGCCGTGGTTACGGAATTAGCCGTCATTCACAGCAGAACCTCTTCCCATCTCGACAGTGTGGTGCTGGTGAGCATGTCACGGTACCCGCAGGTCAAGGGTCATGTTTGTTGCGTGCGCGTTCACACTTCCACGTAATCTGTCTAATTCGGCCAACACCCCTCACAATGGGACCTGGGAGATGCTGCCCATCAAGATTAAACCTGTCCGATTTCAAGCTTGTATTTTAAAGCTTGATTTGCTCCTGGGAGTGTTGTAGTGCAGAGGAGTGAAAGGGGCGTCACAGGTAGATAGGCTGGTCAAGAAGACTTTCGGCACATTGGCCTTCATCGGTCAGAGTATTGAGTACAGATGCTGGGAAGTCATGTTACAGTTGTACATTGGTGAGGGCACATTTAGCACATAGTTTTCAGTTTTGGTCATCCTGTTCTAGGAAAGATGCTGTTAAGTTGGAAAGGATGCAGAAAAGATTTATGAGGAAGTTTCCAGGACTCGGTGGCTATAGAGAGAGGTTGAGCAGGCTAGGACACTCACACAATTCCCTTTGTTCTCTGCACCTTCTCCCACTCCGCAACTTAAAACGTGCTGATCCAGATCTGATCGTGGTCATTAACCGGAATGATTGACTCAGTTTCTATCTTTGCAAGCGCTACCTGTCCGGCTGAATTTCTGACATATTCTTTATTATCCCCAAATCTCCATCTCTCTTCACATTATTATCTGAAATGTTTAATTGTTAATGTCACTTGCAATGCATAGATCGGCATTTAAAATAACCCAATACTCATCCCATTCTGACCTGCACCTTTAAGGCTCACAGGTCCATTGGGCAGCACAGCAGGGAAGCTGGTTGAGCTGCTGCCTTCACAGCACCAGAGACCTGGGTTCGATCCCCACCTCGGGTGCTGTCTGTGTGGAATACACACGTTCTCCCTGTGATAAGACACAAAATGCTGGAGTAACTCAGCGGGACAGGCAGCATCTCTGGAGAGAAGGAATGGGTGACGTTTCGGGTCGAGACCCTTCTTTAGACATTCTCCCCGTGATTGGGTGGGTTTCATCTCGGTGCTCCAGTTTCCTCCCAAATCTCGAAGACATGCAGGTTTGTAGGTTAATTGGCCCCTGTAAGATTGCCCCTTGTGTGTAGGGAGCGGATGCAAAAGTGGAATAGCGTAGAATTAGTGTGAATGGGTGATCAATAGGCAGCGTGGACTCGGTGGGCCGAAGGGCCGGTTTCCATGCTGTATCTCAAAAACGAAAGTATGGCTGGCATTTACCCACCAACAGATTGAAAAAAAGACTTTTTCACTGATAAAAACAGATGTGAAATAGCAGCAGGAAGGATGTGAAGTTTGCTTCGCTCACCTGAAAACAAGTACTTGAAGAGTGATTTCCCGCAGGGAGCCTGGTGGGCAGTAAGACTCAATCAGAAAGTTAATTAAATTTAAGAGGGCTTTTTTATTATTCGGTTTCCGAAAGTGTTTTAAAATCTAATTGTGTGTGATGGTGAACCTAATCAAGCAATCACTGATCTCTGCAGCAAAGGCAATCTCAATGCGAGAGAGGGTTACAGCATCAGACAGGGGTGCCCACATCAGATGAGGAGTCCCGGAGCCAGACTAATCCAAGTGCAGTCGGCAGTCCAGGTGCCAGACGGCGGTTCGATCCCAGCCAGCGGGGTTACCAGTGCCAGGTCTGAGATCCAGTGCAACGCAGAGAGTTCCCACCATCAGAGAGACTTCAGTCGAACCGCTTACGAAGTTAATAAAATTACTTCCCATTCTTTGAAAGGGCAACACAGTGGTCCAGATAGTAGACCCACTGCCTCTCAGTACCAGAGGTTTGGGTTTAATCCTGACCTTCGGTACTGTTTGTGTGGATGTTGTATGTTCTCCCTGTAACTGGTTGGGTTTCCTCTGGATGCTCCGGTTACCTCCTGAGGGCTGGTGGGTTTGAGTTTAGTTTCTTGTCGCATGCACCAAGGTACTGTGAAAAGCTTTTGTTGCTTGCTAACTGGTCAGCGGAAAACAATTAACTGGCCACTGTAAATTGCCACAAGTTAGTAGGTGAATAGTGAAACCATGGGGAGCTGATGAGAATGTGCGAATAACGTAGGTTTAGTGTAAATGGTGGTGGGTCTTCGTCTGACTTGGTGGGCATTACGGGCCTATTTCAGTGCTGTATCTCTCCATGACTGGATGGCTGAACTACTCCAGCATTTTGTGAATAACCCAATCTGCTTACGTTTTGTTCATAAGACAAACCTAGTTTCAGAGGTAACTGTGTGGGAAACTCACACTCCCTCACTTCTCTGCAGACAGTTTTCCGGACAAAACCAAGCAATCCTGCGGGATCCGGGAATCCCAAGACACGGTGGGTTTGGTCGTGTTGACAGCCCATGAGTCACTGGGATGACAGCAGAGATAATTGGACTGGAGACAATGAACTGATGATCTGCACTGGCATGGAGCGGACAGGTTTGCTGCAACATACAACTACATCCAAACCAAATACCCACGATAAAAAGGAAGCCAGCAACTCCATCAATACAGCATGAACAGCGATAACTTAAGAGATGCCAATGAAACATCTGTTGCAGAGACAAGATGCAGATGGTATCTCTGTCGCCATGGCAGCCTGGGCCTCCTGATGTATGACTTTCCTGGCGTAAAAGAAAGCCTGCTGAAGTCTTGTGGGCAATCGGATGAGGGCACATTCCTCCTAGGTAGTGTCATCCACCCAAATTGGGGGCTCATAGCCATGAAAAATATCATAGATGTGACAGGGCATTAGTAGCTAAGGGGGTTTTATCAGGGCCGTCTTAACGCATGGGTCTGATGGGCACTTGCCCGGGGGCCCACGAGCATAGGGGCCCCATGCTGATCTGTGTATGTTAAGTGACTTGCAATAAATAAATACTACTTTAAAAATGTAAGTTCAATAAGTGCTTTTTTCGCAACATTTTCGGTCACTAAGTGCTTCTCACAGCGATCTGTAAGTGCTTTTCGCAACAATGTAGCACCCTAAGTCCATCGCTAAGTGCTTTTCGCCGGCACGACAGGGGGGGGGGGGGGCTGGTAGGGAAAGGGGGGTGGGGGAGAGTAACGGTAGGGGCCCAAGAACACTGCTTTGCCCGGGGGCCCATAATGCTGTAAAAACGGCCCTGGGTTTTATGTAAGAATTTTTCTGGATGTGAGCACTGTGACCTAGGCTAAATAATTGCCGCTAAAGTCAACTACATTGGCATTAGTTTGGAGTCAAATATAGGCAAACCAGGCAAGGGTGGCAGATTACCTTCCTTGAAGGGCACTAATAAACCAGATGGGTTTGTACAATAATATAGTAGTTTCACAGTCTTCATTCAATTCTGGCAGTGATGGGGTTAGAACTCGTCTTGAGACACAAGAAATTTGATGCTAGGATCTTGAGCCAAACACAAAGCATTGGAGGAACTCAGCAGCTCAGGCAGAAGTCTAAAGAAGGGTCCCAATTGAAAACACCGCATGTCCAATTCCCTCCTCAAGATGTTTGCTATTGTGGGAGAACTAGGGCTTACTATTTAAACTCAAACTAGGGCTTACTATTCAAAGTAAGGGGCTACCCACTTCAGCTTGAGTCATAGTCATACAGCACGGAAACAGGCCATTTGGCCCAACTTCCTCATGCTCCATCTACACATCCCACCTACCTGCGTTGGCCCTCTAAACCTTTCCTATCCATAGACATAAAATGACGTTTTTCTCTCAGTTTCAATTTTTGAAATTCTCTTTCTCAAAGGAATGGTGGAAGTAGAGTCTTTGAATATTTTGAAGGCAAAGCTCGATATATAACTGCTACACAAAAGTGTGATAGATTGTGGGCCAAGTACTGGAAGATGGGATTAATATGGATGGGTGAGCGTGGACATGGTCTATTGGCATTGTTTTATAATAGTCACATGTACCGAGATACAGTGAAAAGCTTTGGTGGACTGAATGCCCTGTTTCGAGGATGTATGACTCTGTGGGATGCGCTCATTGTGCGGGTTTCCCTTTGTCGACCGTATTGTGCCCAACACTGTTGTACCACGCCCAATATCGCCATCAATGGGTTGGCACCCTCACATGAAACTGGCATGGACCTTTCCACTTTGGTGGGCATTTTCAATTGCATTACAATTTCTTGGACATTATATTCAATAAGACACAAAATGTTAAATTTGAGTCACAATTAAGTGTAATTTACCGCCATACAACAGTTTATTACACTATATATCAAGTCGAGGAAAGGCACCAAATACACTAAAATAATACTCTCATTATAACTCCCTTTCTAGTCAGTGAAGAAATCTGGCAGGCCTTGCTATTACCTGCTAACAGATTATATACCAAAGTGTCAGAATAATGATGTCGGCCCAGGCAATTAGGCTCTGAAATGTATGTCGAATAAAAGGCATGTTAATGAAATGGCTGAGAATCTGGCTAATAGTCTTAAGCTCTTCAGCTTGAGCGAGAAGGCACATTTTATATTATTTGTTCTTCCCATTCCCTCATCATTAAAGAAATGAGCCAACTCTTAGCAATAAAAAGAGAGGCTATTAACTTATGAAATAAAACTGAATAACCTCCGGTGAAGAAAACTGCCTCTGAAAATGGTTCAGCCTTAGTTAAACGGTGAATGATGAACTGGAAAAGAATAAAGCAGGGTTTAAGCCTCAGAGTAACCAGGCGATGGACAAGTACAAAAACACTGAAAATGCTGCAAGAACTCTGCTGGTCAAGCAGCTTCTGTGAAAAGCAGGGGTGAGGTGCTACCAGAGCTCACCGGAGTGCCACTCCAGCACCTCTGTAAACAAAAGCCAAAACAAACAGCGGGGAATTTTAACTAGTGGGGAGGTTAACAGTGGCCACTCCGGCACCAGTGAAGGCTCTGGCACCTAAACAATTAGCACTGCAACACTGGTGAGAAGAGAAAGCAGTCAATATTTTAGGTCAGGGACCCTTCCTCAGACCCACAGGGGGAGTGTAGTATTGAAAGCCAAGCTGAGGGGAGGAGTGAGGTGTAGGACAAAATACTTCATGGAGATTGGTTTAGATAGATCAGGCGTTAAAGAGCATGGGCACTTTCTGTTAGTGAGGCTTTTTATGGAAACGGGGGGGGGGGGGGGGGGGGGGGGGGGGGGGGTGGAAGGGACAGCGTGACAATGAGAAAAAGAAAGCAGTTTGTTTTAACTTAGAAAATTTAGTGTTCATTCCAGTATGTTACAACTGCTTCGAAGGAAGATGAGGTTGTGCCTCCATCTTTATGGATCCTTTGATGTAATGCTATTTTTAACTTGATAATCATGGCAAGGCCCATTCTCCTGCTTTTATTTTGCCCTCAAGAGATATTTATCGCTCGTAAACTAAGTATTAACTCAGTGCTAGCCTTGCTTGCTGAAATACCTTCCAATGTACTTTCTCAGACCACCGCAGCCAGCACTTAGCTCATGCCGTAAGGCTTTTGCTTTCTGCAGATTTAAGATCCAGGTTTCACACTGAACGACATTGCTTCCTACGACATTGTTTATATTAAACCCTCATATTATGATTGCTCTTCCCCAAAAGACCCCTGAACTACCCAGATCATTAATTAACCCTTTCTTATTCTGATATAGGCTATTTCATTGCTAAGCCCTCAATACAACATTAATCTTGTAATGTGTAGGAAAGAACTGCAGATGCTGGTTTAAATCGAAGGTAGACACAAAATGCTGGAGATAGTGAAGATGCTTGTGACAGATAGTGAAGATGCTTGTGAAAGATTGCAGCAGGATCTGGATCGATTGGCCAGGTGGGCTGAGGAATGGTTGATGGAATTTAATAGAGAGAAGTGTGAGATGTTGCATTTTGGGACGTCTAACAAGGGCAAGACCTACACGGTGAATGGTAGGCCTCTGGGGAATGTTGTAGAGCAGAGGGATCTAGGAGTGCAGGTGCATGGTTCCTTCAAGGTCAGATCGCAGGTAGATAAGGTGGACAAAAAGGCTTTTGCCACTTTGGCCTTCATCAGTCAGAGTATTGAGTATAGACATTGGGAGGTCATGTTGCAGCTGTATAAGTCGTTGGTGAGACCACATTTAGAATATTGTGTTCAGTTCTGGGCACCATGTTATAGGAAAGATATTGTCAAGCTTGAAAGGGGTCAGTAAAGATTTACAATGATGTTGCCAGGACTAGAGGGTGTGAGCTATAGGGAGAGGTTGAGTAGGCCGAGTCTCTATTCCTTGGAGCGCAGGAGGATGGGGGGTGATCTTACAGAGGTGTACAAAATCATGAGAGGAATCGATCGGGTAGATGCACAGAGTCTTTTGCCCAGAATAACGGAATCGAGGACCAGAGGACATAGGATCAAGGTGAAGGGGAAAAGATTTAATAGGAGTCCGAGAGGTAACATTTTCACACAAATGGTGGTGGGTGTATGGAACAAGCTGCCAGAGGAGGTAGTTGAGGCTGGGACTGTCCCATCGTTTAAGAAACAGTGAGACAGGTACATGGATAGGACAGGTTTGGAGGGATATGGACCAAGCGCAGGCAAGTGGGACTAGTGTAACTGGGATTGTTGGCCGGTGTGCGCATGTTGTGCCGAAGGGCCTGTTTCCACACGGTATCACTCTGTCACTCTAACTCAGCGGGACAGGCAGCATTTCTGGAGAGAAGGAATGGATGACGTTTTGGGTCGAGATATTGTCAGATCTAATGATGATCATTCAGTGCAGGAGGCAGCCATTTGGTTCTACTGGTTTAGTAGGGAGTTACCAAATAGTCCTCCATACCCACTACCTTACAAGTGTTTCTTTGTAAGTAATGATACAGTTAGGTTTTGCTATCAAACCTGTTTCTTACTACTAGTTAAGGCAATGTATCCCAGACTACAACCAGCAAAATCCTGTGTCCCATCAGTGTAAACAAGTGCCCCTAAATTACCACATTAATATGAGAAACTGGTTCATGGGAAGCCCATATGTGACTAGTTTTTGAGTCATCTCCAAACGTCGAAGTATTGCCCTAGATATCCCTGGATACAGCACTGTACTCCTTCATTTCATCCAAAAAATATGTATCATCTCTGCTTTGATTTGTCTCATGACTTCAGGTGCAGACATCCATTCCTCATGTCACACTTAATCAAAACCATTACTTTTGGTAATTCTACTGCAATTTCATTTCTCTTTTGTCAACACCAGGCCAAATATCTACAGCATGCACTCCTCACGGAAATGGCTGCAAGACATCAATCATACTGACAGTGAACAGCAGTAGATTTGCTGCCTTGCAGCTCCAGAGACCTGGTTTCCACCATCACCACTGCTGTCACAGGGAAAACCTACACTGCTGTCTGTACGGAGTTTGTCAGTTCTTCCCGTGACCGCATAGGCTTTCTCCAGGTTGCTCCCCTTTACTCCCACATTCCGAGGACTTGCAAGTTTGTAGGTTAACTGGTTTCTGTTAAATGTACCTAGTGCATAGAATGGAACTAGTCTATGGGTGATTGCTGGTCAGCATGGACACGGTGGGCCGAAGGGTCTGTTTCAATGCTGTATCTTTAAACTATGGGGAACAAGGAAATGGCAGACCAGTTGAACAGGTACTTTGGTTCTGTCTTCACTAAGGAAGACACAAACAATCTCCCAGAAGTACTAGCAGACAGAGGATCTAGGGTGTCGGAAGAACTGAAGGAAATTCACATTAGTCAGGAAATGATGTTGGGTAGACTGATGGGACTGAAGGCTGATAAATCCCCAGGGCCTGATGGTCTGCAACCCAGGGTACTTAAGGAGGTGGCTCAAGAAATCGTGGATGCATTGGTGATCATTTTCCAATGTTCTATAGATTCTGGGTCAGTTCTTGCTGATTGGAGGATAGCTAATGTTATCCCACTTTTTAAGAAAGGAGGGAGAAGGAAAACAGGGAATTATAAACTAGTTAGCCTGACATCGGTGGTGGGGAAGATGCTGGAGTCAATTATTAAAGATGTAATAGCAGCGCATTTGGATAGCATTAACAGGATCGGTCCAAGTCAGCATGGATTTATGAAGGGGAAATCTTGCTTGACTAATCTTCTGAATTCTTTTGAGGATGCAACAAGTAAAATGGATGAAGGAGAGCCAGTGAATGTAGTGTATCAGGACTTTCAGTAAGCCTTTGATATGGTCCCACACAGATTAGTGGGCAAAATTAGAGCACATTGTATTGGGGGTAGGGTATTAAGAGTAAGAATTAATGGGTCCCTTTCAGAATGGCAGGCAGTGACTAGTGGGGTAACGCAAGGCTCGATGCTGGGACCACAGCTATTTACCACATACATTAATGATTTAGATGAAGGAATTAAACGTAACATTAGCAAATTTTCAGATGACACAAAGCTGGGTGGCAGTGTGAACTGTGAAGAGGATGCTATGAGGATGCAGGGTGACTTAGATAGGTTGGGTGAGTGGGCAAATGCATGGTAGATGCTGTATAATGTGGATAAATATGAGGTTCTGGTGGCAAGAACAAGAAGGCAGATTATTATCTGAATGGTAGACACAAAATGCTGGAGTAACTCAGCGGGTCAGGCAACATCTCTGGAGAGAAGGAATGGGTGACGTTTCGGATCGAGACCCTTCTTCAGACTGAAGAAGGAACTCGACCCGAAAGGTCGCCCATTCCTTCTCTCCCGAGATGCTGCCTGACCCGCTGAGTTACTCCAGCATTTTGTGTCTACCTTCCATTTTAACCAGCATCTGCAGTTTTTTATCTACACATTATCTGAATGGTGTCAGATTAGGAAAAGGGGAAGTGCAATGCGACCTGGGTATCCTTATGCATCAGCCACTGAAAGTAAGCATGCAGGTACAGCAGGCAGTGAAGAAGGCTAATGACATGTTGGCCTTCATAACGAGAGGATTTGAGTAGAGGAGCAAAGAGGTCCTTCTGCAGTTGTACAGGGTCCAGGTGAGACCACACCTGGAGTATTGTGTGCAGTTTTGGTCGCCTATTTTGAGGAAGGACATTCTTGCTATTGAGCGAGTGGAGCATAGGTTTACTAGGTTAATTTCTGAGATGGTGGGACTATCTTATTATGAAAGAATGAAACGACTGGACTTGTATTCCCTGGTATTTAAAAGGATGAGAGGAGATCTTATAGAAACATATTAAATTATTAAGGGATTGGACGCTAGCTGCAGGAAACATGTTCCCGATGTTGGGGGAGTCCAGAACCAGGGGTCACAGCTTAAGGATAAGGGGGAAGTCTTTTAGGACCGAGATGAGAAAACATTTCTTCACACAGAGAGTGGTGAGTCTGTGGAATTCTCTGCCACAGAAGGTAGTTGAGGCCAGTTCATTGGCTATATTTAAGAGGGAGTTAGATGTGGCCCTTGTGGCTAAAGGGATCAGGGGGTATGGTGAGAAGGCAGGTACAGGTTACTGAGCTGGATGATCAGCCATGATCATATTGAATGGCGGTGCAGGCTCGAAGGGCCGAATGGCCTACTCCTGCACCTATTTTCTATGTTTCTATGTTTCTATGGCTGATCATCCATAATCAGTACCCCGTTCCTGCCTTCTCCCCATATCCCTTGATTCTTCTAGCCCAAAGAGCTCTATCTAACTCTTTGGGCTAAATTACATTGAATGGTGGTGTTGGCTCGAAGGGCCGAATGGCCTACTCCTGCACCTATTTTCTATGTTTCTATGTAACTGAACTATTTTGTGACCATACAGAATTAGAAGTTAGACAACTTTAACAGAAATACATTCTGTTTTGTATTCAGAATGTTGGTATCGAACAGAATTCCCAATACCATCAGCATTCACTGTGTAAGCATGTGTTGTCTGTGAAGAGCTTGCATGTTCTCTGTTCTCCCTGCGACTTTATGGGTTTCCTCTGGGTGCTCCAGTTCCCTCTCACATCCCAAAAACGCATCACTGGCAGGTTATTTTGCTGGTGAGTGGTAGAATGTGGGGGGAGTTGGGAGAATGTGGGAAGAATAAAAATTGGGAATAGTGTAGGATTAGTGTTAATGGGTGGTCAGCACAGACTTGGTGGGCCACAGGTCATGTTTCCGTGTCGAGTCCCCTTTTCTCTGTACACTGGCGAGGTTCCGTGCAGCAGACTAATAAAGGATATCCTGCAGGCCACTGACAATAGGGACTACATCACAAATAAAAACAGAAGATGCTGCAAACACTCAGCAGGTCAGGCACCATCTGTAAAGAGGGAAACATGTTGGGAAATGGGCCGTTTGGGTTTTGGCAATAACCTATTGTTCCAGCTTGTAAAAAACACTGCCTTAAATATATACTGAATGCACAGTAATTAAAATATTAGTTTAGTTTATTGTCATGTGTACTGATGTACAGTATACCTCAGGGCTTATTGTACAAGACTGTTTCCTAGGTTTATTTCCTTCAGCATGAGCTAAGATCAGAGCATTACCTGTGCTGACCTTGGAGGTTTACCTAGCTAGGACTGCAGAAGTCCAAGTTAGATTTTCATTCACTCCTTTAACTAAACCCCGTCCCTTTTGTCTTCGGCTCCTCTCCTTCGGCCGACTCCCCATTGACCTATTCTGAATCCACAGCATTTTACATTTAAAGATGTAATGTGGACCTTGCATCAACTGTTCCATGGACGTCATTGGGCTATTCACAAATACAGATCTTGGGTCGTCTGTTTCTGAAACCACGTTGGCTATTGTTCGAGGAGTAATTGAACTTGTAGTCCCTCAAGATAGACACGAAATGCTCGAGTAACTCAGCGGGTCAGGCAGCATCTCTGGAGAAAAGGAATAGGTGACATTTTGTGTTGAGGCCCTTCTTCAGCACGAGAATCAGGGGAGAGGGAAACTAGAGGTATAAAAAGGTACAGAACAAATCAGAGATGGCACCGATGGCCAAGGAGCCCACAGTGGTCCATTGTTAGCTGTGGAAGAGGGGATATCAGAGAGATACAAACAATGAAACTAGCAGGATGACCGGGGTGGGAGGAGGACGGAGAGGGAGGAATGCAAGTGTTACTTGAAATTAGAGAAATCAATCTTCATATCGCTGGGTTGTAAGTAACCCTTGAATATACTTTCCTACATGGTTGCTGGGCCCTTAAGAAAGGGCACCCTGGTCAAAAGTGATGCATACTCTTATCAAACAGCCATAGGTGGTCACCATGTGGAAGGGTTCCCGGACTACGCAGTATGTTCAGTAAGAAAGGAGCGCAAGAAAGGAAGAAATAAACATTTACAAGCAGAAAAACCGGAGAGGGAAAGGAATTTCTATAACCTATGGCCATACCTGAAAAGGTGGAGGGAAATTCAATAGAAACTTTCAAAGCATAAATAATCGAAAAAAAAAAAATTGCAGCGGTAGAGTGAAAGAAATCAAAGTTTCAAAGTGCTAGCCCAGGAACATCGGAGCAAATGGTCCGCTTCTGCTGCTCCACGAGTCAAACTTACTTGGGAAAAGGAATGGAAAAATGTGCTGACAAGAGATAATTAAATAATAGTCATGAGGTTCAGACCAGTAACCTCAATTAACAGTACAGCCTAAGATCCGGGCTGAGGCTGACAGCTCCTAATGCATATTAAGCTTAAAGTTTGATTTCCTGTGTAGGGCTGACTCCAGGCAAAATCTCAATGTGCAAATCACATGGTAAAATATGCTACCTTTAGCACTTTTCAATGCCACAAAGCGAAAGGTTTTCCAAAGTACTTTGGGTTGCTCTCAAGACTTTTCAGCAACCCAGCTGAAGGTAGCCAATTGGATTAAAAAATGACGAACAGGTCAAAGAGTAGTTGTTCAGTTGTTGACAGCACTGGGCCTGTATTCGCTGGAGTTTAGAAGGTTGAGGGGGGACCTCATTGAAACTTACAGAATAATGAAAGGCAAGGAGTGGATGTGTAAAGGATGTTTCCACTGGTGGGAGAGACGAGGGCCAGAGGTCATAGCTTCAGAAGTAAAGGGCGCTCTTTTAGAAAGGAGGTGAGGAGGAACTTCTTTAGACAGATGGTAGTTAATCTGTGGAACATTGCCACAGAGGGCAGTGGAGGCCAAGTCAATGGATATTTTTAAGGCAGAGATGGACAAATTCTCGATTAGAACGGATGTCAAGGGTTATGGGGAGAAGGCAGCATAATGGGATTAGGAGGCAGAGATCAGCCATGACTGAATGGCGGAGTAGACTCGATGGGCCGAATGGCCTAATTCTACTCCTATAACTTGTGAACTTGTTTCTCTGACTAGTGGAGTGTGGCAGGGGTCAGTGCTGTGGCCGCTGTTGTTTGTTATCTACATTAATAATTTGGAAGACAATGTAGTTAACATTGTTAACGTTAAAATATAGCAGACTGTGAGGAAGAATATCGAAGTTAACAACAGGATCTAGATCAGTCGGAAATGTGGGCCAAGGAATGGCAAGTGGAATTTAACTCTGACTATTGTGAGGTGTTAGTTTGTTATGACAAACCAGGGCAGGACAGACATACTAAATGGTAGAGTCCCAGAGAGTGTTGCAGAATGGAGACATCTGGGCGTGCAAATGCCTGGTTCCCTGAGAGTGGCGGTTGCGGTGGATGGAGAAGGCATTTGGCATACTTGCCTTCATTGAGTCGGGTATTGGACCCTAGTGTTGGCACATCTTGATATTTGGTGAGATAACGGTGAGATCGCACTTGCAATACTGGCTGCCCAGCTATGGGATGGATGTCATTAAGTTGGAAAGAGTGAAGTAGAGACTCACCAGGATGTCAACTGGACTTGCGGGCTTGAGTTATAGGGAGAGAGAGGTTGGAGAGGCTGGGACTTTTTTCTTTGCAGCATAGGAGGCTGAGGGGTGACCTGATTGAAGTATGCAAAATCATGAGAGACATGGATAAAGTAACAAATCACATTATCTCCACCCTCCCCTTCCCCTTGAGTAGAGGATTCTAAAACTAGAGGACATGGGCTTAAAGAGAAAGGGGAAAGATTAAAAAGGAATCTCAATGCAACTTTTTCACTCATAGGGTAGTTAATACCTGGAACGATCTGTCAGAGAAAGCTATAGAAGTCAATGAAATTACAACTTTCGAAAGATATCTGGACAGATATGTAAATAGGATGTGTTGAGGGCTATATGACAAATAAGGCAATGGGACTAATCCAGAATGCCAACTCTGGTTGAATGAAAGGAGCTCCATGGGGAAATGGGATTACTGAGAGCTGATAAAGGCTTAATGGCCTAAATGGGTTCCCCCTCTCTTGTATGCAAATGCGAGGAAACATCTGATAGAAACATCTAACCCCCAGCTGCCTATTTCCCAGCTGACACCCAGCGCTGCTCATCCATTACCCCTGGAGCTTGCTGACCCGACACCAGCTCCCGCTGTGAGGTCCCCACGCTGTGAGGTCCCCACGCTGGCTTTGAATCCCTTCATGCCATTGTCCATCCTTCCCCTCTCTCACATCTCATCCATCCCAACACACCTGCCAAATCCCTGGGCTATTCATCTCCTCGATATTCTTATCTCCGCTGGTGCTAATCGCATTTTCAGAGCTAATTAATCAATTCACTCCCTAAAACTCCGCAGTTTTCTCGAGGACATTCTCACTGCAACCCCAGTGACCTGATCAAAGTTGAAGTTACTTTTCTGTCATTCATTTTGCTGTCTGATCTTCTGAGCAGCACTTTGACATGCCACACTGAGATAACAGCACTGTATGAATGTAATGATTGCAGCAATATTAATAAACAGGGCAAAAGCTAAAGCTAATGCAGCGCTGATTATAATCTGCTCAAGTAATTATGAACACCATGAAGCCATACAAAAATGCTTTACAGAAATTACTGGAGATCATCTATGATGACTACAATCATTTATATTACTTTTATTTTGTCCTTGGGGAATTATAACATTTATTGGTGAAAAGCTTTCAACATTTTTCTTTGAAAAAGGTTTGTGCAGCTTGCTGCTGTTTTCTTCACGATGGAAGGCAGCTGTCACCGAGGTTCTCCAAAAAGAAAAGACCAGGGTGTCGGACAGAAATAGCTCTTTACCAAAATGCGGCGTGGGATCTTTGAAGCAAATCCTGCCGCACAGGATTGTTGACAGGGCAGGGTTGTTGCAACCATGCCCTAAAGCATCAGCTGGGACTGTGCACTCCCGCTATCAGATGTGGGATTCATGTGGGATGTGAGAATGCCAGCAGCCAGCTGCAGCTTGCATTCCGATTGCCCAAAGAGAGAGGAAGAGGTCGGAGAGTACTGGAGTGATGAAGGTAACCAGAGCATCTGAGGCAGACACGTTAACGAAGCACTGGCTTGGTAAAACTGATATTAACAAAGCAGTGTGACCATCAGAGGCAAATCAAGAGGAGATCTTGTACATTGATCCCATTAGCATTGAGCTGCACATTGGCTGTGCATTGCAACGTGGCTATTCTTTGCTCAGAGGTAAGTGCACTCCAGTTAGAGATGGTACCCATCGAATATGATGCCACAGTCACGGGGTGAGGGGGAGGGGGGTTGGAAGATAATACCCCAGACAGTAACTGCCCCTGTCAGCAGAGAGACTGTCCCTATCATGGGGGGTGGGGGTGACTGCACCTGTCTGGGGGGGGGAAGCGAAAAAAACTACAGCCTTGCCTAAAACACTGAGACGGTGAACAATTAAGAATATAATGGAGCTCCATGTCACGTAGTTCACCCTTCCTCACTGCAGGAGAGTCAGGCTTTGTACTGCGGGCACTAACCTCGAGAGTGATCCTCTTGATATCCATCCTGGGGTCCCCGGTCTGTCCACCACTCACACTGCGGCCACTCAGAGCCCCCACTGCTCAGTAAGAGGAGGATACAGGAAGTGATGTACTCACCCCACAAAGCGTTCCACCCCGGCAGAATCAGTGGCCAAACCAACACACACTAGCATGATATCCCAGAACACCCACACAATACTTCACACCCACAAGCACTTAGAACGCTGGCCAATATTCCAATTTTCAGATGAACACAAGTAAAATAAATACTCCAAACTGTTTGTTAATTTTGACATATATCCTGCTGTCTAACGTCAATAAATTAAAAGGTAAATCAGAGAACTTCAGCATCGCTGGTCAATAAAGTATGAGTCAATAAACTAAAGATAATTGGGAACTGCGTGCATGTTGTACATCTCTCCATCTCCCTTCTCATGATCTGCCTTTCAACAGCAGATTGTTTTTTTACCTTCACTCTCTCCCACCCACACAGTCACCGTCTCCCACCCACAGTGTCCCACTCTCTCCCACCCACAGTGTCCCACTCTCTCCCACCCGCAGTCAGCGTCTCCCACCCGCAGTCAGCGTCTCCCACCCGCACAGTCACCGTCTCCCACCCACAGTCACCGTCTCCCACCCAGTGTCCCACTCTCTCCCACCCACACAGACACCGTCTCCCACCCACACAGTAACCCGTCCCACTCTCTCAGACTCCTTCACAGTCAGCCTGACTCCCGCTCTGTCGCCCCATCCCATTCTCCCCCACTCTCTCCCACCCACACACAGTCACCCTGCCCCACTCTCTCCCACCACAATCTCCACTCTCTCCCACCCACACACAGTCACCCTGCCCCACTCTCTCCCACCGACACACAGTCACCCTGCCCCACTCTCTCCCACCACAATCTCCACTCTCTCCATCTCCCTCACTCAGTCAAACTCTCTTTGACTCCCTGACACATTCGCTCTGTCCCACTCTCTCCCACGCTCTATTTTTTTTTCTATTGGAACCTAATCAGATGTACAGCACTTTGGTCAACGTGGGTTGTTTTTAAATGTGCTATACAAATAAAATTGACTTGACTTGACTTGACACTCGCATTCAACCTGTCCCACTGTCTCTGACTCCCTAACACAGCTGCCTTGTCCCACTCTCTCCCACCCTCACACCGTCAGCCTATCCCACTCTCTCCCGCTCTCAGTCGCCCCATCCCACTCTCTCCCGCTCTGTCGCCCCATCCCACTCTCCCACCATACACACGAACCCTGTCCCACTCTCTCCCACCATACACACGAACCCTGTCCCACTCTCTCCCACCATACACACGAACCCTGTCCCACTCTCTCCTACATTTGCACACTCACCCTGTTCCACTCTTCCACCCAAACACAGTTTCCTGTTCCACTCCCTTCAATCCCCGCGTGGCCCCACTAGCTCCGCTATCACCCCGCTGTTCTCTTTAACACAGCCTTACCGTTCTGCATCTGTGTTGCTCACTGTTGTACTGCATTGACTGTCTCCTCATAGAGTCATCACCATGGAAACAGGCTCTTTGGCCCAACTTATACATGCTGACCATGATGCTCCATCTACTCTAGTCCTAACTGTCCATATTTTGCCCAAATCCAAACCTTTGCTGTCCATGTACACATCACAGTGTCTTCTAAATATTGTTATAGTATCAGCCTCAACTACCTCCTCTGGCAGATCGTTCCATATAACTACCACCCTCTGCAAGAAAAGATTTCCCCTCGGGTTCCTCTTAAATCTTTCCCCTCTCACTTTAAACCTATGTCCTTTGGTTCCTTACCCTACTCTGGGTAAAAGGCTCTGTGCATTCACTCTATCTATTACCCTTGTGATTTTATTCACCTCTATAAGATTACCCCCTCAGCCGACCGCGCTCCAAGGAATAAAGTCCTAGCCTGCCCAGGCTCTCCCGATAGCTCAGGCCCTCGAATCCTGGCAACACCCTCATCAATCTTCTCTGCACTCTTTCCATCTCAACATAACCTTCCAACTTCTATACTCAATACCCTGATTATTGAAGGCCAACATACGAAAGGCTTCTTGATTGCCCTGTCCAACTGCGACGCCACTTTCAGGGTAACTATGCAGCTTCACTCCATGATAACCCTGCTCTGCACACCTGTGCAAAACTCGCATTAAACACCATCAACTATTCCTCAACCCACTAACCCAGCTGAACAAGATCATGCTGTCATTTTCAGTAATCATCTTTGCTATTTAAGATACCACCCACTTTCGTGTCATCTGCAAACTTACTGATCGAACCTCGTACATTCTCATCTGAATCATTGATACAAACCACAAACAGCAACGGGCCCAGCACTGATCCGTTGAACATTAAGAAATGTTATCAATCCCTGAGTCCAACAGCTAGCCCTCCAGCCTCCTCCTCACAACCCCCCTGGCCCAACCAATGTGCCTTGAGATGGTTACTCAGGTGAGTGGGAGAGGCCAGGACAATCTCCACTCACACATCTCACCTGGATGCCACTAACAGGTGAGAAAAATCTGCCCAGGCCAGCTTAGCTTACTGTCGAAGATTTTTAATGAAGTAAATGTCTCTGACATTCATTGATATTTAAAACTAAAACAAGATTTTAAATTAGAAAATTAGTTTTATATTAAACTGCTTATATAATTGATCATGTTAGAAGAAGACACAACTTTTGTTAAGAAGTGCAAGTTGACTTTTTTCTACCCTCGCAGCTCCAATGACCAGACAACCTCAGGATGCTCTGGTTTAGTCCCACTTCCCAATGGCTCACTGATCGGTTAATTGGTGGCAGAAGATTATCCCTAGCATTGGAGAATCATGGGGTGTTGTTCAGTGTCCGAGGCAATCTAGGTCCCAGGGAAATGAGAGAGGCGAGTGGGGGGGTCAATGGGATCGGTGAGAATATTCTGAAAGCCAGCGTGGATTTGATGGGCTGGACAGCCTTCTTCTATATTGGAGGAAAATATGAGTTCTAACTCAATGCATGATCTGACAGACGTCCCAAAAGGAACTGCTGTGTAATTCCAGAGAGCCCCTGGTCCTCAGTGCAGAGTCCAGCTGTGCTCCACAGCTGGAAGATCTCCAACGTACAGTGCTCAGAATGATCAGGAGCTCTGCATTCACAGGATAGCCGGCAAAACCCAGCGGGATCTGCTCCTCACAATTCCAGGTGTGGAGGCATCTGTGCTCCATCCTTTAACTTTTCCCTGGGTGCTATTATTGCACCTGGCAAAGCAGTAAAATGATTCACATTCCTGAAGCATTGCAAGCAATGTTTCCATGTGCAACCACTGTCCCAAACTCTACACTCTAAACTCCATGCCTCCAACATTACTGTCCCCCTCTATACACCCAATCCATATCCTTCCCACTTCCTTATTTTCAGAACCATCACTTCCTGGTGCCATCTAATCTCTTTCCGTTCCATCTTTCCCAGTCATAGTATACAGCACAAAAATAAACCCTCCGGCCCACTGCACTTGTACCTACTCACAGTAATCCCATATACCCACATTTGATCTGTAAACCTCCATGCCTTGGCAGTTCAAATATTAGTGTAGAAACTTTATAAGTGCTGAATCACTCTGAAATTTATTTCCCCCACCCCTCCTCTACAAACCAATTCATCTCCTGCCAGTGTATATTTGGCAGTTCGTTTCCCGCACCAGTATGCAGGTAAGTATGATGTTGTGTCAACATAATCCTATTACTACATACACATTACTGGTGAAATTATCAAAAGCTGTTTTTTCCAAATTAACTCCAACCGACAATGACAAATGTTGCGTAAAATGTTAAATGATAAAGTGTGGGGTTTTCATGCTCTTCAAAATGCGTGGATTTCCCCTGCGTGTGATCTATTTACTCCCACATCCCAAAGACATGTGGGTTTGGTAAGTTCATTGATCATTGTAGATTGCCACCTTGTGTGTGGATGACTGGAAGAGTATGGATTGGAAGGGGAGGGGGGGGGGGAGGTTGTAGATGAGAACGTGGATAGAATATGATGGGTTAAGGTAGGGCAAGGGTAAAGATGGGTAGATGATCGCTGGCGTGGACACGGTGGACCACAGTGCTTGTTTCCAAGTTGTATCTCCCTGTGATTCTAAAATGAAGTGCAAAGTGGTTGAATTTCAAACCTTAAGGCAAGACATTATTTCAGCATTCCACAATAATTATCAATTAAATAAAAGTCAGCCTTAATATCTGTTACCACAACTTGATTCAGCTAAACATAAGCCACTGAGCTATCTACCATAGCAACGCACGTCTTAGACAGTATGTTGGGGGCGATAGTAAACATTCATGTTATTTACGAGCTGTGAATGTGAATAACTGGAAGATTAATGAGAAATGATGGAATAATGAAATAAAGCCAGTCAGAAATATAAAAATGGATAGCAAAAGTTTCATCAATATTTTCAAAAGAGTAATCAGTGAGTGGTGGAGTTTTTGAAAGCATATCTGGGAAAATAAAAATTGAAAATAAAATGGTAAATTAATTAAGCGATTATTTTGTAAGAACCTTCACTTTAAAAGGCACAAGTAATGTTCCAAAAATAGCCGTGAATAGAGAACTGGGAGGGATTGAGAATATTGGAAATAAGGCTGTCATCATGGAAGTCGTTCTGAGGCAAGGAACTGCAGGTGCTGTTTACATAAAAGAAAACAAAGTACTGGAGTAACTCAGTGGGTCAGATAGTCTGAAGAAAGGTCATGTGGGTTTGGTAAGTTCATTGACCATTGTAGATTGCCACCTTATGTGTGGATGACTGGAAGAGTATGGGTTGGAAGGGAGGGGGGCGACCCGAAACATCACCTATCCCTGCTCTCCAGAGATGCTGCCTGACCTGTTGAGTTACTCCAGCACTTTGTGTCCTTTCGGCCCTGATCCCGTTGTTGAAGCTGCAGGTGGATGTCTCCAGGTCCCAATGGATTTCATTCAAGAATCTTGAAGCAAGAGGCTCTTAACATGGTTGGTACAGTAGTTTTAATTTGATAATATTTCCTGGATTTTGGGAAGGTTCCATCACATTTGTAATGTTTATTCAGAAAGGCACGAAACTGAAGGCCTGTTTGCTTAACATCTATTGTATGGAAAATGTCAGAAGCAATTGTCAAAAGCAAAAGCAAGGTAATAAGGTTATAAAGTCATAAGTGATAGGAGTAGAATTAGACCATTCGCCCATTGTCTATTCCACCATTCAAACATGGCTGATCTATCTCTCCTTCCTAACCCCATTCTCCTGCCTTTCCCCATAACCTCTGACACTTACACTAATCAAAAATATAATTATCTCTGCCTTAATAATATCCACTGACTTGGCCTCTGCAGCCTTCTGTGGCAAAGAATTCCACAGATTCACCACCCTCTGACTAAATAAATTTATCTTCATCTTCCTAAAAGAACGTCCTATAATTCTAAGGCTATGACCTCTAGGCCTAGACTTCCACTAGTGGAAACATTCTCTCCACATCCACTCTATCCAAGCCTTTCACTATTCTTACAAACATAGGAAAAAGTAAGAAAAATCAAGCAGAGAAAACGGCTTTCTGATCACACACTATGCAGAGATGGGAACTGTTGGTGGCTACAATGGGATATAGACAAAGGCGGCCACTGCATTGGAAGCCATTGGACAAGGTTTACCAGACGAATACCTGGAATGGTGGGTTACATTATGGAAAAAGATCAAGCAAGCAAGATACAAGATCCTGTGAGGCCTCAACAGTGGCTGCAAAGAGGATGTTTCAATGAAGCAGAATCTTGAACTGGAGGTCACTGTTTAAAATTGAGATCAAAGTGAAGTTTGCAGATCAGAAGAGAAAACAGTACACACTGACAGTTACTCACTACACAGTAGCAGTATTCGGCCCTTTGTTTCCCACAAGCTCCTAGTAGAACAATACCATCAATCCCAATCCAATTCCTTCTTTCGGAAATGGATTTTTAGCACAATTTTATCACAGGCCCCCTCTTGCGTTACTTTTCAGCATGAAAGGGTAATTTACAGCGATCAATGGGGATGCAGGAGGAAACCGGTGTACCCAGAGGAAATGAACATGATCACGGGTGTGCAATCTCCACACAGATAGCACCGGAAGTGAGAATGGATCTCAGGTTGCTGGAGCTGAGAGACAACTGTTGTTGGACGAATAATGCCTACTGATCAGTCGGAGTGCAGGTTCGATCTTGACTAGGGGTGCTTGTCTGTACGGAGTTTGTACGTTCTTCCCATGACCTGTGTGGGTTTTTCTCCAGGATCTCCAGTTTCCTCCCACACTCCACAGACGTACAGGCTTGTAGGTTAATTGGGTTGGTATAATTGCAATTGTAAAATTATCCCTGGTGTGTGTAGGATAGTGTGGATGTGCAGGGATCGCTGGTCGGTGCGGATTCAGTAGGCCGAAGGGCCTGTTTCCGTGCTATATTCTAAACTAAACTAAAGGTGGTTGGATAAAGGCCAGAGATGAAAAAACAATGAGACAAGAGGGTTGAACAGTTGTAAACTAAACTAAACCACAGGAGTGAGATTGAAAACCTGATTGAATGGTGCCAGAAGAACAATGTTGCTCTCAGCATCAGCAAGGTAAGGAGCTGATTGTTGACCTCAGGAGAGGAAAGCCAATGATCCATGAACCTGTCTTCATCGATGGGAAAGTGGTCAACAAGATCCTTGACGTTCAAATTTCTGAATATGTGTCTTGTGCCCAGCACATTGATGCATTCATAAAGAAAGTCTATCACTGCCTCTATTTCTTTATATGATTAAGGAGACTCAGTATGTCGACGAACACTCCTTTGAACTGACACAGGTGGAGCGTAAAACTGACTTGTTGCATCACGGCCTGGCTCAACAACTCAAACACTCAGGAACGAAGGAGAATTCAGAGGGTGGTGGACACAGTCCAGTACATCATAAGTACTAACCTCCCCACCTGCAAAGAGATCTGGAGGAGGCGCTGACAGAAAAAGGCATCCAATATCAACAAAGATCCGCAGCACCCGAGCCACGCTCTCACTTCACTCCAGCCATCAGGAAGAAGGCACAGGAGCCTGAAAAAAGGTGACCAGCAGCTTCAAGAATTGATTCTTTCCTGCAACGAACACTAAACAGTACTAACCTCAGCAATTGTGAACTTTTATCAAAACATAGAAAATAGGTGTAGGAGAAGGCCATTCGGCTCTTCGAGCTATTCATTGTGATCATGGCTGATCATCCACAATCAATAACCCGTGCCTGCCTTCTCCCCATATCCCTTGATTCCACTAGCTCCCAGAGCTCTATCTAACTCTCTTTTAAATTCATCCAGTGAATTGGTCTCCGCTGCCTTCTGCGGCAGAGAATTCCACAAATTCATAACTCTCTGGGTGAAAAAGTTTCTTCTCACCTCAGTTTTAAATGGCCTCCCCTTTAGTCTTAGACTGTGGCCCCTGGTTCTGGACTCCCCCAACATTATGTGCCGACAACAGAACAAATAAATTATTTCTTGTAGCAGCTTAACAGACCTGTGTGACTTTGATTTTCTGCACTAATATTACAGCTATTAATTTCTTGAATTTTATATTTATCCGTATGCATTGCATTTATGGGCCTGTTAAGCTGCAACAAGAATTTAATTGCTCTGTTGTCGGTACATATGACAATGAAATATTCATGGTTCTTTACTCCTACTACCATTGCTCATGATGTTTGTGGTGTTACAGGTCTGAAGAGCTAATTGCCACACAGTTAGGAAACTCTCCCTGTAAGCATTTTGCATGGGACAATTAGAATATGGTTGAAGCAAGTTACAATGTAGATTGAAATGTTTGGAGAATCCCTTTATTACAGTGAGTGATAGGCTCACCTCCCCCCCCTCCCACCCCCTCCTTTATAATTTAAAGTCTATAAAGTGAAAAATTCCTTGCTGTATGTCACGTTGTCCCAAAGATATCATTGGTTTGAATCCTTGCTTCAGTAGCTGGAAGTCAGAGACGAAGGCTAACAACTGTTGATAATTAAAACAAAATGCAGATACTGGAAATCTAAAATAGAATCAGAATACACTGCGGAACTTGCACTATTATTTCTGCACTTTCGCTGTAGCTGTAATACTATGTTCTGCACAGTTTAGTTTCTCCTTTGCACCACCTGATATGCTCATGCATGGTGTGATTCCCGGATAACATGCAAAACTTAATTTTTCACTCCATTTCGCATGACAATAATAAATCACTGCAATAAGATGAAAATCTGAATTTCTATTGTATTATTTTGTATTTAGTGTTGCAGAAAAAACCTTCAAATCTTTAACCTTTCATTATGAAGGTCCAAAGTTCCCATCTGCTTTATAAGGACATCCCTAATACCTATGCCCAATTAAAGCAGCTTAGCCTGGCTCAAGACTACCGAGCAGTGGCACTAATGTCTATGGTGAAGATAGACACAAAATTCTGGAGTAACTCAGCTGAACAGGCAGCATCTCTGGAGAGAAGGAATGGGTGACGTTTCAGGACGAGACCCTTCTTCAGACTTCAGTCTATGGTGAAGAAGTGCTTTGAGAAGTTGGTTAATGCATATTGACTGTCTTAACAAGGATCTGGACCCATTACAATTTGTCTACCACCACAGAACATCAGGGGATGCGATCTCCCTGACTCTCCACTCTGCACTGGATCATTTACAGGATAAGAATATGTAAGTCAGGCTGTTGTTCATTTACTACATCTCAGTGTCCAACACAATCACCCCATCCAAACATATCATTAAATGGACTTTAGTTTTGCGCTATTATGGTCTGATTACTGATTATTAATTTATTGTATTATTCATTATTTATCTGTGTGTTTTCTGTTAATAGGCCTGTAAAGCTGCAGCAAGTGTGAATTTAATTGTGTTGTTACTGGTACATAGGGCGATTAGGCAATCTTGACTCTAGATTTGGCGTTACTCCTCAGCAATCTGCAGATGCTGGAATCTTAAGCAAGCAAAAACAGCTGGAGGAACTCGAGGACCATCTGTGGAAGGAGAAGAAACTAACGTTTCCATTTGAAAACCCTTCATTAGAACTGGGAAAACAAGCATTGAAGCTATGATTCACTTGTACTTCTTCCAGTCTGGTGCAGTGCGTTCAATGCTCTTGGTGTGGTTGCCTCTCCATTAGCAAAATCAAATGCAGATTGGGGGACCTTTTTGTGGAATATCCTGAGCTCCACTGACCTGTGAGTTTAATTCTCTGAGCTATTCCACAACTCTGTAGTGTCTTTTGCTGCTCTTTAGCAAAGAGATAATGACTAGTTTAGTTTAGGGATACAGTACGGAAACAGGCCATTCGGCCCTCCGAGTCCACGCCGACCAGCGATCCCCGGACACTAATGTTATCCTACGTACACCAGGGACAATTTACAATTATACCAAACTAATTAACCTACAAACTTTGGAGTGTGGGAGGAAACCGGAGAAAACCAACACAGGTCACAGGGAGAACGTACGAACTCCGTACAGACAAGAACCCTTAGCCAGGATCGAACCCGGGTCGAAGGCGTTGTAAGGCAGCAACCCTACTGCTGCGCCACCGTGCCGACTAAATAACCTGCTTTGAGTAATTTTAGTTGAGGGTTAAATATTTGCCAGGGCTCAGGAGAGAAACATATTAGCTCAATGCAATCTCTCACTTCCATCCAATGTCAAGACACCACTCCTGGGTAGAAGATAAACGGCCACAGAATGAACACCCACTAATTATAAAGAAAATGAGAGGCTTCCTCCCCGAAGATCATCAAAGATGTGTCTCTGAAACATAACGTTTTCCTTATTCACAAGCAGGCTATTTAGCGGTATAAGGGTTCTTGAGATGTATCTGGATACTAATCAAAGGTTGACAAGGAAAAGATACTCAAGGCATGTCCTATTGACAACTCTGCAGACACCAGGTTAGGTCACATTTAAAGGTGCTGATATCGACCCCAATTAACTTTACATTTTGTTTTGACGCTCTCAGGAATCTACAGATAAGTTTATAAGTGATAGGAGCAGAAAGAGGCCATTCGGCCCATCAAGTCTACTCCGCCATTCAATCATGGCTAATCTATCTCTCCCTCCTAACCCCATTCTCCCGCCTTCTCAGTTTGTGTGTTCTCCCTGGAACCACATGGGTTCCTCCAAGTGGTCTGGTTTTCTCTGGCATCCGAAAGGTAATGCAAGTTGGTTGATTAAATGGCCACTGTAAATTACACCTGGTGTGGTTGAATCTGCAGGGAGTTGATGAGAAATTGAGGAGAATGACGTTAAAAAAATCAAATTTGTGTACTTGATGGTCAGCCAAAGGTCTTGTTTCCATGGCGTACGATGTAGTGAATTGAGCAACCTTTCTTTATGCTGTAGGTCTCTGCATCCATAACACTTTGTGCAGGAGGTCATTTGCTTTGCTGTCGTGAATGCAAGTCCGCAGACTTGGCAAGCGCAGCAGGAATTGTGACAAATTGCCCGATCTACATCCATTCAAGTGTGGAATGAAAAAAGACTCTGTTTGATCCATCAAATCCATTCCTTCTACGGACCGTGAACAATCCACTCAATCACTTTACTCAAGCTGTTCAATCTTCTGAAAAATGGCTGTGTAACTTTCCATCTAATCCTTCCCATACAAAACTAAATTAAGCAGCACTCCAGTTTGGTGCCAAGCCTCACAACAACTATTTGTTTTTATTTAATGCTTTTAACTTGTTATATTTCCCATGGTGTGATAAGAAGCAATGGTGATTAAAATTTAATGCCAAACTACGTTGGGGAGAGATTAGACCAGGAGCACTAGAGCCTGATCAAAAATATGTTTCATTGAGAGAATTAAAGAAGGAAAGAACAGAAGATATAATGAGGTTCAGGCAGGAAACGACAGAGTTTAATGTATAGCAAGTCTGGTGAATGAATCCCACCAGATTGGTGCAACTATATTCCCTAGAGACCCAACAAATTCAGAGCCATTCGTGCACAGCATTCGATCCTCTCCTGCTTAACGTCCATTTAGATATCTCAACTGTGAGAGAAATGAGTTTTTGCGCAAGTTCTTTTTAAACGGGCTAACTAATTCCATGCTACTTGCGTGGGAGTTTACATTAAATGTTGCATGGTGCAGGTAGAGTTGGCTGGAATCCAGGTGAGCTATTCATTTTTGCATGAGTAAATTCATTGTCTGAGTCAATTATAATTGCAGATCATGTCCCCTTTGGCCTGTGTAGGAAGGAACTGCAGATGCTAGTTTACACTGAAGATAGACACAAAATGCTGGAATAACTCAGCGGGACAGGCAGCATCTCTGGAGAGAAGGAATGGGTGACATTTCGGGTCGAGACCCTTCTTCAGACTGACCTCAAATAGGGTCTTGACCCAAAATGTCACCCATTCCTTCTATCCAGAGATGTTGCCTGTCTGCTAAGTTTCTCCAGCATTTTGTGTTTATCCCCCTTTGACCTGCTTATTCTCCATTCACTAAGTCCCATCACTTAAACAGACCCAAATTCCCAAATCACACTTTTTTTAAAAAGAAAGGTTTTTAAATTGCATACAAAGTAATTTTTCAATCTGTCGGCCCAAGTAATTTAATGCTTCGTACAAACGGAAAAATCAAGTTATTGAAACCGAAATCAACTTTTCTATTTAAATGGGTTTATGAAATTCATGAACGAACAGGAAAGTGCTAAATGTAAATCCGTCAAGTCATAATCACGTCCAGAAAAATGCACTTATTCAGCTTTAACCAATTTTGATCCATTTCCCTCCTAATAGTATACACATTTCCAGCTGTTTGTGGTTTGATTTTGATGAAAAATGTTTCATGATGCTGACAATGGTGCATTATTCATGGTTCAAGAAGTTGACCCAGAGAATCAAATCTTGTCAAGAAAACAAATTGCAGGGCTATTCGCCACCAACTTTGTGTGGATGACACAGTGTGGCAGCGGGTAGTGCTGCTGTCTTTCTGCTCCAGAGACTCAGTTCCATTTAGAATGAGAAAATAACTCCAGATGCTGGTACAAATCGAAGGTATTTACCTTCAGTCTGAAGAAGTGTCTCGACCCGAAACGTTACCCATTCCTTCTCTCCTGAGATGCTGCCTGACCTGCTGAGTTACTCCAGCATTTTGTGAATAAACAGTTCCATTTAGACCTCAGTTAGTTTAGTTTAGTTTAGAGATAAAGCACGGAAACAGGCCCTTTGGCCCAGCGTCCGCACCGACCAGCGACCCCGCACACTAACACTATTCCACACACACATCAGGGATAATTTAGATTTTTACCAAGCCAATTAACCATCAGGCCTGTGCGTCTTTGGAGTGTGGGAAGAAACCAAAGATCTCAGGGAAAACCCACGCGGTTGCGGGGAGAACGTACAAACCTCGTGTAAACAAGCACCCATAGACAGGATCGAACCCGGGTCTCTGGCGCTGTAAGGCAGTAGCTCTACTGCTACGCCACCATGCCTCCCACAATTGTTGTCTGTGTGGACCATGCATGTTAACCCTGATGCTCCGATTTCCTTCCACATCCCAATGATGTGATGATAGGTTAACTAGTTATGGTAAATGATCCTTAGTGCAGGTAAGTGACCAAAGAATTAACGGAGAGCGGGTGAGTCTACAAGAGAGAATATGGTGCACAGGTACAGGGAAATGAGGAGAGGGAATGGGACTGTTGGGATTCCTCAACTTGGAGCTGGCATGGACTCAATGGGTTGTATGGTCTCTCTTTCTGTGCAGTAATAGTTTGATGGAATTTGTTAGAGACTTGGATTTCCAACAGGGATCCCATTTATCAAACTTGCTGGATATTTCCTTTAAAATTGCCATTAATATGGGGGCACGAGGAAAAGCAACTGATGTTAGTGCCAACTGTTCTACTGTGGCAGTAGTCTGTGATTTGGTGCATGTTCGTGATGGTTGGGTATGAAAGTGCTCTGCTTCGTTCAGACATCTGCCTTTGATTTGGGAAAGGCTTAATTATTGTGCAGATCTGCCAGACTGCCTTTTCTTGGCCTGAATCCAAGTTATCAAATGTTCCAAAAAAAACGGAGGAAATGTTTGGCTTCCCATCACTTCATGTGTAATTTTTGGTTTAAATGAAGATTCCTGCGATGTGACGTTTGAAACCTTTGTGAAACAAGACAGGCTGAATGAACGGGCTTGCCCTCATTGGGAGTGGCATCAAGTATAAAGAAGACGGCAATACAGAGTGCTGGAGTAGCTCAGTGGCTCAGGCAGCATCTCAGGAGGAAATGAATAGGTGACATTTTGCGTTGGGATCCTTCTTCACATTGATTGTGGGGAGGGGGAGGGGGGGGGGGGAGGGGAAGGGAAAGAAAACTGGAACTGGAACAGGACATCCCATGCACAAAGGGGAAAATTGACCCAATCTTCTCTCCAAACATTTAAGGGATGGCTAATGCTGTAAACACAAAATTGGAATTCTTCAAACGATGCGAATGATGGGAATGTGGGGGGAATATGAAAAAGGGGATTAATGTAGGATGTGTAAATACGTGGTTGATGATTGGTATGGCCCTCGTGGGCCAAGGGGCTGTTATTTTCCTGCTGTATCTCTCTCCAACTCTAGGTTGTGATCTGGGCTGTGGAGCTTGCATGCTCGAGATGGGGAAATAAAAGCTGAGAAAATAATTGTGAACAGCAGTCAGTGGTCCAAATCCAAGATGGCAGCGGTGGGGGATGCAGGGATAAGCAGATTGGGGTTTGACCTCCCATGACCTTAACAATGTTCTCGACATTATGAGGTTGGCTGCGAGAGGCACCCCTGATGCACGAAGACCGAGCAGCCCCTGCAGCAGCAGCCCTCGATTAGATCAAAGTAGTCAAGTGCTTGGATGGGATGCAGCCTATAGCGGCGAGGAATGATGGAGGACACCAACTATTTTGCTTGGCCAGACCGACCCTGCAGAGCCAGCAGGACAACAGGCCTTTGTGGCCACGTTTGTTTGTTTGTTTTCACTTGCCTATTTTTCTTTCTTCTTTCTTTTTTTTCTTCTATGTTTCTATGTTCAGAACTCTACATTTATAACAAATTGGACTTGAATCATGAAAATTGGCACCAAAATATGGCGACTATTGAATGCTGTCAGTGCCACTATTCCTATACATTTGTACATAACTAAAATTGTGCTTTTGTACAGCAATACCTTTATTGAACTCTATGCAAAAATAGGAATTTCCCAGTACCTCGGTACGTGTGACCATAACTGAACCATTGTAATGGGAGCTAACACCTCAGTCAGATTCAAGCGGCATGAAATGCACAGTGGCAGGCAGCAAGATTTCAATGAATGTCTCCTCTTGTTTGGATGCCAGCATTTTAATGAATATTTTAGTTATAATTAAGAACTTGAAAATAAAAATAAAAACTATAGATGCTGGAAAGCTGTAATAAAAACAGAAGACACTGGCTAGCATAGATAGAGTGATTGCATACAGTCCTTTTTCCCAAGTTGGGGAATCAAGAACTGGGAGCCTTAGGCTTAAGGTGAGAGTGGAATTAACGTGAACCCAAGGTGAAATGTTTCCATGTTGCGTGTGGTGGGTATTACGAGCACGCTGCCAGAGGAGATAGCTGAGGCAGGTACAATAACACCATTTAAAAGACATTTGGACGGATAGGAATGGTTTATAGAAAATGGGGCAAATGAGATTAGCTTAGAAAGGCATCTTGGTCAGCAAGGACGAGTTGGGCCGAAGGGCCTGCTACATTGCTGTAACTCTACGCTGGAAATACTGAGCTGGTCAGGCAGCCTCTGAGGAGAGAGAGAAGCAGTCAATGTTTCAGATCAAAGACAGCCCTGACAGAGGTTTACGATGAGATATATTCGCTCTGCTTCTGGTAATTAAGAGCCCGTTTTCCCCCTCTTCCCCAGCCCTATTTCCTCACTTCTGTTCCACCTGCCTGTCGCCCTCTACCCAGCCACTGATTCTCTGCTGTCTGAAACACCTCATTTAAACTATCTCTACACTTCTGTTGTGTCAAAATCAAGTAAAGCACAAATTGCTTTCAATACAGTCACCTATGAACTGTGAAACTAATACGAACTCAAACAGTTGGTATGTCCCAAAGGTGCATGAAATCCAATATTCACTCACTGAATCCACCCAGACTGGAAAGGCAGATATATATTTTAGCTGATTCTCTGTGACATAGAGATTGCACAGAAAGAAGGGGGCTCTGTGCACCTAGTGATTTCAATGGGGAAGGCAATCTTAAAATTCTATCCGAGGAACAATCAGACTGCAGCACTTCCAAATGTTTGACGCATCTATTAATTTTGGCATCCTGCACGTTCATTTCAGTGTGATTTTCTGTAACCTTTGAATGCCGTCACTTATTGAAGTACGTTGCAGTATTGACATCCCGCAATTGCAGCACGAGCTGAAGGAAGTGCCTGGGAGAACTTCCTGCAACATTAACCATCTGAAACCTCTGGTGTCGCTGGCTCTCCTTCCACCAATTCTAGGAAGCTCCATATATGGAGCAAGGACACCTCAATCAACTCTGGCACCAGGAGGCACAGTTTGAGAAAAAATAGGCGCTTAAGAATGAAAAAAAAAGGATTCCCCCCCCCCCCCCCCCCCCCCGCACTCAGAGGGTGGTGAATCTTTGGAAGTCTCTCCGTCAGTGGCTGTGCAGGCTCATTTGTAGAGTTCACTTGAAACAGATATCGATGAGTCCTTGGACATTGAGAGATAGTTGAGAGATATAGGAAAGCAGCCCTGCGGAAGATCTGGCATGGTCTTGACAACTGGCAGACCAGGTTCAAAAGGGGTAAAACAACCTACCCCTGTCTCCAGCTCACTTGCTGTTCATTAGGTGCCACATCCATTCCACTTCCAAAGAAAGAGAAAGCCTTTCTCAAAAAACAAGGGCGGCACAGTGGCGCAGCGGCAGAGTTGCTGCCTTACAGCGAATGCAGCGCCGGAGACCCGGATTCGATCCCGACTACAGGTGCTGTCTGTACGGAGTTTGTACGTTCTCCCCAGGACCTGCGTGGGTTTTCTCCGAGATCTTCGGTTTCCTCCCACACTCCAAAGCCCTAGGTTAATTAGCTTGTTAAATGTAAAAATTGTCCCTTGTGAGTGTAGGATAGAGTTAATGTGCGGGGATCGCTGGGCGGTGCGGACTCGGTGGGCTGAAGGGCCTGTTTCCCCACTGTTTCTCTAAATTAAACTAAACTAAAGGTTGATCCCAACTTTCCTCTCAGTTTCAGAGGGGGGGATTGGACATCAAATGCAAAAGTGGGAAGTTCTCAACAATCTGAGCGTTACAAGAGTTTACACATCATACAAATCCAAAAAATGTACAATACAAGTGTCATGCAAGATTTTAATGCATGCCAAGCCTCTTATTTGCATGTATTTTAATGAATATATCAATGATCATGCAACACTGGACGTGTAAATAAATCCAACACTCAACACTTCAATGCAACACACTTAAGTTAGGGTCATCACTTCTGCCCTAATTCCCCAACTCATACTCCAGTCAACAAGTCAACGCTGAGAGTGGAGGAGGGCAACACTCAAACTCATTCAATTTTGATGTGAATTCCTAGCCATTCAGTTCACATCTGGGACTAAAGCCCTGGTTCAAACAATGATTTCTACTCAGAAATAAACGTGGATAGTACCGTAATCCAGCAATGACTATAAAATAAGAATTAAAATCTTGACTGGCACAGTTACGACGTGGAGGCAGAGAAGCTAGGATCTTGCTGCAATGAAACTCCAATGATCCAGCATCCAGACATTAGTGGTTCTAGACTAACAGATTTGTTGGGACTATTGGATGATATGACCAAACACCAACACATTTTTAATTCACCATTTTGTAGAAATCACATTGAGTACCTGGGGATATTAAAGGGAAACAAGACCTTGCCCAGTTTGAAGAGAAAGGAGTCTCCAATGAGTTGAAACCAGGCTTTGAGGAGGTCGGGGCCGTGGGAGGGAGGTGGGATGTTTTACTGTACAGCATCTCTTGTTCAAAGACAATGAATGAACATGGTGCAGTCTCTAATCATTCAAATGGAGAACAGAAACGTTTTAAATTTGTTTCCAGACTTGGTACCATGAAAAGTGGTGGTTTTACAATGGGAATTTTAACCACATATTAAAATTGTTATTTTGCATTAGGATTTAATCATGTGGGTGCTTGATCTAATTATTTCATGTCTCTGATATCATATACAGTTTGATGGCACGTCCAAAGCAATACTTACAGATCACAACAAATAATAAAGAACATGTGACCTAGAGTCAACATATTTATTTTCGATAACAGAGCTTGTAGGTGGCTGGTGGAGTTCAAATTGAATAAACCCAAAACAATCTGTGTAAGAACAAGCATCTAAAGATCAAAACAGGTGATGAACTGCAGTGCAGGTGCAGCTTTAAACAGATAAAGAACTAGGATGCAAAATAGGCTGCTGATGAGCTTCAAGGTGGTTTCTTCTTGTAGCACTGACCAATTTTATCCCTAATATTTATAAAGCTGAAGTAGGTTTGAGAGCTTCTACTTTGGCATAAAAACAGCCTTAGAGTCAATCTCCCATTGCAGAGACACCTAGTCATAGTGAAAATCACCAAAGCTATCGACTGGTCCAAGAGAACATGTTACAAATTGCTCACGCATTGCAGAGAATCTACTACATCACAGCATAATAAAGGCTACTGAATACAGAGCTTTGACCATATTATAGGTGGCACAAATAGCACTGTCTTCCATACACAGATGAACAACTATGTCCTACAGTGACATCTACTCATTGATATACAACAGGTCTCACTGGGTTATGAATGGTCTGATTTACAAAAACCTGGCTTTACACAAAATCCTTACATTTTTAAAGAATTTGTCAAGCTAATTAAATGCTTCTGTTTCATTAGTATTCAAACAGCATATTTTCTATCAGTTTAATTATGGCTAGCATAAAGGTGATTATTCAATGAAATGAAAGAATTCTAGCAAATGTACATCGTGCATGTACGTGTGTAGCAAAAGAAAATGGATGTTTGTGACTAACAAGGGAATCAGCTTGCAGACGGTGCTCAGGAATCACAGATGTTGCTGATGTCACATCCGTCTCACTGAAGCCACCACCACTTGGCTCTCTTCAGGCATGTTGTGTCAACTCTTTCCCAGCAGTTGAGCTTGCTTCATATAGTCATGGATTTATGCAGCACAGAAACAGGCCCTTCATCCCAACTCGTCCACACGAACCAAAATGTATATTTGAGCTGGATCCATTTGTTCCGAGCTGGTCCGATTTGCTTCAGGTACTGTCTATATTGAATTTATAATTTGCCTCCCTATCCTCTAGGGCACCTTTCATTCAGCAATTTGTGCCAACCTTTCTGCATCTCCAAATTATTTTGGGATTGCCCTATCTACTCAGTCTCAATGATATCTCACGTCCAGCACAGGGATCTCTCCCTTTATTGCATTACTTCAACTACTCTTGTTCTACCAGATTTAGTTTTCCAGTTGTGTCCACAGTTTTCAAAGTATGGCATTTCTGCAAGAGTGTTACTTGTCATGGAGTGTGTGTGGCTGTTGTTAGGGAAACTTTTACTTGCAAAGTAAGGCTCCGAGTCCATGCTTCACAGCAAGGCCTGCTCTGTCTTGCATGAGCGGCTCCATCAGTACGTTAGCTTCTCCCTTTGATACAGGGTGGTGTGGGGATGTGCGGTGATCTTTGATCCTATTTTGTTTCACACACAGCTCAAAGTGCAATCAGTGATGGTGGGATCATATCATATCATATCATATCATATATATACAGCCGGAAACAGGCCTTTTCGACCCTCCAAGTCCGTGCCGCCCAGTGATCCCCGTACATTAACACTATCCTACACCCACTAGGGACAATTTTTACATTTACCCAGCCAATTAACCTACATACCTGTACGTCTTTGGAGTGTGGGAGGAAACCAAAGATCTCGGAGAAAACCCACGCAGGTCACGGGGAGAACGTACAAACTCCTTACAGTGCAGTACAGCCCATGGGGGACCTCAACCCATTTCGAATGATTTATTCACCAATATCAAGAGGTCACTCACACCTTTCTTGATGTAATCTACATATGCCTACCAGAATTGGGCTGTTTCCACCTGCAGAGCTGTGCTCCTGAAGGCCTTGTTCAGCAGTGTGGAGAGGTTGTGCACGCACGCTGCCTTTGCTCTTCCAGATCCTTTGCTGTTGCTACATTGTTTGCAGGTTAACAATGCCCAAGAGCTCCGTTCGTCCACAACTGTACTTCATAGCTCTTTGGATGAACTAAGCTGGAACTTGATGCAGCCCTGCTTTGTGAACAGCGCACATTATCTATGACATAAAGGCTTTACATTCTCCTCTAAGCCTGTGTCCAAATCAGTCAAAATCTACTCATTGTGAATATCGGATTTCCTTGCAGCTATTCCACCTTCTCCTCTGTTAGAGGGTCATGGATATTGACTCCTTGTAGGGTGAATATTCCATTCTCTGTGTCTTCATACAGCAACCTTAAGGATGTGGCATTCAGTTCGGATGCTCAATATTCATAATCGTACTGGGACAAGATGATGGCACACCATTACATTCATGAGGCTGCCATTGACAGAATGATTGACTTAGGTTCACTAATGGTCAACAAAGGCTCATGGTCTCTGAGCAATGTGAATAGGCTACCTAGCAAGGAATGGTGGAAAGTGTTGATCACAAATATAATTCCTGATACCTACTACAGACATCTTTAACCTCTCACTACTCCACTAAGAGACCCCCACCTGCTTCAACAAGCCTACTATAATTCTGGTGCCAAAAAAATGTAAGATAGCATGCCTTAATACTATCGTCCAATGGCTCTGACATTCACCATCATAAAGTGCTTTGAGAGACTTGTGTTGGTGCAATTTATCATATCATCATATCATATCATATATATACAGCCGGAAACAGGCCTTTTCGGCCCACCAAGTCCGTGCCGCCCAGCGATCCCCGTACATTAACACTATCCTACACCCACTAGGGACAATTTTTACATTTACCCAGCCAATTAACCTACATACCTGTACGTCTTTGGAGTGTGGGAGGAAACCAAAGATCTCGGAGAAAACCCATGCAGGTCACGGGGAGAACGTACAAACTCCTTACAGTGCAGCACCCGTAGTCAGGATCGAACCTGAGTCTCCGGCGCTGCATTCTACCGCTGAACCTCAGTTTGTTGCTTCATATCTGCACACTGAACTGACCATGACTAATGTTTGTGAGGCTCCGGCCACCTCTGTGAGTGTACTATCAACAACGAGTGTCTTCAACGCTCTTCCATCCAACCCACATGTGCAATGTATAATTACTCTTCAAGTCCCACGGTCTGCAGCACAATGCACAGACTCGTATGCAAGAAGTGCAGACAGCTCTGATAAGTCTGCCTGGTTTATTTAAGATGCACAGGGGAATGCATGCATGACCAAGTACATCAAGCATGATGTCCCACATTTGAATGTACTGTAATTATCTATCAGGATACACCATGCTTGCCATTTGATAAAATAAGCGAATGATTTGCCCCTCAAATCACACGAGCATTAATTCCGACTAATCGTTTTAACTCAATTCCTCTAATGGCTTCACTGAAACATTTATCATTTGTTAAGTATACATTCGCTGACCCCATTATTCTAATACAACTGCATTTCACTTTGCATTTCTCCACTAAAATGCCAAAGATATAGAGACTGATGAATACTCTTGAGAATTGCAAAGTTGTATCAATCAAGCGTCGTGGAACTGGAAAGCTGTGCCTTGAGTGGTTCATGGAAAACACAGGCCCTTGTTTAACCTAGGGCAACAAGAAATGGGCAATATGATGTGGCTTCCCAGCATCGCAGTACCACTTTGTCAATTAAATATGCTTTGGACACATTTTGCCCATTCCTGATCCTGAGTCCCTGACTCTGGAGCACATTTTGCATCCCTTTGCACTGGATCGTCTCTGCAACACTTATTCCCCATGCCTGATCTTGGGGCCCTAACTCTGGGACACATTTAGCCCACTTCTGATCACGGGGTCTTAATTCTGGGACATATTCTGGGGCCTTAATTCTGGGACACTTCCTGCCCCTCACGATCCAGAGCCCTAACGGGAGGATACATTATGCCCCTACTGATTTGACATGCAGAATTACTCTAGCACTTTGTGTTCCACGCAAGTTTCCAGCATCTCCAGTTTCTTGTGTTTACAGAAGTGATCACTTGTCAATGTCAATGACCACCTGCAGTGAAACTGACAGACCATGTTCTTAGGAGACATTGGTGTCCGATTACTGTGGAGAGGTTACATGGAAAAAGTTTCTTCCCCCAAGCTTGTTTTTAATTCCAAGGCAGCTTTCCATTTGATCGTCAACTTCTAAAGTAACTTTAAAGTGTTTCTCAAGATCCCAAGTGGAAGCATGTGATGACTGATTTGACCTGCATAATGCAACAGTGTTCCCTGATTTATCAATCGCATTATATCCAATTCGAATTGTGGAAATATGGATAGTAGCAGAATAATTACTAATTACATTGTAATGCTCATGAAAGTGACATCAGGCAGAGCCAGAGGGGTGGGAGACTCCATCATCAGAGGTGCGGACAGGAGATTCTGCGGCAGCAGGCGAGACTCCAGGATAGTGTGTAGCCTCCCTGGTGCCAGAGTACAGGACATCTCGGAGTGGCTGCGCAGCATCCTCAAGAGTGAGGGGAGGCAGCCGGAGGTTGTTGTGTATGTTGGCACAAATGATATAGGTTGGAAGAGGATGGAGGTTCTGCAACAAGAATTTATGGAGTTGGGTAGAAGACTGAAAAGCAGGACCTGCAGGGTAGTGATCTCAGGATTGCTTCCAGTACCTCGTGCCGGTGAAGGTAAGAATAGGAAGATAGGGGAAATTAATGTGCGGCTGAGGAGTTGGTGCAGGGGGCAGGGATTCAGATTTCTGGATCATTCGGATCTCTTCCGGGGCAGGGGTGACCTGCATAAAAGGGACGGGCTGCACCTAAACTGGAGGGGGTCCAACATCCTAGCGGGAAGGTTTGCTCATGCTACACGGGAGGGTTTAAACTAGATTGGCAGGGGGGTGGGATCTCGTGCAGGACAGAGGCGCTTGAGAGGTGTGACGTTGGTATGGAGGGTGGTGTGGGAAAGCTTAGAGGACAGAATGTTGTGCCTCTTTTCAAGAAGGGCTGCAGGGAAAATGCTGGGAACTATAGGCCGTTGAGCTCAACATCTGTAGTTGGTAAATTACTGGAGAGTATTCTGAGGGATAGGTTATACAGGCATTTGGATTGGCAAGGGTTGATTAGGGTTAGGCAGCATGGTTTTGTATGTGGGAGGTCGTGTCTCACAAATCTGATAGATTTTTTTGAAGACGTGACCAAAAAGATTGATGAGGGCAGAGCTGTAGATGTTGTGTACATGGACTTCATTAAGGTAGTCAACAAGGTTCCGCATGGTAAGCTGCTCTGGAAGGTTAGATCGCATGGGATCCAAGGAGAGATAGCCGAATGGATAGCAAATTGGTTCCATGGAAGGAAGCAGAGGGTGATGGTGGAAGGTTGCTTCTCAGACTGGAGGCCTGTGACAAGTGGTGTGCCTCAGGGTTTGGTGCTGGGCCCGTTACTGTTTGTCATCTACATCAATGATTTGGATGAGAACATACAGGGAAAGATTTGCAAGTTTGTTGATGATACAAAAGTTAGTGGTTTTGCAGATAGTGCAGATGGTTGTGAATGACTGCAGCAGGATCTGGATCGATTGGCCAGGCGTGCAGAGGAATAGTTGATGGAATTTAATACAGACAAGTGTGAGGTGTTGCATTTTGGGACATCGAACAAGGGCAGGACCTACACAGTAAATGGTAGGCCTCTGGGTAGTGTTGTAGAGCAGAGGGATCTAGGAGTACAGGTGCATGGTTCCTTGAAGGTCGAGTGGCACGTAGATAAGGTGGTCAAAAAGGCTTTTGGCATTTTGGTCTTCATTAGTCAGAATATTGAGTACAGAAGTTGGGAGGTCATGTTACAGTTGTATAAGACGTTGGTGAGACCACATTTAGAACATTGTGTTCAGTTCTGGGCACCATGTTATAAGAAAGATATTGTCAAGTTTGAAAGGGTTCAGAAAAGATTTACAAGGATGTTACCAGGACTAGAGGTTGTGAGCTGTAGGAAAAGGTTGAGTAGGGTGGGTCTCTATTCCATGGAGCGCAGGAGGATGAGGGGAGGTCTTATAAAGGTATACAAAATCATGAGAGGAATAGATCGGGTAGATGCTTTTGCCCCAGAGTAGGGGAATCGAGGACCAGAAGACATGGCTTCAAGGTGAAGGGGAAAAGATTTAATAGGAATCTGAGGGGTAACCTTTTTCACACAAAGGGTGGTGGGTGCATGGAACAAGCTGCCAGAGGATGTAGTTGAGGCTGGGACTATCCCATCGTTTACGATACAATTAGGCAGGTACATGGATATGACAGGTTTGGAGGGTTATGGAGCAAGCACAGGCAAGTGGGACTAGGGTAGCTGGGAAATTGTTGGCCGGTGTGGGCAAGTTGGGCCTAAGAGCCTGTTTCCACACTGTATCACTCTATGACTCTAAAGGCTTGCCTTGTTGCAAATATTGAATATTGTGCTTTGATAGAAATTCAGGTATTCATTCATGCCCTGTTGCCTGCTCCCTACGACATTACGCTAAAACTGGGAGGTCAGTCTCCATCCAGACAGCCCTCAGGACAGATGTGTGGACATCTGGTTTATCCCTTGAAGCTGACACTTGCCCTGCTCACTTCCCAAGTCAACATTCTGCTGATCAGTCAGTCATAATGGAACCTGCAGGAACTTGTGTGGAAGCTGCGTACTTTATAAACCACGTGAGAGTACGTTTCAGTATTGTTGTATCTTCTGACCGAAACAGAACGTTTATAGTACACAGCCACATTTACACGGACTGGCATGGCAAGTGTTCCAACCAATCAACAGAATGAGGGAGCCACACTCATATAGCACATGTCATAGAAACATAGAAAACAGGTGCCATTTGGCCCATCGAGCCAGCACCGCCATTCAATATGATCATGGCTGATCATCCAAAATCAGTACCTCGTTCCTGCTTTCTCCCCAATCCGTTGATTCTGTTAGCTCTGAGAGCTAAATCTAACTCTCTCTGGAATGTCTGTCGTGACCCAGTTCATCCCCAAGTGCTCTGGAGTCAATGAAGTACATTCCTACCAACAGCTGTTAGTGGACTGATGAAGCCACACAGGAACATAGCAAAACTCCACACTCAGCAACACGATAGTAACCTGGAGATCCATAACTAGCAACGACAGTGGTGGGATAACCTTTAGCTGGCATACCAGGAGAACTGGCCACCTTTTTACAAACGGGCTATGGGTTCTTTTACCCTTACCTGAGCACGTTTGTTGATGTCTGACAATTAACCATGCCCCCAATAATACTCTGGGCATGGGAGATTAAATAAAAAGATTTTTAGAGATACAGTGCAGAAACAGGCCCTTCGGCCCACCGGATCCGCGCCGCCCAGCGATCCCTGCACATTAACACTATCCTACACCCACTAGGGACATTTTTCTTTACATTTGCCCAGCCAATTAACCTACAAACTAGTACGTCTTTGGAGTGTGTGAGGAAACCGAAGATCTCGGAGAAAACCCACGCAGGTCACGGGGAGAACGTACAAACTCTGTACAGTACAGCACCCATAGTCAGGATCGAACCTGAGTCTCCGGCGCTGCATTCGCTGTAAGGCAGCAACTCTACCGCTGCGTCACCGTGCCGTCCACGGTGGCGCACGGGAGGCGGTGGTAGGGGAGGTAACAGCCAGGATTTTGTGTTACATTTTCTGGGATCTTGCTGTTTACAGAAGTAGCTATGTTCTTTACAAATATATAAAACAGGAGCAGGACTAAGCTATCCTGTTGCTCTATTCAAAGATACCATGGCTGATTGCAACCTCTCTGTACTCCCATCCACAGTACCAGCACACCTTTTACCATCTTGTACCACCTTGTACTTTTTACTACATACCTCAACCTTTAAAATATTCTACTGACCTTTGAGGAAAAGGCAAGAACGTCAGGGGAAAAAAAACATCACCTTAAATGAGCAATACCTTATTTTTAAATAGTTCCAAATTCTCCTTCAAAAAGAAACCTTGTCAAGACCCTTCAGAATGTTCTTATGTTTCAATCATGTCCCTCTCATTCTTCTTAACTCTCGTGGTTACAAACCCAGGCTGCCCAATGTTTCCTCATTAAAAAATCCTCCTATTCTTGGTATTAATTGAACCAAACTTCTCTAAACTGCTTCCAACAGATTAGCATCTTTCCTTAAAAAAGGGAACTAGGGCAGCAGGGTGGCACGGCACGGCACGGCACAGCACGGCACGGTGGCACGGCACGGCACGGCACGGCACGGCTCGGCACGGCACGGCACGGCACGGCACGGCACGGTGGCACGGCACGGCTCGGCACGGCACGGCACGGCACGGTGGCACGGCACGGCACGGTGGCACGGCACGGTGGCACGGCACGGCACGGCACGGTGGCACGGCACGGCACGGCACGGCACGGTACGGCAGTAGAGTTGCTGCCTTGCAGTACAAGAGACCCGGGTTTGATCTTGACTATGGGTGCTGTCTGTATGGAGTTTGCTCGTTCTCTCCGGATACTCCAGTTTTCTCCGACACTCCAAAGATGTCCAGATTTATAGGTTAATTGGCATTGGTAAAATTGTAAATTGTCCCTCGTTTGTAGGATAGTGTTAGTGTGCGGAGATCATTGGTCGATGCGGACTCGGTGGGCCAAAGGGCCTGTTTGCGTGCTGTATCTCTAAACTAAAACCAAACTAATACTTTCCAAAATACTCCAGATGCTGTCTCATCAATTACCCAATATAACTGAAGCATAACCCTCCCCCTCTGTATTAATATTTAATTCCTCTTGCAATAAATAAAACACATTCTGCTAGCTTTGCTAATTATGTACAATACCTGCACTTTAGTCATTTGTGAACCATGAACTATGACACCCTCTGCATCTCAGAGTGCTGCAGTTTCACACCCGTTAAACAACATACTTGTTTATCACATGTTGTACTGCATTTGCTGCATCTTTGCCCACTCACTTAACCTATCCATGTCCCTTTTGTAGCATCCTCTGCCCACTTGTTATCTTGCTCTTCCACTTAGCTTTGAGTCTTCAGCAAATTCAGTGGTTGTATCGTCAGTGCATTCCTCCAGGTCATTTACATAGGTTGTAAAAAGCCGAGACCCCAGCACTGATCCCTGTGCCACATCAGTCTTTACATCTTGTCAGTCAGAAAAAACCCACGGATGCCCCTCTGGTTCCAGTTAGTTGCCCATCTTCTATGTATACTAATATGTTATATCCTACAACAGGAGCTTTTATTTTCTGCAATAATCTTCAATGCTGGCTCATCAAATAGCTTCTGGAAATCTTAGTACATCCATCAGTTGCCCTTTATCTCCAGTTACTTCTTCACAGAATACCAATAAATTGATCCAAACTGAATTCCTTTCACAAAATAATTTTGACGTTGTCTTTGTTGTCTTTTTATCTTCAAGGTTTCAAAGTGGCTGACTACAACATCGGTGAGTAACAACTTCTGACATTTTCCCTGTGTTAATTGAATTGGCCTGTGGTTTCCTGTTTTATCTCTCCCTCCCAATGCTGAACAAAGATGATACATTTGGCATTTCCAGTCTAACCACACTTACTCCAAATCTAGCTAATTTTGGAAGATTTGGACCATCGCATCAAACTTCTCACTTCCCACTTCATTTTGCACCCTTGGATGCAGTCCGCCAAGACTGCAGCTCCAACAATTTGCTCCTTACCATTTCCTGGGTAAATGTAACATGGTCAAGCTATGCCCTCCTTCGCAATTCCACACCTACAACAATTTCTCGGATCCTCTACAAAGAAGACCGATGTAAAATACCTGTTCAATTTATGTACAATACAATACAATACAATATATCTTTATTGTCATTGTACCCAGGGGTACAACGAGATTGGGAATGCGCCTCCCATACGATGCAATAATTTAAGTATTTAACAACAACCCAATGAAACGAAACAGTTGGAACAGTTTTTAGACAGGGTAAAGTGCAAGTTGATCTATGCGTTGTGGCCATCCGACTCAGCAGGACCGGTTCATAGCAGCTATGGCCCTGGGGATTAAGCTGTTCCTGAGTCTGGAGGTGCGGGCGTAGAAGGCCTTGTATCGTCTGCCCGATGGAAGGAGTTCAGACTGTTGCAGGGGTGTGAAGAGTCTTTGTGGATGCTGGTGGCTTTTCTGAGGCATCGTGTGTTGTAGATGCCCACCAAGTCTGGTAGCTGTGTTCCGATGGCCCTCTGAGCTCTATGGACTACCCGCTGTAGAGCTTTCCTTTCTGCCTCCGTGCAGCTGAGGTACCACACAGGGATGCCATGCGTTAGGATGCTCTCTATGGTGCAGCGGTAGAAGGTCGTCAGCAGCTGTTGGGGTAGACCAGACTTTTTCAGTGTTCTTAAGTAGAACAGTCTTTGTTGTGCCTTCTTGACCAGCGCAGCAGTGTTATTGGACCATGTTAGGTCCTCCGAAATGTGAGTGCCCAGAAACTTGAAGCTGGACACTCTCTCCACACTGTCCCCGTTGATAGAGATCGGGGCATATTCCCTGTTATGTGACCTACGGAAGTTGATGATCAGCTCCGTAATATGCGTTCTATTAGTAATCCCACTGACATACTTTCTATAGGAACTCAATTTGATAAATCGATGATTCCTTGCCCACCTCCACTGATACTGCTCAACCCATTATGTTCCTCTCGCAGTTTTATTCCCCCCCAGGATTTAGAGGCACAGAGTCATAGAGCTGTAGAGCACAGAAACAGGTCCTGCAGTCCACCATTTCCACTCCGACCAAGTTGGCATTCTGGGCTCGTCCCATAGGACTACATTTGGCCCATATATCCCTCCAAACCCTTTCTATCCATATATCTGTCCAAAGGTTTTCTTGATCTGCAGCCTTCTCTGCCTTGATGATTCAAGCACTCAAACAAACACATTTTTAAATGCTGAGTCCATTACCCTCTCTGGCAGAGCGTTCCAGGTTTCACCCACTTCCGTAGATCCCTTCAAAACCTCTTTCTCCTTGCATTAAATGAATTTCCCTCTGGTTTTAGATGCCTGCCTCACGAGGGAATTTTTTCTCACTATCCATTCCATCATTCCCCCTCAATTTTGCACATTTCCTTCACGTCCCCTTCAGGCTCCTCCAATCCAAAGAAAACAAACACAGCCCTGTCAGCCTCTCTTCCTGTGCAATTCTATCCCAGGAAACATCCTGGTGAATCTCCACTGCACCCGTCCCAATTATTCTTCCTATATTCCCCTTGGATTCCACCACTCAGCTACACATGGTCAATCAACCTGCCATCCCGTTTGCTTACGGGACATGGGAAGAAATCAGTGCACATCATCACAGAGAAAGTGTGCAAACTCCACATAGACAGCACTAGAGGTCAGGGTTGAAACCGAGTCGCTGGAACCGTGAGGCAACGGTTCGACTATCCAAGCTGATATGCTGCCCTTGAGGATGAAGTGAATAAAACTGGGAACATAAATGTTGCAAGAACAAGTTCAGAAATGTTTCACGGACAGAAGGGATTATTCTGAAAGTGTACTGATGGCACAAAGCCAGCACTACGTTAATACCTTTATATAAAAAATACCAAGTAAAGAAAGTAGTTTGCTATTCAAGTCATTCACTTGTGTTTTGATCTGCCGCTCATCAACTTCAGTGCAACCTGACTGTGTCAAACTGCTCTTTAACTACAGATTACTTTTGCATGAGAACAAATTGTTCAAGAGGAAATATTGCAGAAGCAATTTACCCACGCTGAACCAAATTATGTGTAAGGAACAGCAACAGGGGAAAAACAAAATCCTGCTTGTAGTAATTTTGGTTAACAGCGGGGACACTGCAGGAAGTCCCCATCTGGTTCTGTGAAGAAATTGACTGCTTTTTTAAACCTTCAGCAGATTGATAAGTGTAATGTCTATGTTGCTATCAGCAAAGTAGCTTGAATTTAAAGTATACCGTTGCTACAGGAACTGAGTGGGATGAAGGGGAAGATAGGAGAGGCTCGCCTTGCATTCTCGGAGTTGAGAAGAATAAGAGACGACTTGATTGAAACAGATTAAGATCCGAAGAGCTCTTGTCAGGGTGGGAGTGGAGAGGATGTTCCCTCTTGTGAAGAATCTGGAACTAACGGTCACTGTTTAATAATAAGCGAATACCCATTTAATATGGAGATGAGATGAATTATTTTGCCAGTGATTTGTGAATCTTTCAAACCTGTTTCCCTGAAGGGTGGTGGAAGCAATGTCTTTGAATATTTTTAAGACAGAGGCAGAGAGATTCTTGATTAGGAAATGGGAAAAAGGTTACCATGGTTACCAGAGCATACAGAAATATTAAATTTAAGCTTATAATCAGATGCGTCATGATCTTTCTAAATGGTCAAGCAGTCTCAAGGGGCTGAGTGGCCTCCCTCGTGCTCCTAATATGTTTGTTCCTTTACAAACCACGGAAAAAATAATCCTTCTTGTCTCCAGGCAGAGCTACTGCCTTACAGCGCCGGAGGCCCGGGTTCGATCCTGACTACGGGTGCCGTCTGTACGGAGTTTGTACCTTCTCCCAGTGACCTGCATGGGTTTTCTCAGAGATCTTTGGTTTCCTCACACACTCCAAAGATGTACAGGTTTGTAGGTTAAATGGGTTGGTATAAAATGTAAAAATGTCCCTAGTCTGTGCAGGATAGTGCTAATGTGCGGGGAATTATGCGGTTAATGTACACTGGAATTTAGAAGGATGAGAGGGGATCTTATCGAAACGTATAAGATTATTAAGGGGTTGGACACATTAGAGGCAGGAAACATGTTCCCAATGTTGGGGAGTCCAGAAAAAGGGGCCACAGTTTAAGAATAAGGGGTAGGCCATTTAAAACGGAGATGAGGAAAAACTTTTTCAGTCAGAGAGTTGTGAATCTGTGGAATTCTCTGCCTCAGAAGGCAGTGGAGGCCAGTTCTCTGAATGCATTCAAGAGAGAGCTAGATAGAGCTCTTAAGGATAGCGGAGTCAGGGGGTATGGGGAGAAGGCAGGAACGGGGTACTGATTGTGAATGATCAGCCATGATCACATTGAATGGCGGTGCTGGCTCGAAGGGCCGAATGGCCTCCTCCTGCACCTATTGTCTATTGTCTATTGAATGTTGATCGGTGTGGACTCGGCAGGACAAGGGCCCGTTTCTGTGCAGTATCTCTGAACTAAACTAAACTAAATGGGTAATCCCATATTTTTAAACAGGGACCCCAGTTCTAGATTCTTCACAAGAGGAAACATCCCTTCCACTTCCACTTCAAGAGCTACACAACTGTCCCAGCTCTCTGGCATCAATATTGGGGGCACAGATATTTGCAAAAGCAATGTAGCATTACAGGAGACTGAAAAAAACACAACCAACTGACTACATCATTTGAACACCCTCTTCTTCGTGACATAATGTAACGTTGGCATTATGGAGGGGCAAACAATATTTTTATACATTTTTAAAAATCACTTTGGGCTGAGACCCAGTCTCAGGACTGAGTGTATAAAGGAGAGATGGCCAGTATAGAGGTGTGATGAGGGAGCGTTGAGACAGGCTGCCAGGTGAAGGTGGAAATGTAAGTTAAGAAATAAAAATTAGGCAGATGGTTCCAAGTTGGGGGAAGAAGGGAGAAGGATAGAGACAGAAAAGGCACAAAATGCTGGAGGAACTCAGCCGGTCAGCCAACATCGGAGAGGAACATGGATAGGTGATGTTTTGGGCCGGGACCCTTCTTCAGACTGATGGTGGTTAGGGGGAAAAATGAAAGCTGGAAGAGAAGAGAGGTTGGACAAAACCTGGCAGATAAGAGGTGGATACAGGTTTGTTTTTAATAAAAAGATGAAAAGACAGAAAGTGTGAAACTCACGGTAGCGCAGCGGTAGAGTTGCTGCTTTACAGCGAATGCAGCGCCGGAGACTCAGGTTCGATCCTGACTACGGGTGCTGCACTGTAAGGAGTTTGTACGTTCTCCCCGTGACCTGCGTGGGTTTTCTCCGAGATCTTCGGTTTCCTCCCACACTCCAAAGACGTACAGGTATGTAGGTTAATTGGCTGGGTAAATGTAAAAATTGTCCCTAGTGGGTGTAGGATAGTGTTAATGTACGGGGATCGCTGGGCGGCACGGACTTGGTGGGCCGAAAAGGCCTGTTTCCGGCTGTATATATATGATGATGATGATGAAAAGGATTGAAGAGGTGTGAATTGTGAAGGTAGAGGAAGGAATGTAGGTAGAAGGGAAGGGGAAGTGGATACATGGATAAGAGTCTAGGTGGAACACAAGAGAGGTGGCAGAGCGGGTTTGTAGTTACCCAAAATTGGAGACTTCAATGTTCATATCATTGTATTGTAAGCTACCCAAGCAGAATATGAGGTGCTGTTCCTCCAGCTTGCAACTGATCTCACTCTGGCAATGGAGGAGGCTCAGACCAGAAAGGTCAGTATTGGAATGGGAACAGTTGTGTTAGCAAGTTTAGCAATTGTTAGTAATTGGGAGATCCAGCAGGCCTTGGCGGACCGAGCACAAGTGTTCGGCGAAACAGTCGTCGAATCCATGCTTGGACTCACCAATGTAAAGATGGGAAGATAACACCAGATGCAGTAGGTGAGGTTGGAGGAGGTGCAAGTGAACCTCTGTCCCATCTGGAAGGACTGCTGTGGTTCCTGGATGGAGGTGAGGGAGGAGGTACAGGGACAAGTGGTGCATCTCCTGCGGTTGCAGGTAAACGTTCTTGGGGAGGGGGTGTTTGGGTGGGAAAGAATAAGTGAACCAAGGAGTTGCGGCGTGAGCAGCCTCTGCAGAAGACGGAAAGGGATGAGGATGTGAAGATGTGACTGGCGATGGGATCACTTTGGAGGTGGCAGAAATGTCAGAGAATGATGTGTTGGATGTGGAGGCCGGTGGGGTAAAAGGTGAGGACCAGAGGAACCCAATCCTCGTTCCATCTGTGGGGAGGGAGAGTGAGAACAGGACTGAGGGACATAGAGGAGACACGGGTGAGGGATCCATCTATGACAGCAGGAGGCAAAACCAATTTACCAAAGAAAGAGGACGTCTCAGACGTCCCAGAATAGAAAGCTTCATTTTGGGTTCAGATGCGGCTGAGATGGAGAAACTGAGAATCGGGGATGGGTGTTTGCAGGCGGCAGGGTGGGAGGAGGTGTATTCCAAATTAATGTGGGAGCGGCAGGCTTGGCGTGGGCATCAGTTGTTAATCAGTCCCCTGTGATGAAGACAGAGAGATCAAGAAATGGAAGAGAGTCCCAACAGTGATAGTCCGACTAAATTTGAGGACAGGGTAGATGATAGTGGTAAAGGTAATGAAATCAAACAATTCTGCACAGGTGCAGGATGCAATCCCGATGCTGTCGTTGATGTAGTGGAGCAAGAGTTTGGGATAGTGCCAGTGTACATTTGGAACGAGGACTATTCGACACAACTAACAGAGCACAGCTGGGGGCCATGGGAGTGCCCATGTGGCTCCACCTTTAACTTCAATAAAGCGAGAGGAATTAAAATAAGTTGTTGGGGGGTGAGGACAAGTTTTGCCAGGCAGGGGAGATTGTTAGCAGAGGGAAATTGATTGGGTCTCTGTTTGAGGAAATATCGGAGGGCCTCGAGACCTTCCTGGTGAGGGATGGAGGTGCAGAGGAACTGAACATCCAATCAAGAATAGCTGGAGGATGGAGAGGGGACAGAGTCAGAGGCTGGGATGATGAGGAGCTTATGGTCATTATGAAGCATGATTTTTACCTGCCTGCGTAACATGGAGGTGGGAAATGGGTAACTGCCCCGTGCCACACTACACGCCTGGGAGAATGAAATGGTTTGTAATTATGTTGTAGGAATTAGGTATCCTGCTCTCTTATCTCTGAGATGTGAGCACTGGAGAGAGGCAACTATTTTCATCAGTTCAGTGATTCACAATAAACAACTTGATATTGCACCAAATTAAGTAATAAATCCACGTATTTAACTTTGCCAAGATGCATTCAAGATTACGGTCGGGACCACTAAAAGTCATTGACAACAAGAAAACCAATCCCCCTCACAGTTACAAAGTGCAAGTTCAAAGGTGGATCACTTCCACTATATTCCCCACTCCCAGCTGCTTTTCCCGCCTGGAATCATTCAAAATCTGTTTGCAGACCATATGAAAAGCCATTTACCAAGCTTTGACTCCATAGGGGGGAGGGGGGTGGGGGGAGGGGGAGGGGGGTGGGGGAGGGGGAGGGGGGTGGGGGGAGGGGGAGGGGGGTGGGGGAGGGGGAGGGAGAAGGGGAGGGGGGTGGGGGAAGGGGAGGGAGAAGGGGAGGGAGAGGGGGAGAGACGCGCACACACACACACACACACACACACACACACACACACACAGGGAGACAGAGAGAGAGAGCTTCACTGGGTTACAAATGGCCTGACTTACGGAAATCCAACTTTACTAAAATTCCTCATGTAAGTCAAAAACATTTTAACAATGTAATAACAAGAATAACATTCCTCATGGTTGTCATTTATGAATGGACAGAGTACATATTCCATTAGTTTAATTTTTAATTTTGAGTTGCATTAGGGTGATTATTCAATGAAATTAATGAATAAAACCAAATGTTTGTAAAACGACACGATATGGGTCACAACACAAAATGGACGTTCCTGACTTAAGAAACTGGTTTGCGGACAGTTCTCAGGAGGGGGGGAGGAGGGGGGGGGAGGAGGAGGGGGAGGAGGAGGGGGGAGGAGGAGGGGGGAGGGAGAGGGGGAGGGAGAGGGAGAGAGAGAGGGGGGGAGGGGGGGAGGGAGGGAGGGAGGGAGAGAGGGGGGAGAGAGGGAGGGAGGGAGGGGGAGAGAGGGAGGGAGGGAGGGGGAGAGAGAGAGAGAGAGAGAGAGAGAGAGAGAGAGAGAGAGAGAGAGAGAGAGAGAGAGAGAGAGAGAGAGAGAGAGGGAGGGGAGAGAGAGAGAGAGAGAGAAGAGAGAGAGAGAGAGAGAGAGAGAGAGAGAGAGAGAGAGGGAGAGAGAGAGAGAGAGAGAGAGAGAGAGAGAGAAAAAGAGAGAGAGAAAAAGAGAGAGAGAAAAAGAGAGAGGAAAAGAGAGAGAGAAAGAAGACGAGAAAAAAAAGAGAGAGAAGAAAAAAGAGAGAGAGAGAGAGAAAAAGAGAGAGATGAGAGAGAGAGAGAGAGAAAAAAGAGAGAGAGAGAGAGAAAAGGAAGAGAGAGAGAGAGAGAGAGAGAAAAAGAGAGAGAGAGAGAGATCAGAATATTTTAAGTGAGTTGATATTTACAAGGATGCCAGGAAGCATACACAACATCTGGACAATGGGTTGTCCTCCTTCCTGATTTCCTCTCCCACTCTCTGTTTATCTCTCCACAGATGCTGCCTGACCACATCAGAACAGCTGGTGGAGCTGCTGCTTCACAACTCCATTGACCCTGGTTCGATTCTGACCTTGGGTCAGGTTTGTGTGGAGTTTAAACATTCACCTTGTGATCACATGTGTTTCCTCCGAGTGCTCTGGTTTCCTCCCCAAATCCCAAAGATGTGCGGGTCTGTAGGTTAATTGGGAGCTGTAAATGGTATGCAGGTGAGTGGTTGAAACTGGATGTGAAGAGAATACAATGCAAGTCTAGTGAATGGAAGTTTGATGGTGAGCACAGACGTGGGCCAAAGGGCTGGTTTTGGCTTATGGGCGGCACAGTGGCGGTATAGCTTGTTGGCAGCATGGTGGCGCAGCGGTACAGTTGTTGCCTTACAGCGCTTGCAGCGCCGGAGACCTGGGTTCGATCCCGACTACGGGAGTTGCTTGTACAGAGTTTGCGCATTCTACCCGTGACCGCCTGGGATTTCTCTGTTATTTTCGGTTTACTCCCACACTCCAAAGACGTACAGGTTTGTAGGATAATTGGCTTGGGTTTGTACACTTGGTATAAGTGTAAATTGTCCCTAATGTGTGTAGGCTTGTGTTAATATGCAGGGATCGCTGGTCAGTGCAGACTTGATGGGTCGAAGGGCCTGTTTCCACTCTGTATCTCTAAACTAAATCTTTTAAAAAAATGTAAATCTAAAAACAGACTTCCTGACCTGCATAATGTTTCCAGCAGTTTAGGTGGAGAAACACAAGAATCATACAGCAAGGAAACAGGTACTTTGACCCACTGAGTTGACGCTAACTTTCAAGTACTCATGTGTGCCAATCTTACATTAGGTGAATGACCTATTTGATCTCATACACCCAAGAACAAATTAAGGAGTGAAATGGAACCTCTCTCTGGATATCCACAGTGTATTGTTAATCATGTATTGCCTGACCACTCAGTGGTTAGCACGGAACAAAAGCTTTCACTGTACCTCAGTACACGTGACAATACACTAAACTCAAAAGAGTGGTGTGGAACTGTGGTTATGTATCTGACGGGGGTCGGTCAGAAAGGAGGGAGGCATTGAGAATGGGAGGGTGAGCTGGTGAATCCGGCATGGGCAGGGAAAGGGAATCAGGCATGGGCAGCTTAACAGCAGCAGGTTCTCCCTCCAGGGATCATGGGTGCTGAGCACCGGTGGCATTTGGCTTGTGGTGTGGGAATTGGTACTTGTACTGAGAGATCATTTCCAAGCAAGGTTGTGAAGGGGCTGGGCTGGCAGTATCTGTGCCAGCTGCAACCCCTCCTTTGCTGCAGCTGGTAGCTTCTAATGCTAGGCTAATGTGTAATGAGCTGGTGCTGGTTTCCAACCTGCTGCAGCAGGAAGCCAGCGAGCTGGCGGAAGGCAGTGTGCGTGTGGCAGAGGTTGTGTCTTCAGATGTTCACGCAGCCAGGTCCACTGAGCGAGTCAGGGTCCATCAAAGAGGGAACGAGTTGTGTAGGTCACACACACTCTAGCCTCCTCTAACCATTCTGGATGCCAACAGCAGCCAGCTGTTGGAGGACGTACCCTCATCCATCAAGCTGGAGAGGGTACAGGGAAGATTTACGAGGATGTTGCCTGGGCTAGAGGGTCTGAACTGTAGGGAGAGGTTGAATAAGCTGGGAGTCTATAAGCTGGGTGACCTTATAGAGGTGTATAAAATCATGAGTGGAATTCTCTGCCTCAGAGTGGAATTCTCTGCCTCAGAGTGGAATTCTCTGCCTCAGAAGGCAGTGGAGGCCAGTTCGTTGGATGCTTTCAAGAGAGAGCTGGATAGAGCTCTTAAGGATAGCGGAGTGAGGGGGTATGGGGAGAAGGCAGGAACGGGGTACTGATTGAGAGTGATCAGCCATGATCGCATTGAATGGCGGTGCTGGCTCGAAGGGCTGAATGGCCTACTCCTGCACCTATTGTCTATTGTCTATTGTCTAGATCAGGTAGATGTACATAGTCTCTTGCCCAGAGTAGGTAAATTGAGGACCAGAGGACATAGGTTTAAGGGGAAGGGGAAAAAATTTAATAGGAATCTGTGGGGTAGCTTTTTTTTACACAAAGGGTGGTGGGTGTATGGAACAAGCTGCCAGAATAAGTAGTTAAGGCAGAGACTATCCCAACATTTAAGAAACATTTAGATAGGTACATGGATAGATCTGGTTTGGAGGCATATGGGCCAAACGTAGGCAGGTGGGACTAGTGTAGCTGGGACATGTTGGCCGGTGTGAGCAAGTTGGGCCAAATGGCCTGTTTCCACGCTGTATCACTGTATGACTCTGAGAAGAATGAGCAACGATGCTACTATATGATCCCAAAGCCCAGATTCACGAGCAGTTGTCCCCATGAGCAGGAAGAACCAGTGCTTCATCCACTATCTACAGTTGTACCGGGCCCTGGTGAGACCGCACCTGGAGTACTGTGTGCAGTTTTGGTCTCCAAATTTGAGGAAGGATATTCTTGCTATGGAGGGCGTGCAGCGTAGGTTCACTAGGTTAATTCCCGGAATGGCGGAACTGTCGTATGTTGAAAGGCTGGAGCGATTGGGCTTGTATACACTGGAATTTAGAAGGATGAGGGGGGATCTTATTGAAACATATAAGATAATTAGGGGATTGGACACATTAGAGGCAGGAAACATGTTCCCAATGTTGGGGGAGTCCAGAACAAGGGGCCACAGTTTAAGAATAAGGGGTAGGCCATTTAGAACGGAGATGAGGAAGAACTTTTTCAGTCAGAGAGTGGTGAAGGTGTGGAATTCTCTGCCTCAGAAGGCAGTGGAGGCCAGTTCGTTGGATGCTTTCAAGAGAGAGCTGGATAGAGCTCTTAAGGATAGCGGAGTGAGGGGGTATGGGGAGAAGGCAGGAACGGGGTACTGATTGAGAGTGATCAGCTATGATCGCATTGAATGGCGGTGCTGGCTCGAAGGGCTGAATGGCCTACTCCTGCACCTATTGTCTATTGTCTATCTGTGAAGAGTTATTCAATCTCGCCCAAGCAATGGCAGGAAGGACAGTGAGCCTCTGAACTCCGAAGGTTAAGTGAAAATAAAATCCTGAAAGCTAAATGGGTAACGTGCGAGGACAGTACCCAGAATTGACTTGGAGTTTGTTTCGTCATCGGAAAATTGATTTAAATAAGGAGTTTAAAATGCTGGAGGATGCGATAAGGTTGATATTGGGGAACTGTTTACTCTGGTGGGGGCATCAAGAAAACAGACATAACCTGAAGCCGAGTGCTGGCAGTTTGTGAGGTAATGTGGGAAAACAATTCTCCCATGAAATATCAGAGGAAACTTGGAACACACTCCAGAGGCTGAAAGGCAAACTGACTGGAACTGACATTAGATAGAAACAAAATGCTGGAGTAACTCAGCGGGTTAGCCAGCATCTAGGGAGCAAAGGAATAGGTGACGTTTGGGTCGAGACCCTCTTCAGACGTTGACGAGTTTGTGTCTGCCATGAGTCACAAAGTCACGGTGAAAAGATGGTAACAATGTATGTTCTGGCCGACTGGCTCAATGAGCTTGATGGGCTGAATGGCCTTGTACGATTCCCATGCTTCAGACGGGACCCCACTGCACAGATAGGATCACGGATGTCACACTGGGCAGCATGGAGTACAGACATTGTTCCCACCCCAGTCAGCACACTGATATAAATAGCAGGGGAGGGGTGGGGCATTGGCTGGGAAACCAATTAGACAATAGACAATAGGTGCAGGAGGAGGCCATTCGGCCCTTCGAGCCAGCACCGCCATTCAATGTGATCATGGCTGATCATTCACAATCAGTACCCCGTTCCTGCCTTCTCCCCATACCCCCTGACTCCGCTATCATTAAGAGCTCTATCTAGCTCTCTCTTGAAAGCATCCAGAGAATTGGCCTCCACTGCCTTCTGAGGCAGAGAATTCCACAGATTTACAACTCTCAGGCTGAAAAAGTTTTTCCTCATCTCCATTCTAAATGGCCTACCCTTATTCTTAAACTGTGGCCAGTACCAAGGACGGGGTGGGGAGGGAGAAAGCTGGCAACGAAGAGATCACAGAATAATCACGGATCTGAAAGACAAAGAGATGCATGTACTTGTAGGAACAGGGAACTCTTTGATCTATGGGTCCCATTGAGGATAATACAGTGCCCTCTATAATGTTTGGGACAAAGACCCATCATTTATTTATTTGCCTCTGTACTCCACAATTTGAGATTTGTAATAGAAAAAAAATCACTTGTGGTTAAAGTGCACATTGTCAGAGTTTAATAAAGGCCATTTTTATATATTTTGGTTTCACTATGTACAAATTACAGCTGTGTTTATACATAGTCCCCCCATTTCAGGGCACCATAATGTTTGGGACACAGCAGTGTCACATAAATGAAAGTAGTCATGTTTAGTATTTTGTTGCATATCCTTTGCATGAAATGATTGCTTGAAGTCTGCGATTCAATGACATCACCAGTTGCTGGGTGTCTTCTCTGGTGATGCTCTGCCAGGACTGTATTGCAGCCATCTTTAGCTTATGCTTGTTTTGGGTACTAGTCCCCTTCAGTTTTTTCTTCAGCATATGAAAGGCATCCTCAATTGGGTTCAGATCGGGTGATTAACTTGGCCACTCAAGAATTGATCATTTTTTAGCTTTGAGAAACTCCTTTGGTGCTTATGCAGTATGTTTGGGATCATTGTCTTGCTGTTGAATGAACTGCCGGCCAATGAGTTTTGAGGCATTTGTTTGAACTTGAGCAGATAGGATGTGCCTATACACTTCAGAATTCATTATGCTACTACCATCAGCAGTTGTGTCCTCAATGAAGATAGGTGAGCCAGTACCTTCAGCAGCCATGCATGCCCAGGCCATAACATCCCCACCACCGTGTTTCACAGATGAGGTGGTATGCTTTGGATCTTGGGCAGTTCCTTCTCTCCTCCATACTTTGCTCTTGCCATCACTCTGATATACGTTAATCTTCGTCTCATCTGTCCACAAGACTTTTTTCCAGAACAGTGGCTGCTCTTTTAAGTACTTCTTGGCAAACTGTAACACGGCCATCCTATTTTTGTGGCGAACCAGTGGTTTGCATCTAGTAGTGTAGCCTCTGTATTTATGTTCATGAAGTCTTCTGCGGACGGTGGTCATTGACAAATCCACAACTGACTCCTGAAGAGTGTTTCTGATCTGTCGAACAGGTGTTTGGGGATTTTTCTTTATTATAGAGAGAATTTTTCTGTCATCAGTTGTGGAGGTCTTCCTTGGCCTGCCAGTCCCTTTCCAATTAAGTGCTCTCTTTCTTCTTAATGATGTTCCAAACAGTTGATTTTGCTAAGCCTAAGGTTTGGCTGATGTCTCTAACAGTTTTATTCTTGTTTCGCAGTCTCATAATGGCTACTTTGACTTTCATTGGCACAACTTTGGTCCTCATGTTGATAAGCAGCAATAAAACGGCTGGTGGGTGGGGGAAACCTTTCTCCTTTAGGTCTCTTCCTCACGGCGCGGGGTGCGGCTCGGCCGCGGGGCCTAACATCGCCCGGTGCGGCTCGGCCGCTGGACTTAACATCGCCCGGTGCGGCTCGGCCGCGGGGCCTAACATCGCCCGGTGCGGCTCGGCCGCTGGACTTAACATCACCTGGCGCGGCTCGGCCGCTGGACTTAACAGTGCCCGGTGCGGCTCGGCCGCGGGGCCTTCCATCGCCCGGTGCGACTCGGCCGCGGGGCCTAACATCGCTGGTGCGGCTCGGCCGCTGGACTTAACAGTGCCCGGTGCGGCTCGGCCGCGGGGCCTAACATCGCTGGTGCGGCTCGGCCGCTGGACTTAACAGTGCCCGGGCCGCGGGGCCTAACATCGCCCGGCGCGGCTCGGCTCGGCCGCGGGACTTTTCATCGCTGGTGCGGCTCGGCCGCTGGACTTAACATCGCCCGGTGCGGCTTGGCCGCGGGGCCTTCCATCGCCCGGTGCGGCTCGGCCGCGGGGCCTAACATCACCCGATGCGGCTCGGCCGCGGGACTTAGCTGCACACGGCTCGGCCGCGGGGCCTTCCACCGCCCGGTTCGGCCGCAATTCGTTTCAGCGCCCGGTGCGACTCGGCCGCGGGGACTTCCATCCCCTTGCGGGGACTGTGCGGGTCGGTCGGGGACGAGCTGTCTGTCCGTGGGCGTGGGGAAGAGAGTGGAAGTTTTGTTGCCTCCATCACAGTGAGGGGGTGTTTGGAGTCACTGTGATGGACGTTTGTGTTGGGGTCATGTGTCTTGTGTTCTTTTTTGTGTGTGACTGCTATGTAGTTTCGTTCGGTACCTTGGTACCGAATGACAAATAAAGCTCTGTTGAAGTTTCCAAAGGTGATGGAAAGACTGGAGGAAAGACTAGGTGCTGAGAGCTCTCTTATACCTGCATTAAGGAGGCAATTAAACACACCCGAGCATTTACAAACACCGGTGAAGCCATGTGTCCCAAACATTATGGTGCCCTGAAATGGGGGGACTGTATAAACACAGCTGTAATTTCTACATGGTGAAACCAAAATGTATCAAATTACCCTTTAATAAAATCTGACAATGTGCACTTTAACCACGTGTGATTTTTTTTCTATTACAAATCTCAAATTGTGGAGTACAGAGGCAAATATATAAATGATGGGTCTTTGTCCCAAACATTATCGAGGGCACTTTTGATGCCTGCCAGTGAGTTTAAAGCATTAATTCAATCAAGTGAGCCGAATAAACCATGACAGCAGAGGTGAAGCATAGGCAGAAATGATCAATTGAATTGTTGTCTTAAACAGTGCAGTGACCATGTACAGGGTACTCCCTAAAGGGGTCTAATTTCCAAGTATGTGCAGTCACTGGGTATCGGGGGTTTCAGGGCAGAATGAGAGGGGAAGAGGAAATTGGGGAAATGAGGCAATAAGGCAATAAGATAAATCCCAGTAAACACTGACACAGGCTGGGACGTTGGAAATATGAACTCACTCCCACTGACTCCAGTAAATACTAACAGCCGGGGACTGCTCATGTTCCCCAGTCACTGTAAATATTAACGCACTACTGGAGACCCCAGTAAATACTGGCACAGTCTGGGGATGCACGTATTCCCCGATCCATTGTAAAAGTTAACTCACCCCATAAATCCAAGTAAATACTGACACACAATCGGAGGCTGTGCATACTCACTGGTCATTGTAAATAGTTACTGACTGACACGGGACCCCTGTAAACACTGACACATTCTGGGACTGTTGCATTTTCTTTGCTCCTTCCTAAATAGTAACTCACTCCCACAGTCCCAGGGACTGACACAGTCTGGAGACTGTCCCAAGTCATTGTAAATATTAACTCCCACCCACAGACCCAATCTGGGGATTGTACATCTTCCCTGCTCCTTTCGAAATATTAGCTCCCTCCCACCGACCCCAGTAATTACTGAGAGTCTGGGGACTGCCTGTATACTGCAGAGAAACATCAGTCTGTTAAATTGCGTTTGCCATCAATCAAGGTGGTAATGTGGATGGTAAATTGTTGTCTAGCCTGCTTTGAAAGAGCACAGCAATACTACACCAGTAAAATGTTGAATGACTCAAGTCACTTTGAAGGGCAGTAGCTGCATTTATATGGGTGGATGACCAGTTAATCTGGTTTCAGTAGTTCAGATTTAGGTAGGAAAGTTAGCCAGGACGTCAAGAAAACTTCTTGTACTTTTCTCCATTTGTGGTGGGGATTTTTGTGACCTGCAGAGCATGCGAGGTTGAGTCTTAACGGAATATACAGTAACAATGTGATGTGACCAAATAACCTCTTTTCCCACAATTAATTATCGTCTCTGCTTTCCTGGAATTGGCTCACATGGGATTACATAGAAACATTAAAAATAGGTGCAGGAGCAGGCCATTCGGCCCTTCGAGTTAGCACCGCCATTCGATATGATCATGGCTGATGGCAGGCAGCAGCCTAGAAGATTGTGTGAGCCCAGAAGATTGGCATTGAAACACTATTCAGCTCTGGGGTCATTGTGATCCTGCCCTGTTGACAGATCTGCACCTTCAGCTTTGTAGTGAGGGAAGGGAAAGGGAGGTGGGACACTGAAGTATGTGGGAGAATAAACAATTGTTCTCACTTAAGGACAAATGTGCTGGAGGAACTCAGCAGGTCATGGCAGTGTCTCTGGAATGTGGAGAGGTGATTTTTCAGATTGGGTCCTCCTTCAGAGTCTGAGTTACTTTTTACTGACTTACATTTTGTGTCCTTCTACAACTGTTTCCCCAACTGTTCCCGCTTCCTCACTATCAAGTCAGCATCCCGTTAGCCTGATGGGACTCATCCACTCAGCACAGCTGGGTTAAACCCATGGACATCCGCATCCACACCTGGTCTGTTGGGACATTATTGTCTATTGACATTCACATCCTAAGTCACTGCAGCAGTGGCAGTTTGTGATTTGGAGGTGGATATTGAGTACTCATATTAGTTAGTTTAGTTTATTGTCATGAGTACTGAGGTAGAGGGAAAAGTTTTTGTTGCTTGCTAGCCAGTCAGCGGGAAGACAATACATGATTACAATCCAACCATCCACAGTGTTCAGATATATGATAAAGAGAGTCTCAAGTGTACTCAGTCTATGGCGCCAATCCAGGTGACTGTGTGTGTGCTAGTCACATACGTGGTGCATCGCTAGTTGAAATATACATTGTCCTGCAAGTATGCTAGTACTAAGATTTACGTAGTGCTGTTGTACTTGCACGATGCAGCCTTGCTGCATGGTGAGATGGGGGACTGACCCTGCTCTTTGATGGTCCAGTCTGGAGCAACTCTGCTGCTCAAGTGTCAGAATGTTTCATCACTGCTCCTGGCTCCCTCCTTCTGGAGGGATTACCTGGCTGCTGGGATGAAGCATGATCATGTTGTAAGCAGCATAGATGTGTGCTTGCCTTGAGTGGTGGGCCAACTGGTCTCTCCTGCCCTTGCATTCTTAATAAAGAGAATGGAGCAGGACACAAAGACTATTTAGTCCTTCATACCCCTGCCACGCTTTTGAAAGCGTTAGCAACCGAACCCCACGCCACTCTAGTTTCACTGAGCCTCTCCAAAATGTCACCTTGTCAAATATTTATCCCAGTGAAAGACAATACTGAACACTCTGCTAAGTGCTGGAGGAAACACAAAGTGTTGAAGATTGCTTGGACTTGAGGACCTCAACTATAGGGAGGCTAAGACTTTATTCCTTGGAGTGCAGGAGGCTGACGGGTGATCTTATAGAGTGTGTATAAGATTAAGAGTGGAATAGATAATGTAAATGAAGAATCTTTTATCCAGCATAAGCGAATCGAGAACCAGAGGACATCAATTAATGTGACAGGAGAAAAATGTAATAGGAACCCGAGAGGAAATTTTGTCACCCAGAGGGTGGTGAGTATATGGAACGAGCTGCCCGACACGGCAGTCGAGGCAGGTATTATAACAACATTTAAAATACATTTGGACAGGTACATGGATAGTAAAGGTTTAGAGGGATATGTGCCAAAAGCAGGCAGGTGGGACTCGTGTGGACGGGGTACCTTGGTCAATAAGGGCAAGCTGGGCTTGTTTCCGCATTGTCTGACTCAAAACCCAATGACTCAGGCAACATTTGTCGAGGGAAATGGGCAGTTGATATTTCAGGTCAGGACTCTTCTTCAGACTGAAAATGCATCCTATATCAAGGCAGTGTGGTCCAGACTTGGATAAGCGTCGCCAGGCATTAAACTTCCATGCGGTTTACTGCCTTTGATTTCCAATGGGATACTTAATCGTTGTAAACGTTCAGTGATGATGAATATACTGGCCATGCACATTACACAGGTTCAGCGCTCTAAAAGGCATGGATATGGACACGTGTGGCAAGTTCTGCCCATACATTAAGGTGAAAAACAACCCAGAATTCCTGCAATACTTTAAATGGGCGTCAAAGGCCACCCAGCCATCTGCTGCCTGTGTGGCGTGTGTGCACTCCCGTTACAATGCTTGTGGGAGAGTGTAAGTTAGGGGGGGGGAGGCCAACATTAAACATGCAAGCAGCTTTCTGAAAATAAAACCATGGTCCCAGGCATGTAGATCTTTATTTATGTACAAGCCCCTGACATTGGTCAGTGAGCCGGAAAACTGTTACACGCATTTCTCACGGCTCCCTCCTTCCCTGTGGCTTGGATAATGCAACACTGCACATTTAACAAGGCGCCTCACACGCAGGCGACGGGGCACTTTCTCCCTAACCCGCTCTAGCTTTCGTTATGTTATGGTGGGTCAACTCCCGCCTCCAGACCATTCAACACATTTGCAGTGTGTGAAGAAGGGAAGGGGGGGGGGGAAAGAAAGAAAGGTGTGATTCTACCTATATAAGGGAGCATGCAACCCCCCCAGTCCTGAGCTTGATATTCACTCTCCCTCCCTCTCCCTTCCCCCCCAACAGGATCAACGCCTATTTTTGCATGATTTTGAAATACTCACGTCTCTGGTTGCGCCGCTTACTTTTAAACAGAGTCATGCCAGGCCCTGCAGTGCTGTGCTGTGCTGTGGTGGAGTGTGGTGTGGTGTGGTGGGGCGGGGGCTGCTGGAAGCTATCACAGGTTGCAGGTGGAGGCTCAACAGCAGCGCCTCTCTCTCTCTCTGTCTCTGTCTCTGACACTGACACACATAGAGCCTGTCACTTGCTGCTGCGATCAGCCCTGAGACTGTACCACGTCCCGGGAAGGGGAGGCGAGACCTACAAAAGCGACGGGCTGCCCCCGCCAAGCCTGCAATCTCCCAGCTGCAGGCATGCAGATAATCCTTTCAGTCTGAATTAAAATTTAAAGCTGACAGTTCCTTGATCTGCCAGTCCCTGTGCATTCAGTTCATAACTAAATAATTCCAACGCCTCCCACCTATTAAACGTCTCAATGCATTTCTTTGAAGCACATATGCCAAGCCAGAGAGAGAGAGAGAGAGAGAGATACAGACACAGACAGTGAGACTACAACACACACAGGCGATGGTCACTTCAACACATGCAATTTGTCTCAATTCATCCGGTTATTGTAAATGATGGTTTAAATGTAACTAGACCAAGTGGACCCGTTGGGCCCATTCCTCGTAGAAGGGGAACAAGGAAGTGGAGAGGGTGTCGTCACTGAGTGAGCCCGGGACTCAAAGCCTCTCCTGTATTGGTGTAGAATCCCTTAACCCCCCCTCACTCAATCCCCCTTATCCCCCCCCCCCCCCCCATCTCCCCCCACTGGCCCACTACATCCCCTCTACACCACCCCCACTTGTCCTTCCCCTGCCCCCACCCCCACTCCCCCAGCCCTGCCTCCACCCCCATTTCCAGTGGTGCGTGTGGCCCGGGATGCTGTCCGCAAAGCCATGCCTTGCACCAACAGCATAATAAAATAACGAACTGCATCCAACACAAGGGGCCACTATTGTGGCCCCTATCACCTTCTGATCCGGTGGGTTCACACATCATCATCTTAAAGCTCTCCCATAAGATGTTCATCAATGATAGGAACAGAATTAGTCCATTCGGCCCATCAAGTCTACTCTGCCATTAAATCGTGGCTGATCTATTTTACCCTCAATCCCATTCTCCTGCCTTCTCCCCATAACCCCTGACATCAGCATCAATCAAGAATCCATCAATCTCTGCCTTAAAAAATATCCACTGAAGGCCTCCACAAACTTCTGTGGCAATGAATGAATAAATGAATTCAACAGATTCACCAGCCTCTGACTAAAGAAATTCCTCCTCATCCGCTTCCTAAAGGAACGTCCTTTTATTCTGAGGCTATGACCTCTAGTCCTGGACTCTCCCACTAGTGGAAATATCCACACTATCCAGGCCTTTCACTCTTCGGTAAGTTTCAATGAGGTCGCAAAGATATGGCTTTAACCGTGTTCCTAACTCCCTTGCAGACGCCTTCCTCCTCCCCTTCCTCAGCCACCACACTGAGCAACTCCTCACCCTCACTGAAACATTTTTTAAATCTATAGCTGATGGAATTTTGAAATAAAACCAGAAAGTGCTGAAGGTTTTCAGCAGATCTGGCAGCATCTGTGGAAAGAGAATAGGAGATTGGTGTACAAACTTAAAGCACACGGTATTGAGGGTTCAGTTTTGAGGTGGATAGAAAATTGGTTGGCGACAGGAAGCAAAGAGTAGGAATAAAAGGGTCCTTTTCGGAATGGCAGGCAGTGACTAGTGGGGTACCGCAAGGCTCAGTGCTGGGACCCCAGTTATTTACAGTGTATATTAATGATTTGGACGAGGGAATTGAATGCAACATCTCTAAGTTTGCGGATGACACGAAGCTGGGTGGCAGTGTTAGCTGCGAGGAGGATGCTAGGAGGCTGCAGAGTGACTTGGATAGATTAGGCGAGTGGGCAAATGCATGGCAGATGCAATATAATGTGGATAAATGTGAGGTTATCCACTTTGGCGGCAAGAACAGGAAAGCAGAGTATTACCTGAATGGTGACCGATTGGGAGAAGGGGAGATGCAACGTGACCTGGGTGTCATGGTGCACCAGTCATTGAAAGCAAGCATGCAGGTGCAGCAGGCAGTGAAGAAAGCGAATGGTATGTTGGCATTCATAGCAAGAGGATTTGAGTTTAGGAGCAGGGAGGTTCTGCTGCAGTTGTACAGGGCCTTGGTGAGACCGCACCTGGAGTATTGTGTGCAGTTTTGGTCTCCTAACCTGAGGAAAGACGTTCTTGCCTTAGAGGGAGTACAGAGAAGGTTCACCAGATTAATCCCTGGGATGGCGGGACTTGCATATGAGGAAAGACTGGATAGATTGGGCTTGTACTAGCTGGAATTTAGAAGACTGAGGGGGGATCTTATAGAAACATATAAAATTCTTAAGGGGTTGGAGAGGCTAGATGCGGGAAGATTGTTACCGATGTTGGGGGAGTCCAGAACCAGGGGTCACAGCTTAAGGATAAGGGGGAAGTCTTTTAGGACCGAGATGAGAAAACATTTCTTCACACAGAGAGTGGTGAGTCTGTGGAATTCTCTGCCACAGAAGGTAGTTGAGGCCAGTTCATTGGCTATATTTAAGAGGGAGTAGGATGTGGCCCTTTTTGCTAAAGGGATCAGGGGGTATGGAGAGAAGGCAGGTACAGGCTACTGAGCTGGATGATCAGCCATGATCATATTGAATGGCGGTGCAGGCTCGAAGGGTCGAATGGCCTACTCCTGCACCTATTTTCTATGTTTCTATATTTTTAAATGGAGATAATATTTCATTTTGAAAACCCTACAGAACCAAGTGGTGTAACAACTCAGTGAGTTGATATTACAGGTCACTAGCTGTGTACTAGATGTTTCATCTCTGACCAGCATAAACCTGGTGCTTACTACCTTTGTTCATCTCCCAATTAAATAAGGTACATATTGCACTAATTTAGATACATAGATACATAGACAATATGTCTATATTGGCCATTCGACCCTTCGAGCCAGCACCGCCATTCAATGTGATCAAGGCCGATCATCCACAATCAGTACCCCGTTCCTGCCTTCTCCCCATATCCCTTGATTCCGCTAGCCCTAAGAGCTCCATCTAACTCTCTTTTGAATGCATCCAGTGAATCAGCCTCCACTGCCTTCTGAGGCAGAGAATTACACAAATTCACAACTCTCTGTGTGAAAAGTTTTTCCTCATCTCAGTTCTAAATGGCCTACCCCGTATTCTTAAACTGTGGTCCCTGGTTCTGGACTCCCCCAACATCAGGATTTTTTTTTGTTGCATCTAACTTGTCCAATCCCTTAATAATTTTATATTTTTCTATAAGATCCCCTCTCATCCTTCTAAATTTCAGTGAATACAGTCCCAGTCGCTCCATTCTTTCATCATATGACAGTCCCGCCATCCGGGGAATTAACCTCGGGAACCCACGCTGCCCTCCCTCAATAGCACTTCCTCATATTAGGAGACCAAAACTGCACACAATACTCCAGGTGTGGTCTCACCAGGGCCCTGTACAACTGCCGAAGGACCTCTTTACTCCTATACTCAATTCCTCTCGTTATGAAGGCCAACATGCCATTTGCTTTCTTCACTGCCTGCTGTACCTGCATGCTTACTTTCAATGACTGATGTACAAGGACACCCAGGTCTCATTGTACGTCCCCTTTTCCTAACCTGACACCATTTAGATAATAATCTGCCTTCCTGTTCTTGCCACCAAAGTGGATAACCTCACATTTATCCACATTATACTGCATCTGCCAAGCAGCTGCCCACTCACACTACCTGACAAAGTCACCCTGCATCCTCAGAGCATCCTCTTCAAAGCCACCCAGCTTTGTGTCATCTGCAAATTTGCGAATGTTACTTTTAATTTCTTCATCTAAATCATCAATGTATGTTGTAAATAGCTGCGGTCAATCCCTACTCTTTGTTTGCTGTCTGCCAACCAATTTTCTACCCATGTCAATACCCAACCCCCAATACCATGTGCTCTAATTTTGCCCACTAATCTCCTGTGTGGGACCTTTCTGAAAGTCCAGAATTTGTTGTGCTTATAATCATGTGAAGCGTCTCTAACCTGATTCTGTTTCTCTTTTCACTAATGCTGCCTGATCCGCAAAGTAGTTTCTTCTTTTATTCCTCATCTTGTTTGATTTCAGTTTGTTGAGCTCCCTTGCAATGAGCATCCCTGCCTCAGCATTGCTTTCTATAGTCTCGCCCAAGGATCCATCTACATAATGACTGCCAAGGTTTTTACCAGCAATGCCACAACAGGTTCCACATCCATGCTAAGAACTTGCACCCCCACCTCATGAGGAGCTCTTTGAATAGCAGCAGATTGGATCTGTATTCTTTAAAACATTAACGTGTAATAGGGGGTGGAAAGACCAACATTTGACATCAAGGCACAGAAGAAAAGTTTTTTTTTTAAAGCTTGGTTAAATACATCAGTTTTAAAGAGTAGCCTAAAGGAAACATGAAATAGATGCAGAAAATGCTGGAAACCCTCAGCAGGTCAGGCAGCATCTGTGGAGTGAGAAACAGAGTTAACTATTTCAAGGCATTTACCCTTGTCCACATATATTTCCAGTTCTGTTGAAGGGTTATTGACCCAATATGTTGACTGTTCTCCCTATTGACAATCTATAGATAGGGCGGTGGTGGAGTTACTGCCATACACCAAGAGACCCACTTTCGATCCTGACTACGAGTGTTGTCTGGACAGAGTCGTACGTTCTTCCTGTGACCTCGTGAGTTTTCTCTGTGAACTCCGGTTTCCTCCCACATTCCAAAGACGTGCAGGTTTGTAGGTTAATTGACTTTGGTAAAAATGTAAATTCTTCCTAGAGTGTTGGATAGTGCTAGTGTGCGGGGTGATTGCTGGTCGACGCGGACTCGGTGGGCCGAAGGGCCTGTGTCCACGCTTTATCTCTAAAGTCTAATGCCTTTATGCTGAGTGTTCCTAGCATTCTTGGATATTTCAGGTTTCCAGAATCCACAAGATTTTGGAAATGAGGAGAGGAGGTCGGAGAGAGATCTGGCTGGCCAATATTTAGGTGAATGTCAGTGATGCTTTAGAGATATCCGGGGATTTCCGAGGGTTGGAGCTGGAACAGATAACAGAAACGGGAAGAGGTAAGTTCACGGTGGATTTGAGGAATTGAAAATCTGGGGATTGTCAATGAAGGGTTGTCAGAACAGAAGGGAGGAGTGAATTTAACTGAACTAACCATGAACTTAGCTAGGATGAAATGATTTTGTCTGAATTAATAATTAATGCAACATATGGCTTATTAAAAAGCTTCACCTTGAAGCTTAAAGGGAGAGGACCCTCCAACATGGTAAATCTCTGCAACCATTTAGTGGGCAAAGATACTCTTTGCACAGTTCTGGTCTCCTATTACAATAAAGAACCAAAAATTGATTAGCAAGATTAAAAGAGGTGAGATAATGATCAGGAGAGACTATACAGTGCCAGGCGCTACATTCCAATGGAGAGAAGAGACTGAGGAGTGACTATAGCAGCAGTGATTACAATTATGAGGCAGTTTGCAAGGGTGATTGATTGATTGATTGACTGATTGATTGATTGACTGATTGATTGATTGACTGATTGATTGAAAGATACAGCATGGAAACAGGCTGTTTGGCCCACTGAGTCCACACCGACCATGGATCACCGGTTCACACACTAGTTCTTTGCTTTCTCACTACATGCTATGGGACATTTTATGGAAGCCAATTAACCTGTGAACCTACACGTCTTTGTGATGTGGTCGGAAACCCGAGCACACTTTCGTTATGCTGGAAGCTGAAATTAATGCAGAGATTTATGAGGATGTTGGCAGGACTTGAGGGCCTGAGATATGGGAAGAGGTTGGGCAGGCTAGGACTTTATTCCTTGGAGCACAGGAGGCTGAGGGGTGATGTTAAAGAGGTGTATAAAATCATGATGCAAATAGATAGCGTGAGTGCACAGTCTTTTACCCATTGTAGGGGATTCAAGAACTCGATGACATACGTTTAATGTGCGAGGAGAAGATTTATTAGGAATTTGAGGGTAACCTTTTCACATAGAGAGTTGGGGGTATATGGAATGAACTGCCAGAGGTGGTAGTTGAGGCAGGTACTATAAAAACTTTTGAAAAACATTTGGACATGTATACATGGATAGGAAATGTTTGGAGGGATATGGGCCAAACGTGAGCAGGTGGGACTAGCGTAGATGGGGCATCTTGGTCGGCATGGGTAAGTTGGGCCAAAGTGACTGTTTCTGTGTTGTATTACTTTACGATGGCCTGGAGGAAACCCACACAGTCACTGGTATAACGTGCAAACTTCTCACAGACAGTACACAAGATCAGGATTGAACCAGGGTCTCTACCAGCTGCGCCACTGTGCTGCCAACAGGAAAGGTGGAGAATGCTTTCCCAAGATTGTGAGGAGCACAGAGTTAAAATAAATAAGGAAGCCGAGAACTAGAAAGCATTTGGGGAAAAATTAAAGGAGACCTGAGAGGTACGTTTTTCACACAGAGGGTGGCGGGTCAGTTAAACGAGGTGCTAGAGGAAGTGAAAGAGGTGCGTGCATTTACAATGTTTAGAAGGAATTTGACAAGTACATGGATAAGAAAAGAGTAGGGCAGCATGGGCCTAATGTCTATTGCAGGCTATTGGGATTAGCAGAGATGGGCCTAACAGTCAGCATGGACGTGGTGTGCTGAAGGGATGTACAACTCTATGACTCTGTAAACAAGTAAACAAGAATATTGCAGAAGGAGTAGGCCACTTAGCCCCTCAAGCCTGCATTGCCATTCAATATGACCATGGCTGATCTATGCTGGGCTTACCTCTGTTGTGTGACAGTTCCCCATGATCTCCCATTCCTCGACGTTTAGCTATCGGCTCCTTAAATATAACAATCTAAACTCTCTGTAGGTGTCAAGAGGACCAGAACATGGGACCTCTGGCCTTGAAAGGCCATGACTTAGACAAAATGGAGCAGGTCAGATACCACAACAACTCTCTCAGTTGTGAGCTGAAACACCAGGCTTGATGGAGTCTTGTGAAGCCGCGTCACTTCAAACAGCTCCCTTCCCACACCAACGAAGGGATGGATAATAACCAGAAACATTCTGCTGTTCTGCATTTCACGTTACATTATGATCACAGCTAAGACCAAAGAGCTGCAAGACTATTTCTCTTTGAGATTCATGAGGGTCTTCTTGGCTCAGGACAACACAAGATGATGAAATGGTGTGTGATTGCCAGGGCTTAGAACAAATCAGCTCTATTGCTGAAGACTTAATTGTCAGAGGAGAGTTGAGTCCTTGTCCCTCACAGTCTTCCAAATTCTGGTTTGGATGAATCACATCTACTTGGTGCAGTGGTGAAGTGTCTGAAGAAGGGTCTCGACCCGAAACGTCACGCATTCCTTCCCTACAGAGATGCTCCCTGAGTTAGGCCCCTGTCCCACTTAAGCGATTTTTTAGGCAACTACAGGCGACTAGGCTGTCGCCACACGGTCGTCAGGGTGTTGCCTGTATGGTCATGAGTGGCTTCCAAAGAGTCGTAGCGTTTTTCTGGTCGCCGTTGGATTTTGCAATGTTTAAACATTTTTGGCGACTGTTGGTTCAACGCCAATGATCGTAGCTTGACGTTTCCTGACGTAGGTGCTGTCGTAGGTTGTCGCCAGGTGACGTAGGTTGTGCTGAATGGTGAATTCCATTAGCGACCACCTACGTCAACCTACTTCAACCAGCGACAGGTACCGGCATCAAAACCCGAGTCCAAACTGACGTGAATTGTCTTCATTTGTTGCCAACAGGGACGTAGCTTGTCGCGGGTAGATGTAGGTTGACTTCAGTTGTCGTAAGTTGTCGTAGGCGCGGTCGTAGGTGGACGTCCTAAGTCGCGATGAATGGGCCGCCGATTGTCGGTAGCTTGCCGTAGCTTGACGTCGACTAGGTGGTAGGTTGTTGTAGCTTGTCGTAGACGTTGTTGTAGGGGGGGATCCAGTCGCCGTTTTTTCGGCGACCTGCAACGACTATGACGGTTGCCGGCAGTCGCCTAAAAAATGGCCTAAGTGGGACCGTCCCTTTACTCGAGCATTTTGTGTCTATCTTTGGTTTAAACCAGCATCTGCAGATCCTTCCTACACATTATTGTTGCATTTGCTACTTTCTCAATCAACATCATCCCATCCCTGTTGCCATTGTTGCATTCCATAGGCTTTAGTTGTGATTGCAGTTTAATAGCAAGGAGAGAGCTATTAAATCAACATCCTCATTGCCAATGTAGCATCCGGATGCTTTATTTGATTGCTTGTTTAGTAACCAGGAGAATGATTAAAACTAAAGTTTTTTGCTGAAAGCCAAAACATTCAACCAACAGCAGTGGCTAATACAATGTTGCATCAGACATAGTTCTTAAAGCTACATATACATGCACTCGATACATTTAGCAGTGTTTGATGCTCAGATCATTGTGTGGGGTTCAGGTAAGGATAGAATTGCTAAACATCCTGCATAGTTTAATTAGAAAGAGTACAGAATGGAGAAACACATGAGCTCTGAGAGTAAAAAAGAATTAAGTAAGTTCCAGAGTCTTGAGAAATGCTGAATCAAGAGGGACCTTGTAGATTAATCCTAAACAATAATGCTTGAAAGAAAAGTTATTCCAGATGACTGCTTCATAGAGCAGGAGATACACATAGAAATTCAGTAGAATAAAATTGAGCAGATTGGAATGGCGTTGACAAAAATCGACCTGGTGTTTCATGATAAATGTTTGGAACAGTTTACTAAGCAAAGAACAGAAAGAAAACTCTGTCTCCTTTCTCTGTTCGTTTACTTATTTACTTATTTATCTATTTATTCATTTCCCTATGTTCTCTAAATCTCTGTAAAGCGTCTTTGAGTATATGAAAAGCGCTATATAAATAAAATGCATTATTATTATTATTATTATTATAATTGAAACGTGAGCTTGGACGGTGAGTCCGGGTCGGTTTCTGAATGTAAACTCTCGGGAGAATCTAAAACCAGAGGGTAAGGCATTTAGGATAGATGCCCTTACCGAAGAACAGAAATCACATTATCTCTGAAAGACAATTAATTTGCAATGGTGATTCTATTTTCCTCTCCACAGATGCTGTCTGACCCAATGGATCAGCATTTCCAGCATCCCCTGGTTTTAATTCAGGTTTCCAGCTTCCTCGGTACTGTCCTGTTGGAACCACTTCTGTCCTCCTGTGATGTCCACAGGGCAACATTAGTCTCATTGGGTATCAATCGATTGCAGAAACGCTGGCCGATATTTCTTCTCCCTACTCATGACACTGAGATCAATAACTCAATCTCAACCTGATTCTACATTTGGCCAACTGTATTGACTGGAGTCCTTCCTAACCAATAGAATTTATTTTTAAGTCACAGGAAGACATCCATATACTAAAACTCTCGTTTGTTATCTTGTTTGTGACTGAACTTCAGCCAAAACGGTACACGATAGCGTGACAATTTTAGGCCCACCTTACTCACCATTGTCACTTGAATGATAATGCAAGTAGTTTTATTGAAATCGGTGTTATAGTTTTAAAGTTATTCACATTTTAAAGTTTAAAAGGAGGGGAGGGGGAGGGGAGGAGGGAGGGAGGGGGAGTGGGGGAGAAGGGAGAGGGGAGGGGGGGTTGAGGAGAGCGGGGAGTGGGGGAGGACAGGGTGCTGCACCAATGCAGGAGAGGTTTGGGCCCAACGGGTCCACTTAGTCTAGTTTGAAACAGAGGCAAGAGTAGGTCCTTCAGCCAGGCAAGCCCACGTCATTATTTACTGGTCCACTCCCCTATCTCCATGAATGCCCAAGACCAAAGATGGCTGCAGAAAGTGGTGGATATTGCCTGGACCATCACAGGTGTTGACCTTCCACCATCAAAGGGATCTACAGAGAAGCCCCAAGAATGCAGGTATTATCGTCAAAGACCCACCCCACCCGAGCCACGCTTTCACCTTGCTGTGGCAGGAGTCTGAGGCCAGTTACCTCCAGGTTCAAGAACAGCTTCTTCTCATTATCCATCGGGCTCTTCAACCACTCTGCGCAACCCTAATCACAACCCCAACCTCAGCAACAAACTCCTATCTGCTTTTATAAGTTGCACTGCATACTGTGGCTTGCACTAACATGGCATGGCTCCTCGTATAATTGATCATTTATTGTATATTTATTTGATGAATTAATGTTCCTGTAAAGCTGCCACAAGTAAGAATCTCATTGTTCCAGTCCTGGTGCTTGTGACAATTAAACACCCTTGCTTCTTGACTCTAAATTTTCATTAGTATAAAGCACTAATCATTGTATTATTAATATTATTACTATATTGAAAAACTTTTAAAATTTTGGAGAGTATTTGTTTAATGCTGGATTTCTCTAAATCAGGTCGTCATTAACTCAGGGACCCCCTGCCACTGAGAAAAAAAAAAGAATTCATTTTGACATTGTAAACAAAATTAAAACAATGATGATATTTACACTGATGAAGTACTTTCGAATGAAGTCAATAATTTAAAAAAGGTAGAGGTAGATCAGATGTAAAGCTGCTCTCTCTGGGGTTCTTCCTCAATGTGGTCATAAATGAAGTTTAATCAGCTCAGGATAGGAAGGCAGATGTCTCAATTTCACTGCTGGGAATTCATCAGGAATCAAGCATTGAAGTGTGCCCGCCCGGCGTGTTAGTAGAGAGGATCACTTGGAAAATGTGGGTCTCCTGTGTCCAAGGAAGTGATCCTGAGGTGATTGGGATGCTCCACTTTGGGCAAAGGCCTCCCCAATATCGAAAGCATCGACATGAGGCACAGCTTCAAGGAGGCGACATCTATCATCGACGATCCCCGCCATTCGGGCCACGCCTTCTTCACATTCTACAGTCGAACACGAGTTACAGAATCTTAAAGCTCCACATCACCAGCTTCAAGAACAGCGACTTTCCTACAACCATCTGGTCTTAAATCAACCCACATAACCTTAATACTGCCTTGGCAAAGGAACACTACGTACCAACACTTGGACTATCATGGACTTGTTTTCTAATGGTGTTTTATACTAATGTCTTTTTCTTTTACTGTCTTGTAGAATTTGTGTAATTTACATACAATTTATGTTTTTGTCTGCTGTTTGAGTCTATGTGCCTGGGATATTGCACTGTAATTGTGTATATAACAATGAACTCAACTTGACTTGACCTGACTTGGTCAATTTGAACTAGCTGCAGAGAAGGTGTGTAGCATTGTTCAAGACAGTGGAGGTTTGGGAAGTCTTGGGGAAGAAGTTTGCATGTTGTGATTTTCTCTACTTGCATGCAAGAACACACATATAGATGCATGTACAAAACACATATTCACAAACATACAAGTACATTCATATAACCATGCGCACGTACATGCATGAATACACATGTGCATGCAAGGATGTATGTTTGCATACACATATGTGTTTTCAGACACATACATATAGGTAAATATGTATCCCTACACAGATGCACACACAAGCAGACAAGAGGGGCAGCACAGCAACACATCGAAGTAGGGACATTGCATCACAGTATCAGAGACCCAAGTTTAATCCTGACTTCTGTGTATGGACTCTGCATGTTCTCCCTGTGGTCACCTATGTTCCCTCCAGATGCTCCAGTTTCCTTCTAATCCCAGGGTTTGATCGGTTAATTAGCCATTGTAAATTGCCCCTAGTATGTAGGTTAGTGGCAGGATCTGAGGGGAGTTAAAGAGAATGTGGCGTGAATAAAATATAAATAGTGCAAATGGATGGTTAATGATCAACACAGAACATGTAGGCAAATAAACAGTTTGTTTCTCTGCTGTATCTCTGGGTGAAGCATGCACAGATATCGGCGCATGCATACACCGAGCTAAACAAACTTGATGTCACAGGTACAGAGGGGACATTCATGCTATTTGTGGGACAATTGCCAGCCTGGAAACTATCTTCCAGCAACAGCCAGTAACATCGAAGTGGGCAAAGGAAATTGAGGGGGAGAGACAAAGAAAGTCAGGGCATTCACTGGGAATCTGGCAAGCACACTCTCGTTTCAGTGAAGCCGACACTGAGCCTTGCACATTGCCTTGCTTGGTTACATATGTCCCTTTAAATCAGAGGTTCTCGTAGCAGACACAAGACAGATACACTGGGTGTAAAAATAGGCGATCGGGACACCATCTATTCTAATACGCGGCCGTCGGTTCTGATGCCTGAATCTGCCAGTTGTGGACATGCGTGCACCCTCAGACTGCAGACTGGAAACAGTGACCTGATGGAGATGGAATTCATTGCCTGCTCCTGACATGAACTGCATGGTGACACACGGAATCCTTCCCTGAAATTCCACAGATGCTCCATGCTATTCTGAACACATTACATCACATCCTGAACTCACCCAGTTTAAATTTGAACATAACCCTGTCCTATTTTATTCCCCTCTGTTTGTCTCGGCCTTTCCTCAGGACTGAGGCCACCCACTGTCTATCCAACTGCTCAGAGGATCAGAGTGAGTGGAAATGAGGGGAAGCTCTGATCCTCGGCGCCATGTGTTTCAGACCACCCACCAGCTGCCACCAATTCATCAGCTTCGTCAGTTCAAAGGAGGTTTGATGGCAGGCTGCTCCTCAACCGTAAATCAGGGCTGAGCAACTGCAGGCCGCAGTGTTTGTGAGGGGGTCAAAAGTAACCGGCTTGGGCTGGAAGAACCGTGGCTGAATATTTTGCATTCTGTGTAAACCCGTGGCTACTGACGCATGTGGTGACTTGTGGTCTAAAATCCATCAATCCCAGTTGTGAAGGGTCCCTCTGAAGCCAATTCAAAGTGATAAATCGATATCTCCACTGGCCACTGGTTATGGAGCCATATGACCCGAAAATAGGCTCTTCGGCCCTCCAAATTCATACCGACCATCAACTACCCACTTGCACTAAATCCTATGCTAATCCAATTTTTTGACTGACATTTCCATCGTTTCCTCCCACATCGGTAGGCTAATTGGCCACTGTAAATTGGGTGTCCTGTATAAGTGGGCTGGGAGAATTCATGGGAACATGGAGTGAATAAAAGGAGCTTAGTGTTAATGTAAATGGTCAGTGTGGACTCATTGGGCCAAAGAGCCTGTTTCCACGTGACTGTGGGTCCATCCATGATGCAGGATTGAATGTCCTTGTCATCAGGTCATAAGTTCATAAGTGATAGGTGCAGAATTAGGCCATTCGGCCCATCGTCTACTCCGCCATTCAATCATGGCTGATCTATCTCTCCCTCCTAATCCCATTTGCCCCATAACCCCAAACACACATACTAATCAAGAATCTATCTGTCTCTGCCTTAAAAATATCAATTGACAGCCTCCACTGCCTTCTGTGACAAATAATTCCACAGATTCACCACCCTCCGACTAAATAAATTCCTCCTCATCTCCTTCCTAAAGGACCGTCCTTTAATTCTGAGGCTATGACCTCTAGTCCGAGACTCTCCCACTGGGGGAAACCTCCCCTCCACATCCACTCTGTCCAGGAGAGCTGCAATCCCTGGCATCGTGCTGGCGCACGTGCTGCAGTCCGGTCCATCCAGCTTGGAGCCTGCACACATGGTGAGAATGTGGCATCTGATTAATGGACCAAAGCTGCCTGAGCTCATCTCCAAGTCCATCTGCAAACCCCTCCACTACATCAGCAGGTCAGGCAAGGGCTTATGAAAAACTGGCACTAAGTGAATCCAAAAGGGTGACAGGCTGATGCTGGTGTGGATTTTTCATATTATTTTATTTCATATTTCAGATACAGCGCGGAAACAGGCCTTTTCGGCCCACCAAGTCCGCACCGCCCAGCGATCCCCGCACATTAACACTATCCTACACACACTAGGGACAATTTTTTTACATTTACCCAGTCAATTAACCTACATACCTGTACGTCTTTGGAATTGTGTTCATGTTTGGTGCAGGAGCATGGGTGTCATGTCGATTCAGTGGGGTAACCTGCAGTTCAGCTGAAGTGGAATTAAGATTGCATTTCCTGAAACTGTGATGAATTATTCCTTCTCATGAATGTTACTCAGAAGGGAACTCCCAATATTGCTTCTTACAATTCTCTTTCTCTGCACTTTCTTCCTCTTCCTTCCACTATTCCTACTCCTTTCCTTTCCAGCTCCCCAAATGCAACACAAAGATCCAGACCGCATGCCTTGCATCACCCATGGTTCCCGATTCACCTGCTTGCACTGCCTCTTGATGTCTTCTAAGGTAGCAGGACGTGAATTGGGTCACCAGGCTTCAGTTAACTCCCCAATGCAACACTGTGGTTACATTAATATTGCAGACCTGCAGTGCAGCTTGTGGTCGCAGAATGTCATTTCTCAGTGAGATTCCGAGGCAAAGCCGTCTCCTGACACAGCTCCTCTCCGGGTTGGCTGAGGGAAGAATGATTACTGAGATCCTTGATGGATGTGGCTTCCTACTTTCTTCCACTTCATCCTTCAGGTATTCCCACTGTCCCCATTATGCAATGATGCTGGACCAATTCTGACAGCAACATGTTTAGGCAGAAATTCTACAAGGAGCACTTCTTCAAGACCTTTGCAACTGCAGCTCCCACCCCAGTGCCCTTCACCACCAACCCTCCATTTAATCAATCACCTATTAATATGTCAGTGACTGAGGACCATCAGGTGGGGATGTTTTCCCTGATGCGATGATTGGATCTAGGCCATTTAACCATCTAGGATCCTTGAGGTCCTTTGGCAGCTCGGGTGACAAATTAATTTACACAAGGATTGACATCATGGTCCACCTAGTCTGCACAAGTCTGGCGTCTGGGACCATTGCTCACATTACTGCTCCCCTGAATACGAAAAATACGTTGGTGAACATTTGTGAACAGATTCAGCTAAACCGACATCTGTAACAGTTTCTGAAGAAGGGTCTCGACCCGAAACGTCACCCATTCCTTCTCTCCCGAGATGCTGCCTGACCTGCTGAGTTACTCCAGCATTTTGTGAATAAATCGATCTGTAACAGTGAAACAGCATGCCAATGTGGAAGCCAATTCTGTGGTGCTGACTTTCCTCTGCCCACTTGTTGGATATTAAACAGGCATTCACCAGTGATCGATAGATCATCAACCTCTCCTTGCCTTTTCCAGACTGTCGACCATTTGCAATGATCTATGATTGTTGCAAACTGAAACTCTATTCAGGCAGCTATCAGGGTGAATGCTAGAAGCTCAGTACTGAAGAGAAATCATCACATTAAACCTTTTTCACCCAAACACCACTTTGGCATGTCACTTTGAAAAGCACATCAGATAGCAATAACCAATTTTAAAATGCATGTCTTAAGACAAAGGGAAATGTCCCATAAATGGCTTAATTTTATTCACAGTAATAATAATCCATTCCAATATTTGTATTTTACACATATTATTATTGTCTCTCTCTCACACACAAACATATATATTTTTCTGTTGAGCTTGTGAGCCCTTACACATACGCAGAGGAGATGCACCAGGATGTTGCCTGGGATAAAGCATTTCAGTTACAAAGAGAGATGAGAAAGGCTACGTATTTTTTGCCTGGGGAGGAGGAGGTTAGGATTGAGGTGTAGAAAATGAGGAGGGATAGAGATAGGGCAGACTGCGGGAAATATTTTCCCAATGAGAGGTAGTTAAAATTATAAGATGTAGATTTAAGGTTTTGGCAAAGAGATTTAGAGGAGTGAATACCTGGAATGTGTTGCCTGAGAGAGTGGTGAAAGCACGACCTTTGTTTCTGTGTCGTGTCTCCGTTCCCGCTGCGGCCTACCATCGGCCATGCACCTGGGACCACCTGGGGCTCTGGTTTGCAGAGCCCGCGGCCCGGACTCACCACCTGCGGCGCTGGCTGCCTGCGGATGCTGCGGGAGCGGCTGTGACTCATCTCCGGAGGCTCCGGCGCGGGCCGCGTGGACGTCGGAAGCACGCAGGCCCCTGGATGGGGGCCGACATCGGGAGCAGCGGCAGCGGCAGCGGCAGAGGCAGCGTGTTCGCCCGTCCTGAATCGCGGGGCTTGGGTCGGCCCGCCGCGGACCTTTCACCGTCCGGCGCGGCCTGGAATAGGCCGCGGGATTTTCACCGCCCGGCGGGGGCTTCAATGTCGGGAGCCCCGACCGCCCCGACGTGGCAACGACAACAGCCTGACCGCGGGAGAAGACGGCAGGGGAAGAGAAAAGACATTGTGGCCTTCCATCACAGTGAGGAGGGACTGGAGGAGACTCACTGTGATGGATGTTTCTTTTTGTTTGGTGTTAGTTTGTGATTGTATGTGTTATTGCATTTTTATTGATTATTCTTATTGGTCTTATTGTTCAACTGCGGGTAATGTTTCATTTCACTACACATTTATGTGTATGTGACAAATAAACGACTATTGATTGACTATTGACAGCATTTGGGAAGTGTCCAGATAAGCACTTGAATTGCCCAAGCATAGAGGTCTACGGGCCAAGTGCTGGCAGATGAGTTAAATACAGATAGCTGGCACAATACAGACATTGTGGGCCGAATAGCTGTTTCCATGCTGTATAACTCAATGACTCGATAACAACGGTAGCGCAGCGGTAGAGTTGCTGCTTTACAGCGAATGCAGCGCCGGAGACTCAGGTTCGATCCTGACTACGGGTGCTGCACTGTAAGGAGTTTGTACGTTCTCCCCGTGACCTGCGTGGGTTTTCTCCGAGATCTTCGGTTTCCTCCCACACTCCAAAGACGTACAGGTATGTAGGTTAATTGGCGGGTAAATGTAAAAATTGTCCCTAGTGGGTGTAGGATAGTGTTAATGTACGGGGATCACTGGGCGGCACGGACTTGGAGAGCCGAAAAGGCCTGTTTCCGGCTGTATATATATGATATGATATGACTGCACTGACATGATCATATCAAAATAATGGACACAATTTCAAAGATTGAAGCCTGGCTAAGAAACTCATTTGTACAAGAACCTTGACAAGGTTCAAAACAATTTCCAGTTTTGCAAATGGCTGTCCTTCGGAAAGATCGATTGCCTTGCACTGATGACCCAAGAATAGCGTGCTGCTCACATCTGTCAGCGTTTAGCATACCAAGTGAAGACAACTGCCATAATCCTCTGAAAGATGGTGGCGTACAATGCACACAAGGCAGTGAATATTCCTTCAATTGTCTAGCGATAGTATACGTCTTGCATCACTAACTACCTGGCCTCATATCCAGCATTGGAAAGCCCTTACTTTGATATCAAAAATGTTTTAATGATTTTCCTCTTGCCTCTGAAACATTGATTCTAACCCAACCAATACTGCACTACCCTCTCCTCGCGAATCTGACCTGAAGTTAGATTGCTGCCATTCCTATCCATGCAGCTGGAAATAAAACAATTGCAGATGATGGAGTCTGACATACAAAACAGAAAGTGGTGAAAACACACAGCAGGTTAGGCAGTATCTGTGGAGAGAGAGAGAGACAGAGGGTGTTTCAGGTTGAAGATCTGTTGTTACTTTGAAAAAAAAAAATCAGCTATTATGTCTTTTGCATCACCAACAAATGTTTGATAAAGCATTTCCAAGAAAGGTCTTCAAACTGAAACTCACAACAAATGCTGCCTGACCTACTGAGTATTTCCAGGACAGACACAAAAAGCCAGAGTAACTCAGTGGATCAGACAGCATCTCCGGAGAAAAAGAAAAGGTGACATTTCGGGTCGAGACCCTTCTTCAGACTGAGAGTCGGGGGAAAGGGAAACGAGAGATACAGTCGGGGAGAAAGATCAAACGAATGAAAGATATGAGGAACTGCCTCTACCTGAGATAAGGCTGAATAAATACTGAACTCTCTTTGCAACATGGCAATATCTGCAAGAGGCCCAGATGTGGTTGGGACATGACAGATACATTTACTTCGCTTACTTCCATTTTAGTGGATTTGTACCACATGGTGAACCAGAAGGGTTGAAAGAAAAGGCTTCATTATTTGAACACTTGATGACAAAATGGTAGAAGGGACTGGTGTAAGAAAAACTTTGGCAAACCTATAAGTTTAATAGCAGATACAGAAAGACATTATTACCATATGTTGATGGATTGGGGAAGGGGGAGGTATAGTGAGACCAGGGTGTCCTTGTACCCAGTTGCTGAAAGCAAGTATTCAAAGGCAGAAAACACTTAGGTGAGAAAATGGTACATTGGTGTTCATTGCAAGGGGATTAGAGTACAGGAAGAATGATGTGTTGCTGCAGTTGCATGTAGCCTTGGTGAAGTCCACTTGCAATTGTGGTCTCCTTAGTGAGAGGGAAGATGAAACACAATTTTACTAGACTAATGCTGAGTTGGTAGGACATGGTAGGAAGGATTGGGTAGTACATGCTTATGTTTACTAGAGTACCCAATACTAAGACAGGATCTCACCAAAACCTAGAAAGAGAATGAGCTCAGACACTGGAGAGTCCAAAACAGGGTTACAACATCATGGTACAAGAGTGTGACCTATAGAACTGGTATCACGAGAATGTCCTTCACTAAAAAAGTGGTGAACCTGTGGAATTTGCTGCCATGGAAGGTAGTGGAGGTCGTCATTAAAATATCCATAAGGAATGGGATATATTTAATTGTTCCATAAGATCAAGGGATACTGTGGGCAGGAAGGAGCAGGTGCTGGTGGATGGCCAGTATCATCATATTGGGTGATGGAGCAGGTCCAAAAGACAATTGCTCCACTTCAGACCCTCCCCATCTCCTCATTCAAACCCAGCAGTGTGAAATGTCACTCCCTTCGACCTCATTTACTTGCAGAACCACCCCTTTCATCAATACTGCTCACCTCAGCTTTCAATATGGGAAATAATTCTACAACATCACCAACCTTTGGAAAAATAAGTTTATTCCGAATTTCCCTTTGGATTTCCGGGTCCCTATCTTATATTGATATCTCTAGTTAGTCCCTTCACCATTCATGAAAACGTTTGCTTTCACCTTCCCTGCCATAAGCCATCACAATTTCAAAAGCTCCTATGATGGTATATGGGTGGGGGAGTTTTGGAGGGATGTGGTCCAGTCACAGGCAAGTGGGATCAGTTCAGTTAGGCAACTAGGTCGGCACGGGTGAGTTGGGCTGAAGGGCCTGTTTAAGTGGGGTATAGCTCAGTGACTATAAGCCACCTCTCCGACTTTTCCCAAGAGAAAAGAAAACCTTGGAAACTCACTCAAGGAAGAGAAAAGACAAAAGGACAGAGGTCCTTTCTGATGAAAGTGTTATTTCACCGAGCTCCAAACCTACATTGAGACCAAACTGGAACAGATGATAAGAACCTGGATTGTATTCTCCAGAGTGAATGACATATTGTTGCAGGTGTACCAAACATTGATCGGGATACACTTGGAGAATTGTGTTTAATTCTGGTTGCCACATTATAGGTAAGACATGGTAACCATAGACAAAACATGCAGAAGAGATTCACCAGGATGTTCTTTGGAATCGAGAGTTATTGGTATCAGGAGAGATTGAATGGGCTGGATTTAATCTCAGAAGCCTGTGGTTCTGACTCTATACCATGTTTATGCCTGTCATAATTTAAATATTTCTGTCAGGTTGCAACGCTCCAGAAAAACAATCCAAGTTTGTCCAACCTCTCCTTATAGCTGATCCCCTCTAATCCAGGCAGCATTCTGTTCTGCACCCAAAGCCTTCACATCCTTCCCACAATGGGGCAAGCAGAATTGCACACAATACTCCAAGTACAGCCAAAGTCCGATAACACGGCAACAGGACTTGCTGACGCTTATATTCAATGCCCTGGCCAATGAAAGCAAGCACGCCACACGGCTGATTTACCACTCTGTCTACTTGTGTTGCCACTTTCAGGGAGGTATGAACTTGGACCCTAAGATTCCTCTGTACATCAATGCTGTCAAGGGTCTTGCCATTAACTGTACACCTTCCCCTGACATTTAACCTCCCAAAGTACAACACCTCATACTTGCTCGGTTTAAACTCAATCTGCCATTTCTCCGCCTACATCTGTAAATGATCTACATCACCTCTGTGTCCTTTTGACAGCCTTCCTCACTGTCCACAACTCTCCAATTTTGGTGTTGTCTGCACACTTACTACCCATTTCCATTCAAATCATAACAACAGAGATACCAGCATAGATCCCCGCAGAATACCACAGGTCACAGACCTTCCACCACAATTCTGTCTTCTATGCTTAAACCAGTTCTGAATCCAAGTTATAATCACCATGGATCCCAAGTATCTTAATCTTCTGGATTAGCCTACCCACGAGGGACTTCATCAAATACCTTGCAAAAATCCATGTAATCAACATCCACCTCCTTACCCTCATTAATCCTCTTCATCACCTCCTCAAAAAAACGATCGAGTTAGTAAGTCATTAAGTTATTTTTTAAATAGTTTATAATATGGTATGCTCATTGTGCTGGGAAGGTTTTGATTGCTTTCTCAGAATAATTTTGAAAGGAGTAACTAGGCTTTTGGAAACCGCAACTATTCTCAGTCGGTCCAAAAAGAATTGCTTGAGTTTAAATCAACAGAATTCTGCAGGGACAGACTTTCTCTCTGGATTGGAATTGGAAGATTGAGTGCAGAATATAAATTAAGTACAATGAGGTGAAGAGAAGGCACCATTTTTCATTCTATATAATGCCAGCACAAGGTGTTGCAATTCAACTGAATGACTCTAATCATACCTATTGCTCTGGTACTTTCGTCTTGTTGCAGAAAAAGTCTTATGATTCATACTAAACTTTGCCTTGCCTAGTTTTACCTCAATCTGCCTCTGGAGAGATTTAAGGAATGCAATTGCAAAAGGCACGCATACCCAGTTTTGGTCACAATATTGGCGTTACTCTCCTGGGTTATCTGATCATAGAGAAGTGATCCATTTCCCATAATAATTCCCATAGGTGATTCCTAGGAGTGGCAGACAGCTTCTGGAGGTATCTGTGCCAAACCTACACTGCAGCAAAACTGTCTAGAGTCATAAGTGTGGAAACAAGCCCTTTGGCCCAACTTGCCCAACCCGACCAACAAGTCCTATCTCACTAGTCCCACTTGCCTGTGTTTGCTTCATATCCTTCTAAACCTGTTTTATCCATGTACCTGTCTAATTGCTTCTTAAACATTGTGATAGTCCCTACCTCAACTACCTCCACTAGCAGCTCGTTCCATACACCCACAACTCTTTGTGTGAAAACGTTACCCCTCAGTTTCTGATAAAATATTTCCCCCTTCACCTTAAACCTATTCCATCTGGGAGGAGCTTAGCAGACCAGGTAGTATCTTTGGAGAGAAATGGATGGATGAAGAAGGGTCCCACCCAAAATGTTGTCTGACCATTTCCCCCAACAGATGTTGCTTGGTCGGCTGAGTTCCTCCAGAATTTTATTACCTGCAGTACTTTTATCTTTCTACACTCGTCAATGAGCAAGAGCCACCTACACACAAGCTTGTGGGAAACAGGTTGTCGCAAAACCAGAACTTGTACTGCCCAAGGGGTGGAAAGAAATATAATGAACACTAAACAAGAACCACTGGAGCCACAAACGCATAAGAAACAGGACTTAATTTAAGTAGCGTTTGATGTATTTTCCGATGCATCAAGCATAGGTGAATATTTTGGTAGATTTTGAAGAACCACTGTTGTGGATCTATGTTCTGGACAGTTCAGAGATTCACTTACTATTAAGATTGAGCGGTGCTGAGTGTGAGATGAAGACTGATCCACTGTCTGCAGATTTTTGCAGTGAAAACCCCTTGGCACAAGCGATAGTAACAACAGATTCATGGCACATTTCAGCAGCTGCTCTGCTGAATGTAAAGCAGTCCCCCATTTCCTCTGGGTCATATTAAAGAATGTGTTCCTTGGCAGGGACTCTTTCTGCTAACTGATGGCTTTGTTCATTGTTTACTATTACTTATGCCCCTGTGAAATGTTGTGACTGTTCAAAACTACAACACGAGGGAACAAAAGGAAGATAAAGTCAAGGCAGCAGGAGCAGGATCAGCCCAGTCGTAATGGACTCTTGAAAGTCCGAGTCTTTTCCCGAGTCCCATGTTTGTCTTTTTTTCCCTCTCTTTCCAAATCACCTCCCTCCGGCTTTACATTTCACTCCTCCTCCCTTTTCCATATTTGACACCCTTTTGTCTCCTTTTCACTTCTAGTCTTTGTCACTTAATCCATCCATCAGCCAATCCCACCGTCTCCTGTCCTCCTCACCCGTATCTACCTATCACTTGCCAGCCTCTGCACCATCCACACTTCTCACTTCCAGCATTCTCCCCCCCCCCCACTCTATCAGTCTGAAGAAGGATCTCCACCTGAAATACTGTCCGTCCATTCTCTCCACGGATGCTGTCTGACCCGCTGAGTCCCTCCAACACTTTGTTTTTTCCCCATTTACACCAATCCCATTTTATTTTCCAGACACTCCCATCAATTGCCCCAGATGCTACCACTCACTTACACACCGGGGGCATTGAAAGAAAGTACCTGCCTCCAAATGCAAGCCTCAATGGCCCCACAATGTTCTTAAGGACTTTTACAGTCAATCAAATACTTTTCAATTGCATTTGTTATTGGAATACGGCCACATGTTATGAATATATGAATATGATAACATCATGGAACATGTTTATGCACAGGAAACTCCTGCAAACTGCACTCTGATAATGGACAAATAATCTCCTTTGGTAGAAATAATGAACTATAGATTCTGGTTTACACAAAGATACAGAATGTCACCTATCCATGTTACTCCAGAGATGGTGTCTCTGCACCTCAGCACTTGTCTTCTTTTAATCTCCTTTGGTAATGTGAACAATGTTCATGAGGACCCTCGGGAGACCAACTTTGCTCCAATTCCGATGGTGCAATTGGATCGTTTTTGCCCACCTGAGAGAATAAATGGGGCTTTGATTTACCATTATGTGTCTTTGACACAGCAGCACCTTCCCGCAGTGCTTCACTGTCAACATTGGTTAGGTGCACGACTCTCAGGGGAGGGTCTGGGACAACAATGATCACACTCAGCCCAGAGACATGCTCACCAATGTTGCGGATGACAGTGGGAGCTGTCCAAGTCCTATTGATGGTGCTGGTGCTAACTCACAGGCAATATGGGGAGTATGTTTAAGAAAGGAACCAAGTAGATCAATTTACCTCATACTTACGACAACCCTGTTCGCAAAACTGAAAGGATATCCTCAAAACCTGTTATATTTAGTATTCTTCACCCTGTCAATTCAACCATCACAATTACTGTAACTAGGACAACAAACTAACTCAGTAATAAGATGGCTCAAATTATTTTTGTTAAAGCACTACTTATTCCCATCTACTTCACAGTTAAAATTTGTCTGTTAATTTATGGATATTAATGATCACCTATGACAGAGGGCTCAGGTCCATAAACTGGTTTGGGTTAAATTATAGATAATTCTACAATTCAAGTCAGAGGTTGAGGGGAGACCTGATTGAATTATATGAAATTATGAGAGGCGTAGATAACGTAGAGAGTCAGAATCTTTTTTCAAGGATGGAAATGTCAAAGACTAAGGGGTATAGATTTAAAATCAGGGGGAATGTTTAAAGGAAATGTGCAGGCAGGGCCGTCTTAACGCATGGGCCTGATGGGCACTTTCCCGGGGGCCCACGAGCATAGGGGCCCCATGCTGATCTGTGTATGTTAAGTGACTTGCAATAAATAAATACTACTTTAAAAATGTAGGTTCAATAAGTGCTTTTTTCGCAACATTTTCGGTCACTAAGTGCTTCTCACAGCGATCTGTAAGTGCTTTTCGCAACAATGTAGCACCCTAAGTCCATCGCTAAGTGCTTTTCGGTAAGTGCTTTTCGCCGGCACGACAGGGGGGGGGCTGGTAGGGAAAGGGGGGTGGGGGAGAGTAACGGTAGGGGCCCCAGTACACTGCTTTGCCCGGGGGCCCATAATGCTGTAAAAACGGCCCTGTGTGCAGGGCAAGTTTTTTACTCAGAGAGTGGTGGGTGCCTGGTACGAGCTGTTGAGGGTGGTGGTTGAAATAGATAAGACAGTGGCTGGTGAATATGCAGGGAACAGAGAGATATGGATCTCATGCAGGCAGAGGAGATTAGTTTAACTTGGCATAAGGTTTGGCCCATTCATCGTGGGCTGATGGGCTGTTGCTGTGCTGTACTTTTCAATGCTTTTATAACTACACTGGCATTAACGAATTCCGTAGTAATTTGTCTCCGTGGATGTTATGTTGTTGCATAGTTGTTGCACGGGAAAGATTTTTGGTAATGTGCTAGATAAAGTGGACCCGTTGGGCCCAAACCTCTCCTGCATTGGTGCAGCACCTGTCCTCACCCCCCTCCCCTCTCTCCTCAACTCCCCCCTCCCCTCTCCCTTCTCCCCCACTTCCACCTTCCCCCCTCCCCCCTCCCCTCTCCCTTCTCCCCCACTTCCCCCTTCCCCCCTCCCTCCTCCCATCCTTTTAAACTTTAAAATGTAAATAACTTTAAAAATATAACACCGATTTCAATAACACTACTTGGATTATCACTAAAGTGACAATGGTGAGTAAGGTGGGCCTAAAATTGTCATGCTATCATGTACCATTTTGGCTGAAGTTCAGTCACAAACAAGATAACAAACGAGAGTTTTAGTATAAAGATTATATTATCCCCAGTTGGAGCATTTTATGTAAAAAATTTGTGGAGTGGCTGAAGGATGTTATACAGTAAAGTAATATCAGGCTGATGAGTGGACAATGTAATAATTTAGGCAACTGATTGGAGTGAGCTGTGGAATACATCAGCACACAGGATGGAGTACATGAGTAATAGATTAGAACATTAGGTAGAATGGACTGTGTAATAAATTACTACACAGATTGGAGTGTTTGTGTAACATATTAGAATCCATGTTGGAATGGGCTGCGTAATAGATTAGACCACAGATTGGAGTAGTCCGGGTAATAGTTTAGAATCCATGTTGTAGTGGTTTGTGTAATAGTTCGGAACACCAGGCAGCAGCATAATAATGTATAATAGACACAAAAAGCTGGAGTAACTCAGCGGGACAGGCAGCACTCTGGAGAGAAGGAATGGGTGACGTTTTGGGTCGAGACCTTCGTCTGAAGAAGGATCTCGACCCGAAATGTCACCCATTCTTTCTCTCCAGAGATGCTGCCTGTCCTGCTGAGTTATTCCAGCTTTTTGTGTCTATCTTCGGTTTAAACCAGCTTCTGCAGTTCCTTCTTACAAATAATGTATAATAATGTGTTTAATAATTCACAAGCTGAAATGCGTTATACAAGTAAGTAGTACACCGGCTAGAACTAGGTACTTTGATGTATTAAGAAACTGACTGGAGTTTATTAACTATTGGACGGAAACACTGGATGGGTTATTTAATGGATTGGGGACAGAGCACGAGGAGGTTAGTGGGAGGAAACCGTTTCATCTACAGGACATTTTGGCAGAAAGAGGAATTAATGACTTACATTTATGTATTCCCATTTAAGGATTGTGGATCTTTGAAGAGCTTTATTGCTAATTAACTACATTGAAGGTGTGGATGCTGTTGCAATCTGGGAGTGCAAGAGCCAGTTCACACTCAGCCAGCTCTCACAAGCACGAATGTGATAAATAATCTGTGTGGAGATAAATATTGGTTGCATCATTGGCATGAACTCTCCTGGTCTTCTTTGATAGATATTATCGGGTGTGAATGTTCGGTTGATGTCGCCTGAGTGGATGTTTATGTCATTAGACTCTCAGTATATTTCTCATCCAAAGAGCAGCATCTCCCTCACCTACCCAGTGGACTGTCTGCCCACATCTTGGTGTGAACGTAAACCGACAAGCTGTTGACTCAGTCGAGAGGTTTCTGCCAAGCGAACCACGCTCAGATAGCTACTTAATCAGGACAGCTCAGAATTAGCTACGTAATCAGGTACGGGTGTCAGAGGTTATGGGAAGAAAGCAGGAGAATGAGATTATGAGAGAGAGATACATCAGCTATGATTGAATGGTGGAGTAGACTTGATGGGCCGAATGGCCTAATTCTACTCCTATCCCTTATGGCCTTATGTAATTGATAGGTGCACAAGAGTACATTTTGTAACGGATTTGGGAACGGATGAAATGGAACACATTTCACAAATCAACCAACACAAACCAACCACCCTTCCATTGACTCCATTTATACCTCACGCTGTCTCGGCAAGGCCAGCAGCATAATCAAGGACGAGTCGCATCCTGGCCACTCCCTCTTCTCTCCTCTCCCACTGGGCAAAAGTGTGAAAACACACACCTCCAGATTCAGGGACAGTTTCTTCCCAACTATAATCAGGCAACTGAACCATTCAACCACAACTAGAGAGCAGTGCTGAACTACTATCTACCTCATTGATGACCCTCGGACTTTCTTTTATCGGATTTTACCGGCTTTACCTTGCACTAAACGTTATTCACTTATCATGTATCCACACACTGTAAACGGCTCATTTGTAATCATGTATTGTCTTTACGCTGAATAGTTAGCACGCAACAAAAGCTTTTCACTGCACCTCGGTACACGTGACAATAAACTAAACTGAACCTTGGCCAGAGACTGATAAACTAGAGCACCAGCGGAGTGTGGTGTGATGGACAAATACCGCAGCGGAGCTCACCAACAACTCAGACACGATTGTCGTGGGGGGACCAATGTTATAATGACCCTCGTGGCCGTCTCATCTGGACTTTTACATTCCTGGTAGAGCAATAGGTAGCAGCACACAGATGAGATCTTTCCTTAAGACAAAGCAGGAGGCCATTCGTCCCATCAGGTCCATGCCAGCTCCTAGGGGTGCATTCCCTTTAGTCCCATCATTTCTCACCCCTCCTCGGTCCTCAAAGCAACCACTGCCCTCTGCCCTACCCCTCGCCTCTCCTCTTTATACTGGTTATCTTCCCTCTCCACTCAGTCTCGATGAAGGGTTTGACCTGAGACAGTGAAAATCCCTTTAACCCCAAATACCCCATTTACTGGTGATATCCCCAATACCCCATTTACTGGTGATCTTCCCTCAGGAGATCTACATTAATCTAAACAACCCCCTCGCCTGAATCCACCTTCCTGCCACACTTTGTTGCCCCCTGTCTTCTAGCTTTCTTCCCCTCCAGCACAGTCAGTCTGAAGGAGGATCCCATCCCGAAACATCACCTATCCATGTTGTCCAGTGACGCTGCCTAACCTGCTGAGTTACCCCAGTACTTTGTGTTTTTTTTTTTGTAAGCCAGCATCTGCTGTTCCTTTTATTCACAAAATGCTGGAGTAACTCAGCAGGTCAGGCAGCATCTCGGGAGAGAAGGAATGGGTGACGTTTCGGGTCGAGACCCTTCTTCAGACTCGATTTGTACCAGCATCTGCAGTTATTTTCTTATCTGCTGTTCCTTGTTTGTACTGGCAAATGGGGCTAGCTTAGATAGGCACATTGGTCAGCTTTTCAACAAAAAAAAATCATTCTCGGGATGTGGGCTTCATAGGCTGAGGCAGCATTTTTAATTGCCACTTGCAAGTTTCCCTTCAGAGGGTGGTGGTGAATTGTCCCCTAGTACTGCTGCAGTCCCTGTGATGTGGAGATACCCATATCCTATTAGTGAGTGAGTTCCAGGATTGTGACAGTGACAGCGAAGGAAGTGCAAATTACTTCCAATGTCAGGATGGTTTGAGGCGGCATTGACAGTACAAATCACTGCTACTGTGCGCTGGTGGTGGGGTAAATGAATGGTTGTGGGTGGGGTATCTCTACCTAGTGAGCTGCCATGCCACAACATATCATCCACCAACATTTCCGTCACCTACAACAGGACCCCACCACTGGCCATATCTTCCCATCCCCTCCCCTCTCTGCATTCCGCAGAGACCGTTCCCTCCGCAACTCCCTGGTCCACTCGTCCCTTCCTACCCAAACCACCCTAACCCCGGGCACTTTCCCTTGCAACCGCACGAGATGCAACACCTGTCCCTTTACCTCCCCCCTCAACTCCATCAAAGGACCCAAACATTCTTTCCAGGTGAGACAGAGGTTCACCTGCACCTCCTCCAACCTCATCTATTGCATCCGCTGCTCTAGATGTCAACTCATCTATATCGGCGAAACCAAGCGCAGGCTCGGCGATCGCTTCGCTGAACACCTGCGCTCGGTCCGCATTAACGCCACTGATCTCCCGGTGGCCCAGCACTTCAACTCCCCCTCCCATTCCCAGTCTGACCTCTCTGTCATGGGCCTCCTCCAGTGCCATAGTGAGGCCCGCCGGAAATTGGAGGAGCAGCACCTCATATTTCGCCTGGGCAGTTTGCGGCCCGGTGGTATGAACGTTGACTTCTCCAACTTCAGATAGCTCCTCTGTCCCTCCCTTCCCCTCCTCCTTCCCAGATCTCCCTCTATCTTCCTGTCTCCACCTATATCCTTCCTTTGTCCCACCCCCGACATCAGTCTGAAGAAGGGTCTCGACCCGAAACGTCACCCATTCCTTCTCTCCCGAGATGCTGCCTGACCTGCTGAGTTACTCCAGCATTTTGTGAATAAATCGATTTGTACCAGCATCTGCAGTTATTTTCTTATGTCCTATATGGTGTTGAACCTTTGAATGTTGTTGAAGCTGCACTCATCCAGGCAAGTGGAGAGAAATCCATCACACTCCTAACTCGAGCCTGTGGATAGTGGGCTGACTTTGGAGAGTAAGGAGGAGGATAACACAGCAGGATTTATAACATCTACTCTCATTTTAGTGTCAGAGAGTTATACTGTATGGAAATAGGCTCGTTGGCCCAACATGTCCAAGTGACTAAGATGCGCATTTAAGCTAGTCTCATTTGCCCATGTTTGACCCATATCCCTCTAAACCTTTCCTATCCATGTATCCACCCAAATGTATTTTAAATGTTGTATTTATAGCTGCTACAACAACTTCCAATGAAAGCACATTCTCAATGTGCACACCCTCTATGGCGAGATGTTGCCCCTCGGGTTCCTTTAGGATCTTTCCTTTCTTGACTCCGCAACCCTGTGAAAAAGACTGTGCATTCACCCTATCTTTGCTCCACATAATTAGACACAGTGTATTGTGTATAGTCTGTTAAACTCCGAGGAATAAAGTCCTAGCCTGCTCAATTTCTTCCTATCATTCTGTCCCAGAGTTTTGGCAATGTCCTCGTAATCATTTGTTCATTCTTTCCAATTTAATGTCAGCTTTCCTATAGCAGGGTTTCCAAAACCCGAAAACAGTATTCCAAGTGCGGCCTCACCACCAGCTTGTACTAACTGGAACATAATGTTACAACTGCTATCCCCTAACTGATGAAGGTCAATGTGCCAAAATCCTTCATCACCACGCTAATCCCTCTAACTCTACTTTCAGGCAACTATCGACTTGTTCTCTTAAGTCTTAGGTCTTTCTTTGCACAACACTCCCTAGGTCACCACCTATCACTCTTGCAGTCACATTGTGTCTTTGGCAACTCCAGTTCAGTTTCTGGGTAATGGTAACCAGCAGGATATTGATAGTGGGGATTCAGTAATGGTAATGCCATTGATCAACAGGGAGTGCTTGCTCTATTGGTGATTGCCATTGCCTGGCCCTTGTACGGCAGGCGTTACTTGCCATCTATATTGCCCAGGCCTGGATATTGTCCAGGTCTTGCTGCATTTGGATGTGGACACCTTCATTATCTGAGGAGTTGCGAATGCTGTGCGATCATCAGTGAACTCCAAAGACGTACAGGTATGTAGGTTAATTGGCTGGGTAAATGTAAAAATTGTCCCTAGTGGGTGTAGGATAGTGTTAATGTACGGGGATCACTGGGCGGCACGGACTTGGAGGGCCGAAAAGGCCTGTTTCCGGCTGTATATATATGATATGATGATATGAACATCCCTGCTTCCGACCTAAAGACTGAAGGAAGGTTATTTATGGAGAAGCAGAAGCTGGGTCTGGACTCTTCCTTGAGGATCTCCTGTGGACATGTTCTGAGATGATTGAGTGAGGCGGGCTGAATGGCCTGTTCCCATGCTATATAATGCTGTGACTCTCAGACAAGAATGCAAAGAAATTTCTTCCCCCAGAGAGTAGTGAATTCTCAAACTCTGTCACTGAATGTTTTCAAGACCAGAGATTGATAAATATTAAGGAGATTGAGAGATATGGCGTTGGAGCTGGATAGTGGTACTAACGTCAAACATCAGCCGTGACAAATGGCCTTATCCTGATTCTGTTTATTCCAAACAGTCAGGTTTCATATTTTACATTTTAATGTCATGGCATTCAACGCTGTTTGATATCAACAGTCTATAAAAGTAACAACATCGAAGAGGCAGGTTCCCATTATCGCCTTCCTTACTTATCAGATTCCAGCACTGGTATTCTTTCTGTTGCTGCTTATCACTCTCCTGCAGTTGTTTCTACTTTCATCCTCCCCTCACCTGGCCCAATCTGCCTCATTTGTTTTTCCTGTTTTCTGTCTGTCTCCACCTATGAACCATCTGCCTCTGTCTCCCAACTCCATCCTATCCCATCCCCTAACTAACTCAACCTTCCTGTCATCCTTCACCCTTCGGCCCACCAATCCCTTGTCACATGACAGTTCCCTCTCCTCCTTCCATCGGCTGTCTTCCCCCTCTACTCTCCACAGTCCAGATACAGTGTTTTACCATGAAACATCAACAATTTATTTCCCACCATAGATGCTGCTCATCCCGCTGAGTTCCTCCAGTAAATTTGAGAGACTTCAGATGCTGGCAAAAACATACAAAGTAACTGGAGCAACTCAGTGGGTCTATTGTCTATTGTCTATTGGGTCAGGCAGCATCTCTGCTGCACATGGATGATGTTTTGGGTCAGGCCCTTCTTCAGACTGATTGTAGTAGGGTTGGAAAGCTGGAAAAGAGGAGGGGAGGACAAACTCTAGCAAATGATAGGCGGAGGGTAATTTGACTGCCAGATGAGTGGACAAAGGCAAGAGATAGAAACATAGAAACATAGAAAATAGGTGCAGGAGTAGGCCATTCGGCCCTTCGAGCCTGCACCGCCATTCAATATGATCATGGCTGATCATCCAACTCAGTATCCTGTACCTGCCTTCTCTCCATACTCCCTGATCCCTTTCGCCACAAGGGCCACATCTAACTCCCTCTTAAATATAGCCAATGAACTGGCCTCAACTACCTTCTGTGGCAAAGAATTCCACAGATTCACCACTCTCTGTGTGAAAAAAAACTTTCTCATCTCGGTCCTAAAAGACTTCCCCCTTATCCTTAAACTGTGACCCCTTGTTCTGGACTTCCCCAACATCGGGAACAATCTTCCTGCATCTAGCCTGTCCAACCCCTTAAGAATTTTGTAAGTTTCTATAAGATCCCCCCTCAATCTTCTAAATTCCAGCGAGTACAAGCCGAGTCTATCCAGTCTTTCTTCATATGAAAGTCCTGCCATCCCAGGAATCAATCTGGTGAACCTTCTCTGTACTCCCTCTATGGCAAGAATGTCTTTCCTCAGATCCGGAGACCAAAACTGTACGCAATACTCCAGGTGTGGTCTCACCAATGCCCTGTACAACTGCAGCAGAACCTCCCTGCTCCTATACTCAAGGAAAGGAGACAAAAGATTGTCAAATGGCAATGGAGGAACGGTTTTGCTGAACGTTCGCACTTGGTCCACCTAGGCCTGTTGGATGTCCCGGTTGCAAACCATTTGAACTCCTCTTCTCATTCCCATACTGACCTCTCTGTCAGTAAAACCTCCTCCATTGCCAGATGTTAGCACATGCAAACTGGAGGAACAGCACCTCATATTCTGCTTGGGTAGCTTATAACCAAAGTTATAAACACTGAATTCTCCAATTTTAGCTAAGCCCCCCCCCCCCCCCCACTTTATCACCCCTCTCTTTGTTGTGTTCCACCCTGGCACAAACCTATTTCTCCAATTATCACTGCCCTCCCCCCCCTATTTCAACCAGTCCCCTTCCACCTATATCCTTGCTCTACATTTCGTTCCTATTCTGTCCTTGTCTGGCACCTTTTTGTCTCCTTTTCATTTCTCGCCTTTGAACACCCATCTTCCAATCAACTCCCCCCCTCACCTGTATCAACCGTTCACTTACAAGGCTTTGTCCTTCCCAACCCTACCTCTTTTCCAGCTTTCTCCCCATTACTGCAATCAGTCTGCTTCTATGCTGTAAACAATAGACAATAGACAATAGGTGCAGGAGTAGGCCATGCGGCCCTTCGAGCCAGCACCGCCATTCAATGTGATCATGGCAGATTATTCACAATCAGTATCCCGTTCCTGCCCTCTCCCCATACCCCCTGACTCCGCTATCTTTAAGAGCTCTATCTAGCTCTCTCTTGAAAGCATCCAGAGAATTGGCCTCCACTGCCTTTTGAGGCAGAGAATTCCACAGATTTACAAATCCCTGACTGAAAAAGTTTTTCCTCATCTCCGTTCTAAATTGCCTACCCCTTATTCTTAAACTGTGGCCCCTGGTTCTGGACTCCCCCAACATTGGGAACATTTTTCCTGCCTCTAACGTGTCCAATCCCTTAATAATCTTATATGTTTTAATAAGATCCCCTCTCATCCTTCTAAATTCCAGTGTATACAAGTCTAGTCGCTCCAGTCTTTCAACATACGACGGTTCCGCCATTCCGGGAATTAACCTAGTGAACCTACGCTGCACGCCCTCAACAGCAAGAATATTCTTCCTCAAATTTGGAGACCAAAACTGCACACAGTACTCCAGGTGCGGTCTCACTAGGGCCCTGTACAATTGCCGAAGGACCTCTTTGCTCCTATACTCAACTCCTCTTGTTATGTATGAAGGCCAATCTATGATTCATCGACATTATTAAATCCATCTGTAAGCATATAGCTATGGTTGAACATGAGACTTCCTCTGGAGCCAGTGCATTCAGTTCTGGGAAGGATTTACTGGATGTGGATGAGGTGTTGCTTGCACTCATTGGAACTGCACCGGGGTTTTGAGGATAACATTCTGTGTAACATTCTTGTCTTCCCTTGTGTTTAGAAGGTCAAAGGTCATTAAAGTTATAAAGGGATTTAATAATACTGATGGATCTTGCCCTCTGGCCAAGGAATCTTCCCCTGCATTAGTCCCAAGTCTAATATTAGATGCAGGCAATGAAATCATGACACACATTTAACCTGTAGCATCATGGAATTGTCGAACTGTCTTTCCAGAAAACTATAGATAGTGAGGAGAAAACAGGATTAATGTAAGAATGAGTGGGAATGGATGGTTGATAGTTGGTGCGGATTTGGAGGGTCAAAGGTCCTATTTCCATGCAGCATCTTTCCTAAAATGATGGTCATAATTTTACGACCATGAATTACTTTCGTTTTTTTAGATTGGCAATGGGTGTTTGGTAGGTTGGAGCATCAGACCAAATAACTCCCCTAATTCCCCATTTACTGGTGCCCACCATTTGTTGCAAAGATTGTCAAACAGATGCACTGATTATTGTGCATCATTAGTAAGTTATAGATGGAGCTTAATATATTGCACAACCTTTCTTGTAAATAGTCCTTCCAGATGATATTATAACTGATATCAAATATTAGAGTCATAGAGTTTATACAGCACAGGAACAGGCCCTTTGGCCCAACTTGTCTATCCTGACCAAGATACCTTCCTGAGCTCATCCAATTTGTCTGCATTTGGTCCACCCACGTTCATCTAAACATTTCCTGTCCATGAATCTGTCCAAATGCCTTAGAAATGTTATAATTGAACCTGCCTTTACATTTCCATACAATCAAAGTTATAATCACCATACAATTATCATTCCATACTATCACAGTCTCCACATGGCGATGGTAAACATTTTCCATTATAATGTAATATAATGGAAAGGTCCATCTACAACTTACTAATGATGCACAATAATCATAGTGCATATTAGTTTAGTTTAGAGAAATAGCACGGAAGCAGGCCCTTCAACCCAACGTGTCTGCACCGATCAGCGATCCCCGCACACTTGCACTATCCTACACACCAGGGACAATTTATAATCTTTACCAAAGCCAATTGACCTACAAACATGCGTCTTTGGAGTGTGGGAGGAAACCAGAGCACCCGGGGAAAACCCATGTGGTCATGGGGAGAACTTACAAACTCCCTACAGACAGCACCCGTAGTCAGGATCAAACCCAGGTGTCTGGTGCTGTAAGGCAGCAACTCTACACCTGGACCACCGTTTGACAATCTTCCATAGGAATAAGGGGAGGCCATTCAGCCCCCAAGGCTGTTCTGCTTTCCAGTCACTTTAACCACATTTAATGTTGCTCACATACACATCTTTGGGGAAACATTTCCCGCACTGCCTAATTCCCACAGAGGAGCAGCCTGGGTCACTGTCTGTATAACAGCCGCTGTGCCCTATCCCAAATGTCCATGTTGAATATCAGCATGTCAGCAAGTCATGGCTATTCTGAACATTTCTCTGAAACATGCCTGCACCCGAAGACTAAAGTAGCTCAGAATAACAGTGCCATCCCTCAGGACCAGCCAGTCTGTCTGATGTCCCCGACTTTTTTCCTTGATATCTCTTAAAGTTTGCATTCGAGCTCCAGAGTGTATTCTGAGTCATTACACTCTTGCCATACATGACCTGGATATTCCTGGAAATGGCACAGGATCTCACAGTTGATGATATCAGATAGCTATGGTGATCAGACTTTCAAAGCAAGGTTCATCCTCACCATCCTCCATTTCTATGTAACCACAACTGTATTTCATTGGAGGTGACAACCACGTATCATGAAAGGTGGGGGTCGGTGGGGTTCTTTTAAGATTTTAGGTTTACTTTGTGAGTTGAGATTCATTTATTAGAGGCTGCTGTTAATACTGATTAGACAATACAATAATTCTAGTAAAGTAATGTTAAATGCGGACAGACTGATCAATCGAGTCAAAGGGAGAGAGCCCATTTGACTGAACTCACTCCCTCTTCCCTCCCCCCACACTATTTTAATTGAAACGACGGAGGTGCTGTGCATTTGTCAACTTCTCCGTTTCTACTGGGAACTCTCTGTAACTTTGCCATTACTTTTGGGAAAGCAACTTGGAAGCTGATATTAGAAATCACAGATAAGGTGAAATTTATATCAAATGCCTTCTTGAGAGCTGCTCTTAACATGGTGTGCATAATGCCATAATTGAACAGAAGTCAGAGAAATGCATGATGACAGTGAAATAGTACTCCTTATGTACTATAAGAAGTGCTATTACACAGTAATCATGCATTTTGACTTCTTTTCAATGGTGCATTATGGCATTATGCACACCAAGTTAAGAGCAGTTCTCAAGAAGGCATTTGATATAGTACTTCTTACCTTGACTCCATTTTTTTCCCCTTACACTCATCTCTGGAACATCTAAAAGGACACCCACATCATACTCTTATTTACTGGCTATAAGTATGCCTTTAACACCATAAGTCCATCCATAACCATAATCTCCAATCGCCTGAACCTAGGTGTCAGCATCTCCCCTCTGCCACTGGATCCTCAACTTTATGACCCACAGACTACAATGAGTAAGGAGAGGCATTATAATTCTCAACTCCTGCAACAATGCATTCTCAGTCCCTTACTTTTCTCCCTATACACTTACAACTTTGCGACTAAATACTACTCTTAACTCCATTTACAAGTTTGCATATAGTGGTATGCTGGATCTCGAACAATGATGAAACGGAGTGCAGGAAGAAGATAGTGAGCTTAGCAATATAGTGTCAGGACAACAATCTCTCCCTCTATATCAGCAAGATGAAGGAGCTAGTTATCGACTTCAGGAAGCGTGATGGAGTACATGTCCCCCTCAGCATCAATGGTGCCGATGTGGAAATGGTTGAGAGCTTCAAGTTCCTAGACGTAAATAATACCAAAAATCTGTTATGGAGCAACTATATTGAAGCAAATGCCAAAGAGCACACCAGGCCTCTACTTCCTCATGAGACTGAAGAGGTTTGGCATATCTCCAATGATTCTTAGGAACTTCTGTAGATGCACCATAGAAGCATACTGTCGGGTTGCATCATAGCTTGGTTTGGAACAACTTCTGCCCAAGATCACAAGAAGTTGCAGAGTTGTAGCCCAGTCCAACACAGACCAGACTCCTCACCATTGACTCATAGAACATAGAAACATAGAGCATAGAACCTCCATTTGCAATTCACACTGCTTCGAGAAAGCAGCCAATATAATCAAGGATCTTTTCTACCCCAGTCATTCCCTTTTCTCCCCGCTCCTGTCGGTAGACGATGCAAAATGTTTGAAACCCCTAGAGATGCAACATTTCCCCTTTTATACAGGGAGTGGTTGATATCTAGAACACACTCCCAGAGGAGGTAGTGGAATCAGATACAATTACCATGTTTTAGAGGTATAAAGGCAGACACTGAAACAGATAGGACATAGAAGGATACAGTCCTAATGCGTGAAAATTAGATCAGTGTAAATGGACAAAAAGGTCGGTGTCTAATTGAAGGGCTTGATTCAGTGCTATATGACTCTAAGGCTTATTGCCTTCCTCTTTCCTGTTCATTCAGAATTCCCAAACACTCTGGCGAGATGAAGTAGTAATTAACATGAGCTTCTTTGGATTCACATTAATTTATTTGATGCTCATAATCTAGTCTCTTCTGTACTTGGGAGACTAAGTGCAGATTGGAGACTGCAGTCTGGAGTAACAAATCTCCACAAGGATCACCTGGTCATTGGCTACAAGACTGCTCTGTCTTCTTTACTCTTAGCATTCCACTTTGAGGTTCAACATAAAGCTGGTGGAACATCTCTTCCGCAAGAAACAGAAGCAGGAATAGGGCATCCAGTCCCTTGTGACTGCTCTCTCATTCACTGACATTGTGGCTGAACTTTTACTTCAGTGTTACTTTCCTGCACTGAACCCATTGATTGCCTTGTTTGACTTGCTGCTCTGCGGCCTCTTGGGCCCTGTGTGGTAATCAGCTCGTGCACCCTGAGCCATCATCCTTTTTGTTGTTTGATTTCTCTGCCATTCGTCCTATCACACACACCTTTGTTTTTCCTCCTGTTCTTCCATCCCCCAGCAAGCTCTGTGTTTTAAAACTTCCTCAATTCTATCTTTTTTATCCAGTTCTGATGATGGGTCATCAACCTTTGCTTGCCTCTCCATAGATGCTGCCTAACGCGCTGTTACTCCAGCACACTGTGCTTTGCACTAGATTCCAACATCTGCAGTTCCTTGTGTCTCTGTATTCCTTCATTTAATCTTTTTTATCAGTACTGACCTTTAATCTTTGTTTGTCTCACACATGTGAGTATTTTCTCACCTTAGAGAGACATAATTAGGCTACAGATATTATATTGTCAAGGGAGCTTAGAAGAATATCATTAAACTCCAATTAAGTTCAACAGTGAATGCTAACAAAGAAATCAGATAATCGGTTTCCTATAATTTGCCACAAAAAGGAAATTGCCAAATCCATAATTGCATGAAATGTACCGGAGTCGGTCTGTAGAAGGTTGCTGGAAGGGTAATGCTATTTTACAACTGGAGAAATTATCCATTATGATCATCTGTTTGCACCTGGATCAATGGTAATGGTTCCTCATGGGTTGAGCAACGGCAAAATCAAACTGCTATGAGCTGAAGCTCTCTCATGCGGATGGGAAGAGGGGATACAATCTTCTTCTGCAGCAGTCCCTTGGGATCGTTTGTCCATTCTGAGGTGGCTGGGTGAGGGCAATGTGAGAATCCTGCAGAACCCTTCCGCAGATGGGGCAGGTTGACAGGGACTACTGTTGGGCCTCTTGTGTGTTCCCAGTGCATGGGCTTGAAGTTCTCAACACCATCTCCATGCTCCACTTTGAGCAGTCATGGATCAGGTATTCCCAGGAATCAGTGAGGGAGGTTTTCTTCAAGGCTGCTCTTTGGACATCCTTGAGCCATTCCCTCTAACTGGGAATGGCTGAAGCCTCAACACTGGGGATGTTGGCCTGGGGGGGTTGGATCGCTTATCCTTCCAGTGAATTTGCTGGTACTCGCAAATCAAAGTGCCACAACACAAGGAATCCAACCACTTTAACAAGGTGTAAAGGGACAATAGGCAGTTAAAGTGGACAGTGGGTTAGGCCCAATATGTAAGATCAGGGGCCTCAATGTAACCTGATTGAAACTGATTATACCAGTCTCTGTGACCATTGCAAATAATATCATAAGTGAGCCTGTGCCTCGATACTGCCTAGCAACCAGTCCATAGACTCCAGGGGAGGGGAAATGTAGATAAGGGATTGTATAAAAAGCGATGTGTGCTTTGAATCTGTGTGCATCTGCCCTAGGACAGGAGAACATCTGGCCTAGGTCACGAGTCTCCAAGTTGGCCAATTTGTAATAAAGTTTGTTCTGAAATTAAATCCTGGACTACATGTGAATTTCTCCCATCTACACATGGATTTATAGAAACAGAAGGACCTACTAGCTCAGCAAGTTTAAACCTCACAAACACTCTGGAGTGCCTGGATAGGGACAATGTTTTTCCTGGAAGCATCTGCCTGCAGGAAACAAAATGGCTTCTTAGAAGTTTCCGATGTGCTTAAATACATACACACACGCACACACACGCACACGCACACACACACACACACGCACACACACACACACACACACAAAAGAACGTGTGTGCACACATACACACATGTAAACACAACATGCACATGGAAGCGTGCGAGTGCACAAACATACAAACACACATACACACAAGCACACATGACCACTGGACATCCAGAACTAAGCTATAAATTTGTTTTGTTAAAGCTTCTTAGCACCTCCTTCAGTTTACCCTGTGAGACTGGGCAAAGAGCTGTTGGTGCCTGCAGGGAAAGCTCACTCTGAACGTGACATTTGACTATGAAAAATCTCCACTGGAGTCATCACTTCTTTTAAAAATAGAAGCCAACACAACAGGATAGCAATTCCGTTAAACCCTATTAAACAGCATCTTAATTCCCAGCTTGGAATAAAGGCAGCTGCAAGGTTGTTATAGCAATGCTATCTAAGCTTCTAATCTTCAGGACCACAATGCATGCAATGAATTATGTTGCCGACAGGTCCTGGCTTTTAGTAATACTGAATTAAAATATCTCCATACCTTTTCAACGTGCCACAGTAAAAATCTTAGCCTTAAAGGGGCGATGACACAATTGCAAAATGCTTATAGTGAGCATGGTGTACTATAATGCTGTCTTGAATTACAGACACATTGTCAGGCTTATTTGGATGTAATATCAGCATGGGCAGTTTTTCAACCGAGCACAGTTTCACCTTTTTTAACGTACTCTTCGCTTTTGTACTTTTTAGAGCCATCGTATAAGCAGCAGGAAAGCAGAAAGTGCTTCTCAGATACTTGAGATCATTGGTTCTGCAGAACTGCTGAAAAATTCTATCCGTTTCACCATTGTAAAGTTCCCCAGATGGATTCCAACGCAGAGCAAAGTAGAAGTCCAGAGCATTTGTGCAAGCTTCACTGCTCTGTCCTGGCCCACTCTGCTCCAGATTCTGTCCATCTGTATTTCACACAAAGCACCACATTTCATATATTATTGCAGCGTTTTATCTACGTTATGTTCAGTCCCATATCCTGATCAATTCACAGGCGTGTGGCAGGAGAGGAAGAGTGGATAGGAGAGGCAAAGCAGGGTGAGGTGGAGAAAGGGTAGAGGGCAGAGAGAGAGAGAGAGAGAGAGAGAAGGAAGGAAGGAAGGAAGGAAGGAGTGCAGATGAGGATGAAGAGAGGAAAGAGGAGAGGAGTGGATAGGCAGAGCAGAAGGAGATGCAAAGAAGAGGGAGACACAGTGAGTGGAGAGGAAGCAGAGAGAGGAGGGGGAAGTAGAGAGTGGAGGGGGAAGCAGAGAGAGGAGAGGGAAGTAGAGAGTGGAGGGGGAAGCAGAGAGAGGAGAGGGAAGTAGAGAGTGGAGGTAGCTTAATGAGGCATTAAGAAGAAATCTTGTGGTTAAAGATCTAGTGGCCACAATATGATAGATTTACAACTCCAAACTAAATCCTGGGTACCAGAAGATTGACAAACAGCTCATTGACTCCCTGTTTCAAAAAAGGATGATAGACGGTAGGGAAGTGTGAGCCAGTTAGTTTAACGTTCACTGTTAGCAAGATGCTAGAGTCAATAAGCAAAGAAAATGGAAAATAATGATTTAGGAAAGTCGAATATAATCAAAGCTAATCAACATGGTTATATGAATGTAAGTCATGCTTGACAAATTTTCTCAAATTCTTTGAGAAAATAACAGGAATGTTTGATAGAAGGGGAAGCTGTAGATGTGGTGTAGTTACATAAAAATGCCTTTGATAAGGTACCACGTAAGAACTGGTGCATACATAAGAGCCCAAGGTATTGGAGGAAAATTAGATCACCAGCTACCTCCTCCTATCCCGTCCCATGTCAGGACACCATCCCCATCCCTTATTTTATCTGACTCCTCACTGTAAAGGTTCTGAAGATGAGGCTTTCGACTTTCGGACTTCTGAAAAGTCCTCCTTCAGGACGTGATGCTGGAGCCCTCTTCTGCATCTTCTCCATCCCCTGCATGTCTGCTCTCAACCACCCTCCTTCCTGACAGGGTAGAGATTGCTTTTCTGATCCACATCTTTCACCCGTATCTGGTACTTCATTCGTTGTCATGTTGGCCAGCTGCAGTGAGCTCACCACCAGCTTCATCCTCCCATCTCTGCACGGACTATTCTCCTTGTGACTCCGCATTTCAAGTATCTCCTCTCGTCCAGCCCTCCGTGCTCCCTGGCACTTCCCTCTGCAACTGTAGGAGGTGCAACACCTGTTCCTACACCTCCACCCTTGCCACCATCCAGGTACCTAAACAGTCCTTTCAGGTGAGGCAGACATTCACACGGACCTCCTCTAAACTCATCTATTGTAATGCAATGAAACCTCCACTACAAGATCAAGACCGAGGATAGACTAGTTTGTTACTTCTTCCCATCCCAATCCCATGCCAACTTGTCCATCTGTAGCCTTCTCCACTGTCATGGTGAGGCCAAACACAAACTATAAGAGCAGCATCTCATAATTTGCTTGTGTCACCTGCAGCCCAATGATAAAAACATCATTTTTTTCCAATTTAAGGTACCCCAAACCCCTTGTATTCCTTACTCACTCTCACCAACCCACCCAGAACCTCTCACTTTCATCATATTTTCCATCCCATCCACCTGGTTACCTCGAATCATCACCCTCTTTCATCTGGTTATATCTGTCCATCACCCACATATCTATCTATTCCCTTTGTTCACCTTTCCTATCCCCTCCCCGCTCCCTTTATTCACATTTCCTATCCTTTCCCCCACCTGTTCCCATATACCCATGGTCCTTTTTTTAATCTGTTTCCACCTATCATCTACCATCCTCTATATCTATCTATATACCCGCTTTCATCTCTCTACACTCTCAGTCCTGATACAGGGTCTCGAACTGAAACATCAATTGTTCCTTTACCTCCACAGATACAGCTCGACCCACTGAGATCCTCCAGCAGTTGTTTTTTTTGGTCCAGATTTCAGCATCTGTAATCCCTGGTGGCTTCAAGCTTTGTGGGAAATGTTTTAGTATTTATTGAATTTGGTCCCTGAACTAATAAAATAAGTGCATTTCTGGCTCTCTCTGCCCCTGAGGGTTGCAGTGCCAGGATCATTACATATATTTAAGGTGGCGGTGCTGAAATATTTGAATGATTGAGGAATTGAGGGCTATGAGGGAAATGGAACAGAAGAGGAGTTGAGGCCAGCATTGATCAGCCACGATCACATTGAATGGTGGGGGAAGCTTGATGGGACTGGTGACCTACTCCTGCTCCTATTTTCCTGTGATCATGTAGAGTGGAGGAAGGGAGACAAAAGGATGCAGAGGGGTGAGAAGAAGGAAGATGTGTAGGAAACAACTGCAGATGCTGGCTTTAATCGAAGATAGACACCAAATGCTGGAGTAACTCAGCGGGACAGGCAGCATCTCTGGAGAGAAGGAACGGGTGAAGTTTCAGGTCGAGACTCTTCTTCAGACTGATCAGACTGATGAAGGGTCTCGACCCGAAACGTCACCCATTCCTTCTCTCCAGTAGATGCTGCCTGTCCCACTGAGTTACTCCAATATTCTGTGTCTATCTTTGAGAGGAAGCAAGAATAGGAATGGAAAGCTGACAGGTGAGGGGAAAGCAGAACAAGGAGAGGAAAGCTGAGAGGGAAGAGCAAAAAGGCTAAAGTCTGAGGCAGGGATAAAATAAGTCAATTTAAGTGCCACTTTTACAAAAATAAGGATAAAAATAGCCCTGAATGTCATGAATTAATTATTATATCTAAAAATGTACTGTAGCATGCTGATAATTGAATGCACTGAGGCAAATGTGTTTCATTAGTTTGGAATAGTTTCCATAATTTTTTCATTATGGGAATCTGCTCAGAGCAGAGACGCATATTGGCCAGAACATCAGCTTACGTTAACACCTCTGCAGTGCTAACACAGAAAGATACACAAGGAAGGCATAGAAATAAAACCAGCGTCATTTTATGATAGTCTCCACTTTCTTGAAGGATCTGAGCAATATGAGTAAGCACCCTCTGTTATTAATGAAGCATTTCACTCTGTAACTTTCAATGTTTCCAATCTTCCTGAGTAGATGATCATGTAGCAGGGAAGGTTACTTTAAAGATTGACAGGACTGTGATTCCACCTCATACAGACTTTGAAGGCCACAGCCTATGTGCCTTCACACACTCAGTTACTCTCAGTGAGGATAATATTGCATGCGTCAATTATCCTCAACATCACATGGGTAGGGAGAGAGAAATATTACTTGGATTTCTCTTTCTCTCTGCCATAGAATCACCACCCAGCTTCAGGGGAAGGTGAAGGGGAGATGGAGGTTAATGGTCCATCAAAATTATTAGCACAATTGGTTGAGTTGGATGCATTTCAGCTGCCACCCATCAACTGCAGGAACAACTTTGGGTGGAACTGATCTCCTCATCGGTGGGTAGGGCAATGTCTGCCTTGAGGAGGGAAACCAGGAAGAAAGCAGGTGGAGACAAAGCGAAGAAGTCAACATTGGAAGAGGTTGGACTCACCCTGCTCAAGCCGCAGGTCCCGCCAGCTGATTGCGGAGTGACATTGAAGACGATAGAGGTGCCGCCAGTCCAGAGCATCTCTGGCCCCTGGCTGGAGGCGGATACGTGGGGGGAAGCAGTCTGTGGGAAGAGAAAGATGGAGAGAACAAAGTAAATCAACAAAATGAGCAGAATGCATACCAACACACGTGAGCGGCACAGTAACGCAGCGGTCAGGTTGCTGCCTTGCAGCGCCAGAGACCCGGGTTCAATCCTGACTATGGGTGCCGTCTTTACAGCTTGTACGATCTCCCCGTGACCTACGTGGGTTTTCTCTGGGAGCCCTGGTTTCCTCCCACACTCCAAAGTTGTACAGGTTTGTAGGTTAATTGCCTTGGTATCATTGTAAATAGTCTCTAGTGTGTGTAGGGTAGTGTTAATGAGCGGTCAGTCGGCACGGAAGGGCCTGTTTCCACGCTGTATCTCTAAACTGAACTAAACTAAACTAACCGGAAAACACCAAACTGAGTGCAAGTGTTGTTGAAGAAAGACCGACGGTGCAGTGTCATTCTCCTCTGCCATTCTGAGAGGGAACTTAAAGGTTGTCTTTACATGGCAGAAAACAACAGTAATTAGAATTCTCTCGCCAGAGGTCACGCACGGGATGGCAAGAGGGCAGGGATGCTCCATCCTACACCTCTAAATGTGGGATGTCCTCTCCCAACATTCCCACCATTGTCATCCCAATTCAAGATAAAGAATTGAATAGAAACACGTCTCAATAGACAATAGACAATAGACAATAGGTGCAGGAGTAGGCCATTCAGCCCTTCGAGCCAGCACCGCCATTCAATGCGATCATGGCTGATCACTCTCAATCAGTACCCCGTTCCTGCCTTCTCCCCATACCCCCTCACTCCGCTATCCTTAAGAGCTCTATCCAGCTCTCTCTTGAAAGCATCCAACGAACTGGCCTCCACTGCCTTCTGAGGCAGAGAATTCCACACCTTCACCACCCTCTGACTGAAAAAGTTCTTCCTCATCTCCGTTCTAAATGGCCTACCCCTTATTCTCAAACTGTGGCCCCTTGTTCTGGACTCCCCCAACATTGGGAACATGTTATCTGCCTCTAATGTGTCCAATCCCCTAATTATCTTATATGTTTCAATAAGATCCCCCCTCATCCTTCTAAATTCCAGTGTATACAAGCCCAATCGTTCCAGCCTTTCAACATACGACAGTCCCGCCATTCCGGGAATTAACCTAGTGAACCTACGCTGCACGCCCTCCATAGCAGTGAGGTAACATTACTAGGGATCCATGTGTTGTACCTATCCTGTCACACAGGAAGGCTCTCATCTAAAGTGCATATTATTTAAACGGACATCTCATGTGCCAAGGGAGTGCTGCAGTGTCAGAGAGTTACTAATCTGAAGCCCTGTCTGTGTACTCAGGATCCCTACACACTATTTAAAGGAGCAAGAAAGGGTTTTCCCTCTTGGTCACGGTGAATGTCCCTGAAGCATGGTCAATGAAACAGATTACACAACAATATAAGAATTAACAGGTGCCGTATATTTCCTTGAATCCTACGGTCATGCTCATCCAATGTTGGTGGGACCTCCCACAAACTAGTTACTACATCTCAGGAACACAGTAACCACACTTCAAGAGCATTGCATTTTCTGGAAAGTACATTGGGGCGTACCTAGTGTGCCAAAGGTATAGGACAAATACTATCTTCTATTTTTACTGTGTAGGAAAGAACTGCAGAAGCTGGCTTAAATCAAAGGTAGACATAAAATGCTGGAGTAACTCAGCGGGACAGGCAGCATCTCTGGAGAGAAGGAATGGGTGACATTTCGGGTCGAGACCCTTCTTCAGACTGATGTCAGGGGAGTGGGCAGGACCGAGATAGAATATAATCTATCTCTGGTAGAATGTAGACTACATTCTATCTCTGTCCCGCCCCCTCTCCTGACATCAGTCTGAAGAAGGGTCTCGACCCGAAACGTCACCCATTCCTTCTCTCCAGAGATGCTGCCTGTCCCACTGAGTTACTCCAGCATTTCGTGTCTACCTTCCATTTTTACTGCATGGTTTATGTTCCAACATTTATTTGATCATTTCGTCTAAAGCTTGATGTTTACCAAATGTCACTTCATTCCTTGTGCTGGATGCCTTCTCTGGCATAGTATTTTGCATCCCTTATTTCCAATGTACACAGAGCGGTGCAACTAGTGGACCTGATGCCTCAATGCACCAGCAACCTGGGTTCAACCCAGACCTTCAGCCTGTGTGGAGTTTGCAAGTTCTCTGTTGAATTCCCCGGGTGCTCCAGTTTTTGCCCACATTCCAAAGACATGCAGATTGCTAGTTTAATTGACCACCGTAAACAAGCCCAGGGGGGTAGGTCAGTTGATCGGTATGCGGGGAGAATAAAGTTGGAAAACCAAATTGTGTGCTTGGCATTATGGGCCATTTCCCTCAAGGATAACTCCATGACTCAATTTTCCTATTCCTTCCCGTATCTTCAAAAAGATGACTATTCTGTAATAAATTAGTTGCCCGTCCACATTAATTACATTTGCCTGCATTCAGACCATATCCATCTACGACATGCCTGTTCATGTCCATCTAAATGCATCTTAAATATAGCAGCAAGTCAAAGATATCAATCACTCTATGTAAAAACCTGAGATAATAATAATAATAATAATGCATTACATTTATATAGCGCTTTTCAAACACTCAAAGACGCTTTACAGGGATTACTAGAACATAGAGAAGAAAATAAATAGATAAATAAGTAAACGAACAGAAAAAGGAGACAGAAGGTGAGGTGACGGTCAGTGGTTGAAGGCAGTGCTGAACAGGTGAGACTTCAGTAATGTTTTGAATGTGGTGAGTGAGGAGGAGTCTCTGACGGTTTGGGGTAGTGAGTTCCAGAGGGTGGGAGCAGCGATGGAGAAAGCCCTGTCCCCCCAGGATCTGAGTTTGGTCCGGATGGGGGGGGACAGGAGGTTGGCAGCAGCAGAGCGGAGGGTGCAGGTGGGAATGTGCCTGTGGAGGAGGTCAGTCAGGTAGGATGGGGCCAGATTATGGAGGGCTTTGTAGGTCATGAGGAGGATTTTGTACTGGATTCTCTGGGGAATGGGGAGCCAGTGGAGCTTGTAAAGGACGGGGGTGATATGGTCACGGATCGGGGAGTGGGTGAGTAGACGGGCAGCGGAGTTTTGAATGTGTTGAAGTTTACTGATGATTTTTGAGGGTGAGCCATAGAGGAGGCTGTTGCAGTAGTCCAGACGGGAGGTGATGAAGGCGTGGATGAGGGTTTCTGCAGCTGTGGAGGAGAGGGATGGACGGAGACGGGCGATGTTTTTGAGGTGGAAGAAGGCTGTCTTTGTGATGTGTTTGATGTGTTTGCCGAAGGAGAGGGTTTGATCAAAGATGATTCCAAGATTCCGGATGTGAGGGGAGGTGGATACTGGGAGACCATCAATATTGAGGATGAAGTTTTGGGTGGATTTGGTGAGCGTTTTTGGACCAATGATGATGATTTCAGATTTGTTGCAGTTGAGTTTGAGGAAATTTGATTGAAGCCAAGATTTTATTTCAGTGATGCAGTTTGTCAGTGTAGAGTGTGTGGTGGTGGAGATTAACTTGGTGGAGATGAGGAGCTGGATATCATCGGCGAAGCAGTGGAAGTTGAGACCATGACGGCGGATTAATTGACCAAGGGGGAACAGGTAGAGGATGAAGAGGAGGGGGCCAAGGACTGAGCCTTGGGGGACACCTTGGGGGAGGGGAGCGGTGGGGGATTTACAGTTGTTAATGGAGATGAACTGGTGCCTGTCAGAGAGGTAAGATTTGATCCAGGATAGGGCTGTGCCGGTGATGTTAAAGGAGGTTTCAAGTCGGGTGAGGAGAATGGAGTGATTTATGGTGTCAAAGGCGGCGCTGAGGTCAAGTAGGATGAGGATGTGGAGGTTGCCAGCGTCAGAGGAGAGGAAAAGGTCGTTTGTGATTTTGAGGAGTGCAGTTTCAGTACTGTGGTTGGAGCGGAATCCGGATTGGAAAGTTTCATACAGGTTATTGGTAGAGAGGTGGTATTTGAGTTGAGAAGCTACAGTGCGTTCCAAAACTTTGGACAGAAAGGGTAGGTTGGAGATTGGTCTGAAGTTGTTTGGGGTGTCAGGGTTGAGACCAGGTTTTTTCAGAATGGGGGTGACAGCAGCGATTTTGAGGGATGGCGGGACGATGCCAGTGGACAGGGAGGAGTTTATTGTTGCAGTGATAAGTGGAGAGAGAGCAGGAAGGCAGGCCTTGACAAAGCTGGAGGGGATGGGGTCCAGAGAGCAGGTGGCAGTTTTTATTCCTGTGAAGAGGTCAGAGAGGTCGGTGGTGGAGACTGGGGAGAACTGAGGCAGGGGTTGACAGGATAAGGGGGGGCAGGTGGTTTGAGGGGGAGCAGGTGCGTTGGTGGTTAAGGTGCTGTAGATGCTGTCTATTTTGCTTTGGAAGAATGAAAGGAAAGTGGTGCATTTGTCAACTGTGAATGACTGGGAGATGATGAGAGATAGACCCCCTTTAATCCTTTCACCTTACAATTATGTTTTTGAAATCCCAACCATCAGAAAAAAAAATCTGGCTACCAATCCTATTTATACCTCCCACCACCATATATTCTTCTATCAGGTCTCACCTCAGCTTCCTTTGCTCCAGAGACCAGAACTGTACACAATTCTCAAAATGCATCACCTCATGTTTGCTGTGATTAATTCCACCTCCCAGCACTCTGCTTAATTCTCCAAATGATCTGTATCAGGTTGTAACTTTAGGCAATCTTCATCACTCTCCACAACACCACAAATTCTCAGGAATTTCCTGGAATCAAATTTGCAACTAAACAGGAGATTATTTTGTGCACTGGTGGTCTCATATTCCATGAAATTTTATATTGTATACCATTTCATATTGTAGCTTCATATTATATGAATTTCATTGTTCTGTTCCGAGTGCATATGACAATTAAACACGCTTGACTATTGACTCCGACAAAAAATAAATTACGTATCATGAATCTCTGGACATATCGACAACCTGGCAGAATAATCTGAACAAATGACTCTCATTCATACTGTACCCTCAATCAATAAACTACATCCACAGTATAATGATTGTCCTTAGGAAGGCAAACTCAGAAGCTAACATGCGGCTCGAAAACTACAGTGATCAGCCGGCCCTGTGCTTTGATGTTGTTGGATAAGAAGTAAATGTTGTTCAGATCATTGAGAGAATGTTTCAACAATACACCTTGGAGCTATTAAAAAACATAAGTGACACTATACTTTAATGATGAAGGTTCGAGCAGTCCGTGCCAAATTCCCAGTGGTGCAGTGGGACAGTCGACAATGTTGCTTCCTCACAGCTCCAACAACCCAGGTTCGATTCTGACCGCTGTGTTGAGTTTTCACCTTGTTTCTGTGACTTGCGGGCTTCCTCTGGGTGCTTCAATTTGCCAAAGAAGTGCAGATTGACGGGTTAATTGGCCATGGGAAATTGTGGATGGGTGACTGGAGAATCAGTGGTGACTGATGCAAATGTAGGAGAGAACAGATTACAAGGAAATCAGTGGGCAAATGGGATTGAAGGGAGGAATCAGAGCTAGTACAGAATGGTGTATTTCTATATTGAAAGGAAACATAAAAGATACTAATTGTTAATTAGATTATAACTAGAGGGTATCTGAGTGTTTGATTTAAGAATATCATGGAAGGTTGATGAATAGATTGATTATGATGATAACGCAGGTTGAGAAGTGTTTGTTATGAGGAGAGATTAGACTCCTTTCCTTTGGAGCAAAAACCATTAATTGACCATGTCAGAGATCTACAGATATATGAGCAAATCTGATGTGATGAATCTGAAGTAAAACTGGTGCAGCTTGACAGCCAGACATTAGCTTAAAGTTCAAGACCATGAACAAAATCATTGGGAGGGGTTTGGAATTATTTTCATACCAATGTTTGAAGTCATAACATTGAAGCAGCTAAATCCACAAAGTGCTTTCAAAAAGAAAGTGCATAAACATTTGCACTGTCAAAAAAAAAAGAGAAAATAGACTGAGGCAATGAGACAAAGTTGAGAACCTTTTGTTAAGCCTGCAAAACGCCAATAAGAATTACATTCAGAACATCACTGTGTTCACTTAATCAAACAATCCAAATCTTTGCGATTACACTAATCTCCATTGAATACAGACCTAAACTACCTAGCCTCTCTTGGCAGGACATCCCAGGTTGTCTGGTGAATCTCTGGACTGCCTCCAATGTTACTATATCATATTTTATGTAAGGGGACCAATACTTTGTGTAGTATTCCAGGTGTGGTCTCCCCAGTAACACCGTACAACTGGAACAAAAGCTCCCTGTTGTTGAACTCCAACCCCATATGCAATAAAGGCCTATATGTTGTGGCCTTCTTAACAACTTGTTAGACCCATCTGCTAACTATGATTCACGCACTAGAACATTTAGATCCCTTCAAACTTCACTCACTTGCTTCTCTCCCCATTTTGGAATAATCCACCCTTTATTCCTCTTACTGAAGTGCATGACCACACTTCCCATTAGACCCCATTTGCCAAGTGTTTGCCCATCCTGACTATCTCTACATCCGATCCATCAAGTTAAACGGCCCAAGGATCATTCTTCAACTGAGCCCGACAGAAATGGATGAAAATGCCATTTACACCGTTAAGCAGTGGCCAGATTTGCTCAGTTGCAAGCTGGGACCATGGTGAAGGATCTACAATTCACCACTGGGGCTGTGTATGATGTGGCAGTGCAGGTGAAATCAGCCAGGTCCAGCTCCTCATCTGATACGTGACTACCAAGAACCTGGCTAGTTCTCCTGGTTTGTCTTGAAATCTCCAGAACAGACATCAGGTCGAATGAAGATGGTCATTTACATTTTCATAATATCTTTGATTGCACATTTGTTAGGGAAATTTCAATATTGGGAGATACTGTCAGGATGCCAATCATTTGGGTAAGAAAGAGGCTATTTGTTTTCTAATTGGCTTGAAAGATGATGGTAGGCGAGAGAACAGTGGTGAGAATGCAGAGGTGACCTAGTTAGAACTCAAAAAGAAAGTCGGGACAAAACAATGCAGACAGATCCAGCCTGAGAGGGCCAGGTCAGCTGACATTTGGCTGTCTAGTTACAACTCATTTCCAAATGTCAGCTGGAAAAATGAGCACACTTGGGCAAAGTCTGGATGTGGGGGGGTGGAGTGATTGAGTATTACTCGGCACAGGAGGAAAGCAGAAAGGAATAAAAAACAAAATGATAAATCTGACTGCTCCATAAAGTCTGCACCCCCAAGGACTTCTTGCACACATGCGCATGCACCCACACAAGCACATGTGCACACGCATACATGTACACGCATAATGTGCATACACGTGTACACAATGCCCTCTCACTGTTGAGGGATAATTATGAGAATATATTTGAGAATAAAAACAAATGATAAACCAAAATGGGAAATGAAAGGGCTTGGACCAGCTGTGAAGCATCCTCCCTGATTCTAGTATTTATTGAGTGCTGCCGTAATAGAGCAGAGTTTAATTTAAAATAATGCTGTCAGGCCCACACAGAGCTGAGAGCTGTGACTACTCTGAACACACTAAGCCTATTCACAGAAGGAAATTTATAGACTTCCTCGCAGACTGGCTCATTTTCCCTTTGGGGCTCATTCAAAGCCAATCTCACTTTCTGTTCCTTTGTCACAGTTCAGCTGCACAAGTTGGTCTTTTGTGTCTTTTGCCGCGGCAGTCAAGGACTGGTTCCCAAATAGTCAAACTTTAACGAGAGAAAAAGCTTGATCAAAAATAAAAAAAGAGAACGGTGATGTACAATCTCCCCCTCCCTGTACTCCCCCCCCCCTTACATAGGTTCAGAACAGCGTGGTGTAAGTGGAGGGGTAAATGTATGTGTGGACTAACACTCTGCCTCATGTTTGAAATTCTCTCCTGAATCCATGCATATTAAAAATGTTCAACATTGCCTCTGAACACCCCCTCCAATTCTCCCCTCTGTCTTACAAGGCCACTGTTAACTGGACACCTTGAGAAGGGGCAGTGGGCCACTTATAATGGGGTGACTTGTTAGGGCATTTAACTAGTCAGGGAGAGCAACATTGATCTCCCCCACAATTTTCACCGGCATTGCATAAATAAATAGGTTTTTGCAATCTATTGCACTTTAGATCATCATCAAGAAGACAAATTTATGTTGTTGTTATTAAATGAATGCAAAATCTACAGCATTCATGGTAGAATTTGAACTCTTTGGTAGTCACCCGATTGGTAGTCTGAGCCTCAAGATTCCTTGCTGGATGATTTAACATTTGCACTACAACTGTACCCTTTGCAGCTGTGACACCCACTAACTTTGTTAATCATTTGTAATCATGGGATGCCACCATTCTGCAAATGAAGAGCTGATCGTAACCGCAGTTTACTGGTGGGTAACAACAGGGCCATACAACACAGAGCCAGGCCAGATCATGTCCATACTGACCATGAATAATGCATCTATACTAATCTAAACTAATCCCATTCCCAGCGCTTGACCCACAGCTTTGACAATTCAAGTGTTGGGCCAGATACTTCCAAAATATTGTCAGGCTACCTTTCTCCACTGCATTCTCAGGAGTTAGCACGATCGAGATTCTAACCATCCTCTAGGTGAAACAATTCTTCCTCTCCTTGCCCTTACTCTGAAGTTATGTCCTCAGTTTTTGACAGTTCTGTTAAAGGGAACAGTTTCTCACGATATACCCTTTCTCTGCTCCACACAATTTGTACAGCTCTACCGGTTTCTCCCCCTCCTGCTCTACTCCACGAAAAGCAAACCCAGTCTATCCTATTCAAGATGTATTCAAGAGAGAGTTAGATTTTGCTCCTAGGGCTAATGGAATCAAGGGATATGGGGAGAAAGCAGGAATAGGGTACTGATGATTTTGGATGATCAGCCATGATCATATTGAATGGCGGTGCTGGCTCGAAGGGCTGAATGGCCTACTCCTGCACCTATTTTCTATGTTTCGATGTTTCTAACCTGTCTCTCCTAATAACTGAAATGCTCCATCACAGGCAACTTCCTAGTGAATCCCATCTGCATCCTCCTTGGTCCAACCATGTCCTTCCTTTGTTGCAACCTGAATTGCACGCAGTACTCCAGCGGTGGAATAAGCAATGTTTCATAAAGTTATGCATTCATCTCCCTGCTCTTATATTGTAATGAAAGCAAGTCTCCCATTTACTTACTTCACCACCTCATCTACCTGTGCTGACATCTTCAGGGACCTTTGGACTTATACACCGTTCCCTTTGATCCTCAGTACTCCATAGGCTCCTACCATTGATTGTGTAGCCTGTGATCCCACCTCCACCCCTCACCTGGCACGATACCATCATCCATGTCTCTTGGATCCATTTGAACCATGTCCTTGACAGCTAAACAGACCTAATGTATTAGGCCAAGGAGATTCAGACATCTGCATGCTGTTCTGTAGCATTTTGTAAACACTGACATTCTAATATATTAAATATTAATAGTGCATTTGTATTGAGACAGAAAAGTCTTTTAGATTCATGGCAATTTCTCAGAGGCTTGGCAGCCTGCATTATAAATTGCAAAACAAAGACTGAACAGGTGGTGAGCGGTTGGAGTGCACAGTGAATATGGAGAAGGCATCTTGCAACTCGGTTCCAGCCCTTGTAAATCAGCAATGAAAACAGAAGATGCTGGAAGCACCCAGTAGGTCAGGTGGGACCTGTCGAAGTTTCAGGTCAGAGATCCTTTGTCAGAACTGGGAAAGCGAGCAGAATGGTTGCAGAGGAGATGGGGTTGGCATGGATAGAACACAGAATATCAATGATAGGGTGAGATCAAATGGATCAAACATTATTGATTGAAGTAATGACATTTCCGAGCCTGTATGAATCCAGGAAGCTACACCAATGCACTCATTGATGTACCAGGAATGTAGTGAAATGTATGTGAACCAGACGGTAACTTCCAATGGAATCAGGAATATGTGTTCCAATGGAATCAGGAATATGGATTGGAGCAAGGAGCCATGGACATTGTGGAAAGGCCCTGTCCTTCCCAGAGGCATCCCTTCACTCAGTGCATCTGCTGTGATACTGGGACTCGACACACTGCCCCCGGATTTGGACATCATTCAACCTATCCAGGCTCTTGCACTGATCCTGAGAACTCTTGCAGTTCTTCCACTACCAAGGGAGTATTAAACTTTGCAATTCACAGAAGAGCTCTTGAATGTCACATGCGTCAGTTTATCGCTAATTAGTTTAGTTTAGTTTAGAGATACAACACGGAAACAGGCCTTTCAGCCCACCGAGTCCATGCCGACCAATGGTCCCCGGACAGTTACACTATCCTACACACAATTATAGCAAGCTAATTAAGTTACAAACCTGTACGTCTTTGGAGTTTGCGAGGAAGCCGGAGATCCCGGAGCAAATCAACGCAGGTGACGGGGAGAACATACAAACTCCATACAAACAAGCACCCATAGTTAGGGTTGAACCCGGATCTCTGGCGCAGTCAGGCAGCAACACTGCCTGAAACTTCCAGAAGCCCACCGTCTGGCCAAATCCAATTAGCCAGAAGGCTGGTTACTTCCCAAAGAGGAAGCAAATGAATTCCCCACTCCTGGGGCGGACAATCAAGGTGACGTCCGGTGTCGAGTTGCCAATTGGCATCTTGGGTCGTGTCAGCTGATCATCCAATGATCTGGGCTTAGGACTGCTGTAACCTCCACCTGCAAGCAAGGTGGCACTGACACATGTGAGAAAAAGGTGACATCGCCCACTTAGAATCCCTAACACCCAAATCCGTTGGTCCTCCAACAACTGCAGGTGGCACCGGTAGAGCTGCTGCCTCACAGCGCCAGAGACCCGGATTCAATCCTGACTACAGGCACTGTCTCAACGGAGTTTGTACATTCTCCCTGTGACCGTGTGGGTTTTTCATCGAGTGACTGTGTGGGTTTTTTATTGAATGCTCCGCTTTCCTCCCAAATTCCAAAGACGTGCAGGTTTGCAGGTTAATTGGCTTCTATAATTTACCCCTAGTGCGGAGGATGCGAAAGTGAGATAACATAGAACTAGGTATTTATTCACAAAATGCTGGAGTAACTCAGCGGGTCAGGCAGCATCTCAGGAGAGAAGGAATGGGTGACGTTTCGGGTCGAGACCCTTCTTCAGACATAGAACATAGAACTAGTGTACAGGTGACATGGTGGGTATAAGGCCTGTTTCCACGATGTTTTCCTACAAAAGATTCTTGAGGACAGAATCTCTTTGTCATATCCCTCCTGCAGCTTTATCCTTTGTCACATCAGCCTTGTTTTAGCCACTTCAATCCTCGCCCTGCCTGTACTGAAATCTCAAAGCGACTTCTATTAAAATATCCATATTATGCGGAAATAATGATGTTGCAGCAGTCAACCTGATGTCTTGGGCTCAGCTGAGTCTCCATTAAACCTGCACGTACTTGACCATGTCATTAAAAGCCAAGGTGCAAGAAATGTCCCCGCTGTTGAGAATCCTAGAGCCCGCACGAGTGTTAATTACACATCCCTATTCAATCTCACAGCAAAATCCATCAATTGAGTATTCCACTTGGACTGCATTGGACTGTCTTCATGCAAGCTGCATAGGAGTGTCAAGTACATGTAAGTGTGTGATCGAAAGTCTCATTATGTGCCCGGAGTTGCAGAAGCTCGTGAGCTGTTTTCTGATCGATTTTAGGCGAGAAATCAATCATCCTGCTTAAAACACATGCAATATGTGACTGAATTTCCAAGCCTATGTCAGTACCTGTCTGTGTACATCCCTTGAAGACACTATTCCATGCACACTTTCAAAGATACAAGAATCAAATTAATTCTTCAGACTCAAGAAGAGATTTTGGAGATTTGGGTGATTTCCAAAAAATAGCACAACTTGTCCAGTCCCATGTAAATCTAATTGGCAGTAAAATAATTAATTTACACGTTAGAATTAGCTCTGTAATATCGGGTTGCGTTTCATTTCTCAGGAAGCACTGATGGAGCACTCCAAAACATCTTTCAATAATGGCCCAAAGCACTTCAAAATCAATGAATTACTGTAAAGCATTGCTACATAGGTAAAATTAACAGCCATTGCGCACATGGTTAAAGTCCCACTGGCATTAAATGGCAGTTTAATCTGTTTATGGTGGTGTTGGTTAGAAGTGAACTTCATCCTTTCCTCAAACGTCCACAGTTACTGGGTTGGCATGAGGCAGCTGTGTAATGAGGGCAAATTTATTCTCCAGAGTTCAGAAAAATGAACGAACATCACAACAGAAAAAATATCGCGATGCCATCATTGTGATAACAGTAAACTGAACAGTAAACAACAAGAAAAGGTGGATGCGTGGAGGATGTTTCCCCTGGTGGAGGAGTCCAGAAACAAGGGTTACATTCTCAGAATAAGGGAGTAGCCACTTAGGACTGAGAAATTCCTTACTCAAAGCCTGTGAATCTTTGCAATTCTCTGCCCCAGAAGGTTGAGTTGGGTGGAGTTTATTCAAAACGGAGATCAACATATTCCTACTCCTGCCCACTGATGCCCAGTTCGGGTTTCATCAGGACCTCATGATGAGGGTTCCAGACCTCATCACAGCCATTGTGCAGATATGGGCCAAAGAGCTGAAAGATCAGGTTTATCTAACTGCTCATGCTGCCAAGGTAGCACTAGACCAAGCGTAGCATCAACGGGAAAACTGATGCCAGTGGAAGCTGAGTGGGGGGGACACTTCAATGTATGTAATTGTACCTCTCACAAAGGAAGGTGGTTGTAGTTGTTGGAAGTCAACCATCCCATCCCCAGGACTTCTCTGAAGAAGCTCCTCAAGACCAGTCATGACCTTGGCCCAGTCATCTTCAGCTATTTCACAGTCCTTCTTTCCATCATAAGGTCAGATATAGGGATGTTTGCTAATGACTGCATAATGTTCAATATCATTTGTAGTTCTTCAGCAAATGCCTGCATACCACAGGATCTCAGCAACATCAGGACAAGTTCTGATTACCTGCAAATCCACAAAAATGTCAAGTGATTACTGCCTCCAACAGCCAGTAGTCTGAAACTTAGCCTTGACATCAAACAGTATTATCATCAAAGGGATTATAGAATTATGAAAAGCATCCTTTTATGACAATATTGCCAGGACTTGAGGTCCTCAGTTACAGGGAGAGGTTTTGCAGGCTAGGCCTTTATTCCTCTGAGTGCAGGAGGCTGGGGTGATGTACAGAGGTGTATAAGATCCTGAGGGGAATAGATAGGGTAAATGCACAGTCTTTTACTCAGAGTAGGAGAATCATAAACCAGAGAGTATAGGTTTGTGAGAGGGGAAAGATTTAATAGGAACCTGAGGAGCAATTTTCTTCTCACTGAGGGTGGTGGGTATGTAGAACGAGCCACCAGAGGAAGTAGTTAAGGCAGTTACCATAGCAACATATAAAAATCCTTTGGACAGGAACATGGATAGGAAAGGTTTGGAGGGATATTGGCCAAACATAGGCAGATGGGATTAACGTAGATGCGGCACCTTGGTCAATGTGGGCTAGTTGAGCCCCTCGGAGGGCATGTTGCTGCGTTGTATGACTCCATAACACAGCTAAGATAGACAGTCAAAGTATTTTTCCTAAGATGGTTCAGAGTGTGTGATTAAAACAAGAGGGCACAGATTTAAGGTGAGAGGGGAGAAATGTAAAGAAAATCTGAGGGGTAGGTTTTCACCTGAAGGATGGTGGATATATGGCATGAGCTGCCAGAGAAGGTGGTAAAAGTCGATACAGTTACGACGTTTAAAAGATATTTGGATAGGTACTTAGGTAGGAAAAGCACAGACAGATACAATCCTAATGCAGGCAAATGGGATTAGTGTTGAGAGTTGACATAGACACGCTGGGCTGAAGGGCCTATTTCTGTGCTGTAGAATTCTACGATTTTAATGTAGGATTAATGTAGGGTTAGTGTGAATGGGGGGTTGATGGTCAGTGGCGACTCAGCGAGCCAAAGGTCTTGTCTCTCTGTGTATCTCTATATGACTCCATTGCCATAAAGGAAGAAATGAGAGGAAGAAAAGCATGGCATTTTCAATGTGGATCTGAGAACAAGAGATGGAAATAACGCATGAATAAATTCATTGTGATAGCTTTTAAACTTCTCTGCATACAATGCATACGATATTTAAAGCAGTTGTGCTTCCTGTGGAAATAGCAGTAAGCATGCCAATATTAAATACATTAAATTGAAAATCTACGGCTCTCTCAGGCTACAGTTTCTCTCAACAGCTTATGAGCTTTGTGAAATTGGCCAAATGTCTGCATTATTTGATTTGTCAAACTGAGTTCATTATACTGTGTAGTGGTTGGAAACAGGATTAAGAGACGGTCTGTCACCCTCTTATCAAGTCTGCACATTCCAAAGGCTCACTGTTCCCTAAAAGAAGAAATGGAAACCAGTCCTTAATGTTAGAGTTACACAACATGGAAGCAGGCCATTCAGCACACCATGCCAACACTGTCCTATAGGTACCCATCTGTAATAATCCCATCTGGTGTTCTAGATCAGAAACATTAACTGTTTTCCTTTCCACGGATGCTGTCTGACCTACTGAGAACTTTATCCCCATCATTTTCTGTTTTTATTATGGAAGTAAACTAGGTTCTCCTCTCACCTTGAACCTATGGCCTCTAGTTCTTAATTCCCCTACCCTGGGGAAAATAAAACTCTGTGCATTCACAGTATTCATTCCCCTCATGATTTTATACACCTCCATACGATCACCAATCAGCACCTGCACTCCAAGGAGTATAGTTGTAGCCCGCCCAACCTTTCACTATAGCTCAGGCCCTCAAGTCATGGCAGTCCTTATCAGTCTGGTCTACACTATTTCCAGTATTCCAAAGCCTTCCAAAGCCTTTTACTACTGCAACATCTCCATTCTACCTTTTGCTTCTGTCCTCCTTTTAAGCCCCCCTGTCTCTTTGCATCGGATCCAACCCTCTGCCCTGTTAGTTTAATCGTGATCTTTCCGACACTCTCTTTGCCGTTAACTGCAACGCTTCCACGTTGTTGACTCCACTGTTTAGTTTAAACCATGGAGAAACCATGGAAAAAGAGTGAAAAATCAGCTTCTTGCTGCAAAGGCAGCAGCTTGCAGAAATACACTGGAACACGTAGGAGGTTCAGCTAAGGTGAGGTGTCTGGAAATTCTTCACACAATGCATTGGGGGATTGCGATGTTTTCCTGCATTAATCTTTCAAGTGCAGAAAAACTGCATGACTCACCCAGCCTGCCTGCAAACCTGTCCCTGGGTAACTTGTCACTGCACAGAGGAACCACAGTGCGTGCTCACACACCCCAGGAGACAATCCTCACACCAGACCTGGGTCCTCATTCCCTAGCTAAAACTGCACCACGCACGTCTGATTGGTGGAGTTCCTTCGTTCCCTTCTCACTCCCAGCGGTCCTGCTGCTTGAAGGGCCACTTTTCATTTGTGGCAATGCTCTGCACTCGAGCTCCGAGGATCCACAGGAGGTAAAGTTGCGTAGCACCAGGGCAATTCACGCTCAAGTTGAGTTTATTGTCATTTGTACAAGTACAGTGAGGTACAGGTTCAATGAAAAATCTTGCAGCAACATGGCAGGCTCAAATATGCAGACAACACACAAAAGGTCTCTTCTCCAATTAATGCTCTCCATGTGTCATCTTGCTGGTTGCCATGAACAACCAGAGACTGAAGGCATCACCAGACTCCCATCCCTCAGGAAGTATTTCCATATTTCCATGCGACGTAGACTGAGGATCTTCAGCCCATCGAATTCATACAAATACACAGAGTTGCCCTGTAATATATCCTGCCCATAATCCCATTAGATTCCCCTCAGTATCCTTCACTAATTATTGTGACAATTTACAGCAGTGTTGGGAAGCTGGCACATCCAGCAGAAATCCCCGCTGTCACAGGGACAATGTGCACACTCCACACAGACAGTACCGGAGATTGAGACTGAAGCCGGGACTCCAGAGCTCTGAGGCAGTGGCTCCACCGGCTGGGCTGGGAGCCTGTTCCCATCTCCAAAGAGCAATGTCTCCAGAGTCTAAGGTTTTTAAAGTGAAGGTTAATGATCAGACTCCTGCTGGTAGTCTGCTCTGCCCACGGAGGCAAAGGGGGAACATGTGTGGGGTAGAAAGGAGCTATATTAGGAATAGAGATCTCCAAGGTCAGGGTCAGGGTCATCCTTGAATCTCTCAGGCATTTGCAGTTCACAGCGGTATTACAGATGACACTGATGTCCTTTTTTCAGGAGAGGGGACTTCATCACCTTCTCCTTAACTCACGCAGCCAATATCATCAAAGACTCACACTATCTTGCTATGCTCTCATCTCGCTGCTGCCACAAGGAACTGTGCAGGAGCCTGAGAGCTGTTACCTTTATTCAAGAATAGCTTTCTCCCATCGACCATCAGGCTCTTGTCCCATGCTGCACAACACTCACCACAACCCTTAGTTTAAGAATAAGGGGTAGGCCATTTAGAACGGAGATGAGGAAAAACCTTTTCATACAGAGAGTTGTGAATTTGTGGAATTCTCTGCCAAAGAAGGCAATGGAGGCCGATTCACTGGATGCATTCAAAAGAGAGTTAGATAGAGCTCTTGGGGCTAGCAGAATCAAGGGGTATGGGGAGAAGGCAGGAATGGGATACTGATTGTGGGTGATCAGCCATGATCACATTGAATGGTGGTGCTGGCTCGAAGGGCCGAATGGTCTACTCCTGCACCTATTGTGTACTTCAGCTTTCACTATAATGGGCTGGTTACATGGGCTGGTTACATGGGCTGGTTACATGGGCTGGTTACATGGGCTGGTTACATGGGCTGGTTACATGGTATAACTGTTTATTGCATGTTTGTTTGTGTTGTGTTGTTCCATTAATGTCCCCTTAAGGCTGGGTCACTGTAGCTATTTATTTAAGAGGAGATAGAGATTATTTTTTAAATATCAGATTTAATGTTATGTCACACTGGCAGAGAAGGGGAGTTGAGGCCTGCATAGACCAGCCATGATCATACCACTAAATGGTGGACATGTTTGAGATGGCAAATGGCCTAGTCCTGCTTGTGTTTTTCATGAAACATTAACTCGATTTCTCTCTCCACAGATGCTGCCTGACTTACTGAGTGTTTCCAGCATTTCCTGTTTTTGTTCTGTTCTCATTGTTCATGCACCAAGTGAGGTCAGTCCTGGCGGAACAGGAGATAGAACCAGAAGGCAAGTCTGAGCAGCTTTGCAGCTCCTCGTGTGGAGCTCCAGCGCAGCACACTGCGTAAATGCAAGGCAGCCCTTTCAGCAGCACTGCTGCTGCAAGTGAGGTGCAACTGAAAGCTGCTTCCTTGTGAGCAGCCCACATGCTCCCCCCCACTCATACACATGCCTGCCACGTGGATTGTGGGTTGTGGGCACCGTGCCTCTCGTGCTCCATCAGCATATAACATTGAAGCAAGGTGGTAATTGCACTGGAGAGGGAGGAGAGGGGATCCACCAGATAATGCCTCACATGGAAGGTTTCAGTTAAGAGAGACGGGTTAAGCAAGATTAATCTGTGGAATACTTTGCCACAGAAGGCAGTGGAGGCCAAGTCAGTGGATATATTTAAGGCAGAGATCGGTAGATTCTTGATTAGTACGGGTGTCAGAGGTTATGGGCAGAAGGCAGGAGAATGGGGTTACGAGGGAGAGATAGTCCAGCCACGATTGAATGGTGGAGTAGACTTGATGGGCCGAATGGCCTAATTCTGTTCCTATCACATATGATCTTACGATATTTGTCCTTGCAGCAGAGGAGATTAGGCCGTGCGTACAAAGTCATGAGAGGCAAAGATAGGATGGTGAGAAATCTTTCCCCAGAGTGGATATCTTCAAAATCAGAGAGCACAGGTGTAGGGTGAGGAGTAGGAGTGCTAGATTGCATCTGTGAAAATACTTTTCACCCAGAGAATGTCTGCAGGCCGCAACCCACTACCTGAGGGTATGATGGAGGCAGGTATTCTCATGACATTTAAGAAATATCTGGCACAGAACCTGAATTTGCCAAGGCATCGTAAACTGCCCACCAAGTGCTGGTAAATGAGATGAGCATAGATGGGTAACTGATGGTCAGCACGGGCGGAAGAGCGGCAAGGTAGCGCAGCGGTAGAGTTGCTGCTTTACAGCGAATGCAGCGCCGGAGACTCAGGTTCGATCCTGACTACGGGTGCTGCACTGTAAGGAGTTTGTACGTTCTCCCCGTGACCTGCGTGGGTTTTCTCCGAGATCTTCGGTTTCCTCCCACACTCCAAAGACGTGCAGGTATGTAGGTTAATTGGCTGGGTAAATGTAAAAATTGTCCCTAGTGGGTGTAGGATAGTGTTAATGTACGGGGATCGCTGGGCGGCACGGACTTGGAGGGCCGAAAAGGCCTGTTTCCGGCTGTATATATATGATATGATGATATGAAGGGCCTGTCTCTCAGCAATATGACTTTGTGAATCAATGAACTGCGCAGAGAAGCAGGGAGCAAGTCTGCATCTGGATAGATCGTGCAGGCTTCCTGCATTTGCATGATCAATTCACAAAAGTGCAATCTGCCCACCGCCTGCACAAAAGCATCACAGAATTTCTAACCATTTCACTTTTTTATCAAACCTTCAAGGTATTTTACCTTGTCGCTGAGTGCTGTCCAATGTCACGGCAACCAGAAGCTGCTTTCCCCCCCTTTCTCGAGGGTGGCGGGACGATGGAAACTCAATGTGATTTGGTCACTGGACAATTATCACATTGCCGAGTAACCTTTCTTCCATCAGCCAGTGTTGAAAGGCTCTCCATATCAATTTAACTGCACTCAATTTGCATGCGCGCTACACAATCAGGCCACTCAATGTGAAGCTTATTATTTTAAACCTCATGTAAGTATCGCAAACACCATCTGCTTCTATTGCTGGGACCAGGCCCAGGATAACTGGTCTCCGTTCACAGCGTGAGAGACTCTGTTTAATGACACACAATAGATGATTGGAAAATTCTTCGCTCAGACAAAATAAACCATCTCACCATGGGTCTACCTGCAGCTTAAATGGGCTAATTTCTCCTGGCTCATTCCTGAATGGCACAAAGAGACATGTGAGACTTGGAGGAGGAATAAGTGATGGTGCCTAACTCCCACTACCACTGCACCCAATCCCCCTGTCTTAGTTCTGTAGTTTAAGGGATTGCAGCAACATAAATCTCAGGCAAATACAGATTACCATTTATAATGCTCTTTTAACAACTCAGAATAAGTGATTGTTGAGCTTCCAACAGTCTTAAGGAATGGATTGGTATTGCCAAGATACAATGATACTTTATAATCACATGTACCTAGCTACAGTGAATGCTTTATTTTGCATACAATCCGGTAAAATCATGTGGTATGCCGGGCCCCCCATTGGTCTGTTTTTGCTGTCTAAGGCTTATTACAGAACACTGACTCGCTGAGCACTGGAAGCAATGTATCAGTGCTGCCCAGCCCCTGTCTCTCTCTATTTGGAGACAAGTGAGGGGAAATATCCAGATGCCCACAATGATGCCCAAACCTTCCTCTTGGGCCACTCTTATTAACAATTATTTCCCCATCTCCTCCACTACACATCTGCTTTGGACAAACTGAAATGGAAAAGCTTTGCATTTAACCCAACTCCCTCTTCCATCTCCTGCAACATTGCATCCTTCCCTCTACAATATTCTAGGAATAGATCGGGTAGAGAGAGGAGTACATCGGGTAGACACACAGTCTCTTGCCCAGAACAACCAGAGGATATCAGTTTAAGGTGAGTGGGGGGGGGGGAGATTTAATAGGAACCTGAGGAGTAACTTTTTTTGCAAAGGGTGGTAGGTGTATGGAACAAGCTGTCAGAGGAGGTAGTTGAGATAGATACTATCGAACGTTTAAGAAACATTTATAAAGGTACATTAATAGGACATGTTTAGAGGTATATGGGCCAAACGCAGGAAGGTGGGGCTGGTGAAGATGGAACATGTTGGCCGGTGTGGGCAAGTTCAGCTGAAGGGCCTGTTTCCATGCTGTAAGACTCTATGACTCTACAATAATGAACCTTTTCTCCCACGACAAATGACAAACCAAGGTTAGTCTTCTGACTTCCCCTTGCGTTTTCTTCCAATCTTGCTTTACGACTGGCTTGCATAAATAAAACAAAGGAAAGTTAACTGGAAAAATGTACCAAAATTAAAAGTATTGGCGAACATATTAATGGATGGCGTTTGAAATTATTCTTGAAAATCAGATAATGGGAAACCTATCAATGATAACATCCTTGATCTAAATGGATTGCATCTGCACTTTGAAAGGATGTGAAAAATGAGATAGCAAACATTTTTGAATACGCATACACACGCTCCTTAGGAAAGGGAATGGTCACAAAAGAAACGACGGAGAACTAATGTCTTTTCTGGAGAAATATCGGAACATGTGAAGGAAGTAGTGAGTTTGAGTGGAAGTTGGTTACAAACCACAAACCAGCGAATAATATTTCTATCCTTCCCTCCCTCATACACATCAGACTCCTCCTTAAACGTACTTAGCCCTTCACTGTGCTGTGTGGTAGTGCCCCTTGGAAAGTAAGTGTCAACATAGGGTGGGGGGAATGGAGTGATCTGGAGATGCAGATACACAGAGCACTAAATACTGGAGGTAGGCCATTTAGGACTGAGATGAGGAAACACTTTTTCACCCAGGGAGTTTTGAATCTGTGGAATTCTCTGCCACAGAAGGCAGTGGAGGTCAATTCACTGGAAGTTTTCAAGAGAGAGTTAGATATAGCTCTTAGGGCTAACGGAATCAAGGGATCTAGGGAGAAAGTAGGAACAGGGTACTGATTTAGGATGATCAGCCACGATCACATTGAATGGCGATGCTGGCTCGAAGGGCCGAATGGCCTACCCCTTCAGCTATTTTCTATATTTCTGTTTCTATGGCACACATTTACTAGGGTATATATAATGGTAAAGAAAGCAACAGCATTCATTTGTAAGAAAACAGAATTGTAAAGTAGATCAGTTATCGTATGTCTGTACAAAGTATACTTGCATGTCACATTGGCACAGCTAAAGGAACTGCTGCCTCACAATTTGGACACCCTGGGCTTGATCCTGATCTCTGGTGCTGTCTGTGAAGTTTTCATAGAAACATAGAAAATAGGTGCAGGAGTAGGCCATTCGGCCCTTCGAGCCTGCACCGCCATTCAATATGATCATGGCTGATCATTCAGCTCAGTAGCCTGTACCTGCCTTCTCTCCATACCCCCTGATCCCTTTAACAAAAAGGGCCACATCTAACTCCCTCTTAAATATAGCCAATGAACTGGCCTCAACTACCTTCTGTGGCAGAGAATTCCACAGACTCACCACTCTCTGTGTGAAGAAATGTTTTCTCATCTCGGTCCTAAAAGACTTCCCCCTTATCCTTAAGCTGTGACCCCTGGTTCTGGACTCCCCCAACATCGGGAACAATCTTCCCGCATCTAGCCTCTCCAACCCCTTAAGAATTTTATATGTTTCTATATCACCCCTCAGTCTTCTAAATTCCAGCGAGTACAAGCCCAGTCTATCCAGTCTTTCCTCATATGTAAGTCCCGCCATCCCAGGGATCAATCTGGTGAACCTTCTCTGTACTCCCTCTAAGGCAAGAACGTCTTTCCTCAGGTTAGGAGACCAAAACTGCACACAATACTCCAGGTGCGGTCTCACCAAGGCCCTGTACAACTGCAGCAGAACCTCCCTGCTCCTAAACTTAAATCCTCTTGCTATGAATGCCAACATACCATTCGCTTTCTTCACTGCCTGCTGCACCTGCATGCTTGCTTTCAATGACTGGTGCACCATGACACCCAGGTCCTGTTGCATCTCCCCTTCTCCCAATCGGTCACCATTCAGGTAATACATTGCTTTCCTGTTCTTGCCGCCAAAGTGGATAACCTCACATTTATCCACATTATATTGCATCTGCCATGCATTTGCCCACTCGCCTAATCTATCCAAGTCACTCTGCAGCCTCCTAGCATCCTTCATGTTCTCTCTGTGACTGCAAGGGTTTCCTCTGGGTCCTCTGGTTTCATTTCATCAGCCATGATCACAGTGAATGGCCTACTCCTGCACCTATTGTCTATTGTCTATTTCAAATCCTCAAAGCATGCAGATTCGTAGGTTAAGTAGCCACTGTAAATTGCACCTCATGTGTACAGGTGAGTGATAAAATCTTGAAGGGGGTGATGACAATGTGGGGAAGATATAGAAAGAAAGGAGTGCTCAGCATGGATATGATGGGGCAAAGGGCCTGTTTCTGAGCAGTGGCAGCATGCAAGCTACGGTTCCATAACTGAAGCCTTACTTGGAGAACATGTTACACTGCAAACAGTTCTGTTCTTTCTGGAATGGCTACAGGATGTAAGGGAAGTCGAGGACCTGGTATGTGCCAAACATATTTTGTAAAATGATACCAGAATTGAGAGGAACATGTAGTATCATCCTAAATCAGGTTATATTTTGTAAAATGATACCAGAATTGAGAGGAACTATCAGTCGTATGAAGGAAGAGCTTGGAGCACTTTTTCTGTGGAGGTCTCTCAGATTCTGGAAGCATTTGGTTGGATAGTCGGAGAGAAGACTTGAAAGTGGGACCAGGGTCAATAATTGTCAGGTGGTCATTAGAAATCCAGTAGCGGATTCAGGAGAAACCTTTTCCACTTGCCAGGCAGTCAGGATGTGGAGTTGCCAAGGAATAGCTGAGATGAATAGATCTCTATGAGGAAACTTAAAATGTGGAGATGAGAGAAAATGGAGGTCGGGAATTTGGAAAGAGTTGAAAAGAGTCCAGAGAAGATTTATGAGGATGTTGCCAGGGCTAGAGCTATAGGGAGAGGTTGAGCAGGCTGGGACTCTATTCCTTGGAGTGCAGGAGGATGAGATGTGATCTTATAGAGGTGTATAAAATCATGAAAGGAATAGATCAGGTAGACGCACAGAGTCTCTTGCCCAGAGTAGGGGAATCGGGAAACAGAGCACATAGGTTTAAGATCAAGGGGGAAAGATTTAATAGGAATCTGAGGGGTAACCTTTTCACACAAAGAGTGGTGGGTGTATGGAACGAGCTACCAGAGGAGCTAATTGAGGCAGAGACTATCGCAACGTTTAAGAATCAATTAGACAGGTGCATGGATAGGACAGGTTTAGAGGGATATGGGCCAAATACAGGCAGGTGGGACGAGTGTATATGGGACACATTGGTCAGTGTGGGCAATTTGGAATGAAGGGCCAGTTTCCACACTGCATGACTCTGACTATGAACGTGTTGATGTAAAAAAATTGTTGAAACTGGAAATCTGGAAATAGATGTAGTTGGAAATTTTAAGCGTCTCGCAACATCTATGGAAAGGAAACAAAAGCACCTTTGAACTTAAACGTTAACTCCGTTTCTCTTTCCAGCGAGGCCGCCTGACCTGCTGAATATTTCCAGAGCTCACTGCGATGTGTTGATGTGATGAGGTGAACATTGGGAGAAGATTTCTCTAGAGCGTAAATAACCGCATGAATATGTTGGGGCAGATGGCCCATGTTGGGGCAGATGGCCCATGTTGGGGCAGATGGCCCATGTTGGGGCAGATGGCCCATGTTGGGGCAGATGGCCCATTTCTGTGCTGTAAACACAATGTAATACTTGATAAAAATGATTCAAATACACTTATAAATCCAATGAGAGTCTTCATATGTGGTGTTATCCCTCAATTCTCAGCAAGGCTCTTCCTTCCTAGCCAGTTATAATATTATAGTTGTCATTTTGCTTTCGACCATTGTTTATTACTTGACTGACAGCTAAATGCAATTATTTTGCCTTCAGCTGTTGCCTTTAAGATGAATTGATACTGTGTGTAAAGTAAACCTTGCACTGCATATTAACACCATTCCTCTTCGAGTCTTAGAAGCTTGCACATGCTTTTGTCTTGTAAAACTGTTAACAACTTATTGATGGATCCCACAGAGGGGCTGGCACTCTGTTGGTATAGATTGGACAGTACAAAAGGTCACAGTGCAGGCAATCAAATCAGCTCCAAATGAATCCATTAACATTTGGCCATTGCCACACCTCATCTGTAAATCTCTGTCCCTTCTCCAATATCTTTTTCATCCTTTGTGAATGCAACGACTGGAAGTCACAGAGGAATAGCAAAGCGTGATAAGGAGCGACATTGCAACAGACTCTGTTAGAATATGTTGGTGACAAATGCAACTCCCTTGATCATACTTGGCCGTTTAAGAATCCGGCGTTCAATAAAGCTCCTTTACTGTAGCTAATGGAAACAGGGAGAGACTAGGGAAAGGGACATCAAGGCCAGAGGTGAGTAGAACAGGTATCGGGAGCTCCGGCAGGTGTTATTGCATTTTTATTGATTATTCTTATTGGTTTTATTGTTGAACTGCGGGTAATTTTTCATTTCACTGCACATTTATGTGTATGTGGCAAATAAATGACTATTGATTGATATTGATAGGGGATGATTGTGGGGTGGGAGTAGCAAGGCATGGTTGGACCCAGAGCAGAATTAGAAGCAAGGTTGGAAAGGTGGCAACAAATGCTATGATGATTTCTCAACTATAAACAGTATCCAGGGAGGATTGGTGGGACAGTCTCCCCGACCACACTCCCGGTGAGGCTGGGTCCCTTTAACGATGCAGCACTCTGGGTAAGATCTTTTCCGTGAGTGAGTCTTTAGTTGTGCATCTAAATTTTGTGTGCTGACATTTAATTCTTGAAGTAATTTGCAGACCCACACATAAAGAACATTGTCCTGTAGAGTAAGTGGGCTGTAGATTGAATCCTCTGGCATAACAATGTTTGAAGGAATTTTGTACTTGGAGTATTGTTGCGGTCGCCACACTGCAGGAAGGATACGGTAGCATCGGAAATAATGCCGATGAGATCCACCTGGAGAGCTGCAGTTACAAGGAGAGATAGGACAGGCTGAGTTTATTCTCTCTGGCATGTAGAAGCCACAGGGTCATCTTAGAGAGGGTCATAAAATTTTGTAGCGGCATGGTTTAGAGATACAGTGTGGAAACAGGCCCTTCGGCCCACCGAGTCCGCACTAACCAGCGATCCCTGTACACTAACACTATCCTACACACACAAGGGACAATTTACATTGAAGATAGACACAAAAAGCTGAAGTAACTCAGCGGGACTGGCACCTTCTCTGGAGAGAAGGAATGGGTGATGTTTTGGGTTTCGACCTGAAACGTCACCCATTCCTTCTGTTTCGAGGCTTGGCTATTTCCAATAAGTGCAAATGTTTTATTATTGCTGTTTTATGAACAGGTTTTGGAACTCCCCAAAAATGTCAGGAGATTGCAATTCACCTTGAAAATACACAAATGCTATCACGGTCTTCATCACAGGCTTTCTGCTATTCCCTCTGGCTTAGGTAATTCAGTGGACCTGGGCACGGATCACAGTGTTTCCCAGTTATTTAACCGAAGAGGATGCTGCCAATGGTTTGTACCGTAGCAGTGTCCAGGAGGAAACAGATGAGTCGATGAGTATCAGAGGATGTCACTCAGTGCTGTGACTTACTCTCCTGAGACTGGGATTATACACAGGGAACATTTGATTTCACCTTGTCCAGGAAAGTGATTAAAAGCCTCCAAACTGCATTGCTAACAACGTCCTTGAGGGGACAGCATCTATTCCAACGAGCTCTGAGGCAGCCAGTCTGTTCAAGGAGGAGGGAATGATGGTATGGGCAGCTTGCAGATGGCTTGTGATTGCAAGGGCCGGATCTGAGGTTTACGCACTGAGAAACAGGGCTACAAACTCTGAAATCTCCTTTCGCACACACTTGTCACTCATGCGTGGTCTTTTCCAAGGGATAATTTCAAGGGAAAGGAAAAAAAAGGGGAAAAAAGGGAAAAAGGGAAAGGGAAAAAATGCCATGAAACGAAGGTCACTTTGGCAAACGCAGACTAGCTTCTTGATGAAAGTTTGAACATGAGTCTCCATTTTAGGAGTTAGACTCTTGTGCAAAAAAACAGGTGTGAAGCTTGAATGTCAGGATGAGTTCCAAAACCTGGCGTTAGTGCGGCTGTGTGGTGGATCGGAGGGATCGTAGGGATCGTGCATGATTCAGTTGCGGGTAATTGATTGAAATGGAGATCTATTACCTCGGGAGATGTGTAGGAAGGAACTGCGGATGCGGTTTAAACTGAAGATAGACACATACAACTGGAGCAGATCAGACAGCATCTCTGGAGAAAAGGATTGGGTGACGTTTCGGGTCGAGACCCTTCAGACCGAAGAAGGGTCTCGGCCCGAAAACATCACCTATTCCTTTTCTCCAGAGATGCTCTCTGACCCGCTGTATTACCTGGGGAGATGTGAACTTGAGTGAAAAGGAATTACATAGGAAACAGTAACCCAAGTGTAATCTTTCAATCTTCAGAAGGAGGTGCTTGTAGCGGACAGCTTTGGGAGATCTAATGGACATTCTGTCCTTACTTTAATTAATTTAGTTTACTGGCTGAACCATCGTTACAGTGGAAGAGCAAAGCAAAGATGCTCAATCTATTTGCCATCCAAATGAAACTTCACCATAGCAACAATGCTCATTTAAACTGTAAATTTAGATAACAACATCAGAGAAGCTTTGCAATGCCATTAGTTTCTTGATGAGTCAAAGCTCGAAGGGATAATCACAGTCTCATACCCTTAATTCTAAAATTAAAGCTCTAGGCAACTCCCTCGCTATTTTAACACCATTGTGGATGCAGTAATCTCAATGTCAAAGGAAAGCATGTAAAAACCAAACATCTGGGGAAAGCGAATTGCCACAAATTATTAAACGACTCACTAGGGAGGGTCTTCAAAATAATCTTTAAATATTTCTCAGTATTTAGAGCGAGGACATTTTTCATTGTGGCAGAAGCACCACGAGGACTGCAATGTCATCATGAGCTCACTGGGACTCCCTTCTCTGACTGAAAGTATTCCCTTGTACCTTGATTGGTTTTCCAAAGACTAAATCTGGCTTGTGAAGTCACGAAAAGATTCAACATGGAAATAGGTGCATTGGCCCATTGAATCCACCCGGACAGAATTGGATCACATTTGGAGCGATATGTGGACAGGAAGGGCTCAGAGGGCTATGGGGCAGTTGCAGACCAATGGACTGAGCCCAGTTTGCCAACCTGGTAGACATGGACAAGGTGGGCCAAAGGGCCTGTTTCTGTGCTCTATGACTCTCTGACTGACCATCACCAAAAATATCTACACTAATTGGTTAATAGGGTAGCCACAGTGGCACAGCTGTAGAGTTGCTGTCTGACAGCGCTTGCAGCATCAGAGACCCAGGTTCGATCCTGACTACAGTTGCTGTCTGTACGGCGTTTGTACGTTCTCCCCGTGACCGTATGGGTTTTCTCCGAGATCTTCGGTTTCCTCACACATTCCAAAGATGTACAGGTATGTAGGTGAATTTACTTGGTGTATGTGTAGATTGCCCCTAGTGTGTGTAGGATTGTGTTAATGTGCGGGGATCGTTGGGTCGGTGCGGACTAGGTGGGCCGAAGGGCCTGTTTCCGCGCTGTATCTCTAAACTAAACTAAAACTAAACTACAAAACTCCCATTTTTTTTGTTGCTGTGCCCTTATTTTCTTCAACTCCCCCCTGGATTCTACCACTTACCTATACTCTTGAGGCATTTTGCAGTGGTCAATTAACCTACCAATCCTCACATGTATGGGATGTGGGAGGAAACCGAAGCACCCAGAGGAAACCAGGCATTCTCTGGAAGAAAGGGAAGCTCCACACATACAACACCCAACGTTGGGATTGAACTCAGGTCTCTGGAGCTGTGAGGCAGTGACTCTACCAGTTGCACCACCGTGCCACCTGTCCAGGACAACTGTCAGGAACTGTTTACACAAAGCCACCCACTGGAAGAAGGATTAAAGAAGAGAAAAGGCCTGTTATATCTCAGCTAAATCTCAGTGGCAATCCTCTGTTTGGTACCAACTGCAGGAGATCATCCATCCATGCACTTCTAATTCTTTAAACGCTTCAGGCAATTTGTGGTTAAATCTTTCCCACAAAATGTTAAAAATAACTACCTTACAAAAAATTATCAAAAATAACAGACCAAAAATCATATTTATATTTTAAATGAATAATCAGGGTCCTCCTTTCACGGGTGATGTGGAGCAAATTACTACAATCTGCGACATTTATTTAAAAATATTTTTTTCTCTGCAAGGATATTTGTGAATTCTTTACATCTTGCAACAAAAGAGAACTCAAAAAGCAATATAATGGTTTATTGTTGTCACAGTCATATCTCGCAAACTATCAATTATAAATCAGGTTTACTATAAAGTAGAATTATTGAGAAGCAAGAAGGGAAAATATAACACATTTCATGGGAGAGAAGTCTGATAGGACTTGATTTCTTACCAGGGTCTTAAAAGCATTTAAAGAACAATAGATGGCTTACATTTTTGACATTTCCCATAACTTAGAACATATTGGTGAAGAGAAGCTTAAATGTGAAACTGGATATCCATGAGCGTTTCCATTAAGTTTTAATATATCAGGTGCTTGACAAAGCAGAAACACACCGAAGAAACTTTCCTATGACATTCTGATTTTTACGCTCTGTGCTAAGGGCACCTCACTGGCACTTAAATAGATTCAACTCCACAGCAAAAACGACCTGCTTTGAAGCAGCTTCGATGTCTGAGACAGGTATACATGAAGGTGAATGTGTCTGGCTGCGGACAGCAGGGTGATTGCCATTGTTTTGTTTGTCTTTCTCAACACCTGAGGTGATTCGCCTCATTGCTGACTACCAAGTTTCCATGTAAAATCCCACTTGATGTCCCCAGACTGGAGTTATACTGGAGAATTCAGGCAGAATATTGTGTTTTTTTAAAGATGTCGTTGAAGGAGCAATCATGCTTAATATTCAAGGAGATTCGGATCAGACTGAAGCTTAAATTTATTTTAAAGTCTGCTCTTATTTGCCTGATTTACAGCTCATGTTCGTGGGGTTGGTTGTCAGGGACATGGGGTCAGGTTGTGAGGTTTTGGGACTTAACGTGATGTTTATGTACATGTTGGGGTAATTGGCTGTGAGCTAACTGGGAGTTGCCAAGGCCTTCACCGTTAGACGATTCAAGGAGAGCAGAGACCTTGGCCAGAGCATTCTAAGAGAGGGTGCAGCCTTGCATGGCAACTCTTTCTGTCTACAAATCGTGAGATCAGTCTTGAATGTGACTCAATGCCACAACTGGACCTTTACAAAGTGAAAAAAAAAATACCCGGCCAATTAAAATGAAAAATGAACACATCTACATGGGACACACAGACTGGAAAACATAATGTCAAAAATGATCTTCTTCGTAGGTGCTCAGTCCTCACTGTTAATAATAATAATAATGCATTACATTTATATAGCGCTTTTCATACACTCAAAGACGCTTTACAGGGATTTAAAGAACATAGGGAAGTGAATAAATAGATAAATAAGTAAACGAACAGAGAAAGGAGACAGAAGGTGAGGTGACCTTCAGTGGTTGAAGGCAGTACTGAACAGGTGAGACTTCAGTGATGTTTTGAATGTGGTGAGTGAGGAGGAGTCTCTGACGGTTTGGGGTAGTGAGTTCCATAGGGTGGGAGCAGCGATGGAGAAAGCCCTGTCCCCCCAGGATCTGAGTTTGGTCCGGATGGGGGGGGGATAGGAGATTGGCAGCAGCAGAGGTTAGAGGAATCATGTGTCAGGGAAAAAAAGGACAAAGAGGAACTCAGTGGGTAACTAACGAGTAACTCAGCGGGTCAGGCAACATACCTGTTCAGGAGAACATGGATCGGTGACGTTTCGGGCCGGGACTTTCAGACTCTCTACAGAACATGGATAGGTGACGTTTCGGGCCAGGGACCTTCAGACTCTCTACAGAACATGGATAGGTGATGTTTTGGGTCGGGACCCATCTTCACGGACTGAAATCTACAAGGCTTGTAACAAAAGTAGACAATAATGAGGAAAACTGACTGAGAATTTTGTTCCTCTGAATCCTCAATGGATTTACTGAAGTATTGTGGAGTTCGGACCCTCATATCAATTGAAACTACTTTGCTACTTCTCCTTCCACCAACCCTTCATTACGTTGGTCCTCTATTCCAGCCCTGGATTTTCAAGGGAACCCCTGCCGACTTTGTGCAGTGATGTTAGCTCTCGTCGCAAGGTTCTTGCACTTGTAAAGGTGAGGTTTTAGGAAGGAGGTTGGGGAGCTCCCATTTGGGTTGCTTTGGTTTGTCAATAGCAGCATTGGGTATAAAGAAAAAGTCATACTACAATTGTAGAAATTACTGAGCAAACATCAAAGTGCTGGAGAAACTCAGTGGGTCAGGGTGCACTTGTGGAGTGAAATCAGACTGACAAATGGTCCCGATCTGAAACGTCATCTGTCCATTTCTCTTCACAGATGCTGCCTGACCTGCTGAGTTCCTCCAGCACTTTGTACTTTGCTCAAGATTCCATCATCTGTAGTTCTTTGTGTCTCAATTTATTTAATTACAAGTTGAGTTCTCGAGTAGTGATGTCATTAAGGATAAGTTCGTCTTTGAGAAACAAAGGAACAAGGAGTGTTGGTGTGTTGGCTGACACAGCCGGTAGGGTCGGGCTCACAACTCCAGTGACCAGGGTTCGATCCTGCTCTCTGTGTAGAGCTTGGACAATTGTTGTAGGACTGTGTAGAGTTGTTGTGGACAATTCTAGCTTCCCCACAATTTCTGATAGAAGCAGCAGCTTGGGATTAAGTCTGAATGCTCGTCAAAAGGTTCAGCATGGATACAACTGGTGGATGGGCAGTCTTCTGCCTGGCTAGATCCTAGTGAAGTTAAACTCCATTGAAACTCAAGACTTTCCTGAAGATTCCAGCATCCGCAGTTCCTTGCATCTCCAATGAAACTTGCTGGGTTAGATTAATCGTGTGGGGAGGAAATTGGAACACTTCGTTCAAAGAGCCGATATATGATGGACCCCTCTCTGTGACATAATTTCACAGTGTACATAGATGCATGGTTTTCCCTCACCTTTGTGGGGTGGTTTTGAGATCTCCCAGAATTCTGGATGCTGGGTACTGCTGGCGGCATGAAATGCAGCTTCACATAAAGCAATGACAGCCAAGTGGCACACTGCCTCTTCATCAACAGGAAAGGCCATGTGGCCTTGGAGTCTCGGAAGGGAAACATTGGCCCAAGAGGGAAAAACACACTGAAGCACATTCCAATTGAAGGCCTATCTGCTGCCAAAACAAATTAAATCACAGCAATTAAGGGGCATTTCAGTCAAACACTTTTACATATGATTTCAGATCAAGCAATACAGACTCCTGCCAACTTTGCAGAAAGAACAGCTTTGCTGGATGCTACTCATAATTCTGCTGCTTCAGTAGAGAATAATCTGCAGTAAACGCGGGCCGTTCAGGAGTGAAGCAATGGGGCAAGGCCATTCTACTCTTTGAGTCTGTTTGGCTATTTCAGATGCTGCTTTAACGTGGAGTATTTACATTCTTTTCTGAATAACATTAAATGGATCAGTACTGATCCACATTCACCAGGATGCTGCCTGAACTGGAGGATTTTAGTAATAGAGAGGGATTAGATAGGCTGGGCTTCAAAACATAGAAAAATAGGTGCCATTCGGCCCTTCGAGCCAGCACCGCCATTCAATATGATCATGGCTGATCATCTAAAGTCAGTACCCTGTTCCTGCTTTTTCCCCATATCCCTTGATTCCTTTAGCCCTAAGAGCTAAATCTAACTCAAACAAATTAAATCACAGCAATTAAGGGGCATTTCAGTCAAACACTTTTACATATGATTTCAGATCAAGAATACAGACTCCTGCCAACTTTGCGGTTTGTTTCCTTCGAAGCGAAGGAGGCTAAGGGGTGACTGAATAGAAGTGTAGAAGGTTATCAGAAGCAAGGATAGCGTAGATCGCTATTTTCTTTGCCACGGTTGCTATTGGTCAGTCTTTGGAACATAATATAAAAAATTACTCTCCAGCCTTCAGGTTAACAGATGTGTCTTGATATAGAGATGTTTGCAGTTCCCTTTGTCAGATGGTGGTTGATTTTGAATCAATGTTAAATCTAAGACTGATCGATTTTGGCAAATCTGAAGGACGAAGGTGATAAAGCCAAATGATGGAGTCAGGTCACAGGTCACAGGTCGATGAAGCAGGACGGTATGGCGATACCAACATATAGGAGCACAAGAGGTTGCAGACAGCAGTGGACTCAGTTTTGTACATCACGAGCACAGTCTTTCCCACCATCAAAAGCATCCACACGAGGCGCTGCCTCAAAAGAATGAATGCACCTATCATTAAGGATTTCCACCATTTGGGCCATGCCCTCTTTTTACTGCCACCATCAGGCAGGAGACACAGATGTCTGATGGCAGACACCAACATTTCAGGATCAGCTACTCTCCTCCAACTATCAGGTACCTGCACAACCCTGATCCAACCTCGACAATGGTGCTCTGAGTCATTCCTTCCCCACTTAAAATATTGGGTATCTTTAAAGCAGAGATGGATAGTGTGATGTTTGATGGACTGTGTGGGGAGGGAGGAGCCGTTGCTCCTCTCGTGCAGCAGGTGGCGCTGCACAGGACAAAGGGAGATATTTTGTACATAGTTATCTTGGCTGTACACAGTGTGGAGTGTTCAGTCAGATTGTGGAGTTGCAGCCATTTTAGTTGCCTTGCTGCCAGCATTGAGTTACTGTAATAAAGACCTCTGTTGTACCTTGAAGACTCGCAAAGTTTCATACATGCATAGAACAAGAACACGAAAGTGGTGTCAGGAACGGGAGACTTCGAATTGTGTCCAAAGACCCAGATAAGAGCCTATTTTTCGATTTTGATGTGTGCAGTGAGATTCTGGGGTTGCAGCCATTTTAGTTGCCTTGCTGCCAGCATTGAGTTACTGTAATAAGGACGTCTGTTGTACCTTGAAGACTCGCAAAGTTTCATACAGGCATAGAACAAGAACACGAAAGATAGGTTCTTGATTATTAAAGGTGTCAAAGATTACAGGGAGAAGGCAAGAGAATGGGATTGAGAGGGAAAAATAAAACAGCCATGAACAAATGGCAGAGCAGACTCAATGGGCCGAATGGCCAAATTCTGCTCCTTTGGTTAATGATCTAATGTACAAAATCTTGAAAACATCCACCACTAGCATTCAAGAACAGCTTCTTACCCACTGTTCCCCACTACAGAACGGATCTCTCATTAGATAGGGTGAAGTTCCGATCTCCCACCTACCTCATTGAGGAACTTAAAAATGTTTAATCTGCACATTCTCTTTATCAATAGTGCTATAACGGTGTGGCACTACACAGCACTCCGGTAGCTTTCTTTGCATTACTTGTCACACTTTTTGTAATGGTTTGATTGTACTCATGTATAGTGTGATGTAGCTGTTTTGCAGGCAAACACTATATCTCAGTATGCTTTTTGCTGTATGTGACAAAAATAAGTCGACCAATACGAAATACCACGGATCCCCTACCATGGACATTTTTTTAAATTGTGATTTGCACTAATGTCTTGTTTTTCTTGCACAGTCATTTTCTTTTCATTCTCTTGTAGAAGTTATGTATAATTTATGTTTTTGTGTGTTTGAGTCGATGTGCTTGTGATGTCGCTGCAAGCAAGATTTTCATTGTACCTGTATCTCACCGCCATTGTGCCCGTGACAATAAACTCGACTTGACTCGAGAGGCTAAATAGTCACTCGTGATCCTGTCGAAACGAGTGTCAAACTGGCAATCCGCTGGCTCATTGTTCACCGACTCACAACCTGACCGGCTCAAAGGTGTAATTTAATCTGATTGTAGGTTACCAGCATGAAGCCAGACCGGCAGGGAAAGAAAGCATAAAAAAAACCTTCAGCGAAAATCTGAAATAAAACCACAAAATGCTGGGAACACTCAGCAATTTAGGTCACATCTGTAGAGAGAGAAACAAACCCCATCTGCTCACTCGGTTTCACCTCCTGTCCCGACTCTTCTGATCTTCCCTTCTCTCATCCCGAAGGATTATCCTTAGCGGAAGTCTCATCTTGATTATACGTCTCCCATCAATGAGTTCCGAGCCTGGACACGAGTTCTGAGGAAAGTCTCAGACCTAAAACATTGACAGTTTCTCTCTCCACAGATGCTGCTTGACGTTTTAATGCTGATCTATTATTGCATTTTGTATTTTTGTATCAGACCGACAGTGAGACAGGGAATCTGAAGACGGGTCTCGACCCGAAACGTCACCGACTCCTTCTCTCCAGAGATGCTGCCTGTCCCGATGAGTTACTCCAGCATTTTGTGTCTATCTTCAACAGTGAGACAGGAGTGTTTGTTGAAGCAAGTGGGTGGAGGGCTAGAATGAGAATGGGAATGGGCAGTGGGTGGGTGGTGAGTTAAACAAAACGTAGTTAAACACAATGTTTTTTGACTGATGGGCTGGTGAATTAAACTTATCAGTAATGGTGCATTTAATTTCCCACGATGTGAGTGTAAGAACCAGTGAGATTTTGTCTCTTTCATTTCCTTCCAATATATCTAATTCAAAATGTCGTCACTTCTAAATAATTCTTTTCTCTTCCTGGATACACTTCTGGAAGTGCATAAATGTGACTATATTGTAAATTCTGGACAGAGGCAGCATTTGTTTCTGTGGTAATGAGTCTCGGATCCAAGAACCGGATGGATTAATACCAGCAGACCACGAGCTATTGCCCTGCCTGAAAAGTACTGAGCTTTTTTCTCACTCGTCTCCAGCAGAACAGAGCTTCACTTTTTCAGCATTTTTTATCACAATTTCTCCCAAGTGGCGTTTGGGATGCAACGATCAAATGATTACGAGATGGATCAGCCGTTAAAAAGCAACTGCTCTGCCTGGTGCTTTGTCATGCCAGTGAGCAGAGACGGAGCTTAATATCTCGTTTGCATTGAGCTGGGAAGGAGAGGCATCAGGGGAATTTCAATCGGCCTCAGCAATCCTGGGGCTGGGCAAACAAATGATGTGTATTGTCTCTCTCGCCAGTTCCTTTCTCGTGACTCCTGTCAGGAGGTTTACCATGTGCAACCTACACCGATCAGTCAAAACATTATGACCTGATGAGCCAAAACATTATGACCACCTGCTTAATATGCTGTTGGTCCTCCGTGTGCAGCCCCATACGCAGCAGGTTGCGATGCACTGTGTATTGTGACACATTCCTCCCGTGACCACCATTAAAACTTTCTGTGACCTGCGCCACAGTAGACCTTCTGTCAGTTCAGACCAGACGGGATAGCCTTTGTTGCCCTCGCGCATCGATGAGCCTTGGGCGCCCAACACCCTGTCACCGGTTTGTGGTTTGTCCCTCCTCGGACCACTGTTGGTATGTACTCACCACTGCTGACCGGGAGCAACCCACAGATGCTCTGACCCGGTCGTCTGGCCATAACAATTTGGCCCTTGTCAAAGTCACTCAGGTCTTTACTCCTGCACATTTCTCCTGCATCCAACACGTCAACTTCAAGAACTGACTATTCACTTGCTGCCTAATATATCCCACCCCTTGACAGGTGCCATTGTAACAGGATAATCAATGTTTTTCACTTTGCCTGCCAGTGGTCATAATGTTTTGGCTGATCGGTGTAGAAGGAGGTTGTTTTGGTTCAATGAGCTCATGCCAGTTCACGGAGCAATGCTGTTCCCACGTTAAACTTCCTTGTCACCTATTTAGTTTAGTTTAGAGATACAGCACTGAAACAGGGTATCGGCCATACGAGTCCACGCCGACCAGCGATCCCCACACTCTAACACTATCTTACACATTAGGGACAATTTACAATTTTTGCCGAAGCCAATTAATCTACAAATCTGTACGTCTTTGGAGTGTGGGAGGAAGCCAGAGCACCCGGGGAAAAGTCACGCGGTCAAGAGGAGAACATACAAGCTCTGTACAGACAGTACCCTTAGTCTGGATCAAACCCGGGTCTGTGGCGCTGTAAGTGTTGTAACTCTACTGCTGTGCCGCTGATTCCTCTCACGATCCCATCCCCAGATTCTACCCTTCACTTGCACCGCGGTGGCAAATGCAAACATAGAAACATAGAAAATAGGTGCAGGAGTAGGCCACTCGACCCTTCGAGCCATCACCGCCATTCAATATGATCATGGCTGATCTTCCAAAATCTGTATCCAGTTCCTGCTTTCTCCCAATATCCCTTGATTCCATGGCAGAATACCAAGCCACATGTCTTTTGAGATGTGGGGGAAATCTGTACCACTCGGGGGAAGCCCACGTGGTCAGAGGGAGAACGTGCACACTCACACACACCAGAGATCAGGATTGAACCCGAGTCTCTGGAGCTGCGATACAGCGACACCACTGTCCACTCAAACATCCACAGACCTCCACGTCGAAGCAGGCCGTACAACCTGAGGACTTCTGATGGAACATTGTCCTATTTGTATGGGATGAAGAAAATTAGAAAATTAATTGGGAGTGGACAGATTGGATATAGGAAGGATATAGGAAGGATATTCCCAGAAAACGTGGAGTTCAGGAACAGAATCCACAGTCTAAGGATGAGAGGGTAAGCTATTTAACACTGAGATGAGGAGGAATTTCTTCTCATGGAGAATGATCAACCTGGGGAATTGTCTTCCACAGAAAGCAATCCTGAAGTACATTCATGAAAAAGGTGGATATTTTTCCTTAGGGAAAGTGGGACCAAGGGATGTGGGGAAAAGGCTGGAATCCTTTACCAAATTTAGATGGTTACACAATCATATCGGGGTAGGCCATTTAGAACTGAGATGAGGATGAACTTTTTCAGTCAGAGAGTTGTGAATCTGTGGAATTCTCTGCCTCAGAAGGCAGTGGAGGCAAATTCTCTGAATGCATTCAAGAGAGAGCTAGATAGAGCTCTTAAGGATAGCGGTGTCAGGGGGTATAACCATATAACAATTACAGCACAGAAACAGGTCCGTTCGGCTCTACCAGTCCACGCCGACCACTTTCTCTGACCTAGTCTCATCTACCTGCTCTCAGACCATAACCCTCCAATCCCCTCCCATCCATATACCTATCCGATTTACTCAAATAATAAAATCGAGCCTGCCTCCACCACTTCCACCGGAAGCTCATTCCACACAGCGACCACCCTCTGAGTAAAGAAGTTACCCCTCATGTTACCCCTAAACCTTTGTCCCTTAATTCTGAAGTTATGTCCCCTTGTTGGAATCTTCCCCACTCTCAAAGGGAAAAGCCTACCCACGTCAACTCTGTCCGTCCCTCTTAAAATTTTACGCTCCAAAGAATAAAGACCCAACCTGTTCAACCTCTCTCTGTAGCTTAAGTGCTGAAACCCAGGCAACATTCTAGTAAATCTTCTCTGTACCCTCTCCATTTTGTCGACATCCTTCCTTCCACGGTAGCGCAGCGGTAGAGTTGCTGCTTTACAGCGAATGCAGCGCCGGAGACTCAGGTTCGATCCTGACTACAGGTGCTGCACTGTAAGGAGTTTGTACGTTCTCCCAGTGACCTGAGTGGGTTTTCTCCGAGATCTTCGGTTTCCTCCCACACTCCAAAGACGTACAGGTATGTAGGTTAATTGGCTGGGTAAATGTAAAAATTGTCCCTAGTGGGTGTAGGATAGTGTTAATGTACGGGGATAGCTGGGCGGCACGGACTTGGAGGGCCGAAAAGGCCTGTTTCCGGCTGTATATATATGATATGATATGATAATTTGGCGACCAGAACTGCACACCATACTCCAGATTTGGCCTCACCAATGCTCTGTACAATTTCAACATTACATCCCAACTTGTATATTCGATGCTCTGATTTATAAAGGCAAGCATACCAAACGCCTTCTTCACCACCCTATCCACATGAGATTCCACCTTCAGGGAACAATGCACAGTTATTCCCAGATCCCTCTGTTCCACTGCATTCCTCAATTCCATACCATTTACCCTGTACGTCCTATTCTGATTTGTCCTACCAAAATGCAGCACCTCACACTTATCAGCATTAAACTCCATCTGCCATCTTTCAGCCCACCCTTCCAAAAGGCCCAAGTCTCTCTGTAGACTTTGAAAATCTACTTCATTATTAACTACACCACCTATCTTAGTATCATCTGCATACTTACTAATCCAATTTGCCACACCATCATCCAGATCATTAATGTAAATGACAAACAACAGTGGACCCAACGCAGATCCTTGGGGTACTCCACTAGACACTGGCCTCCAACCTGACATACAGTTGTCAACCATTACCCTCTGGTATCTCCCATTCAGCCATTGTTGAATCCATCTTGCAACCTCACTATTAATACCCAACGATTTAACCTTCTTAATCAACCTTCCATGTGGAACCTTGTCAAATGCCTTACTGAAGTCCATATAGACAACATCCACAGCCTTGCCCTTATCAATTTCCCTGGTAACCTCTTCAAAAAATTCAAGAAGATTAGTCAAACATGACCTTCCAGGCACAAATCCATGTTGACTGTTTCTAATCAGGCCTTGTTTATCCATATAATTATATATATTGTCCCTAAGTATCTTTTCCATTAATTTTCCCACCACAGACGTCAAACTAACAGGTCTATAATTGCTAGGTTTACTTTTAGAACCTTTTTTAAACAAAGGCACAACATGCGCAATGCGCCAATCTTCCGGCACCATCCCCGTTTCTAATGACGTTTGAAATATTTCCGTCATAGCCCCTGCTATTTCTGCACTAACTGCCCTCAATGTCCTAGGGAATATCCTATCAGGGCCTGGAGACTTATCCACTTTTATATTTTTCAAAAGTGTCCGTACCTCCTCTTCTTTGATCCTCATAATTTTCATCACTACTCTACTTGTTTCGCTTACCTCACATAATTCAATATCCTTCTCCTCATTGAATACCGAAGAAAATAAATTGTTTAATATCTCCCCCATTTCTTCCGGCTCAGCACATAGCTGTCCACTCTGACTCTCTAATGGACCAATTTTATCCCTCGCTATTCTTTTGCTATTGACATATCTGTAGAACCCCTTGGGGATTACTTTTACATTACTTGCCAAAGCAACCTCATATCTTTTTTTCACTTTTCTAATTTCCTTCTTAAGATTCCTTTTACATTCTTTATATTCCTCAAGAACCTCATTTACTCCCTGCCGCTTATATTTATTGTATATCTCCCTCTTTTTCCGAACCAAGTGTCCAATTTCCCTGGAAAACCACGGCTCTTTCAAATTATTATTCTTTCCTTTCCACCGAACAGGGACATAAAGACTCTGTACTCTTAATATTTCACCTTTAAATATCCTCCATTTCTCTATTATATCCTTTTCATAAAACAAAATGTCCCATTTCACTCCTTTTAAATCCTTTCTCATCTCCTCAAAATTAGCCTTTCTCCAATCCAAAATCTCAACCCTTGGTCCAGATTTGACCTTCTCCATAATTATATTGAAACTAATGGCATTGTGATCACTAGACCCAAAGTGCTCCTCAACACATACCTCCGTCACCTGGCCCGTCTCATTTCCTAACAGGAGGTCCAACACTGCCCCTTCTCTGGTAGGTACCTCTACATATTGCTGCAAAAAACTATCCTGCACACATTTTACAAACTCCAAACCATCCAGCCCTTTAACAGAATGTGATTCCCAGTCTATGTACGGAAAATTGAAATCACCCACAATCACTACTCTGTGCTTACTACTAGTATCTGCTATCTCCTTACATATTTGCTCTTCCAATTCTCGTTCCCTATTTGGCAGTCTATAATACACCCCTATAAGTGTTGCTAAGCCTTTCTCATTTCTGAGTTCCACCCAAACAGCCTCCCTAATCGAGCCTTCTAGTCTGTCCTGCCAAAGCACTGCTGTGATATCCTCCATGACAAGCAATGCAACACCCCCACCTCTTGCCCCTCCGATTCTATCACATCTGAAACAATGAAATCCTGGAATATTTAATTGCCAATCGCAACCCTCCTGCAACCATGTTTCACTGATCGCCACAACATCATACTTCCAGATGTCAATCCAGGCTCTAAGCTCATCCACCTTTCTTACAATGCTCCTAGCATTAAAATATGCACATTTAAGGGACCCATCATTTCTTATTCTCAGTTTATTTCTTTTCACTTCTTTCTCTCCTACATATTGGGTCTGAGTGTTTCCCTTTTCTGCCTCCTGCCTCACACACTACCTATTAGCTATCTGTGTTTGAGTCCCTCCCCCCAACCGTATTAGTTTAAAGTCTCCGCAATTACCTTAGCAAATCTCTCCGCCAGGATATTGGATCCCCTCAGGTTCAGATGCAACTCGTCCTTTTTGTACAGGTCATACTTCCCCCAGAAGAGGTCCCAATGATCCAGAAACTTGAATCCCTACTCCCTGCACCAGTCCCTCAGCCACGTATTTATCCTCCACCTCACTCCATTCCTATTCTCACTATCGCGTGGCACAGGCAGTAAGCCTGAGATTATCACTTTGGAAGTCCTTTTTTTTAACTCTCTTCCTAGCCCCCTAAATTCTCCTTTCAGGACCTCTTCCCTTATCCTACCTATATTGTTGGTACCTATATGTACCACGACCTCTGGCTCCTCTCCCTCCCTTTTCAGGATATCTTGGACACGTTCAAATACATCCCGGACACTGGCACCAGGGAGGCAAACTACCATCCGGGTCTCCCGACTGCGTCCACAGAATCGCCTATCTGACCTCCTCACTATAGAGTCCCCTATCACTATCGCTCTCTTCTTCCTTTCCCTACCCTTCTGAGCAACAGGGCCGGACTCCGTGCCAGAGGCCCGGGCGCCGTCGCTGCCCCCAGGTAGGCTGTACTCCCCAACAGTACCTAAACAGGAGTATTTATTGCCAAGGGGTACATCCACTGGGGTATGGGGAGAAGGCAGGAATGGGGTACTGATCGAGAATGATCAGCCATGATCACATTGAATGGCGGTGCTGGCTCGAAGGGCCGAATGGCCTCCTCCTGCACCTATTGTCTATTGTCTATTGAGTGGCAAAACAGGCTTAGACAGCTAGCTTCTCCTGGTCTTACATTTTATGTTTCTATGTTCAAATGAGAGTGGAGCATTGGCTTGCACAGCCTGTGGGAGTCAGATATTAGTGCTGTGTGTACCAAATAAAAACTAAATCAAGATATAAGATTGAAGCTGCATGCCTGCAAATCCAAGTGCCTGAGAAATTCTTTCATGTGGCACAATGCAAAGAAATCCAATTGAAGTCCCTTCACTAAACAGGATTAAGTACTTCAAAAGACAAAGATATAAGCAGACGCTGGAAATCCGAGATAAAAACAAAAAACGGTGGAAATATTCAGCAGGTCAACCAGCATTGACCCACTCCAAAAATGTTACCAGACCTGCTGAGTATTTCCATTTTCAAATTTGAGTGCCTACAGCAGAGTGTGTTAGCCTTGCCGTCCGTCCACTTTATGTGTAGTGCATTTACACATAACAGAGTTTGCACAGGTGCAGTGAGGCTGGATGCCTCATGTGTTGGCAGAAGACTACACAGGAGAGGCTGACTTCTTAAGGGGACCACGTTGACCAGGTTGCGAGCCATGCAGGCTGCTTTGTGACTCCTCCTATGGTCACGTCCCATTTTAGACCATCTCTCTCCTGCCTCACCCCAATGGCTGTGGGTTGCTTTTGTGTCTCACATCCCAATCTTGACCCCACCATCTGAAACCCCAGCAGCCGACAGTGACTCTGATTCCCACCCCCATTTGATGGCAACCCTTTGAGATGTTATGGTCCTTATACCCTCTCCCCGGATTGAAACTCAGACCTTCCTACCTAGAGTCAAAGAGCTATACAGCACGGAAATAGGCCCTTCAGCCCATCGTCATCCGTGTCGACCATGTTATCGTTCTGGACTTGTCCCATTTGCCCACATTTAGCCCACAGCCCTCTCAACCATTCCTATCTTTATATCTCCACAAATGTCTTTTGAGAGTTGTAATTATGTCTGCTTCGATAGCTTCCTCTGGCAGCACATTCCAGATGCAGACTACCCTCTGTGTAAAAAAAGTTGCCCCTCAGGTCCCTCTAAAATCTCTCCCCTCTCACCTTCAGCATAAAGTCTCTAGTTTTCAGAATCCTCTACCTTGGGAAAATGAATGTGAGCGTTCACTTTATCCATGCAGGTCATGATCTTATATGTACACCTCTGTAGGTATCCCTCAGCCCCCCAATGCCTCAAATAAAACAGTTCAAGCCTATCCAACCTCTCTGTATAACCCTAGCCCTCAAATCCAGGTAACATCCTGGTGGATCTCTCTGCACCCTTTCTAATTCAATGACATCCATCCTGTAGCTGGGTGATCAGAACTGCACGTGTTATTCCGTGTAACCTCTAAACCGCACCCTGCCTCCCTCCACCTTCACTCACCATCAGGCCCTTAACTGCAACACATCCCTTCCTCCGAGCGAACTGATCCTCTGCTGGAGCCACTGATGGTGCACGTTTGGACGTACGAGGCAGCTTCCAGTCCTTCCACAAGAAGCTTTGGGCTCTGACTCAATGGAAATTTGCTGTTTCAGATTACAACATGACACAATTTGGCTGGTTCACTGTCCCCTGATTGTGGGCTGTCGGCACTCTGAGAAACGGAATTTAACAAACTTTGGGTCGGTTTTTTTATTTGCATGGATGTGTTTTTTTTCATTCTTTTTGATTGTAAACTCTGTCGCTCCTAATGCTGAACACTCAAGATTTGGGGCCCTATTCCATCTATATCAGTTTCATAGTTTCTGATAATATCGGAGGAAGGAGGACATTTCAGACTATCTGTTCTACCCTTAATTTTCCCTTCAACGTATTCTCCCCAATTTCCCCTCCATTTCTACGCCCACCCCTCCCCTTCTCCCCCACAGATTCTGCCACTCACCCCACACTGGGTGGGTAATTTACAATGACCGAATAACCTAGCACACCACACCATCTGTGGAAGGAGACTGGGGCAGCCAAGGGAAATCTGTGCAGTCACAGGGAGAATGTGTCCATTCCACAAAGACAACTCCGGAGGTCAGGATCGAACCTGGGTCACTGGAGTTCTGCGTCATGGAGGGTGTATTTGCTAAAAACACAGGTTACATTGGGAATCAGCAGCATAGTGAGGTGCCCATTAACAAGCCAAGGCGAATACAGTTATGGGAAACCCCATCGTCGCAGCTGCCTGAAATGCAGTTATCACTGTGTTCCCAGCAGTGCATCGCATGATTTTCTCCTTTGTAGCAGTGACTGTACCTCAAGAGTCCTTTGACAGCACTGAAGCAGTTTGTAACTTCTCCAGATCATGAACATTGCTTTATACGGACAACATGATATTGCAGCGGGTAGTGGCCTGACCTCCCAGGCCCAACCTCCCTGACCTCCCAGGTCCAACGCTGCTGTTTGTGCAGGGTTTGCATGCTCTCCTTGCGAATGCTGGCGTCCTGCTGCTGGTCCGGTTTTCTCCCACATTCCACAGACCTGCGTGTTGGTAAGTTAATTGGCCGCTGTAAACCACCATTAGTTAGTCGGTGAGTGGGGTGAGTTGTTGGGCATTTAAGAGAGGGAATAAATTATAGGTATTCAGAGAAGTAAGCAGAAGTAAGCAGTAAGAAGTAAGTAGGTATAAAGAAGTAAGCAGAAGTAAGCAGATTAGTAGAAGTAAGCAGAGTCATACAGCATGGAAACAGATCCTTTGGCCCAACTTTCCCACACCGACCAATATGTCCTATCTACCCACCCGCCTGCATTTGGCCCATATCATTTTAAACCTGTCCTATCCATGTACCTGTCCAAATGTTTCTTAAACGTTGCGATAGTCATTACCTCAACTACCTCCTCTGGCAGCTCGTTCCATACACCCACCACCCTTTGTGTGAAAAAGTTACTCATCAGGTTCCTATTAAACCTTTCCAGCCTCATCTTGAACCTATATCCCCTGGCTCTCGATTCCCCTACTCTGGACAAGAGACTCTGTGTGTCTACCCAATCTATTCCTCTTATGATTTTGTACACTATGTGGAATTTGCAGTGATGTAACTGTTCCCCTGGGAGTCAGCAAAGACTCAATAGGCTGAATGACCTCCTTCTGTGGCATTGGAAGTAACAGCAGAACCTTTTCTTTCTGTGGAATGATTGGTGGGAAGCTGGGAGGCAAAGGTGGGTCTGTGAGTAAATGGCAGGCTCTATGTCAAGTTGAGCCTTTCACGGCCACTGGATGTGCAGTTTTACGGTCTGCCCCTCCCCTCAAAATAGAAAGAGTAAAGTGACCGTGGATAAAATGGTGGACTGGAAGTGATCGCACGTGAGCCTGGAGAAATTGAGAGGAGCCCGCTGATTGCCTGGCAACAGTGAGAAGACAGGCAAGAGAGGACTGCAAATTAAGCAGCAAATTTCACAGCACCAGGTGCCATCCTCCAGCTGGTCCTTAACCAAAGGTGTTAATGACTGTCAGCTCAACACATTGCATTCTGTAAATTTAACTGGCACAGAGCTTCAGCGCCATTCACAAATTAGGACTCTCCGCACAGCCGGCTAGCATCCCCTACAACAGGCGGAGAAGATTTCTGTCACAACATTTGTAAACTTGTTGTCATTGTAATTTCCTTCAGCAAATGATCGTGCCGAATGCTTTTTGCCACTAAAATACCTACTGGCAGTACATTCAAAACGCAGTCACCCTCTTTCCTCCACCAGCTTTTGATTTTAGCATGAAGGAGTTTTACCTTGTCATCTGTGAGCCAAGTGCCAGCAGCCACAGCTACAATGATTGGATGCAGAAACCTACTCTGTATACAACAGTAGACCATCGGAACAGGCCTTTGGGCCCACAACGTCTATGCTTACCATGATGCCAATCCAAACTAATCTCATCCCCCATCCTTCATTCACTTGCCCAGGAACACGAGTGGCTGCAGAGGTTGGTGGGCCCAACCCTGTCTAAAGTATTTACACGAGGCACGGTCTTCGGATCACCGCATCTATCACCAGCGGTCCCCACCATTCTGGTAAGACCTTCTTCTTGCTTCTACTGTTGGGGAAGCCTGAAATTGCACACCACCAGGTTTGAGAAAATATATTTTCCAACAACCATCAGGTTCTTGAACCAAGCTGCACAACTCTAATCCTACCAAAGCAGTGGGACACTACAGACATGACCATGCATGGCCATGCACTTGCTTTTCTGACTGAATTTTGCACTTGTGTCTTGCTCTCTGGCAGTTTTTGTTCTTTTTACCGCCATGCAGAATTTATGTGTAGTTTATGTCTAATTGATGTTTTTGTGCGGTGACTGATACTATGTGCCTGTGATGCTACCACAAGTAAGATGTTCATTGTAATGTACATCACCTTACTTCTGCATCTGACAATAAAGTCGACTTGACTTGACTTGCTCATTTAAAGTCAGCCACAATGTCCAGTTTAGAGTTGCATAAAGGTGTCTGGGTAAGAGGGACAAATGTCCTCACCTGAGGGACATGAGTAACCCCAGAAGCACGTTACAGGTGCTCGCCACCCTCTGTGTGAAGAACAAATTTCCCTTGGCCCCTCTAAAACTTTGCCCCTCTTATCTTAAAGCTACGCCTTTTAGTATTACCTTTTTCCATCCTGGGAAAAAGGTTCTGACTGTCTATCCTATCTAGGGTTCTCATACTTTTATATACTTCTATCAGGTCTCCATGTAACCTCTGGCTTTCTCGAGAAAGCAATCCAAGTTTGTCCAAACTCTCCTGTAATTAATACCCCCTAATCCAGGTATCATTCTGGTAAACCTCCTCTACATCATTTCCAAAGCCTCCAAATACTTCCTGCGATAGGGTGACCTGTACTACACGTAATACTCCAAATGCAGCCAAACCAAAGACCTATACAGCTGCACCATGACTTCTTCTCTCTTGTATTCAATACCTCAACCTATGAAGGCAAGCATACCATTTGTCTTATATACCACTCATCTACTTGGAGAGGAGAGAGACCTTGGTTCATGGGACTAGGAACTGTTCCTGTACACCAAGTGCACAGGCCGACTGGACTTTGAACTTTGAATAATGGTGCCTGCATGTGTAATATATACAAAATGAGTTTTACTGTGCAGTTGCATATGTGACGAATAAAGCACTATTGAACCTGTGTTGCCACAGTCAGGGAGTTATAGACTTGGACACAAGATCCATCTGTAGATCAGTGCTGTTAAGGGTCATGCAACCAATGGTATACTTTCCCCTTACATTCAACCTCCCAAAGTGCAACGCTTCACACTTTCTCGGATTAAACGCCCATCTCCCATTTCCCTGCCCATTTCTGTAGCTGATCTATATTCCAACCCTCAGAAGGTAGTGGAGGCCAATTCTCTGGATGCTTTCAAGAGAGAGCTAGATAGAGCTCTTAATGATAGCAGAGTCAGGGGGTATGGGGAGAAGGCAGGAACGAGGTACTGATTGAGAATGATCAGCCTTGATCACATTGAATGGCGGTGCTGGCCCGAAGGGCCGAATGGCCTACTCCTGCATCTATTGTCTATTGTCTATTGTCTTCCTCACAGTCTGCGACTACAGCAATCTTGATGACGTGCAACTTACTAATCAATCTGATATATATATCTTCCGAACCAAACCCAGACGATAGGTTCCGACAGTTGATCTCAGCCCCTCATAGATCGCTTGGGCAGTTTACACTCCAGCGTTATGAACATTGACTTCTCTTATTTCAGATAGCCCTTGCTTTCTCGCTCCATCCCCTCCCCTTTCCAGTTCTCCCACTAGTCTTACTGTCTCCGACTACATTTTTTTGTCCCGCCCCCTCCCCTGACATCAGTCTGAAGAAGGGTCTTGACCTGAAACATCACCCATTCCTTCTATCCAGAGAAGCTGCCTGACCCACCGAGTTACTCCAGCATTTTATGTATATATATGAATCCATATTGCAAGTCACTAGTAATCTTATGCCTCTTACTTTTCTGGATCAGCCTACCATTGGCAAATGCCTTAGTAAACTCCATGTGGACAATATCCACTTCCCCACCTTCATCAATCACCTTCATCACCTTCTCAAAATACTCGATCAAGTTAGTACCATTGGTCTGGATTAGTATCAGCTATGGGCAGAGATTTAAAAAAAATTGGGTTGTTTTCTATGAAGCAGGGGTGGGGAGACGTGATAGAAGTGTATAAAATTATAAAAGAGGTAGATAGGATAGATTGCCAGAGTCTTTTTCCCCAGAGCGTAGATGTCAAATACTAGAGGGCACAGTTTTAAGGCGAAAAGTGGAAAGTTTAAAGGAGATTTACTTGGCAAATTGTTTACACAGGGATTAGTGGGTGCTTGGGCCATACTGCCTGGGGAGTTGTGGAAACACATACAAGAGCAACATTTAAGAGGCATTATTAACAGGCAAGGAATGGAGAGTTATACATCATGTGCGGGCAGATGGGATTAGTTTAATTTGGCATGATGGATAACACAGACATTGTGGGCCGAAGGGTGTGTTCATTTGGTGTACTGTTCTACATTCTACATCCAGTGACAATATCTTATAACAACATGTCTCCAACTCATGGAGTTCCCTTTATCTTGGCAGGAGTTCAATTTCTATTTGCATTTCAAAATAGTAACGTTTCAATTTTAACACTATAATAATAAACCTCCTGGACCAGGTGCCGATGATGATGTATATCTGCTAATTGCACTTAAGGTCATAAGTCATAAGTTATAGGAATAGAATTAGGCCATTCGGCTCATCTAGTCTACTCCACCATTCAATCATGGCTGTTCTATCTCTCCCTCCTAACCCCATTCTCCTGCCTTCTCCCCATAACCCCTGACACCTGTACTAATCAAGAATCTATCTATCTCTGCCTTAAAAATATCCACTAACCTGGCCTCCACGGCCTTCTGTGGCAACAAATTCCACAGATTCACCACCCTCTGACTAAAGACATTTCTCCTCATCTCCTTCCTAAAAGAATGTCCTTTAATTCTGAGGCTATGACCTCTAATCATAGACTCTCCCACGAGTGGAAACATCCTCTCCACATCCACTCTATCCAAGCCTTTCACTGTCCTATATGTTTCAATGAGGTCCCCCCTCAATCTTTCTAAACTCCAGCGAGTACAGGTCCAGTGCCGACAAACACTCATCATAGGTTAACCAACTCACTCTTGGGATCCTTCTTGTAAACCTCCTCTGAACCCTCTCCAGAGCCAGCACATCCTTCCTCAGATATGGTTCCCAAAATTGCTCACTTCTTAGCAATCTGAGCCTAACTGCACCATCACTTATCTATCTACACTGCTAAACTGCCCGGTAATCCTGCAACCTCAGCTGCGTACTCTGATCAGACATCTAAACCCAAAGTAGCCCATTGAAACAACATCCCTGCAGTTGATGTTATCTTTACTCTCAATGATTATCTCGGACAATTCAATTAAACTGCTCAGGCATATTCTGTCCTTTGTCAATCGTCACTGACTGTTCACCTTATTAACAATTTGTCCTCTGCTGTGTAGGTTAAGCAGGCAACAGAGTAATTTATGCACATTGAACTCCGCCTCTCAAATCTCACCCATAGATTTCAATGGGAGAGAAATGCGGAGGTGAACTTTAGCAAGCAGTCATTACCTGATCACATGTTTCCAACACAAGACAAATTTATACCCCAGAGGCCCACTAATAATAGAGATGAAATTAATTGCTCTATCATTTCTCCTAAGTACATTCACCTCAATGAATATGCCTTCTGTATTTGTTAGCTGGTTTATTGTTTGGAGGGTTTGGTGGTAAGCTGCTTAGAGACAAACTGGATGATTCTAAGTAAGACATCAACAAGGCGATTCGGAACTGAAGGGCAAAAAAGTTAGCTTGTAGACATTGAGGATTATACGTTATCATTACTGCAATGGTACAAAATAAAGGAACAATAATTTGTTGGTAAGGCTGCTGTTTTGCAGTTCCAGAGTTCTGGGTTCAATCCTGACCTCTGTCAGTTTGGAGTTTGCATGTTCTCCTTTTGGCGGTGTGGGTTTCCTCCGGGTGTTCCGGTTTCCTTTCACATCCGAAAAACGTGCGGATTGTTAGATTAATTGTTAACTACCCCTCGTGTATAAGAAAATAACTGCAGATGCTGGTACAAATCGAAAAGGTATTTATTCACAAAATGCTGGAGTAACTCAGCAGGTCAGGCAGCATCTCAGGAGAGAAGGAATGGGTGACATTTTGGGTCGAGACCCTTCTTCAGACTCATGTCTCGTGTATAGGTGAAGGGTGGAATCTGGGGGCAGTTGATGGGAATGTGGGGAGAATAAAATAAGGGAGTAATGAACGATTAGTGTAAATGGGTCGGTATATAATTAGTGGGCCAAAGGGTCTGTATCTGCACTGTTTCTATATGACTCAATGGATACCCTTCTTCCAGTGAATGGTTAATTAATTGTGAACTTTTCTCATAACATCTATATTTCCTAAGTCTGGTATTTTCATTCTGACTCATTTTCTGTTGCTGCTATTCAATAGCGACACATATATTACTTATTTTAGTCTGCCTGCATCTCATAAACATCAATCCAAAATGACTGTGTAATGTTGCATGAGATTACAATTAATCTGTTATATAAATCAGTATAGCTGTTAACCCTCAAGTCACTCAAATAAAATTAAGTTCCAGATGGCAGGACATAAAAGTTTACTTCACGGAAACTGTAGAACAATTTTTGAAAGTGCACAGGTCTCATTGAATCCTGAAAACTTCCAATATCTCTTAAACCGGTGACACAGCGAAAGGAGCTAATTGAAAAAGAATGCATAAAAAGGCAAAAAGTGGAAGATAAAGTGCCTTCATAAAGATGTGTGCTTCAGTGCTGGCTCTTGCAAGCAACAAAGGAAGAGATTGTGTCCTTTTCAGGGAGACACCAATCAATGGATACAGTGAAGCAAATTTGAGGTGCCTCCTGTAGTGAAGAGACTATACACTCTCAGAGGAACATTGTTCATTTATCTTGTTCAGAATCAGCAATCTCCTGCTTTTAGCGGGATTGCTCACTAGTGTTGCATTTACTTTCCCTATTTCTTGTTTCTTCTGGGCTGTGCTTGAAAACTGAAGGGAGGAAATAAAGAGTTTTTTTTGCCCCCTTCTGTGGCCGAGCTGCTGGATACTCTTGGGTCGACTGTTCCTGAGTCAAGGCACACAATAGACTAGATCCTTTACTGCAGAAAACTGGAAGGTGATGTTGCTCCACCACCTGCTGAAGTCAGCCACTTCAGAGGCCGTCCCTTGAGATCGAGAAAGACTCGCCTCCCCTCCAGTCCTGAGGGGGATGAGGTGACGGACGAGACCCAAGTGCAATCTGCAGCCTCTTGCACAGTTGAGGAACGAGCTACCTGAGGGGGCAGGGAACTTGGATACTATTTGTGCATGCTCTTTGCATGTTCCTGCAGCGACCTTACATTCTCAATGCATGGGCTTGTTGGTTTGGAAGAGGCTGCCGACATTGGATTCTCTTATCTTGCCAAAGGATTTGAAGGTTCCACAGTTGATGGTATTTCTCAGTGGCTTGTGGAACCTGCTGCAAATCGCCCAGGTGTCATATCATATCATATCATATCATATATATACAGCGCGGAAACAGGCCTTTTCGGCCCACCAAGTCCGCGCCGCCCAGCGATCCCCGCACACTAACACTATTAACACTATCCTACACACTAGGGACAATTTTTACATTTACCCAGCCAATTTACCTACATACCTGTACGTATGTCAGAAGCATGCAGTTAGGGCAGGGGTCATTGTTGCTTAATGAGTTGTGCGCCAGGTTTGAGGTTTAATTTAGTTTAGAGATACAGAGATACAGCGTGGAAACAGGCCCTTCAGCCTACTGAGTCCGCACTGACCAGCAATCCCCGTTACACTAGCACACACTACACACTAGGGACAATTTACAGTTTTTTTTAACCAATACCAATAAACCTACAGACCTGTAGGAAGGAACTGCAGCTGCTGGTTAAAACTGAAAATAGACAGAAAAAGCTGGAGTAACTCAGCGGGCCAAACAGCATCTCTGGAGAAGGAATGGACCCTGAAGAAGAGTGTCGACCTGAAACGTCACCCATTCCTTCTTTCCAGAGATGCTGCGTGTCCCACTGAGTTACTCCAGCCCTTTGTGCCTATCTTCAACCTACAAACCTGTATGTCTTTGGAATTTGGGAGGAAACTGGAGCACCCAGAGCGAACCCACGGAAAGAGCAGAATTAGGCCATTCGGACCATCAAGTCTACTCTGCCATTCAATCATGGCTGATCTATCTCTCCCTCTCAACCCCATTCTCCTGCCAACTTTCCATAACTCCTGACACCCGTACTAATCAAGAATCTATCTATCTCTGCCTTAAATATATCCACTGATGGCCTCCACAGCCTTCTGTGGCAATGAATTCCACAGATTCACCACCTTCTTTACTAAAGAAATTCCTCCTCATCTCCTTCCTAAAGGAACATCCTTTTATTCTGAGGCTATGACCTCTTGTCCTACATTCTCCCACTAGTGGAAACATCCTCCGTGCATCCACTCTATCCAGGTCTTTCACTATTCGGTAAGTTTCAATGAGGTTCCCCCTCATCCTTCTAAACTCCAGCGAGTAGAGGCCCAGTGCTGTCAAACGCTCATCATATGTTAACCCAAGGATTCCTGGGATCATTCTCATAAACCTCCTCTGGACCCTCTCCAGTGCCAGCACATCCTTCCTCAGATAAGGGGCCCACAATACAGCAAATGCAGGTTGAGGCCTACACAGATCAGCCGTGATCACATTGAGTGGCGGGGCAGGCTTGAGGGGCCCGATGGCCACCTGCTCCTTGTGTTCTTGCATTTCCAAAATCGAGAAGCTACACTGAACGGAGCATGTTGAAACGTCTGAGTGATCGATGACGGATGATGTTTCTGAAGCAGGAAAGTGTGATGCAACATCAGCTGCCAATCCTCCAAACAAGCAGTGGGCACCTTCAACTAGGTTGTGCGGTTGTGGGTGGCACGGTGGCATAGTGGTAGAGATGCCTGCCTTACAGCACTTGCAGCGCCAGTGACCCAGGTTCGATCCTGACTACGAGTCTTTGTCTGTACAGAGTTTGTACGTTCTTCCCGTGACCGCGTGGGTTTTCTCCAAGATCTTTGGTTTCCTCCCACACTCCAAAGACATATAGGTTTGTTGGTAAATTGGCTTGGTATAAATGTAAATTGTCCAGAGGGTGTTAATGTGCAGGGATCGCTGGTCAGTGTGGATTCGATGGGCCATAGGGTCTGTTTCCGCGCTGTATCTCTAAACTAAAAAAAACATGCTTGCACTTGTACAATTATTATCCCCAACTGCACGTAGAATATAGAAAGACCACTTTTCGGCAATTAATCTGTAAGAATGTCAGCTTTAAATGCATCTCTCTCAAAACTGCTATGACTTACAAATGATTTTTCTGGATTGGAGTCTGTAATGGCGTAAAAAAAATGATCCAACTGGGATTTGGACAAAGATCCATGTGTTTATTTATTGATTTATAATGACTTCTGCAGCTGATTTTTTTAAAAAGCAGAGCTCACATTGAAGAAGATGGATGAGAGTGCCGACAATGGCAAGAATTAGTAAGATGCTACCGCGATGTCCATCAGGGACCCATTCTTCAAGCCGCCTGTGCTTGAAGGCTGGTCAACCAGGCACGGTTAGATACCGTGTGTGGCTCCCACCACTCTGTGCCTCAGTCACAGCAGCAGAGCTCTGGCCTAAACTGGGCTGCGCATTAGGAGTCACGAGTGGTACAGCAGCAGGAAAATAGGCCATTCGCCCATCACGTCCGTGCTGTCCATATTCTCCAACACTTGGCCTGTAGCCTTCTGTTCCCAGAGGATTCCAGTGCTTATCGAGAAACTTCTTAAATGCTGGCAGTCACTTTGCTTTTAACGCTCTCTTGAGCAAAGTATTCCAGTACTCTCCACTCTCTGGGTGAAAAAAAGGACCCCTCAGATTCCCCTCAATCTATGGCCTCCAGTTTTATGTATCTCTGATAAAGGGCAAGGTTCCCAGCAGTCTACCCTAGCTATACCCCTCACCATTTTATGTATCTCAACTATGTCCCCTCTCCATCTCCTCCACCCCAGGGAACACAGACTGAGTATATGCACTCTTCCTATAACTGAAACACTCCATCCCTGGTGAATCTCCTCTGTACCTTCCTGCTCATTTGTTCAACTTATTACACCTTTTGCCCTCTCGGAAGAAATTGTTTTATATTTACTTCAATCAAATAGGTACAATGGCACCAAAGTGACCCTCTGAATCCATGCCTTCCCCCAGCCCCCTCTGACCCTTTTGCCAGTAATCTGCACTAAAGGATATCTTACACAATCTAAATAATCTTCCCGCCCATTTTTGACACGCGGCAGAAAACCAGAGCACCTGGAGGAAACCCACGTAATCACACAGAAAACATGCAAACTCCACATAGACTGTGCCAAAGGTCAGGATGGAAGCAGGGTCAATAGGCAATAGACAATAGGTGCAGGAGGAGGCCATTCTGCCCTTCGAGCCAGCACCGCCATTCAATGTGATCATGGCTGATCAGTGATCAGTCACTGGAGGCAACTGTAGAAACCTACCTGAGGAACTCGGAGTGCAGCAATGCATTCCACACACAAGCCTTGCAGTTAAGAAGAAAGCATGGAGACAGTCCAGGGTTCAAAGCTATTGGGGTACACCCCACTTCCTCCCCCAGGCACCCGCCCCCAAGTGCCCTTGCTTTGTTTAATTTAGTTTTTAGGCTAGAAATACAGGCCCTTTGGCCCACCGAGTCCACGTCGACCAGCGATCTCCACACACTTACACTATCCTACACACACCAGGGACAATTTAAAATTATACCAAGCCAATTAACCTACAAACCTGTGTGTGTTTGGAGTGTGGGAGGAAACTGGAGATCCTGGAGAAAACCCACGCAGGTCACGGGGAGAACGTACAAACTCCTTACAGACAAGCACCCCTAGTCAGGATCGAACCTGGGTCTCTGGCGCTGCAAAGCAGCAACTCTACCGCTGTGCCACCGTGCCGCCCTTTGTGTCAGATCATCATGCTGATGCTTGAAACGCAGTTGAATGGAAGGTGGTAACCCAGTCTTACAGGGCCATCACTACAATGCCAATCAATGCAGCTGCCTCTCCTCAGCATCCATGGAGCTGGGTCTAGCAGCATCCTTGCTGCTTCTGTGTGACATTTACGTTGGCATTCCAGCCGATCATGCTGCTGCCATATGGAATGTCTAGTAATTTGCGGCTAATCTGAGGTAGTTTCGTTGCTGGAAGCCCATGTAGACCGTTTCATCTCTGGATTATGAGGTTTGATCTAACCCATTCCCGTGCCAATCGGCGTGTGACTTGCTGCTGCTTTGCAGTCGGGCATAGCATGGTAGTAGGGCGTAGCGGTCTCCACGTGGATCAAAATCAGCATGGCCATGAGGAACAGCAGCAGTGTGGGTGGCACAACGGTGCAGCTGGTAGAGCCACTGCCTCACAGATCCAATGACCTGGGTTCGATCCTGACTTCGGGTGCTAACAGTGTGGAGTTTGCACGTTCTCCCAGTGACTGCACGTGTTTGGTCACGCATGGTGCTCCAGTTTCCTCCCGCATCCCAAAGATGTACAGGTTGTTTGCTGCACTGAGCTCTGCAAATTGTTTCTGGTGTGCGGGTAAGTGTTAGGATCTGGTGAGAGTTGATGGGAACGTGAGAGAGGATTAAATAGGATCAGTAAATGCAGGTGGCCCGTAAATCAGTAAACTGGTGCTCAGTGAGGATTTGATGGGCCGAAGGAGCTGTTCTATGCTGGCTGACTCCTTGCTGGTATAGTGTGGTGCATGTATGCCTGTGATGATCCCAGGTCTAGCCAACTGCAGTGTGTGGAACAATTGTAGGTACATGGGGTTAGAATAGACTGGGGCAATGGCTGCTGTGGATGGGTTGGGCTGAAGGGCCTGTGTCAGTGCTGTACAACTCCATGACTCTCATTGAAGAATACCAAAGGCGATGGGTTATAATTCGAGAGCATTGGGGAAGGCACCACTATCCTCGAGACACGCCAAATACAATTTATTATTTTTCTCCCTTCCAATTCCTCTCCAAGTCCCATTTCAATGTGCCTTATCAGTGCAAGGAGCAAGTGCAGCCAATTACTGTGGAAACACAAACATCAGCAGTTTCTGAGTCCCCCGTCAGATCCTGTGTTGAAAGTAATTTAAATGCTCAGAGCCTCTGTGATTGAATTTTTTTGCTACATAATTATGAACTGTATCAGCCAGGGGACAATCATGTGAAGCTGTGTAATCTGATATTTATCTCCAAACTTCAAGAAAGCGAGATGCCGCAGTGAATCTTTGAGTTCAGACTGCGTGAGTTTTATTTTTCTGAAGAGGATTCTCAGTGTGCCCAGAACAAGCAGTTTCCCCTGCGATTAGCCCAGGTCTGTTCATGCAGCATCGAACATGTTTTTTCATTTCCTCTCATGCCTGTGGTGCACTGGCTACACTCCCCCAATACCTCACTTAGATGCTTCTTCTTTCCGGTGTATGGACTGTTTGGCTGCGAGAAGAATCATTCACTCCCAAGAAGAAGAAGTCCAGGCATCCAAGTGTAGGATCGGAGGTGAATGTTGGCGCGTTGGCACCACCACAGAGTGCCACATGTGTTTTGCAGAACCCTGTCACAGTGGCCCATGAGCCAGTGGGATAGTTGAAGCCACCTCAAACATTCCCACTTGTCTAGGATTAGACCTGGGACTGCAATTGCCTGCACCTACTGTGCTTTGACCGCTGTGAATTCTTGAATATTGCTGTTGGCAAATAATAGCGATGGAACAATTGACAAAATATCCTTAACTGAGGGCAGTAACTCCCAACTAACTGCAGTACTTAGTACAACAATATAGCTGGGCACCTTTACACCACAAGCATCACCCATTTACCATGAACAGATGAACAGAAAAAGGAGCAAATTCAGGCCACCTTGTCCCCCTGTACCTGCCCTGCATTCAATGTGATCGTGGCTGGTCTACATTGGCCTCAACTCATCTTCCGTGCCAGGCTCACCCTTGTAAACGATGTCAATGATGGTGTCCATGACTCAGGTGTGCTGCAACTACTGCTCACAGCCTTCAGCTCGGGGCTGACAATCTGAGTTCCCCAACCAGAATCTGTGAGCTCCATTCCCAAGTGAAGGCCAGGACGCCTGTATCCAAGTCAAACGATCACGAGCAGGTCACAAGATCTTGCGACAACCTTCGCAAAGCCATCAAGAATGCCAAGAGACAATACTGGGGCAAACTTGAGTCGCAGTATAATTACTGAGACACTCTTTGACTGTGGCCTTAATACAATAACTAGCTGCAAAGCAAAGTCAGGCAGCATGTCTGGTGATAGTGCGGCCGTCCCTGATGAACTGAATGCATTCTATGCTCGCTTTGAGCAGAAAACCAACGGGATGATGACATCTGTCCCATCAGACCCAAGTGTGCCTTTTCCCAGGGTCACTGTTTAGTTTCAAGATACAGCACAGAAACAGGCCCTTCGGCCCACCGAGTCCATACCGACCAGCAATCTCAGCAAAACAGCAGCACTATCCAACAGTCTATCCTACACACGGGGCAATTTACCATTTTACTGAAGACAATTAACTTACAAACCTGTACGTTTCCGGAGTGTGTGTGGAGCACCTGGAGAAAACCCACGCAGATAATGGGGAGAATGCGCAAACTCCGTACAAACAGCACCTGTAGTCAGGATCGAATCCGGATCTCTGGTGTTGTAAGGTCACAGCTCTACCATTGCGCCACTGTGCCACCCTTGTTGTAGAGGTTAGATCGGCCTTCCTGAGGGTGAACCCACAAAAGACAACCAGCAGTCTCTGGCTGCATCCTTAGGATTTGCACAGACCAACGAGTGGGAGTGTTCACAGACATCTTTAATCTCTCCCTACTCCGTTCTGAGGTCCCCACCTGTTTTAAGAAAACCGTTCTCATCCCAGTGCCAAAGAAGAACAAGATCTCCTGCCTTGCTGGTAGATTTGACATCCAGCATCATGAAGTGCTTCAGGAGGCTGGTTATGGCACCCATTAGATCCAGTCTACCATGCAGCCTTGATCCACTGCATTTCACCCACCGCCACAATAGGTCCACGGCTGACACCATTTCCCTGGCCCTACTATACACTTGGACCACCTGGACAAGAAGCACACCTACGTCAGACTCTTATTCATAGACTTGGCTCTGCTCTCAATACCATTATCCTAAACAAGATCATCTCCAAACTCGAGGAACTTGGAGTCAGCATTCTCCGCTGCAACTGGATCCTTGACTTCCTGACCAACAGACTACTTTAGTGAGGATGGGTGACAAATCATCCTCTACAATAATCTTCAACCCTGGTGCCCCGCATGGATGCGTTCTCAGCCACTTACTATACTCCTTATACTCCTATACTATACTCCTTATACACTCACGACTGTGCATCCATTTACCAGTCCAATCCAATTCGCAGACAACACCACAGTAGTGAGCCAGGTATCAAATTATGATAACGGCGGAGTACAGGAAGGGGATTGAGAACCTCGTAACCTGGTGCCAAGACAATAACCTCTCCCTCAAAGTCAGCTGGATAAAGGAGGTAGTGGTCAACTTCAGGAAGCGGAGCGGTACATTGCATGCGCCGAAGTAGAGATAGTCAAAAGCTCCTAGGAATAGATATCACCAGCAAACTGTCCTAGACTAGCCACATCAAAGCTTTGCCCAGAAAAGCACAGCATCGCCTCTACTTCCTTACACGGCTTAGAAAGTCCAGCATGCCCCCAACATCTCTCACTGACTCCAGACGCGCAGTTAAAAGTGTTCTATCGGGATGCATCACAGCCTGGTTAGAGAGAAGCTCCATCCAAGACCGCAGGGAAATGCAGAGAGTTGTGGACGAGACCCATGACCATCTCACAACATAATCTCCCTTCCATTGACTTCATCTACACCACGCTGCCTCGGCAAGGCCAACAGCATCATCAACGACCAGTCTCACCCTGGTCACTCCCTCTTCTCCCCTCTCCCGTAAGGCAAGTAGTTTGAAAACGTTATCTCCAGATTCAGGGACAGTTTCTTCCCAGTTGTTATCAGGCAACTGAACTGTTCTCCCATCAGCTAGAGTGAGGTCCTGACATCCCATCAACCTCATTGGAGACTTGTGAACTATCTTTAATCAGACTTTAAGGGAGTTTATCTGAGACTAAATGTTGTACCTTTTATCCTTCATCTGTACACTGTGGATAGCTTGACTGTAATCATGTATAGTCTTTTCTTTGACTGGATAGCACACAAACAAAAGCTTTTCACTGTACCTTGGAACAAGTGACAATATTAAAGTAAACTGAGCTAAACTAAAGCTGTTTAGCACAGTAATCGTGGGCAAAAGGCCAGTTCTTGTGCTATACTGTTCAATGTTCAAGCCATCTACTGTGATACACTCACTAAAATGTACCCATCTTAAGAAAAAGATGATAAACACAAAAAGCTGAAGTATCTCAGCGGGTCAGACAGCATCTCTGGAGAAAAGGAATAGGTGACGTTTCGGGTCACGACCCTTCTTCAGACTGAAGTTACACCAGCTGAGTTACTCCTGCTATTATGTGTATATCTTTTGTTGAAACCAGCATCTGCAGTTCCTTCCTGCACATTAAGAAAAAGATGAGTACTTTCTGCTGAAAATCTCCTCCTCTGCTACATAAAACTAATAAAAGTAACTGGAGATTTCGGAAAAATGAAAATCTTGGTCCACTTCTGAATGTGCATTTTGAACGGGCCTCTTCAGATCCTTGGTTGGTTCAATTCAATGCCTAGTTTCAGTCAACATGTATCATTCTCCTCACGAAGTCTCTGGGACAATGTACAAGTCCAGTTACTTTTGAGCTTCTTACTATCTTGCAGCTTGCACAGGAAGACTCCACCATTAGTCGCTCATAGCTTGACTCGGTTACACTTCCAATGACTATGGCTGGTGGCACTACCCAACAGCCTCATGCTTTCATGAGTGGTGCAGTCAGTGGAGTTGCTGTCTTGTGGCTCCAGTGACCTGGGTTCAATCCTGATCTCGAGTGCTATCTCTGTGGAGCTTGCACATTCTCCCTGTGGCTGTGTGGATTGCCTCTGGGTACTCTAGTTTCAACCCACATCCCAAAGACGTGCAGGTCGATAGATGAATTAGCCTCTGTAAATTGAACCAAGTGTGTAGGTGAGCAGTAGAGTCTGGGGGCAATTCATGGGAATATGGGGAGGATCAAAAAAGAGGATTAATATAGGATTGAAATAAATGAGTGGTTGATGTTTGGTGCATTCTTGATGGGCCAAATAGCATGTTTCCTTGCTGTATTTCTCTGTGATTCCATAACTATGACAAAATGGATCAGGGAGAACACTTTACTAAATTTCCCTCTACAGAGCGTGTGTGCCCTCTGTTGCTGTGTTTGTGTAATGACTTGCAATAAATTCTGATTGAACTTGGTGGGAAATCTGGAGCATCCTGAAGAGGAAGTGGAGATGAAAGATATTATTCTCCTCGTGTCCATCACATGGGTACCTTTCTCCAGACAAGGCTCTGCCCAGTCCCATCAAAATAGTCGTTGGGATGCATGGAACACTTATTCTGCTGTGCGTTGTGCTTCTGTAACCTGTTGGTTACCTCAGTTGGCAGCTTTAAGCGTTCCCATCTGATCTCTACGGTAATGGGTGCCCCAATATCTCTGGATCCTTTGCCGATCGCTAGCTGAAAACAAGTCAACGCAGGAACGGGGTACTGATTTTAGATGATCAGCCATCATCATAGTGAATGGCGGTGCTGGCTCGAAGGGCCGAGTGGCCTACTCCTGCACCTATTTTTTCCGATGTTGTCCCTTTTCTCATCATCAACGCTTCTGTTCAGGGCAACTTTGTAGTCCCGCATCATCACACAAAGCGGCAAAGAGCCATTTGGGTTCCCATCCACAGTCATAACTTCATAAGGATACACAACATGAAGGCAGGCATACCATACATCTTCTTTACCACCCCACCTACTTGCTTTGCCACTTTCAGGGGGCTATAGACTTGAACCCCAAGATCCGTCTATACATCCATGCTGTGAAGGATCTTGCTATTAACTGTGTACATTCCACTTTTAATCGACCTCCCAAAGTATACCATTTCACATTTGCTTGGATTAAACCCCATCTGCATTTCTGTCCTCATTTCTGCAGCTGATCTATATCTCGCTGCACACGATATCAGCTTTCCTCTGTCCGCAGCTCCAGCAATTTATATGGGTGAAATCCCATTTTATTCTCCCCAGCTCTTGGAAACAATTCTCAATTTCCACTAACAAGCAGTTGTACCTGACACAGACCAGAAAGAGAGAGGCTGCCCACAGCAGTGGTTGACTGATCGATCTTCACATTGACAATTGGTAAAAACGACAAGGTTACTGACGGCATGGTAAATATTTGCTCCAACTGGGCACAATGCTTTCAATATGCTGCCTGACCGGGTGAGTATTTTCTATCTTTAATGCTGACTTCCAGCAGTTTTGGTTTCACTTTTCAAGTGAGGGGATATGAAGTCAAGTTACCTGATCGTTATATTCTTCACCTTATTATTCCAAAGGCATTGAACTCAGAAAGTCACCAACTCTTAAGAAGAGTCTCGACCTGAAACGTCGTCTGCCTATCTTCCTCCGCAGATGCTACCGGACCTGCTGAGCTCCTCCAGCAGTTTGTTATTGATTCATCAACTCTGTTTGGTGGGCAACTTGGAGGCTGGTTGAAGGTATTTTGCTGCTCTCCATAGGGGCACTGCTAGATTTGGTTTGGTGACTCATTAGGGAAGGAACGGAGCAGGTGGAGTGACAAATGTGGGCTGCCAACTACATATTTGCCTCGACCCCTGGCCTAAATATTACAGACAGTGAAGGCAGTCCTTCATTCTGGATCCGTGTTCAAGTAATTTAGATTTCTTTTGTAGATTTAGAGATACAGCGCGGAAACAGGCCCTTCGGCCCACCGAGTCCGTGCCGCCCAGCGATCCCCGCACATTAACACTATCCTACACACACTAGGGACAATTTTTACATTTACCCAGTCAATTAACCTACAAACCTGTATGTCTTTGGAACGTGGGAGGAAACCGAAGATCTCGGAGAAAACCCACGCAGGTCCCGGGGAGAACGTACAAACTCCGTACAGACGGCGCCCGTAGTCAGGATCGAACCCGAGTCTCCGGCGCTGCATTCGCTGTAAGGCAGCAACCCTACCGCTGCGCCACCGTGCTGCCCCGGTAATCAATGTCAATGAGCAAGTCAAGAGCAGCAATGTGGGTGGAATACTTAACTGCAGTGGCATTGCATTCCAAAAACAGCGTGTGAGGGAAATCGCCACAGACTTGTGGGTCGGTAGGTTAATAAAGGAACAGTAACTTGCCACCCGGCCAGCTTGCTTGAACACGGACAGCACGGTGGCACACCTGGTAGAGCTGCTGCCTCACAGCACTAGAGACCCGTGTTCGGTCCTGATCCCCGGTGCTGTCTGAGTGGAGTCTACACGTTCTCCCTGTGACTGTGTGGGTTTCCTCCAGACGCCCTGGTTTCCTCCCACATCCCAAAGATATACAGGATAGTAGGTTAGCTGAGCTCTGTAAAATGCCTCTGTAAAGTGCAGATGAGTGATAGAATCTGGGGGGGAGTTGATGGGAATGTGGGGAGTATGTGCTGTTATCAGGCAATTGAATCATCCTACCACAACCTGAGAGCAGTGCTGAACTATCTACCTCTTTGGTGGCACATGGACTATCCTTGATCGGATGTTGGTGGCCTCGCCTTGCACTAAACGTCATTCCCTCATCATGTATCTATACACTGTAAACAGCTCGATTATAATCATGCATTGCTATTCTGCTGACTGTATAGCATGTAACAAAAGCTTTTCACTGTACCTCGGTAGACGTGACAAAAACTAAACTGGGAATAAGAAAAATGAGATTAGTGTGAATGCGTGTTTGATGGTAGGCATGGAGTCGATGGGCCGAAGGGCCTGTTTTGCTGCTGTCTCTCTCTGTGACTCTGTTATCTCGTTGATCCAGGAGGTGCCTCTTCTCCTGCTCAGATTTTTAGTGGCCAACCCAGCGAATATTGGCATCTATCTCTGCACAACTCACAGATTACATCTCTTGTCATTCAGAAAACATTTAAAAGCACATCACAAAAAGCCTTCATGTTGAGATAGCTACAAGATTAAAGAGATCTTTAAAAATATTCATTGATTTATCTTGCTCGGGGGAGTGGGAATAAGTTAAGGGTATTTTCACAGAACCTTCTTCACAGGCAGAACGTGATGACTGTGCGCCCTCTGGTGGGGACTCGGAGATTGGCTGGTGTGATGGTGGCTGAGGTCTGGAATCCCTTGTGCTCTCTCATTCAGACAGATATTCTGACAAACAGTGCTAATGATCATTTTTCTCACCTTCTTCTGGGGTTTTCCCATCATTTGTTCATGAAAGTTTTCAATGGTCCAAAATAGAAAGGTTTAATTATGAGTCTAGGGTGGCACAGTGGCGCGGCAGGTAGAGCTGCTGTCTCACAGTGCCAGAGACCTGGGTTCTCGATCCCGACCACAGGTGGGGCGTCCGTGGCGTTTGCACGTTCTCCCTGTGACGCATGGTTTTTCTCCGGGTATTCCGGTTTCCTCCAACATTCCAAAGACGTGTGGGTTTGTAGGTTAATTGGCTACTGTAATTTGCCCCTAGTGTGTGGGGGATTAAACTAGTGTGATCGCTGGTCGGCACAGGCTTGGTGGGCCGAAGGGCCTGAGTGCATGCTGTTTCTCGAAACCAAACTAAACTAAATCTTAATCTGAGATTGAGTGAGTTGAAATCATGTCTTAAATTCCATGCGGAGGAATTTCACACGAATGTTAATACAATGAAGGGAAGTGAAAGTTAGTTTAGGTTAAAGATATAGCATGGAATCAGGCCCTTTGGTGCCAGCATTCGTCCACCCATTCCCACTAGTTCCATGTTATTTCACTTTCTCATCCACTCCCCTCACTCCCCTCACACAAGGGATCATTTACTGAGGCCAATTAACCAAATAAACCTGCACATCAGGGTAACCATGGCACCTGGAGGAAACCCTCATGGTCACATGGAGAATGTACAAACTCCACAGAGTCAGCACCCGAGGTCAGGATCGAACATGGGTCTCTGGTGCTGAGGTAGCAGCTCTACCAGCTGCGCCACTGTGCTGCCTATGTGGAGTTTGCACGTTTTTCCTGTGACCGAGTGGGTTTCTTCTGAGTGCCTGGTTTCCTTCCACAGCCCAAAGACACTTCGCTTGGTGGGTTAATTGGCTGCTGTAAATTGGCCCTGATGTGAGGTGAGTGGTAGAAGGAGGGATGTGGGAAGATTAAAATGGGATTCATGTAAATTGATGGGCCGAAGGGCCAGTTTTTTGTTGAATCTCTCTGTGAATTGCGTGTGTTTTCTTCACTTCCTTCAAGAGAGGAGGGACACCCCAGATATTCTCACATACTGGAGAAGTTGCCTCAGCCGACCAGTGACTGGAAATCCCTGAGTTTCTACGTGACAACCAAGTATTAGATCATCACAGGTCAGACAGACAATAGACAATAATAGACTATAGACAATAGGTGCAGGAGGAGGCCATTCGGCCCTTCGAGCCAGCACCGCCATTCAATGTGATCATGGCTGATCACTCTCAGTCAGTACCCCGATCCTGCCTTCTCCCCATACCCCCTGACTCCACTATCCTTAAGAGCTCTATCCAGCTCTCTCTTGAATGCATTCAGAGAATTGGCCTCCACTGCCTTCTGAGGTAGAGAATTCCACAGATTCACAACTCTCTGACTGAAAAAGATTTTCCTCATCTCCATTCTAAATGGTCTACCCCTTATTCTTAAACTGTGGCCCCTGGTTCTGGACTCCCCCAACATTGGGAACATGTTTCCTGCCTCTAATGTGTCCAACCCCTTAATAATCTTATATGTTTCAAATAATCCTCTCTCATCCTTCTAAATTCCAGTGTATACAAGCCTAGTCGCTCCAGTCTTTCAACATACGACAGTCCCGCTATTCCGGGAATTAACCTAGTAAACCTACACTGCACGCCCTCAATAGCACAGAGTCATAGAGTCAGACAGCATGGAAACAAGCCCTTCGGCCCAACTCACACGTGCCGACCAAGATGTCCATCTAAGCTAGATCTATCTTTCAGCAGTTGACCCATATTCCTCTAGACCATTCCTGTCCACACCCTGTAGCACTGGCTACCCCCGATTGTTCTACCCATCGGGGGTAGCCAGTGCCATCGTCTTCGCTGCCGTGTGCTGGGGCAGCAGGGCGGAGGCTGCGGACGCCTATAGGATCAACAAACTCATCAGGAAGGCTGGCTCCGTCCTTGGGGCGGAGTTGGATTCACGGGAGGTGGTCTTGGAGGGGAGGATGCTCCTCAAACTGTGGAGCATCCTGGACAATACAGCTCACCCCCTCCATGACACACTGTCCAACCTGAGGAGTAGCTTCAGCAACAGACTGGTTCCACCAAGATGCAGGACAGAACACCACAGGAGATCCTTCTTCCCTGTGGCTGTCAAACTTTACAACTCCTCCCCCTTCTGTCATGGGGTAGACTGAGACTCCCCAATATTTGCCCCTCCCCTCCCCAATATTTCTTCCCCCTCCCCTCCCCTCCCCAATATTTGCACATCCCCCCAATCCTTTCCACTCATCGCTTTAATTTCATGTTTCATGTATTTTGTGTTTTTATGACCGTCGGCAGATCTATTTCCCTCCTGGGATAAATAAAGTTCTATCGTATTTTTTAGCGTATCATCGGTGTATTTTAAATGCTATTATTGTAGTCATGTTGACCAGATACCTGAGATGAATGGGATATGGGATAACGAGTAAGATGTTTCGCTGTGCTGTACGTTTGTGCCTCTTACCTCCCAAAGGGTCTACCTGGGCTCCTTCCACTTGTGACCCAGGTGGAGTTGGTCGACAGCAGTGACAGCCGTTCCTTGGAGAAGCTCAGGGTATATGAGGATGAGGCTCCACCAAGCAGCTCAGGCACTGAGAGCTGTCGGGGGGGGGGGGGGGGGGGGGGGGGGGAGAGGCCGTGGTGGTCATGGTAGTTTTTCGTCAGAGGCATTATTTATATGGACTTCAGCAAGACTTTTGATAAGGTTTTGCATGGTAGACTGCTCCGGAATATTAGATTACATGGAACACAGGGAAAGCTAGCCAACTGCATGGAAAATTGGCTTCATAGAAGGAAGCAGAGGGTGATGGTGGAAGGTTGTTTTTCAGACTGGAGGCCTGTGAATAGTATGATCCTCTGGGATCTGTGCTGGGGCCATTGCTATTTGTGCTTAATATCATAGAGATCAACAAATATCAAATATTGATGAGACGGAGTACAGAAAGGAGATTGAGAACCTCATGACCTGGTGGTCGAGACAACAACCTTTCTCTCAATGTCAGCAAGACAAAGGAGATAGTGTTCAACCTCAGGAAGCGAAGTGGTACAGACTTGCATTGACGGCACCAAAGTAGAGATGGTTGAAAGCTTCAAATTCCTAGGAGTCAATATCACCAACAACTTCTCCTCAACCACCCATATCGAAACAGTGGCCAAGAAAGCGCACCAATGCCTCTACTTTCTTAGAACACTTAAGAAGTCCGGCATGCCCCCAATACCTCTGACCAACTCCTACAGATGCACCATAGAAAGCATTTTATCACGATGCATCACAGCGTGATATGGGGACAGCTTCATCCAAGACTGTAAGAAATTGCAGCGAATTATGGACGCAGCCCAGACCATCACGCAAACCAACATCCCATCCATTGCCTCCATTTATACCTCAAGCTGCCTCGGCAAGGCCACCAGCATAACCAAGGATGAGTCGCATCCTGGCCACTCCCTCTTCTCCCCTCGGGCAAAAGGTACAGAAGTGTCAAAACGCACACCTCCAGATTCAGGGACAGTTTCTTCCCAGTTGTTATCAGGCAACTGAACCATCCTACCACAACCAGAGAGCAGTCCTGAACTACCATCTACCTCAGAGAACCTCAGACTATCTTTGATCGGACTTTATCTTGCACTAAACGTTATTCATGTTATTCCCTTTATCATGCATCTGCACACAGAGAATGGCTCGGTTATAATCATGAGTTGTCTTTCCGCTGACTGGTTACTACACAACCACAGCTTTACACTGTACCTCGTGACACTGTAACACGTGACAATAAGCTAGCCTAAACTAAACCAAACTAAACTAAACAATTTGGATGAGAATGTACAAAGCATGATTAATATGTTTGTAGATGACACTAAAGTGGGTGGTATTGTAGATAGCGAAGCTGATTATCAGAAATTACAGCAGGCAGTAATCGGTTGGGCAAGTGGGCTGAGAAATGGTTAATGAAGTTTAACGCAGATAAGTGCAAGATATTGCATTTTGCAAGTCAAAGCAGAGTTGGACTACAGCAACTCCCTATACACTGGGATCAGCCAATCATCCCTGTCCCGCCTGCAAATGGTCCAAAACGCCGCAGCGAGACTCCTGACCTGACGGGTACCCGTAAAAGGGACCACATCATCCTGATTCTGGCCTCTCTCCACTGGCTCCCAGTACAGTACAGAATCAACTTCAAGCTCCTCCTATTCGCATACAAAGCCCTAAAGGGGCTTGCCCCCCCCCCCCCATATCAAAAATCCTCTAACCCACCACTCTATCTCCAGGTCCCTCAGGTCGGCTGACTTGGGGCTACTGACTATCCCGCGGTCTCGGCTTAAGCTCAGAGGTGACCGCGCTTTTGTGGTTGCAGCACCTCGACTGTGGAACAGCATCCCTCTCCCCATCAGAACTGCTCCCTCCATCGACTCCTTTAAGCCCAGGCTCAAAATCTATTTCTACTCCCTAGCATTTGAGGCCCTCTGTGGGGGCGCTGTGAACTGTTTATGTATGTTGTGATGTCTTGAGAGGTCGGGAGCTTTTCTCTTGAAGGTTGGGAGGTGTGGGTGCCGGACATGAAGACAGAAAAGTTCTTGTTTTCAAACTTAAATTACATATATTTAGTCTTTTCCAAAAACAGGTAAACTTAATTGTTTGCAGACAGGTACACAAAACCAAAACAGGTAGTTAAATCAAAACTGTAGCTTGCTGCCTTCTTACAACAAAAAAAAACTAACTAACTCCTCCCTCCCTCTGTCGTTGTCTCTCTCTTCAAATACACTGCTTCCATTCCCTTTTAGCTCTCTCACTGAGGCAATCAGCTCAACTGGTTCAGCTGGGCAGCAATCAGTGTCAGCAGCAATCAGTGTCAGCAGCAATCAGTATCAGCAGCAATCAGTGTCAGCAGCAATCAGTGTCAGCAGCAATCAGTGTCAGCAGAGCAGGCAGCCCTGCTGACTATGGGTTCTGTAGTCTTGGGCTGGCAGCCATGATGGTTTGTAGTCCTTGTTGCATCCACCGGGAGGAAATGTATTTCCCCTCTATGACTCTACCTCTCATGATATCACAATGTGTTGTTATGTTTGTGTGCCATTGTATGTTCTTTTTTTAGTACCTGCACTGATGTACAGCACTTTGGTCAATGTGTGTTGTTTTTAAATGTGCTATACAAATAAAATTGACTTGACTTGACTTCCTGAATGCTGTCAGTGAATCTGTTTCTATCACTCTCTCTGGCAGTGTATTCCACCTCACCATTCACTAGGTGAAGAAGGTCTACATTAGATCTCCTTTTAAACTCTCTGCACTTACCCTAAATCTATACCTTAATCATTTTGCTATCTCAACCTCCTTAGCTCAAGGGAACTCAGCCACCCCACTCTCTCCTTTAGTTTAGTTTAGAGATAGTTTAGAATATTCAGGGGTACACAACGTATAGAAAAGACAGACAGGTGGGCAGAGGGGGTGGGGTTGCTCTGATGGTAAGGAATGATATTCATTCCCTTGCAAGGGGTGACATAGAATCAGGAGATGTTGAATCAGTATGGATAGAAATGAGAAATTGTAAGGGTAAAAAGACCCTAATGGGAGTTATCTATAGGCCCCCAAACAGTAGCCTCGACATAGGGTGCAAGTTGAATCAGGAGATAAAATTGGCGTGTCAAAAATGTAATGCTACGGTGTTTATGGGAGATTTCAACATGCAGGTAGACTGGGAAAATCAGGTTGGAAATGGACCCCAGGAAAGAGAGTTTGTAGAGTGCCTTCGAGATGGATTCTTAGAACAGCTTGTACTGGAGCCTACCAGGGAGAAGGCAATTCTGGATTTAGTGTTGTGTAATGATCCTGATCTGATAAGGGGACTAGAGGTAAAAGAGCCATTAGGAGGCAGTGATCACAACATGATAAGTTTTACTCTGCAAATGGAAAGGCAGAAGGGAAAATCGGAAGTGTCAGTATTACAGTATAGCAAAGGGGATTACAGAGGCATGAGGCAGGAGCTGGCCAAAATTGACTGGAAGGAGGCCCTAGCAGGGAGGACGGTAGAACAGCAATGGCAGGTATTCCTGGGAATAATGCAGAGGTTGCAGGATCAATTTATCCCAAAGAGGCGGAAAGACTCTAAGGGGAGTAAGAGACACCTGTGGCTGACAAGGGAAGTCAGGGACAGCATAAAAATTAAGGAGAAGAAGTATAACATAGCAAAGAAGAGTGGGAAGACAGAGGATTGGGACTCTTTTAAAGAGCAACAAAAGTTAACTAAAAAGGCAATATGGGGAGAAAAGATGAGGTACGAGGGTAAACTAGCCAATAATATAAAGGAGGATAGCAACAGTTTTTTTAGGTACGTGAAGAGGAAAAAAATAGTCAAGGCAAATGTGGGTCCCTTGAAGACAGAAGCAGGGGAATTTATTATGGGGAACAAAGAAATGGCAGACGAGTTAAACCGTTACTTTGGATCTGTCTTCACTGAGGAAGATACGCACAATCTCCCAAATGTTCTAGGGGCCGGAGAACCTAGGGTGATGGAGGAACTGAAGGAAATCCACATTAGGCAGGAAATGGTTTTGGGTAGACTGATGGGACTGAAGGCTGATAAATCCCCAGGGCCTGATGGTCTGCATCCCAGGGTACTTAAGGAGGTGGCTCTAGAAATAGTGGAAGCATTGGAGATCATTTTTCAATGTTCTATAGATTCAGGATCAGTTCCTGTGGATTGGAGGATAGCAAATGTTAGCCCACTTTTTAAGAAAGGAGGGAGAGAGAAAACGGGTAATTATAGACCAGTTAGTCTGACATCAGTGGTGGGGAAGATGCTGGAGTCAATTATAAAAGACGAAATTGCTGAGCATTTGGATAGCAGTAACAGGATCATTCCGGGTCAGCATGGATTTACGAAGGGGAAATCATGCTTGACAAATCTACTGGAATTTTTTGAGGATGTAACTAGGAAAATTGACAGGGGAGAGTCAGTGGATGTGGTGTACCTCGACTTTCAGAAAGCCTTCGACAAGGTCCCACATAGGAGATTAGTGGGCAAAATTAGGGCACATGGTATTGGGGGTAGGGTACTGACATGGATAGAAAATTGGTTGACAGACAGAAAGCAAAGAGTGGGGATAAATGGGTCCCTTTCGGAATGGCAGGCAGTGACCAGTGGGGTACCGCAAGGTTCGGTGCTGGGACCCCAGCTATTTACGATATACATTAATGACTTAGACGAAGGGATTAAAAGTACCATTAGCAAATTTGCAGATGATACTAAGCTGGGGGGTAGTGTGAATTGTGAGGAAGATGCAACAAGGCTGCAGGGTGACTTGGACAGGTTGTGTGAGTGGGCGGATACATGGCAGATGCAGTTTAATGTAGATAAGTGTGAGGTTATTCACTTTGGAAGTAAGAATAGAAAGGCAGATTATTATCTGAATGGTGTCAAGTTAGGAGGAGGGGGAGTTCAACGAGATCTGGGTGTCCTAGTGCATCAGTCAATGAAAGGAAGCATGCAGGTACAGCAGGCAGTGAAGAAAGCCAATGGAATGTTGGCCTTCATAACAAGAGGAGTTGAGTATAGGAGCAAAGAGGTCCTTCTACAGTTGTACCGGGCCCTGGTGAGACCGCACCTGGAGTACTGTGTGCAGTTTTGGTCTCCAAATTTGAGGAAGGATATTCTTGCTATGGAGGGCGTGCAGCGTAGGTTCACTAGGTTAATTCCCGGAATGGCGGGACTGTCGTATGTTGAAAGGCTGGAGCGATTGGGCTTGTATTCACTGGAATTTAGAAGGATGAGGGGGGATCTTATTGAAACATATAAGATAATTAGGGGATTGGACACATTAGAGGCAGAAAACATGTTCCCAATGTTGGGGGAGTCCAGAACAAGGGGCCACAGTTTAAGGATAAGGGGTAGGCCATTTAGAACGGAGATGAGGAAGAACTTTTTCAGTCAGAGAGTGGTGAAGGTGTGGAATTCTCTGCCTCAGAAGGCAGTGGAGGCCAGTTCGTTGGATGCTTTCAAGAGAGCTGGATAGAGCTCTTAAGGATAGCGGAGTGAGGGGGTATGGGGAGAAGGCAGGAACGGGGTACTGATTGAGAGTGATCAGCCATGATCGCATTGAATGGCGGTGCTGGCTCGAAGGGCTGAATGGCCTCCTCCTGCACCTATTGTTTATTGTCTATTGTCTATTGACGCCTCTTCAGACTGATGGGGTGGGATGGGGAGGGGGTGGGAGGTGGCTGGAAAAGAGAGGCGGGTGGACAAGTGGTAGGTGGACCCAGTTAAGGGGAGGGGTGATTGACAATGGCCAAAGTAAGTGACAAAGAGAGAAAAGAGTGTAAGATAAGGAAAGAAGAGGAGCAAAATGTAAAGCCAGAAGGAGGGATGGAGGTGAAAAAGGACAAGGGGCAAGGGAAAAAGGGATATAGGAGACCAGGGAATGTTCACGTTGATATGTTCTAGGATTTATGTCTTTCAGCCGATCAATTATGGCTGATCTATCTTTCCCTCTCAACCCCATTCTCCTGCCTTTTCCCCTAACACCCTTTCTGATCAAGAATTTGTCAATCTCCGCCTTAAATATATACCTGATTTGGCCTCCACACCCGTCTGTGGCAATGAATTCCACAGATTCACCACCCTCTGACTAAAGAAATGTCCTCTCATCCCCTTTCTAAAGGTATGTCCTTTTATTCTGAGGCTCTGGCCTCTGGTCCCGGACTGTCCCACAAGTGGAAACATCCTCCCCACATTCACTCTATCCAGGCCTTTCATTATTCGGTAATGGGTTGGTGGGAGATGTTGGGAGAGATAAGTGCACACCGGTGGGGAGGGGGGCAAGGAGGGGGCTGTGGAAAGGGAGCAGGGCTATAGGGGGGAATATTACTTGTAATTGCAGAATTTAAATTTCCAATTAAAATTTACTGTATGTTTTATTATGTACTATCTATATCGTACAGCATTTATGGGATTGTTAATCTGCAACAAGTAAGAATTTCACTGTTCTGTTGCCAGGAAATGTGACAATTAAACACTCTGGATGGACCCTCTTGACTCTTGCTTGGCTGGGTTTTACTTCGCACTGTCTGCAGTTCTTCAAATGGCCAGGAGATGGGAACGAAGGACCACAAGTGTGGGAGTGTCTCAGCACCAAGTTACCGAGGTGCTCGACATCTCACGAACAGTGTGTAAAGCACAATGCATGATTGTGCATTCAGAGAAATGTTTTGGCTATCGGATAATCAATACAGTCGAACACTCTGGCTCGTCACATCCATGCCAACCTTTTTGCCCATCTACACTCATCCCCAATTATCATATCATATATATACAGCCGGAAACAGGCCTTTTCGGCCCTCCAAGTCCGTGCCGCCCAGTGATCCCCGTACATTAACACTATCCTACACCCACTAGGGACAATTTTTACATTTACCCAGCCAATTAACCTACATACCTGTACGTCTAATACAATTGCCTGTATTAGGCCCACATCCTACCTATTTGCCTATTTAAGTGTCTGTTAAATGGCCTGTTAAATTGTATTTATGTATTTATTTGTTTTTGCATTTATTGCATATATGTTTGTACGCACCGTCAGGATTGGCTATTTTTTAATTTCGTTGTACTCGTTGCAATGACAATAAATGAATATTATTATTATTATTATTATTATTATTAAAAGTAGTGATTATATGTGATCCCTCTTCTGACAGAACGTTCCTGATATCAACCATTCTCTGTGGAAAAACACCCATCCCTCTCCGCATTTAAAACCCAACATGTACCCTCTTGTTTTTTTTATACCGCTACTGTGGGAAAAAGATTTTGTCTCCCAAACCTTGGATCCCCTGTGCTTTAACCTTCTGGACCAGCCCACCATATGATTCTGTAAAATCCATAGAGACAACCCCTTATCACCCAAACGTCAACAATCTCCTTTGCAACACCCTCAAAAATCTTAATCAAATTAATGAGGCAGGTGTTTCCCCTCACAAAGCAATGATGACTATATCTCATCCATTCATAAGTGAAAGGAGCAGAATTAGGTCATTCGGCCATCAAGTCTACTCCACCATTCAATAATGGCTGATCTATCTTTCCCTCTCACCTCCATTCTCCTGCCTTCTCCCCACAACCCCTGACACCCTTACTGATCAAGAATTTGTTAATCTCTGCCTTAAAAATATCCGTTGACTTGGCCGCCACAGACGTCTGTGGCAATGAATTCCACCTTGCTGCGGCCAATGTTCCAGCCTTTCCAAACGTACATAAAGCATATCTATTAAAAAATTCCCTAATACCCTCCCTCCCACTGACGTAAAGCTCACTGGCCTGTGCTAAACTGGATTATCCCTGATGTCCTTCTCAAACAAAGGAGCATCATTGCCTATCATCCATTCCTCTGGCAACTTACCCGTGGCTAAAGAAGTTGCACAGATCGGCCATCAGGGTCCTTGTTTCCTTCCTTGCCTCCCCTAGCAACCTGGGATAAATCTCATCCCAATTTGTTCAACATATTGAAGCATGTAGTAAGTCAAAAATCCTCCCAGAATGCAGCAGGGAAGAAACTCAAGGGTTGAATGGAGCAGGGTAAAAGAGTCGATCGATCCCACATCATCAGTGGGATGGCTGATAGTTTAGGTCTTTGTCTCTCTGTCTCACTCCGTGTCAGTGTCGGCTCCGGAGCAGAGTGAACTTCATTTCACTCTCAACCGTGAGAGAAACCAAGTGGTATTTCCCATCACTGTATTGTAAACCAGTGCTGAATATTTCCATGCAGACAGTCTTCGGGTTACAACAGGGTTCTGTTCCTGAGTACTGTCGTAGCCTGAACTCTTCGTAAGTGGGAAATGAACGGAGGCAGAGTGTGTGGGGGAAGAGCACAGACATAACTGGGCCAGTAGAGAGGCCGGGTGTGAGATGTCAGGGAGTCATCTCATTGACTCGGCGAGTGAGCGAGTGATTTGCTCAGCGCTCCCAGCTCTGCTCCGCCTGACCCAGCCCCATACTGTTGTGGTTTGGGTGGGGTAAGATGACGGGTGGAAATGCCCCATTCCCACGTGGCAGAAGTTGCCCTACAGCCCCACAGAAGCAACACATCCATCCTCAACCATTACAGTGGGCTGCAAAAGGCACAGGCCTATGCTTGGGGTTGGTCCGTGGGTGGGTCTGAGTGACTCAGGGGGCATCTGTACGACATAAACAGAGGCCAGGCAGCCCATCAAATCTCTGCTTCCCTCATTTTCCCTGTCCCCTCTTCTTCTCAGATTCCCATCAACTCCCCCCACTCAACCCCTCAAGTACATACACTCTGAGGGCAATTTACAGCAGCCAATTGACCTATCAACCCGCACGTCTTTGTGAAGTGGGAGCAAACCACGCGGTCACTGGGGAGAGCGTGCAAACTCCACATTGACAGCACTGGCCTCCACTTACACTGCTTCCTCTGCAACATTATCCCACACGTGCGGAAAGGATTTTCTCAAATCCATTCCCAGTATTTCTCGGGTCACATTGGTCTAGAGTTGCTTGTTTTTGTTATTCAATGTAATCGTGATTAATTGTGTTCAACCAGAGGTCTTCTGTTGTTAATCAGTGTGCTGGGAGGGTGGTACTCCTGAAGTTGCGGTCTCACCCACACACTCGGCTTCTGTTCATTTTCCACGTACGAAGAGTTCAGGCTTCGACAGTACTCAGGAACAGAACCCTGTTGTCATCAGTGTGCTGGGAGGGTGGTACTCCTTACAATATTTGTTGCTCTTGAACAAGCCATATCGTCCTCTGATATTCGTCAAAGTGTGGAAGATTTCAACCCTTCCCACATCCCAAACACATGCAGATTGGTAGGTTAATGGGTCACTTTATATTCACCGGAATGTATGAGCGAGTGGTAGAGTCTGGGGGGAGTTGATGAAAATATGGGGAGTATAAAGTGGGATTAATGTAGGATTGGTGTAAATGGTCGGCATGGACTCAGTGGGCTGAAGGGCCTGTTTCCATGCTGTGTCTCTCTATGGCCTTTATTCGTGCCACCCCTAGGAAGATTGAAACCATAACCTTGATAAATAGCTTTCAAACACCCTTGTCAGAGGAATTTACTGCAGCCTCAAAGGAAGGCATGAATGAAGGCAGAAATTCGAAATAGATTACCCAGCTCCTGCAGAGTGCAATATTTTTCAATTACAGCCTTCGCAACGTAATGCAAGAAGTGTCAGTACACCTGACACTGAATTAAGGCATCAAGACACTGAACTCATTGCACTAATTTTATTTTAGTGCAACAATTCATGAGTGATGTTAATGGTTCCAGCAATTCATTCAGGGCATAATCTGGATACAACTGGAGGACATGCATCCTTGCTGTTAGATCCTTGCAACCTTCAGCAAATCCCTTGGAAATCTCCATGGACGGAATATTAGGCATGTGCACACCAGTCAGCTGATGCAGCGTGATAAATAGTTGACCTTTTACATAGAAAGACACATCATGGGAACAGGCTATTCGGTCGATCAAAGTCCACACCAACCATCATGTTGATGGGTAGACACAAAAAGCTGGAGTAACTCAGCGGGTCAGGCAGCATCTCTGGAGAGAAGGAATGGGTGAAGTTTCGCGTTGAGACCCAAAACGTCACCCATTCCTTCTCTCCAGAGATGCTGCCTGACCTGCTGAGTTACTCCAGCTTTTTGTGTCTACCTCCGATTTAAACCAGCAACTGCAGTTTTTTTCCCCCTACATATCATGTTGATGGGAATGTGGGAGAATAAAATGGGATGAGTGTAGGATTATTGTAAGTGGGTGGTGTGTGGTCAGTGTGAACTGGATGGGCTGAAGGACCTGTTTAGTTTAGTTTAGCTTTGGGATACAGCACGGAAACAGGCCCTTCGGCCCACTGAGTCCGGGCCGACCAGCGATCTCTGCACATTAACACTATCCTACACACACTAGGGACAATTTACACATACACCAAGCCAATTAACCTACAAATCTGTACATCTTTGGAGTGTGGAAGGAAACTGAAGATCTCAGAGAAAATCCATGTGGTCACGGGGAGAACGTGCAAACTCCATACAGACAACACCCGTGATCGGGATCGAACCCGGGTCTCCGGCACTGCAAGTGCTGTAAGGCAGCAACTCTACCGCTGCACCACCATGACACGTTTCTGTGCTGTTTCTCTCCACCTCTAAAATAAAATTCAAATTCCAGTTGTAGCTTTATCTGTTGAATGGAGATTCCTCTCAGAGAACTGGTTCAGTGCTGAAAGTGGATAATGACAGCGCACATGACCAGCAACATGCAGTCAGATGGAGGAGTAGAGGGGACGGGTGAGGAGAAGGGGTGGGGCAAGCTCTCTCTCCTCCACTCCATCAGTCTGAAGAAGGATCTCAACCTAAGTTTCCTTCCACCGATGCTGCCTGAACCAACAGTTTGTTTTTTGGCTCAGGCTTCTAGCATCTGCAGTCTCCTGTGAATTCAATCAGAGTGGGCCCGCTGCAAATGTTGCTTGGCGTTTAACACCTTGGGTGTTAGTACACACTAACTGCTGTGATAATGATTGGTTTCACATTGAAGTTTAATGAGTGGAACTTAATTCAATTCCTCTACTGTCCTGCAGAATATTTAAGATAGTTCAATTTGGGTAGTGGGCGAATTATTGGAAACCATTCCAAGGGATAGTATACCTTTGACCACTCTCACCACGCAGGGCAGGGGCAGTAGGCATCCAAATTGCATGCATCCTCTTACTTGGAAATATGTCTTCGGCCCTTCATTGTCGCTAGATCCAAATCCTTGAACTCCTTCCCCAACAGGACTGTGGGAGTGCCTTCACTGAGCAGCGACAAGGAGGCAACTCATTCCCAACTACTCAAGGGCAATTAGAGATGGGCAATAAATGCTGGCCTCGCAAGTGACATCTCCACCCCATAGATAAAGAGAGGGAACATTCAAAGAGTGTTTTCTACTTAATATTAGTATTCTAAAGGTTACTCCCATCAATGGTTTAGGTTCATTCATCCTGAAATAGTAAGTTGGCAACATGTAATTTCCAATTATCGTCAAGTGTTAAAAATAGTCTTTGGTAGGGAGGACAGGGGTGTGGCTGTCAGTGAAGGGCAGGTCATTGTGCACTGAGCCATTAACTCTGGTAGATTTCCGATGAGCTCATTTCCTTGATGAAATAGTTTTATAAGTGACAGTCTTTTCTGTTCTGGGACCAAAATGGGGATGGATTTTTAACAGCATGCTGTGTTGAAAACCTCAAACTATTTAGAGATACAGCAGGGAAACAGGCCCTTCGGTCCAACAAGTTCTCACTGACCAGCGATACCCGCCCATTGACACTATCCTACACTAGAGACAATTTTTACATTGATTACCAAGCCAGTTAACCTACAAACCTGTACGTCTTTGGAGTGTGGGAGGAAACCAAAGTTCTTGGAGAAAACCCATGCATGTCTCGGGGAGAACGTACAGACTCAGTACAGACAAGCACCCGGAGTCAGAATCAAACCCAGGTCTCTGGGGCTGTAAGCGCTGTAAGGCAGCAACTCTACCGCTGCGTCACCGTGCAACCTAGGACCGAGGCTTACACTGAAAGGTTAAGACCAATTAGCCCATGCCTGGCTGTCTTTATGACAAATTAATTTATCCGTCCCACCTTCTTATCAGCTTGCCAAATCCCCCATCTCACACTGGAAAGCATCTACTTCCTTTTGATGGAATCCATCCCAGATATTCACAAACCCTTTTCCCAAATTCACACTTCTGACTCTAAATTTAAGATTTTGTCCCCTAGTTCGAGACTTCTCCACCAGAGGTAATCGTTTCTCCATGGAAATTCCACAGGTTTTGGTGACCCCAAGCTCCCGGACCAACTGTTCACTCCTGACCCTCAGACCCCAACGAAGAGCCATCCCCATGAAATGGTAAAAGAGTTCCAGGTGTGTAAGAAGTTGCCAGCTACTTCCTCAGAGCTCCGGCAGCCTGGGTTCAATCCTGACCTCCACTTCCATTTGTGGGGAGTTTGCATGCCCAGGACTGCAAAGTGGGTATGAGAATGGGAAGGGGAGTTAAAATGGTTAGCATGCAGAAGAACGGCCAGGTCTTAGTGCCTTGTACAGGCATTCAGTGAAACATTCGCCTAGTGTAAGCTTGGTCTTGCCAATGTAATGGAGGCCATGTCAGGAGCAGCAAATGCAAGAGATAGGTGAGAGGATGAATGAATGAACGATACTGTATTGTCACATGTGCAAAGACGCAGTGATATTCTTTGTTTTCCATACCCAAAGTATGCAAAGAGTCGCCACATAAAGGGCGCCGGCAGAGTTACAAAGTATTCCATTTTAACCCATTCCATTTGTGGTCCCCCTTATTTTTCAGTGCCCCCCCCCCCCAATGCTGGGTCCTCCCCTTGTTCCCGGCGGCACGAGGAGGTGCAACCATTGTCTCACCTGGCAGGGCTGTTGGGGTCCCTGGATGGATGTGATGGAGGAGGTATCTGGTCAGGTGTTACATCTCCTGCGGTTTCAGGGGAAAGTACCTGGGGAGAGGGTGGTTTGGGTGGAAAGGGATGAGAACACCCGGGAGTTGCGGAGGGAGTTGTCTCTGCGGAAAGCGAAAGTATGTGGGTATGGGAAGATGTGACGTGCGGGATCACATTGAAGGTTGAAACCCCTCTTTTCTCCCGTTTCCTCTCCATGTCCCATTTGGATGTGCACCAAATTCTCCCATGATGCTGCTTTTGCCCTTATCCCCATCCACTTCTGCCTGTATCTCCTCCTCTGACTCCACAATTCGTGTATCTTTAGTTTAGAGATACAGCGCGGAAACAAGCCCTTTCGGCCCATCGGGTCCGTGCCAACCAGCGATCCCCGCACATTAACACTATCCTACACACACTAGGGACAATTGTTTACATTTACCAAGCCAATTAGCCTACATACCTGTATGTCTTTGGAGTGTGGGAGGAAACCGAAGATCTCGGAGAAAACCCACGCAGGTCACAGGGAGAACGTACAAACTCTGTACAGACAGCGCCCGTAGTCGGGATCAAACCCAGGTCCCGGTGCTGCATTTGCTGTAAGGCAGCAACTCTACTGCTGCGCCCCTTATCCCCTTATCTCACATCCTTTCGTCCTTCTCATTTCTGGCCTTTGTCCATCCATCTACCGATCAAACCCCCCCTAACCTATATCAACCTATCATTTGATGGCCTTTGTTCACCCTCCCCACCCTCCACCCACCTCTCTTCCAGCTTTCTCCCCTCTGCTACCATGGAGTCAGAAGCAAGGTCCCGCACAGAACATCACCTATCATTCAGTGATGCTGAAGATAGGCACAACATGCTGGAGTAACTCAGCGGGACAGGCAGTATCTGCAGTTCATTCCTACTCATTCGGTGATGCTGCCTGACCTGCTGAGTTACTCCAGCAACTTGTGACTAACATTTAAGAGGCATCTGAACTTGAATGAGTAGGACATAGAGGAATATGAAATTAATGCAGGCAAGTGGTATTAGTATGGATGGGTTTGATGGTCAGCATTGATATAGTGTGTCATTGGGTCTGTTTTTATGCCTCTAGACTCTTTAGAAATACAGCGCGGAAACAAGCCCTTCAACCCACTGAGTCCGCGCCATTCATAATACACCCCACTGCCTTAGTACCATCCTACACTCTAGGGACTATTTATCATTTTTTTAAATCCAAAGCCAATTAACCTACAAATTTCATCTTTGGAATGTGGGGGGAAACCGGAGCACCTGGAGAAAACCCATGCGGTCACAGGGAGAACGTACAATCTCTGTACAGGACAGCAGCTGTAGTCAGGGTCTCTGGCACTGTAAGGCCACAATACTACCGCTGTGTCACTGTGGCCCCCCACCCCGTTGTACAACTCCATGACTCAATCCACATTTTGGGGCTCTGAAAAACAAATTGAGTCGAGTGACAGTTTCCTCTCTGGGCAGGAAAACCCCAGACGGACAACAAAACTCAGAAGATGCATGAATGCTTTTTAATATCTTACTCCAGTTCTCTCAGGCATTGCAGGAGAGAACCAAGTGGCTGAATTATTTATGCTCAATTCAGCAGAAGGAAAGCAAAGTGCCTTTACTCTGCGTCCTTCAAAGTACAGCCTGTCTCTGAAGGGCTCCCTTTGTTATTCCTGCGTGCATCTGCCAGGCAGCACTATAGACTTATTAAAGACAATAAGGATGATCAAGAGAAGATGCCAGATTGAATGAGACGTTTTGATCTCAGGAGATAGGGCCAACATTCTCATCCATTTCACGAGCAGAGAGTTGAGTGTTACAGAGTCACTCAATCTATGCTGGCCACCAACCACCCATTTTACACCCCCGATACTCTACGTCTGTTCTTCCTTTTCATTCGATCTTGGCTGATCGGTATCCCACATCCATGTTCCAATTCTGTAGTATTCCTGCACAACAAAGATCTTGCAATCAAAGGCTCACATCTCATTTAGCCCCAGACCCAACAGTTCCAGGGGAGTGCCGCTCCTGATTTTCATTACTCTCGTGTGAAGAGGTCTTTTTCAAAGTTGATCGCCTCACATTTTAAGGTTATGTTCCCTGATCCTGGACACCCCCGCCTCCCGCAATGGAAACTGTTACTCTCTATGCTTTGACCATCTCATAGCTTCGAGTTACACAGCACAGAAACAGGCCCTTCAGCCCAACTTGTCCATACTGTCCAAGATACTTATGTAAATTAATCCCATTTCCTGGGTTTGGCTCATATCTCTCTAAATTGCTCCTGTCAATGTACCTAGCCAAATATCTTTTAAATGTTGTAATTGTATCCTCCTCTACTACCTTTATGTGGCAGCTGTGAAAAACCTGCCCCTCATGTCTCCTTTCGATCTTTCTCCTCTCACCGTACACCTATGTTCTCTCGGTTTAGGCTCCCCTACCCTGGGAACAAAACTGTGACCATTCATCTAATGTATGCCCATCATGGTTTCATAAAACCTCAATCAGGTTACCCCTCAGCCTCCTTCACTCCAGGGAAAACAGCCCCAGTCTATCCAATGTTTGCTTGTAACACAAGTTTTCCAGTCCCTGCAACACTGCCTTACTGCACCAGAGACCCAGGTTCGATCCTGACTACGGGTACTTGTCTGTACGGTCTCCCATGACCTGCATGGATTTTCTCAGAGATCTTCGGTTTCCTCCCATACTCAGGTTTGTAGGTTAATTGGCCTGGTATAAATGTAAACTTGTCCCTAGTGTGTGCAGGATAATGTTAGTGTGCGGGGATCGCTGGTCGGTGCGGATTCGGTGGGCCGAAAGGCCTGTACCCACTCTGTATCTTTAAACTAAAACTAAAGCCACAAAAGGCAGCAGATGTTGGAATGACATTTCATTAGTAATGACCACATATTGTAGTACCTAAACTAGTGCGTGTGTTTAATGTGGAATTACAGTACTAACAAATTCCAGCATTCTGCTCTTACTCATAACTACCACTAGATGGCAGGCCAGGTACAGCACTTTACTAAACTTATGAGTTTTCAAAGAAAAACCTTCATTTTGGGAAAAGCTAACTATTGAAATAATATCTGATCACTTCAGAACAAACCTAGTTGGCCTCTTGAATTGAGGCCAATCTGAGTGTAGAAGGTTCTAAAGAGTAAAATATAAAGTGTAAATATAATTCGCATTGCTTGTCACGTCTTTTGGTCCATTGTGTCCAAGCTCTTTACCAGAAAATGGCACTGGTCCCACCCTCCGTTCCCATCCCTCTTCAAGGCCACAATGGAACCTGCTTCCACCACATTTGCAAACAATGTGTTCCTTATTCCAGTGAATCACTGCATAACAAAAGGTTTCTTTCCAATGTCATCTTTAATTCTCATTCATTTTATTTTAACCATATGATCTCTGTACCCCAACTCCTGCACCAATGGTAACACCTCCCACTCTTCACTTGATTCACACCCTTCTCCATTTTACCTCAACTGGAGCACTGTGTGCAGATCTGTTTGCCACATTATAGGGAGATGGTGTCGAGGAGATTTCAAGGGAAGTTGCCCTGGGATGGAGTGCTTCAGTTATGAGGGAAGATTGGAGAGACTGGGTATTGTTTCACTGGAGGAGGTGAAACGAGGAAGTGTAGAAAATCATGAGAGCCTTGGATCATCTTCAGAGTCATCTGCAGGACCCATTTCCTCCTTTCAGAGAGAGATAACATTGGAGAACACAGATGCAGGGTAAGCGGCATAAAATTAAAGGGAACCTGAGAGGGACCTTTCTCACCCAGTGTGATAAGTACCTCTGATACCCTATCTGAGAGTGGTGAATGCACAGTCATTGATATCATTCAAAAGGTGTCGAGACAAGCAATTGAATTGTCCCGACCTAGAAGGCTATGGGCTCAGTGCTAGAAGTGGGATTAACACAGAGGTGTGCCAAATGCTCAGTGCGGACGTGGTGGGCCAAATGGCCTGTTTCCATTCCGTGTGACTCTGACTCTTTGAGAGATGTTCCAGCATCTGAAATGTTTCTATTCAAATGCTTTTTTAAAAATGTGAGTTTCCCCATACACCTTAGCAATATAGCAAGGCATTAATCCACTCTCCACAATAAGCAGTTCACAAGCATACAGAAGTAAGTAGTGGTCCCAAAAGGTTCATAAAGCAGGAAGGTATATGTATTTGCTTTAGATCAAATCAATAGAAAAACCAATCAGACAGATATTCGCAATATTATAATGCAATTTAACCATGAGGAAACCTTTTCAATCTACATTAATGCGTCATTAACAATTTAAAGCAGTGAAACACTGCTGTTCCGGATCAGAGAACCTTGATTAATTCCTTGATCTACAGCCATCATTTGGTTTCTATTTAAAAATGCGATGAGTCAAGTCATGTCAAGTGGAGTTTATTGTCACATGCACAAGCACGTTGCTTGTAAAGGTACAATGAAAATCTAGCTGGCAGCAGCATCACCACAGGCACACATAGGCAACACACTGAACATAAATTATACCTACAATATATAAGGCAGTGAAAATAAAACATCGGAGTAAATATAAGACCTTAGCGCAAAACACAGTTAGAGAGAAAGTCAATGGTAGTACAAGGTGGCCTGGCCTCCAGCATTCTGTTACCTCATGTGTTCATCATGCGTTTAACACCTTGCCCTGATATGAGTATTGAGATAATGCAGCAATATACTCCGAGAAGAGGTTGGTTTTGCTAACACTCCACCTTTAACATTAATGGTAAATAATTGCTCATCAATAGGCCTTTATTTTGTGGTCCATACCTCGATGGAAAAGCTGCAGGAATTCAAGTCCCTGGAATGCATAGCCAATCTGTCCGCTTTCTACCCTCTCTGCTAGGTAGTGTAATCTGGGTAATCACAATTTGGCAGTGCTGTGTCATTGAACAGTCAGCAGGAGGAGTGGTACCCGTTTAACAGCGGAAGTTATTCATCTAAAGTGGGTGATATTTGGCGCACTGTGCAGGCGAGGCCATTTTAGGGCAGAGTTTCTCTCCCATCTACAGCGTTCAGGAAGCAGAGGTTTTCCTCCAAAAACAAGGGGCAGAGATGTCCAATGTAAATTGAGGATGCAAAAAACTAAATTATCAAAAAGTTAGAGAGGGTGGGAGATAATATAAAAAGAGTGTCAGTGAGGTAAAAGTTGTCTATGAGAACTGGAAGGACTGTTGGAAGAATGAATATCTGTAAACATGAGCATGTGTTGGAAATACAGAGATGATTGTGAATTGAGTTGGGGCAAAGTGGGTTAAAGGAGTGAGGCTACTTCATATCGAGAGGATTTGAGTATATGAGCAAAGAAATCCTTCTGCAGTTGTATAGGGCTCTGGTGAGACCACATCTGGTGTATTGTGTGCAGTTTTGGTCTCCTAATTTGAGGAAGGACGTCCTTGCTATTGAGGCAGTGCAGCGTATGTTCACGAGGTTAATCCCTGGGATAGAGGGACTGTCATATGAGGAAAGATTGGAAAGACTAGGCTTGTATTCACTGGGGATTAGAAGGATGAGAGGGGATCTTATAGAGAAGTATAAAATTGTACATGGACTAGACAACCTAGATGCAGGAAAAATGTTCCCAATGTTGGGGAGTGCAGAACCAGGGGCCACAGTCTAAGATTAAAGGGGAGGCCATTTAAAACTGAGGTGAGAAGGAACTTTTTCACCCAGAGAGTTGTGAATTCTCGGCCACAGAAGGCAGTGGAGGCCAATTCACTGGATGAATTTCAAAGAGAGTTAGATAGAGCTCTAGGGGCTAGTGGAATCAAGGGATATGGGGAGAAGCAAGGCACAGGTTACTGATTATAGATGATCAGCCATGATCACAATGAATGGCGGTGCTGGCTCGAAGGGCCAAATGACCTTCTCCTGCACCTATTTTCTATGTTTCTATGTTTCTACGTGTTGACTACCTCATAGAACATTACGTCTGCAGTGAGATGCTGCAGATGTTGTACCAATCGGTGGTAGCCAGTGCCATCGTCTTCGCTGCCGTGTGCTGGGGCAGCAGGGCGGAGGCTGAGGACGCCAATAGGATCAACAAACTCATCAGTTTGGGCGGCACGGTAGCGCAGCGGTAGAGTTGCTGCTTTACAGCGAATGCAGAGCCGGAGACTCAGGTTCGATCCTGACTATGGGTGCTGTAAGGAGTTTGTACGTTCTCCCCGTGACCTGCGTGGGTTTTCTCCGAGATCTTCGGTTTCCTCCCACACTCCAAAGACGTACAGGTATGTAGGTTAATTGGCTGGGTAAATGTAGAAAAAAAAATTGTCCCTAGTGGGTGTAGGATAGTGTTAATGTGCGGGGATCTCTGGGCGGCACGGACTTGGAGGGCCGAAAAGGCCTGTTTCCGGCTGTATATATATGATATGATATGATCAGGAAGGCTGGCTACGTTCTGGGGGCAGAGTTGGATTCTTGGGAGGTGTCTTGCAGGGGAGGATGCTCCTCAAACTGTGGAGCATCCTGGACAATACAGCTCACCCCACTCCATGACACACTGGCCAACCTGAGGAGTACTTTCAGCAACAGACTGGTTCCACCAAGATGCAGGACAGAACACCACAGGAGATCCTTCTTCCCTGTGGCTGTCAAACTTTACAACTCCTCCCCCTTCTGTCATGGGGTAGTGAGACTGAGACTGACCCCCCCTCTATCTCCTCAATCTTTGCACATCCCCAAAGCCTTACCACTCATCACTTTATTTTCATGTTTCATGTATTTTGTGTTTTTATGACTGTTAGCAAATTAATTTCCCTCCAGGGATAAATAAAGTTCTATCGTATCATATCGTATTGTATCGTATTAAGCATGGAAACTGGCCCTTCTGCCCACTGAGGCAATGCCAACAATCAACCTCCCATTTACATTAAACCTATACTAATCCCATATTTCAATCTCCCCAAGTTCCAATTCTAGATTCTCCCACACACCTACACAATAGGGGCTGTTTACAGTGCACAATTATCTACCAAATTACATGTCTTTGGGTGTGGGAAGAAATCAGAGCACAAGAAGGTCGCAGGGAGAATGTCAACATTCCAGACAGACAGCGCCAGTGGTCAGGATTGAACCCACGTCGCTGAGGCCATGAGACAGCAGCTCTGCTGGCTGAGTTATTGTGCTGCCCTGTTCTTGCATATGATTTGACTTGAGACAGTCAACTATACATTGTGAAAGGATGAAACATTGTGAAATATTGATGTTGAAAGGAAGCTAGATGGTCTAGCATGTATGTCACTGAAAGCTAACATGTTTGTCACTGTTAGCATGTATGTCACTGAAAGCTAAAATGGTTTGCTAGCTTTGTTAGTAAAAGTGGTTTATTATGATTAGATAGGACTTTGGTAAGACCATACCTGGAATATTGTATCAAGGTTTATTCTTCTTACCTGAAGAAAGTCGACACTTGCGACCTGGAGTACTGTGTGCAGTTTTGGTCTCCAAATTTGAGGAAGGATATTCTTGCTATTGAGGGTGTGCAGCGTAGGTTTACTAGGTTAATTCCCGGAATGGCGGGACTATCATATGTTGAAAGACTGGAGCGACTAGGCTTGTATACACTGGAATTTAGAAGGATGAGAGGAGATCTTATCGAAACGTATAAGATTATTAAGGGGTTGGACACGTTAGAGGCAGGAAACATGTTCCCAATGTTGGGGGAGTCCAGAACAAGGGGCCACAGTTTAAGAATAAGGGGTAGGCCATTTAGAACTGAGATGAGAAAAAACTTTTTCAGTCAGAGAGTTGTGAATCTGTGGAATTCTCTGCCTCAGAAGGCAGTGGAGGCCAATTCTCTGAATGCATTCAAGAGAGAGCTGGATAGAGCTCTTAAGGATAGCGGAGTCAGGGGGTATGGGGAGAAGGCAGGAACGGGGTACTGATTGAGAATGATCAGCCATGATCACATTGAATGGCGGTGCTGGCTCGAAGGGCCGAATGGCCTCCTCCTGCACCTATTGTCTATTGTCTATTGTCTATAAAGAGAGTGCCATGAATAGTCGCTAGATTATTTCCAGGGATGATAGGTGTGCTGTGCCTTGGGCACACTGGAATTGTATTCTCTAGAGTTCAGAATAAGAGGAGATCTCAATGAAACTGACAGAATGTTTGCAGGACTTGACAGGATTGTAGATATTTACCTGGCTGAGGACTCTAGAACCTGGGGTCACGGTTTCAAAATAAAGGGTGGGTTTAAGGGATGAGTGAGGAGAATTATTTACGCTGGTAAACTTTGGAGGCTCAGCAGTTGAATTAATTCAAAAACAGATCAATTTAATTTTTTAGGTTTTAAGGGACAAAGGATGTGGATATAATGCAGGAATGTAGAGGAGTCACTGTGGTGGATGTTCATGTTAAAATGCATTTTGTGTGTTCTGTTGCTTTTTATTGGTATGACTATGACAAATCAAATTCCTCGTATGTTGCAAAACATACTTGGCTAATAAAATATGATTATGATTATGAACTGTAACTGAGGTAGAAGATTGGTCATGATACTAATGAATGGCAGAGTGGGCTTGAAGGGACAGTTAGCCTCCTCCTGCTCCCAATAATCACGGCCCGCTGTCTTACAAGGCAGAACCAGCAGGCCCTTTGGCGAACTCCAAATTTAAAATGTTTTTTTCTGAGGAAAAAATATAACATTGACATATTCATGATGCCTGAAGCAAACCAATAGTTACTTATCAGACTGAAAACAATCTCATCTGCAACAATCCTCCACAATTCACAAATGGACCATTGTCTTTCCACTGGCGTCTTCGAGCTGTGTACAGCAGCAATGAGCCAATGTCACTCATGCTCAACAACACGGATAAACAATGCAAACTCCAAGTTTGTTATACTGTTACAGCGACAACTCCAAAGACTTGCTCTTTATATCTGCTTACTCTGTACTTTCTTCAACTCCCCACCCTATCAATTAAAGAGAACTGAACTTGCAGCCTTTAAATATTTAATTGTGTGTAAGGAAATATTATATTGCATTATAGAGCATGCATGAGTGGTAAATTGAATAACATTTGCATAAGTACTTAGCTTGAGGATTGAAGATGCAAGAGACTGCAGATGCTGGAATCCTGAGCAGGAAACAAAGTGCTATAGGAACTTAGCAGGTCAGGCAGATCTATGGAGGGAAATGGACAGATGTCGTCAAAATGTCGTCTGCCCATTTTCCTCCACAGATGCTGCCTGACATGTTGAGACCCTCCAGTAGTTTTGTTTTTTGCTGAAGATTTTGGAAATGTACAGTGGATTAATAACACAAGCAGAATACCACTCTTCGGTTCAGGAATTATTCATCACATAGGCAAAACCAGTGTAGATTCACTAGATATGAGATCTGAGCCATCAGTCAGTTCCACACAAACCAAATACCAAGTCGTACCAGCTTCAAAGTCGTCTTTTGAGTCTCATTGTCTGTAACACCTAACACACAGCTAACCATAGCCTGCTTCCTTTATCATTGTTATTTTTTTGCATATCTTTCATTCATTTGTTCTATATCTCTCCACATCACCATCTATGTCTCGTTTCCCTTTCTCCTGACTCTCAGTCTGAAGAAGGGTCTCAACCCAAAACGTCACCTATTCCTTTTCTCCAGAGATGCTGTCTGACCCGCTGAATCACTTCAGCTTTTTGTGTCTATCTTCGGTTTAAACCAGCATCTGCAGTTCCTTCTTACACAAATCAAATGTAATCCACTGAAATCAGCAGCAAATCACCGTCCTTGATTTCAGAGTCAGTAACTGGAATTATTGCGCAGTCTGATTGCTTTAATAAACTTGATTTTAGGATAAACGCGGATTAATGCGAATGACAAGATTAATGCTGTCATTTTTCTTTCCTCTCACTCTCTCCATAACAGTTCACATAATCCCCCACTGACGAACTGCAATCCCCAACGATTTAACCCCAAATTCTGGCAGAAAATGGAGTGACGTCCAATCAACTTAAAATGGGGTGATGCATCCTACAAATATTGCAGAGAAACATCTCATGAAACGTGAGTGAAATTAATATTTCATAGCATTATTTCCGATCATCTTTTGAGGAGGTAACCAGAAAGGTTGACGGGCAAAGCTCTACATGGATTTCATCAGGGTTTTTAACAAGAAAGTTTTTTGGTCAGAATGTTCAAATCCCTGAGGATCCAAGGGAAGTTGGCAAATTACGATACTAAATTAGCTCAGTACCATTGGGTAACAGGAGTATCTTATATTTTATATAATCACAGATAATTGCTGTCAAAGATGAAGATATTTGATGCATTATACCTCTGCTGATTCTTATTCCCATTCATTGTCTTTTACTTTGTTCTTCACCCATATTCTGAATAGGATATGAGCTCAAGAAAATGTGGGGCAATATAGTGTCACAGCTAATACAACCGCTGCAGGACATTTCCAGCAACTCAGGTTCAATCCTGACTTGCGGTGCACTATGTGTGGTGCTTTACGCACGCATCCGATGACTGGGTGGGTTTTGTCCGCTTGCTCAGATTTCCTCCCGTATTCCAAAGCAGTAAAAAAATCAGTTAGTTAATTAGCCACTATAAATTATTTTCCATGGTATGTAAATGGGGAGTTGATGGGATTGAGCAGCAAATTAATTAGGATTACTCTAAATGGGTACTTGAAGGTTGGCACAATCTTGATGGACTGAAAGAGCTGTTTTCATGCTGTTTACTATGATTACAACTTTGTAGGACGTACATTAGGGGAAGAATGTTTCCACTTTAGTTCCATGGGCCCAGTACATGTTCCCATGCTCTTTAAAATATTAATGATCTGGATTTAAATCTGAGAGGCTAAATAAGGAATGCTGTAAATGATACAATGATTAACCACATGGTTGACAGAGAGGAGGGAAGCTTTAGATTTAGAAATTTTACATGGAATTTTTACATTTTATATAATCAAGTTTGATTCAATTTGTTCGCCTGCTGGTCCATACACAAACTTGTCAGGTAAGGCATAATTTATAAATGCATCAACATTCCAGTGTACGGATAATTCCTTCAATAGAACAATATACTCACAAACGGTTTAATTCTGCTTCTTGTTCCTTGCTCCAAGCTTATAGCATTCAGTTATTTCTAACGACTTCAGGTTAAACTAAACTTCCAGTTTCTGCAAATATCCTTTAACCCAACATAATCTGCCTTGAATGTTGCAACATTTGTCAGCACATTGTAAGATTCTCAATCTCAGTAGTTCTGTTACGAGCTCTCATGATATCATCTTCTCCTTCCAATTCCACAATTTCTGTACATTTCAGTATGCAAGCTAATAAATGCTTGAGGTGGTCGTACTTGCTGAAGCACCCTTAAAAGCCAATCAAGGTTGGCCCCTTCCAATCTCACCACAGTCCACACCACTGATTTGTAAGGGTGTCAGGGGTTATGGGGAGAAGACAGGAGAATGGGCTTGGGAGGGTAAAATAGATCAGCCATGTGTGAATGGTGGAGTAGTTTTGATGGGCCAAATGGCCTAATTCTGCTCTTAGAACTTATGAACTTTTAATGCGGATAAAATTGATTCATTGAACAATTATTTTTTGTCAATGTTGCTATCCCTCTTCACCGTGACTTATCATTCTACCTCCTCTTGTTGGCTCACAAGACATTCTTGCCATAGAGGGAGTACAGAGAAGGTTCACCAGATTGATTCCTGGGATGGCAGGACTTTCATATGAAGAAAGACTGGATAGACTCGGCTTGTACTCGCTGGAATTTAGAAGATTGAGGGGGGATCTTATGGAAACTTACAAAATTCTTAAGGGGTTGGACAGGCTAGATGCAGGAAGATTGTTCCCGATGTTGGGGAAGTCCAGAACAAGGGATCACAGTTTAAGGATAAGGGGGAAGTCTTTTAGGACTGAGATGAGAACGTTTTTTTCACACAGAGAGTGGTGAATCTGTGGAATTCTCTGCCACAGAAGGTAATTGAGGCCAGTTCATTGGCTATATTTAAGAGGGAGTTAGATGTGGCCCTTGTGGCTAAAGGGATCAGGGGGTATGGAGAGAAGGCAGGTACGGGATACTGAGTTGGATGATCAGCCATGATCGTATTGAGTGGCGGTGCAGGCTTGAAGGGCCGAATGGCCTACTCCTGCACCTATTTTCTATGTTTCTATGTTTCTAAGGCTTAGACAAATGAGATTTCACATGACTGAACACAAGAGGACACCATGAAAAGTCACTGTTGGTGTTATAAGTTCATCTAAAGCCACCCAAAGAAGAGTCATCAATGTCCTTCAACAATTGTTAAGAAAGACTCACTAATCTCCTAGCACTACTCTACACCAATTTGCAATGTTTTCGCAAGTGCATCCAAAGCACAATACATACACGTATATATCAAAAGACATTGATTTATTCACAAGACCATGTCGTCAACCTATTTAGATGGTGAGTCTTCAAGCTCCTACTGCATACTGAGTGCTCCAGTTACTGTTACAATTCTATAAGCCGGGCACACAACATGAGTCAGCTCTCCAACAGGACTACATTATGTCCACATACATAGATGCACAGACAGATACACTGCAATTACTGTAGAAATACAACTGTGGTGTTGGTGTTAAATCAGGTGGCATGTTCTTAAACTGAGGATTACATATATCTACAAACCCCTCTCCAAAATTAGACACAAAATGCTGGAGTAACTCAGCAGAATAGGCAGCATCTCTGGATAGAAGGAATGGGTGACGTTTCGGGTCGAGACCCCTGTTCAGACTGAAGAAGGTCTGAAGAAGGGTCTCGACCCAAAACGTCACCCATTTTGGCCTGAAGAGGGTCTCGACCCGAAACATCACGCATTCCTTCTATCCAGGGATGCTGCCTGTTCCGCTGAGTTACTCCAGCATTTTGTGTCTATCTTCGGTGTCAACCAGAATTTGTAGTTCCTTCCTACCATCTCCAAAACGTCTCTGTTGAAGCGGGAGAGTCAATTCAACCGTTGCAATGGTTACATTCTGTTTGGATAGAGTAAAAAAGGGTGATAAAACCTTGGTGGATAAATAGAGTTTAGATACAGATCGAGCATCTAATTAAATGGTTGGAGCAGCTGAATGGAATGCTCTTATTCCAGTGTTATTTATGCCCTACAAGTGCTTTAAATGCTCTTCTACGGCAAAGCCATTATAAAATGCAAGTAGCATTTGATCAGATTGCTTCCTACCAGAGGCAATATTTATTCAGGGTGGTTAATTTTGAAGCACCATTGTGTTATGATTCCACCCTTCAAGTTAGGCTTTTGTCAGTGTTAGCTAAAGCACCAGCTGCCTGCCTCTGCTTTGTAAAAAGACAGAAGATAAACCTTTAAAGACCTATGTCATTCTCACTGCAGAGAACGTGGAAGATCATTAACTACCAAGCAATTGATCCCCCAAAGCTCCTTATCTTAAAGTCTGTGTGATGTATCAGTTGCAATGTACATTGTTCACAAATCAATGTCAAAGACCAAGAACATCTCTTTGTGGCTCATTCTGATATATTCCTACACTGTTGACAGGTCACTTATTGAAGAAACATGCATTTTGCAGAATTCTCCAACAATCTGAAATGCACTGAGGATGATATTCTGTGGCAGTAAGTCTACGTGGCAGGCATAACTTTGCAGGTTAGAACGCCTGCTGTCCTTCGGGAGGGTTTATTAAAGGGTGTTGTGTGGGGAAACCTTTGGAACGAGGCTCATAATCAGCCTCTTGTGCAAATATGTACGACAGACTGCAAAAGATTGAAAGCGCTGCCATGTCTGACGCTGGGAGCCACAGTGTTCATACTGCTGGTCCTTGCACGGGCCGCAGAGCCTACTGCCCCACACCACCGCCACTTAGCCAGAACCAGAGTGGTGCAGCGCAGCCACTGAGTGGGAGCTGCCCTCTGCTGTCCTGCCTGCCTGCAAAATGGCGAGGATGGAGTCAAAGGGTGGTCCAGCACATAAACAGGCCTTTCGACCCATCACATCCATGCCTGCCTACCTTTACGCTACTCCAATACAAATCCCATCTGCCCACATTAGTACCACATCCCACTATGCCTTATATGCCTCTGAGCCAGTCTAAACATCTCTTGCTTAGCAATTGTACACGATCCTACCACCTCCACTGCCCATATGTTTCCGATAAAAGTCGCTCGCTATGTAAAAAACTTTTATCCCCTTTAAAACTCCTCTCACCTTAAACCTATGGCCTCTTGTTTTGATAGTCCAACCATGGGAAAACGATTTTGACCATCTACCCTATCATAATCTTATATACAGTGCTTTTCCCCGTTTACTCGCTAGCCTCCTTTTGTTAAGTAAACGATTTTTAATGTTCATTAAATTATTTGTTATGGTGGATTATCCAGACTAATGAAGTGGGGTGATTGGCAAAGCCCTGAAAGAATGGAACACCAGATCGTGTTATGGTGACTGACTCACCATTACACTTTGATAAACATGCCTCTGTGAATTGAGACGAATGGTAGCAGTGCTTTATCTATCCATCTGCAGTGTGCACATCTGCAGCAGCTTCCTGCTGATCCCTGCGACCCTTCTACAGTCGAGACCCAACTGATGCAGGGGGAAAGGCATGGTTTTGGTGCAAGCTTGGGGCAATCAGGTTGAAAGAAACAAAGGTATCACATTGGGGCTACAGCAGTATCACAGCAGTTTCCTTGTAGTCGGGGCTGAGGGCACAGAAACGCTTTCAGTTGTTCATGCTGCTCACACCTCTGCGTGATCTCGGAGCTCAGTGAAACTGCTGAAGAATCCATTTATGTAGGAACTGCTGATGCTAGTTTAAACTGAAGATAGACACAAAAAGCTGGAGTAACTCAGCGGGTCAGGCAGCATCTCTGGAGAAAAAGAACAGGTGACATTTCGGTTCGGTCTGAAGAAGGGTCTTGACCTGAAACGTCACCTACGCCTTTTCTCCGGAGATGTTGCCTATCCTGCTAAGTTACATGAGCTTTGTGTGTCTATCTTCGAAGAATCCATTTATCCAGCTAAGGATACAATGCCTGGGTCACTCAGCTTGGCAGCAGTGTCTTTATGTCTAGCTGCGTGACTGCACACTGTCTGGATGTCCTGGCGTGTGACTGAACACTAGTGTGTCAATGTGTGACTGTACACTGAGTGTCCCAGTGTGTGACTACACTGTCTGAGTGTGTCAGTGCGTGACTTGTACATTGTCTGAGTGTGCCAGTGTGTAACTCTACACTGAGTGTGTGTGTGACTGTACACTGTGTGCCAGTGTGTGACTGTACACTGAGTGAGTCAGTGTGTGACTGTACACTGAGTGAGTCAGTGTGTGACTGTACACTGTGAGTCAGTGTGTGACAGTACACTGAGTGTGCCAGTGTGTGACTGCACACTGAGTGTGCCAGTGTGTGACAGTACACTGAGTGTGCCAGTGTGTGACTGCACACTGTCTGGGTATCCCGGTGTGTGACTGCACACTGTTTATGTGTGTCAATACACTGCCTGTGTGTCCCGGTGCGGGATTACAAACTATACTGTACTTACAAATTAAAAATTGTAATTTATTTAAATCCTTTTCTTTCCCCATAGCCTTAATATCTTATTTAAATTAATGGGTCCAGAAATCTTTTTGAATCTTGTTAAATTCCTAAAGTTGCTGCTGAGTTAGCTCGAATGTCTCTGAGCGGATAGACACACACATAGCTTCCCCAATTTGCAGATATTTACATAGGCAGCTGTTCCTGGAACCCAGCAAACTGTGCTTTATTACTAGTAATCTTTCACATGTCTTTTGCTTCAGCACTATCCTCCTGCAGACAAGACAGAACTTCTTGACAGAATTCTAAACAGGTACACTGCAGAAATCAAATTAAAATTTAAGCCAGAGGAAAGAGAGGTAGCACGTTTTGTGAGGAAAAAATGGGTGCAGATTTTCACTAGAAAGCAAACATTAGAATTGAAAATATCACACAATGAAAAGACGAGTGTCTTCAGTGGGGATGGTTAAAAGATGCAGAGATATTCTTGAAAATCAATTTGGGCAGCACAATGGCACAGCTGGTAGTGCCACGGCCCCTCAGCTCCTGAGATACAGGTTCAATACTGATCTCAGCTGATGTCTGTGTGGAGTTTACACATTCTTGAGTGGCCAAGTCAATGGCCACTCAAGAATTGACCATTTTTTAGCTTTGAAAATGTCCTTTGTTGCTTAAGCAATATGTTTGGGATCATTGTCTTGCTGTAGAATGAACCACCCGCCAATGAGTTTTGAGGCATTTGTTTGAACTTGAGCAGATAGGATGTGTCTATACACTTCAGAATTCATTATGCTACTACCATCAGCAGTTGTATCATCAATGAAGATAAGTGAGCCAGTACCTTCAGCAGCCATACATGCCCAGGCCATAACGCCCCCACCACCGTGTTTCACAGATGAGGTGGTATGCTTTGGATCTTGGGCAGTTCCTTCTCTCCTCCATACTGTGCTCTTGCCATCACTCTGATATGTTAATCTTCATCTCATCTGTCCACAAGACTGTTTTCCAGAATTGTGGCTGCTCTTTTAAGTACTTCTTGGCAAACCGTAACGTAGCCATCCTATTTTTGTAGCTAACCAGTGGTTTGCATCTTGCAGTGTAGCCTCTGTATTTATGTTCATGAAGTCTTCTGCGGACAGTGGTCATTGACAAATCAACACCTGACTCCTGAAGAGTGTTTCTGATCTGTCTGACATGTGTTTGGGGATTTTTCTTTATTATAGAGAGAATTTTTCTGTCATCAGCTGTGGAGGTTTTCCTTGGCCTGCCAGTCCCTTTGGGATTAGTAAGCTCACCAGTGCTCACATTCTTCTTAATGATGTTCCAAACAGTTGATTTTGGTAAGCCTAAGGTTTGGCTGATGTCTCTAACAGCTTTATTCTTGTTTCTCAGTCTCATAATGGCTTCTTTGACTTTCATTGGCACAAATCGAAGGTATCACAAAATGCTGGAGTAACTCAGCAGGTCAGGCAGCATCTAGGATAGAGGGAATGGGTGACGTTTCGGGTCGAGACCCTTCTTCAGACCCTTCTTCATTGGCACAACTTTGGTTCTCATGTTGATAAACAACAATAAAAGTTTTCAAAGGTGTTGGGAAGACTGGAGGAAAGACTAGGTGCTGGAAGCTCTCTTATACCTGCATTAAGGAGGCATTTAAACACACCTGAGCAATTACAAAGACCTGTGAAGCCATGTGTCGCAAACATTATGGTGCCCTGAAATGGAGGGACCATGTACAAACACAGGTGTAATTTCAACATGGTGAAACCAAAATGTATAAAAACACCTTTTAATAAAATCTGACAATGTGCACTTTCACCACATGTGATTTTTTCTATTACAAATCTCAAATTATGGAGTACAGAGGCAAATGAGTAAATGATGGGTCTTTGTCCCAAACATTATGGAGGGCACTGTAATTAACTGCAGGAGAGGAGGAAGTTCTACCTTGCGGTCTGGCTAGATTTTAATGACAATGAAGATTGGTCTTAGGTTTCATTCAACCTCATTCTTTTGTTTTAATATAGTGAGAGGATGCCTTCTGTGGCTCTCCTTGTTTATTCAAATGATTTAGGATTATAATAGGGACGGCTCAGTAAATTTAGCAAAGGTAAACAATGAATAAGTGAATGTGAAGAAGAGATCTCTGCTCCCGAGTGTTATTTTAATTCTCTTTCCCTGTGCAATCTGCATCACACAGACAATGATGGGTGTGAGTCAACCTGTTCCTGGTCCGTTGCCAACATAAGTAATTGCTTCCTTTGGGACTGGAGTGGTATTTCTTTCTTTGTGACTTTCACAGGCTTGGCAGCTCTCCACGGCTGGTCAAACAAGAATGCAAATTCCATGGCATGGGGAGTTGGAGTGAAGGAATTTTGCCACGGAGATGAGGCACCAATTTACTGCTCCATCAACTCAAGGTTTTCCTATTAGAGGAACAAACTCTGCTTTGTTATAGATGCAGGGCGGAAGAATTCAGCTACGCAGCGGCAATGAAAAGGCACGGTTAGAGCAGTCAAAGGTTTCGTTAACAATGGTAGAGGGGAAGCCATCTTGAACTATGGCTTCCCCTCCCTCATTGATAACAAAGCTCTTGACCGCATCACATCCATTTCCCGTGCTTCTGCTCTCACTCCTCTACCCTCCGAGGCAGAACAACGATAGAATTCCCTGGTCCTCACTTTCCACCCCAGCAGCCACCACATTCAATAGATCTGACTGCACAATTCTGCATCACCTTCTAAGAGATTTTGCCACCAGACACACCTTCTCCTTCCTTTGAGCTTTTTTTTGCGGGACTGTTCCCTTCATGACTCCCTAGTTCACTCTTCCATGCCCACCAACCAAGTCCCACACCCCAAATTTTTATGGCTTAAGTTTCCCTTACAACTAGGAGTTTCACCACTCGTCCTTTCACTGTTCCATTCCCTCCGTCCAGGGAACCAAACAGTCTTTGCAGGTGACGGAGTGATTCACTGGCATTTCCTCCAATCTAGTCTACAGTCGTCAGTGTTCACAACGTGATCTCCCTAACATTGGATAAACTGAACAGGGATAGGTGATCACTTTGACCCTGCATTCAGTAGGCGGTGAAGACACACACCTTCCTGTTACCTGCCACTCTAGTTCCCCATTCCACTCTCACTCTGACCATTAGTCTGTGGGTTCTAGCACAGTGAAAATGGGGACCCACACAAGCTTGAGGAACAGCACCTCATCTTCCATCTTGGTATGTTGCAGTCTTTGGGATTCAATTTCAAATTCTATAATTTCAGGTAGCTTGACACAGCAAGGCCTGAGATATTAGTTCAGCTTTTTAATTTATTTTGTTCTCATTTTTCTCTCTGACAGTGGAGGATGTGCCCAGCGTGACCTGTCTCGCTTGCTGAGTATTTCCAGAATTCTTTTTGATTTAAAAATTCCAGGCCATTGCTGTGTTTTGTGTCTCAGTGCTGTTGCTCCTCTCTGTACTGCCCTCATTCATCTCACTCTGCGCACATTCCTCCAAAGAAAGATTAACAAGCAATTTTCAGCCACTCTCAAGGGGGCATGTCAATTATTTGTGAGAACCTTGGCCCTCACTCTAATGCAGACATTCCCACAGTCGCTTCACCCTTCCTTTCTCTATGTCATCAGTCTGTAGCACTGACAGATTGTCTCCACTGATGCTGACTGATCTGTCGAACATTGCGATCTCAAGCATCTGCAGTATTTTGCTTTTCCATGACTTCAATCTGTGATTGAACCTCACTAATTTCTATTAATGCCTAGAAATGTCCACCTGCAGTTCAACAACTGGCTGCATAGATAGCACTCTTGCCACTTCTAAAATCCCTGAGGCATTTTACAGGAGTGCAGTGAAAAATATCCCATAAAGAGCAAAATAAAGAGATATCAGGATAGTGAAATAAATGGCTCTATCAGAGAGGCAGTCTTTAAGAAAGATCTTAAAGTAGGCAAGGTGGCACAGCGGTAGAGTTGCTGCCTTCTAGCGCCGACAGCGCCAGAGACCCGGGTTCAATTCTTGCTGCAGGTGCTGTCTATACTGAGCTTGCACGTTCTCCCCGTGACCTGCGCGGGTTTTCTCCGAGAACTTCGGTTTCCTCCCACACTTCAAAGACATACAGGTATGAAGGCTAATTGGCTTGGTATGAATGTAAAAATTGTCCCAAGTATAGGCTAGAGCTAATGTGCGGGGATCGCTGGGCGGTGCGGACTCTGGGGCCCAGGGGCCTGTTTCCACGCTGCATCTCTAAACTGTAAAAAACAGAATTACAACGGAATAAAAACTGAAAGTGCTGAAATAATCAAGAGTTTGGCAGCCCATGGAAAGAAAAACAGGGTTAGTGCTTCCCAATTCTGAGGAGAGGTCATCCACCTGAAACTTTAACTCCGTTTCCCTTTCCACAGATTCTGCCCGACCTGGTGAGTGCTTGCCGCATTTAAAAAAAACATTTCTCCCCGATTGTCAACATCAGCAGTGTTTTGCTTGCAAATGGGTGGAAAGCTGAAGGAGAGATTTTAACAGCGTTTTGAATGCAGGCAATCAGTCATTTGGGTGGATAAAGACCAAGCGCTGTCACCTGTGAAGGAACGATCGAAGAGAAACCAGGAGACAGTAATCTCAACTCACTGATCAGTTTAAAAACAAAGCTATTTCAACATGACACTAGTAGTTTATAATCCCCTGTAAATTCTCGAATAGAATTATTCCCAGTGCTAAATGAAAACAAGACTGAAATGACCGCTTGGTGGTCAGTGCACACAAATATAGTTATACCTTTCCATCATTTTGGTTCACTCTCTTCTCTCCTCATTAATCACCCTCTATCCACACTCCTTCAAAGAGATCGACTATGATCCACAAGAATTCATGACCCTCCCTGAGAGGATACCTAAAGTAGGTTAGGCAGCATCTGTGGAGGGAAATGGACAGAAGATGGTTTGGGTCGGGACCCTTCTCCAGACTGATCTATTCCATCAGAATGATTAAGTGTTCCTACCCAATATGTCGTCTGTTCATTTCCCTCCACAGAAGCTCCCTGAGTTCCTCCAGCAATTATTACTGTGCTCGAGATTCCGGCATCTACAGTGCTGGATTAACTCAGTGGCTCAGGCAGCATTTCCAAAAACAAGGATAGGTGGTGTTTTTGGGTTGGGACCCTTCAGACTGGAGGGGCGGTGGGGGGGGGGGGGGGGGGGTGGGGGAGCTGGTAGAGAGGAGGGGCAGGACAAAGCCAGGCAGGTAATAGGTGGATATATTTAGATGATTGGACAAAGACCTGAGATGAAACGATAGAAGGTGTGAGACAAAAGGATTGAAGAGTGGCGAATTGTGAAGCCAGAGGAAGAAATGTAGGTAGAAGGGGAGGGGCAGGAGAGAAATAGATGCGAGTTTCGTTGAAGCAGAAGGGTGAGATGGGGTGGAAACATAGGAGGAGGATCGGGGAAAGATGGGGAGGATGGGGGGGGGGGGGGGTTAAGTTACTTAAACTAGGATTCAATCTTAATACCATTGGGTTGTAAGCTGCCCAAGTGGAATGTGAGGTGCTGTTCCTCCAGGTTGCATGCGGCCTCATTCTGGCAATAGAGACCCAGGACGGAAAGGCCAGTATGTGTATAGGAAGAGTTCAAATGGATAACATCCTGGAGATCAAGTAGGCCTTGGAGGACCGAGCGCAGGTGTTCAGTAAAATGGTTGCCAAGTCATTGCTTGGCACCACCGATGTACAGGAGGTCACATAGTGAACAGCGGATGGAGTAGGAGATTAGAGGAGTGCATGTGAACCTCAGCCGCACCTGGAAAGATTGCCGGTGCCCTTGAACAGAGGTGAGGGAGGAGGTATACGGACTGGGGCAAGTACCTGGGGAGGGGTGCAGTTAGGGTTTGAAGGGATGAGTATCTACCTTTCAAAACCCCCACTCACACATATTCACCTATCACTTGCCAGACTTTGTTCTGTCTCTCATCTCTTCTAGCTTTCTTCTCCCCCCCTCTACAATCAGTCTGAAGAAGGGTCCTGACCCGAACATCACCTATCTATGTTCTTCAGAGATGCTGCCTGACCCGTTGAGTTACTCCAGCACTTTGCGACTTTTTTTCTCAGAACATAAGAAAGACATATCTGAAGGAAACTACCTTGAAGTCTGTGTACCACATTTACACTTTAAATATTTACAGCAGCAACCCATAGAACAAGGTGCACGGATGCAATTTTCTGTGGACATCGGGAACCTACGACATGTTTTGGAATAGAATTCAATAGGTGATGCACTGGAGCAGCTAGTAGAGCTGCTGCCTCACGGTGCCAGAGACCCAGGTTCAATCCTCACCTCGGGATCTGTCCATGTGGTGGTTTCACCTTCTCCCTGTGACTGTGTGGGTTTCCACCCAATGCTCCAGTTTTCTCCCATGTCCCAATGATGTGTAGGTTGGTAGGTTAATTTGCTGCTGTAACGTGTCCTGGGTGTGGGTGATTGAGTGGTAGAATCTAGAGGGAGCTGGTGAGAATGGGGGAAGAATAAAAATGGGATTCATGGAGGATTCGCGGGTGGTTGGTGGTCGACACGGACACATCGGGCTAAAGGGTGTGTTTCGTGCTAAATCGCACTCTGATTTAATGTATTAATACCATAAATGATTGAGACAGCTGACCTCTAAAAGATACAATATGTCAAAAGCTGAGCCTTGCACGGAAACAAAATACTAGTGCCAACACTAATGATGCTCCTCATTGTAAAGGATTGGTTCATGGATTTCAATGAATTCCAATGAGTGCTATCCAGAATAATGCATTTCTGAACACATTTGGTGTTTACATTGAACATAATATCTTTTGGTACTGTTTAGTTTATGAATAATATTTGCTATTGGAGAAAATATTTCAGCAATGTCACATCTTTAGAATTCTAAACGCACATTGGAGATCGTGTGTTTCTTTCAAAGTATGTTCACTGTGATTATGGAAATACATAAGCATTGAAAGCAAAACATTGCCAAGGCATTCCTGCTGCAGTGGCTCATGCTGTTCCTGAAATTGTAGGAGTCATTCATTAAAAAACGATTGTGTTCTGAAACAGTTCACCATTTTAAACAAAAAGGAAAATCATTGTGTTTTAAAAGACTATCACTTTGTCTTATTTTGGTTGTTCCTATGACCATTCCCAATTCTCTCCATCAAGGATCAGTCCTCAGATAATCCAATGTCCCTCCGGAACATCACCCAGTAAGATGACACCTATACAGTAAATTGACGTTCATTATTTTAACATGTCAAACTAAGGCAGCATGGTGGCGTAGCGGTAGAGTTACTGCCTTACAGCACCAGAGACCCAGGTTCCATCCTGACTACGGGTGCTTGTACGTTCTCCCCATGACCTGTGCGGATTTTCTCCAAGATCTTCGGTTTCCTACCACACTCTAAAGACATACAGGTTTGTAGGCTAATTGGCTTGGTTAATTGTAGGCTAATTGGCTAGGGACACAATTGTCCCTAGTGTGTGTAGGATAGTGTTAATGTGCGGGGATCGCTGGCTGGTGCGGACTTGGTGGGCCAAAGGGCCTGTTTCCACACTGTATCTCTAAACTAAACCAAACTAAGCCTAATTTAATACAGATTGTCCCAAAATTTCCATTGCTTGATGTGCCATAGAGATTTCTCACTTACAACAGCACCGAAGAGGCCATTCAGTCCACTGGGTCTAGCCTTCCAGTCAGCCCATTCTTTCTTTCCTGCAACATTTCTCTCTCCTAAATGCCTGCCACCTCCCTGATCGTTATTTTGCCACTACACTGAGGTAATGGACAGTAGCAACATGACTTTGGGAGGAAGCTCGGGAGGAACCCGCACACGGTCAGAGGGAGAACGTGCAAACTCCACACACTCAGCACTGGAGGTTTAGGTCACTGGAACTGTGAGAGATCAGCACTACCAGCTGCACCACTATTCTACCCACTGGCCTCCACTGTCCATTTCCCTTCACAGATGGTGTCTCACCTGCTGATTTCCTCCTGCTGCTCTCTCTTTTATTGTTACAGGTGCCATCATCTGCAGTCTCTTGTGTTTCTGAGCAGAGAGGGGAGTTTTCAGCCAGAGAGCAACACAGTGGATGAAAATCAAGCAAGAACAATCAATGCTTGTTCTACTGGAGATCACAAAACCTGCAACGTCCCATGTTCCCATTAAATAAATTAAGCAGAACCTCATTAGTAGTGATTTAAATGAGTCAATGCCTGAGGAACTGACCTCTATAATAGAATGACTTCATGCCTATGCTTACCAATCAGATGATATTAAGTGTAGCACAAATGCTCACTTTGATAGTTTTCAGAGCCTAGATGTACATTTTAGAAATAAATGAACATTCCTGGGGATTGCCTGCCCTGGACACATGCGTGCAAGTTCAATAAACAGATTTCAAAGTGCAGCAACATCTTGAGGGGAAAATGATATCTTACCACGTGGAAAAGGCATTTGAATGATCCCTATGTACATCAACCAGTCGACAGGCTTCCCTCTACTCAGCCCTGGGGAATGGCCTCCGGCTTTTTCCGGATGGAATAATACCCAAACTGGATAACCTGCCGCTGATTCCATCGAGATTTCTACAGTGGTGCCAAGTATTCAATCACCCAGTGTTCTAAATAGATGAATGAAAGCTAGCTAATCGGATGGACTCAATAGCCTCTGTCTGTATTCTGGGTGATTCCAGAGTCATGAAAATGTATTGCACAGAAACAAGTCCTTCAGACCACCAAGCACTTATTTACACAAATCCTAGAGTAATTACAATTTATTCTCCCCATATTTTCAACAGGCTTCAGACTTAACATTAGGGCCTGTTTATAGTGGCCACTCAGCAACCCGACCAGCATATTTTTGGGATGTGGGAGGAAATCGGAGCACTTGAGGGAAACCCATGAGGTCGCACAGAGAACATGTAAACTCCCTGCAGACGGCACTTAATGTCAGGATCGAACCCGGGTTGCTGGAGCCATGAAGCAGCCCTACTGGTTGTGTCACTGTGCCACTGTGCTTTGGTTCGGGTACGATATACAACAATATCTACAAGTAAGCAAGTAAGCCCTTCCTTTTCCAGCTGAACAAAGGAGGAGTGGCGTGGTCAACAGATGCTCCAAGAATAATGAAGGGTGGCACAGTGGCGTAACGGTAGAGTTGTTGCCTTACAGCGCTTACAGCGCCAGAGACCTGGGTTCGATCCCAACTATGGGTGCTGTAGGTATGGAGTTTGTACGTTCTCCCCGTGACCATGTGGATTTTCTCCGAGATCTTCGGTTTCCTCCCAAACTCCAAAGAGGTACAAGTTTGTAGGTTAATTGGCTTGGTATAAATGTCAATTGACCCTAGTGCGTGCATGTAGGATAGTGTTAGTGTGTGAGGATCGCTGGTGGGTGGGCCGAAGGGCCTGCTTCCGCGCTGTATCTTTAAACTAAGCTGAACTGAAAAGGGATTATCTGATCACAATCACTTCTTGCTTCCCTGTCCTTTACTACAGCAACACTTTACCATCCAAAGCTGAACAAGAAGTGGCTTTTTACATGTGGTTGACATTTATTATGTTTATCATGACAGTAATTCAAGCACCTGACACAAGGCCGGCAGGCATGAGTGGGTGTGGTTTGGCTGATGGTCTATTATTGGTCTTCCGAGGAGGAGCACCTTGAACATTGCTGTCTTCGTATTCTTTTAATCTGAATATTGGCAGAAATTCTTTGGCTCCATTGCAAAACCCTACTCTTCACTGGGTTTATGTAAAGCTGGCCAAGACCATTGCCCTTGCAAAGCCACTGTAAAGCCAGGAGAACTGCAAACTAGCATATTGCTGCTCTGATCATTTTTTGCATCAACTTCCAGCTAAATAAATCCATGTGGATTTGTCATTCAGATTTTGCACTGACAAGTGAACTAATGCAACCCTCAAGACATATCTTCCCCACTTTCAGCTCCTTTACTCAGCATGGGTTATCATGGAAGTTCTGGTGTTGCATGTTAAATTTAATAGAAAGCAGGACACTACAAGCCGGTTGCATAACAACTGCTATGTTGGAAGATACTCGAATGGAGCACTTATAAAAATTCAAAAGTCAATATAAACTTATGAAAAAGAAATTATGTATGACCAATGTATTTAAATTCTTTCAAGAATTATTTCTGTGGTTAAAGAGGGATCTATCTTTGTACTAAGGTTTTTGGAAGAGATTTAATAACATGCCAGATTAATAGTTATTGTGTAAAATAAAAACTTTTGTAGTAGGTAAATTATTGGCATGGATAGATAAGATAGGCAACAGGAAACCTGGAGAGTAAGTATAAATGGCCATATTTTTCTGATTGCAGGATAATAGACAATAGACAATAGGTGCAGGAGTAGGCCATTTGGCCCTTCGAGCCTGCACCACCATTCAATGTGATCATGGCTGATCATTCACAATCAGTACCCCGTTCCTGCCTTCTCCCCATACCCCCTGACTCTGCTATCATTAAGAGCTCTATCTAGCTCTCTCTTGAAAGCATAATGAGTGGTGTGCCACAGGGAATGGTACTGGGCCTCAGTTTTTAAAAATTATAAAAATGAAATTGATGAAGGCACCAAAGTTATGATGGTTAAATTTGCTGCTGACGCAATGATAAGTGGGAGAGTGAGTTGTGCGGAGTCTTAGAAGGCTACAAAGGTAGGTTCAGTGAGTAGTGACGATCCGGCAATTGGAGTATAATGTGGAAAGATGTGAAATTGGCTATTTTAGCAGGAAAGATGATATTATCTAAATGCAAGAGGATTATAGAATTCTGACATGCACAAGAATCTAGTGCATGATTTGTAAGTGAATAACATGCAGGTACAGGAAATAATTTGGAAAGATATCACAATATTGATGTTTATTGCTGGGAGAATTTGGGAGAGTGCAAAATTTGGGAGATTATGCTTCAATAAGACAGAGCACTGGTGAGACACAATTTTGATCTCCTTCTCTAAGGATGGAAGTAAATGAGTTGGAATCAGTTCATAGAATGTTTATCAGACTAATACCTGGACTGAACAAGTTGGCTTTTGAGGAAAGTTTGGACATTCTAGGGTTTGGAGTAGTGAGAAGTGACTTAACTGAACGGTACAGGATCCTGAGGGGTCTTGACAGGGTGAATGCAGAAAGGACACTTGCCCTTATGGAGGAATCTGGAAGTAAGAGTCTGTTTAAAAAATAACAAGACAGGGCTGAGGTGTGAGAGAGTGGTAAGGTTTTTGCATTTTTCTTCCCCAAAGGCTGGTGGATACAGAGTCTCTGATTATTTTTAAAGCAGAGGACATAGGTTCTTGATAAGAATAAAGGTAGGATGAAAGGGTATCGAGAATGGATGGGAACGTTGAGCTGAGGGTGCAGTCAGATCCACTGTGATCTTGTCATTTGATGGAGCCAGTTCAAGGGGCCAAATGGTCTCTTCTTGCACCATCACATCTGTTCGTAGTTTACAGTTTCCCATGAAATCACATCAGATGCCCAAGTTAAATTTTTCTTAGAGCCTTTACGGAAAATCAAAAAAACCCAGCTAATGCACAGATAGTCTGACTCGTTTGCATGACAATATCAATCGTGGAAAATTAAAACAATGACCTCGGCTCTGGCTGGAGATACGTGTCCAGGTCTAGAGCAGAAAAGAGGAACTTTCACCAGGTTAGACCATCAACTGCACGAGAAGTAGTCCACGTAAAAACTATCACCAATTCTTCAAACACAAAATGCCCATGAAAATTCACTTAATACAGATTGATCTTGCCCAATCAATTTGATTGAATTTTTCATAGAACTGGCGAACTGCTTTGATGTGGCCAGTGCAGTTCATGCAGTACACACTAACTACATCAAGGCCTTTTACAGGGCCCCACTTGGGAGATGGGTCTAAAAGGTGAAAGCCCACGGGATCCAGAGCATGTTGAGAAACTGGATCCAAATAGACCTGGTAACAGGAGCACAAACAATCTGCTGGAGGAACTCAATGGCCCACGCAGCACCTATGGGGTGGAATTGTTGGCTTGGTAATGGAATGGTGGGAGGTTGTTTCAGTGGTTGAAAACCAGTGGCCAGAGATATACAACATGGATTGGTCCTGGGACTCTTACTGTTTGTTGCATACAGGAGATAAAATTGGCGTGTCACAAATGGTTATGGGAGATTTCAACATGCAGGTAGACTGGGAAAATCAGGTTGGAAATGGACCCCAGGAAAGAGAGTTTGTAGAGTGCCTTCGAGATGGATTCTTAGAACAGCTTGTACTGGAGCCTACCAGGGAGAAGGCAATTCTGGATTTAGTGTTGTGTAATGATCCTGATCTGATAAGGGGACTAGAGGTAAAAGAGCCATTAGGAGGCAGTGATCACAACATGATAAGTTTTACTCTGCAAATGGAAAGGCAGAAGGGAAAATCGGAAGTGTCGGTATTACAGTATAGCAAAGGGGATTACAGAGGCATGAGGCGGGAGCTGGCCAAAATTGACTGGAAGGAGGCCCTAGCAGGGAAGACGGTAGAACAGCAATGGCAGGTATTCCTGGGAATAATGCAGAGGTTGCAGGATCAATTTATCCCAAAGAGGCGGAAAGACTCTATGGGGAGTAAGAGACACCTGTGGCTGACAAGGGAAGTCAAGGACAGCATAAAAATTAAGGAGAGGAAGTATAACATAGCAAAGAAGAGTGGGAAGACAGAGGATTGGGACTCTTTTAAAGAGCAACAAAAGTTAACTAAAAAGGCAATACGGGGAGAAAAGATGAGGTACGAGGGCAAACTAGCCAATAATATAAAGGAGGATAGCAAAAGTTTTTTTAGGTACGTGAAGAGGAAAAAAATAGTCAAGGCAAATGTGGGTCCCTTGAAGGCAGAAGCAGGGGAATTTATTATGGGGAACAAAGAAATGGCAGACGAGTTAAACCGTTACTTTGGATCTGTCTTCCCTGAGGAAGATACACACAATCTCCCAAATGTTCTAGGGGCCGGAGAACCTAGGGTGATGGAGGAACTGAAGGAAATCCACATTAGGCAGGAAATGGTTTTGGGTAGACTGATGGGACTGAAGGCTGATAAATCCCCAGGGCCTGATGGTCTGCATCCCAGGGTACTTAAGGAGGTGGCTCTAGAAATAGTGGAAGCATTGGAGATCATTTTTCAATGTTCTATAGATTCAGGATCAGTTCCTGTGGATTGGAGGATAGCAAATGTTATCCCACTTTTTAAGAAAGGAGGGAGAGAGAAAACGGGTAATTATAGACCAGTTAGTCTGACATCAGTGGTGGGGAAGATGCTGGAGTCAATTATAAAAGACGAAATTGCTGAGCATTTGGATAGCAGTAACAGGATCATTCCGAGTCAGCATGGATTTACGAAGGGGAAATCATGCTTGACAAATCTACTGGAATTTTTTGAGGATGTAACTAGGAAAATTGACAGGGGAGAGTCAGTGGATGTGGTGTACCTCGACTTTCAGAAAGCCTTCGACAAGGTCCCACATAGGAGATTAGTGGGCAAAATTAGAGCACATGGTATTGGGGGTAGGGTACTGACATGGATAGAAAATTGGTTGACAGACAGAAAGCAAAGAGTGGGGATAAATGGGTCCCTTTCGGAATGGCAGGCAGTGACCAGTGGGGTACCGCAAGGTTCGGTGCTGGGACCCCAGCTATTTACGATATACATTAATGACTTAGATGAAGGGATTAAAAGTACCATTAGCAAATTTGCAGATGATACTAAGCTGGGGGGTAGTGTGAATTGTGAGGAAGATGCAATAAGGCTGCAGGGTGACTTGGACAGGTTGTGTGAATGGGCGGATACATGGCAGATGCAGTTTAATGTAGATAAGTGTGAGGTTATTCACTTTGGAAGTAAGAATAGAAAGGCAGATTATTATCTGAATGGTGTCAAGTTAGGAAGAGGGGATGTTCAATGAGATCTGGGTGTCCTAGTGCATCAGTCACTGAAAGGAAGCATGCAGGTACAGCAGGCAGTGAAGAAAGCCAATGGAATGTTGGCCTTCGTAACAAGAGGAGTTGAGTATAGGAGCAAAGAGGTCCTTCTACAGTTGTACCGGGCCCTGGTAATACCGCACCTGGAGTACTGTGTGCAGTTTTGGTCTCCAAATTTGAGGAAGGATATTCTTGCTATTGAGGGCGTGCAGCGTAGGTTTACTAGGTTAATTCCCGGAATGGCGGGACTGTTGTATGTTGAAAGGCTGGAGCAATTAGGCTTGTATACACTGGAATTTAGAAGGATGAGGGGGGATCTTATTGAAACATATAAGATAATTAGGGGATTGGACACATTAGAGGCAGGAAACATGTTCCCAATGTTGGGGGAGTCCAGAACAAGGGGCCACAGTTTAAGAATAAGGGGTAGGCCATTTAGAACGGAGATGAGGAAGAACTTTTTCAGTCAGAGAGTGGTGAAGGTGTGGAATTCTCTGCCTCAGAAGGCAGTGGAGGCCAGTTCGTTGGATGCTTTCAAGAGAGAGCTGGATAGAGCTCTTAAGGATAGCGGAGTGAGGGGGTGTGGGGAGAAGGCAGGAACGGGGTACTGATTGAGAGTGATCAGCCATGATCGCATTGAATGGCGGTGCTGGCTCGAAGGGCTGAATGGCCTACTCCTGCACCTATTGTCTATTGTCTATTGTCTACATTCACGGTTTGGATATGAATGTAGAAGGCCCTCTGAGGAGGCGCTGTGAACTGTTTATGTATGTGCTGTTATGTTTGTGTGCCATTGTATGTTCGTTTCTTAGTACCTGAACTGATGTACAGCACTTTGGTCAACGTGGGTTGTTTTTAAATGTGCTGTACAAATAAAATTGACTTGACTTGATGACCGTTTCGCCGAACACACGCTCGCTCAGCCAAGGCCCACTGGATCTTCTGCTGGCTAACCAATTTAATTCCTCCTCCCATTCCCATATTCTGTCCTGGGCCTTCTCCATTGCCAGAGTGAGACAATACACAAACTGGAGGAACAACACCTCACACCCAGTTTGGGTAGCTTACAACCCAACGGCATGAACATTGAATTCTCCAATTTCAGTTTATCATCTTCCCCCTCTCTAATCTTCCCCCAAAACCAAACCCCCTCCCCTGAACTCGTACCGATTTATTTCCTCCCCTCCCCTTCCACCTACATTCCTACATTTATCTTCACAATTTGCAACTCTTCAATCCTTTTGTCTCATACCTTCTGCCTTTTTATCAAGCTTTCATCCAACCATCTATCTATCAAAAATCCCTTCTCACCTCTTTCAACCTATTACCTGCCAGGCTCTATACTGCCCCTCCTCGTTTCCAGATTTCTTCCCTCCGCCCCTCCAATCAGTCTGAAGGAGCATTCTGACCCGAAACGTCACCTATCCATGTTCTCCAGAGATGCTGCCTGACCCGCTGAGTAACTCCAGTATCTGGTATCTTCCTTTATGAAATACTGGTTAGGCTAAAGCTCAGGTGCTGTGTGCATTTCTAATCACCAGGCTACAGGCAGAAAGCAATCGTAATAGAGCAGTACAGAGGAGATTTCGGCTGGCATGGAGCATTTCTCCTAGGAAGTGGGAAAGACTGGGTTTATTTTCTTTGCAGTTGAGGAGTCAGAGATGAACCTAATTAATAAGGACATAGAGAGTGCAGAGACCATTACAGGTGCACGTTACCAAAGACCATAGATTCGGGATACGGATCAAAGGACTAAAGGGAAGAAGACCATTTTTCACCTGGGGGATGGTTTGAATCTGGTGCACACTGCCTGATGAAGCGGTGGAGGCAGAGACTCACAACTTTTAAGAAGCATCCGGACAAGCACTTGGATCACCAAGGTGCATGCAGTAGAGCTGCAGATTAAGTGCTGGTAAATGGGATTAATGCAGATGCATGTTTGCTGGGTGGCACAGGCGGTGGGTGGTCTGCAGGGTTTGCTTTTGACTTGCACGGGTTGATGAGACTCTGATCTATTTTACAAGCAATGTTTGCCATTTACGACCAAGGCACTTACGATTTTGATCTCCGGAACTGCAGCACTCTGTGTGCTGACATTTTGAGAGAAATGTCAGACGGTTCATGGTAATGTCATTTTTATTGTTCAAACCTAAGGATATCCTATTGATATTTCTGACTCTTTCACATCCGCAGCAGATATACAGACGTTGAACGTGTACACAGTGCACCGAATCTCATTTTCCGAGTGTGTTGGATCACTAATCTGTACGTGCTCCCTCTGAGGATAATAGATGTCAACAGCCTGCACTGCAGCCTGGAGACTGAACTCCTAGAAGTGAATTTATGAGTGCAAGCACCGAGCAGTCTCACCAGATAAATCAGACTTTCTTCGATTACCGAGCATGAAATACAGTGGCATCCGATCACGCCTTCTGTGCATGAAATGCAACATTTAGACAAAGCAGAGACCTTTCCTTCTCACAAACCATTGCTCAGATACTGCCGGCTCTTGTTTAGTAGTCCAAGGAGGGAATGTCACGGCTAATTAACTGTGGGAGAGCCGTCCCCCTGTTTACAGCTGATGTTCACGCGCACTAAATAGGTACACCGCAGCAAGGTGTCATCAATGAGATAGGTTAAAACACTGGAGGTACTGCCTGTTCCGCTGAGTTACTCCAGCATTTTGTGTCAGCAATGAGAGGTCATTCAGTGGTTCTGTACAGCAAGAGATCAGGACCTGACCATCCAAAGGCTGGAATGTTAACAATCTCTCATTGAACTGCTGGCGGAGCTGAAAGCACAATTAGCAAAATAAGTGTCCAATAAATTCAAAACAACAAAATACAGTCCTGGTCACCCAGTTAGAGGAAGGATATAGTTAAGTTGGAAATGGTGGCAGAAGAGATTCACCAGGATGCTACCTGAGCTTGTGGACTTAGATTACAGGGAAAGGTGGGATAGACTGGGACCTTTTTATTTGAAGAGTAGGAGGCTGAGAGGTGTAGTAAAAATAACTGCAGATGCTGGTACAAATCGAACATATCACAAAATGCTGGAGTAACTCAGCGGGTCAGGCAGCATCTCAGGAGAGAAGGAATGGGTGACGTTTCGGGTCGAGACTCTTCTTCAGACTGAGAGGTAACTTTATTGAAGTGTACAAGATCAGGAAGGGAACAGATAAAGTGAATGTTCACAGTCTATTTCTCAGGGTAGATGATTCTGAAACTAGAAGACATGGTCTTAAGGTGAAGGAAAGAGATTTAAGCGGGACCTCAGGAATAGGAGTTGCCAAAGGAGGTCATAGAAGTGGATACAATTAAGACTTTTAAAAGACATTTGGACAGATATGGTAGGTTTTTGAGGGCTCTGGGCCAAATACAGGCAAATGGAACTGGCCCAGAATGTTAACTCGGTCAACAAGGATAACATGGGCCAAAGGGCCTGTTTCCATGCTGTACAGCTCCATGACTCTATGTTTCAGTGATTGTGCTGGTAACGCTCAGTTTGTCTGTCAGCATCTGTGGAGAGAGAAACTGTTCTCCTGTTTTAATGTGAAAAGCCAATAGTTGCACAGCAATCTTTGGGATGGAAAGTGGCAACATCACTCGAATTCACCTCTTCTGCAATTGAATGTTTGTCGTAGCTGTCGTGCTGCTGAAATTCAGAGCTCTGCCCCAGATGAATGTCTCACAGGATTTTAAAGCACCGAACTGATGGTGCTGTCTGAAATGAGTCAGAAGCGACGGCAGGATCGGTACGATACCATCCAATATGTGAGAGACAGTGCTGTCTGAATTGGTTCCCCTTATAGTCAACGTTCCAAAGTGCATCCCTCGCTCTCTGTCTCTCTCTTTCTCTCTCCCTCTCTCTCTCTCTCTCTCTCTCTGTCTCTCTCTCTCTCTCTCTCTCTCTCTCTCTCCGTGTCACAACATCATTTTTCCAAACATTGATCTAGGCTCCAAGATCATCTGCTTCACACACAATACTCCTTGCATTGAAATAAACACAATTCAGCCCACCAGTTTCACCATATTTCTAAACCGCTTTCTGCCCGTCCTTCCTCTGAGATGAATGGTGCTAATCTCTATCTTCCCACTGGTCAGGACTAATTTACCCACAGAACACAGAAGAGTGTGGTGGAAGCATGTTCTTGTGGTAGGAAGCTGGTGACCAGTGGCGTTCCACAGGGATCTATGCTGGGACCTCTGTTATTTGTGACTTGAATGTAAATGTATATGTAAGTTTGCAGATTACATTGAAATTAGTGGAGTTGCACACAGTGTGGAAGGCTGTCAAGAGAAACAGCCAGATATATATCAGTTAAAGATATGGATGTAGAAATGGCAGATGGAGCCATTGGAGCAAGTGTAGGATCTTGCATTTTGGAATGTTGACTATAAGGGGAAACTATACAGATTACGGCAAGGCCCTTAACAGCATTGATGTACAGAGGGATTTTGAGCCCATAGCTCTGTGAAAGTAGCAACATATGTAATGAAGGAATACGGTATGCTTGCCTTCACCTGTCAGGTCATAGAGTATGAGTCAGGAAGACATTTTGCAGCTTTATAAAACCTTAGTTTGAGTATAAAATGCAGATCTGTTCCCCCCCATTGCAGGGAGCACGTGGAAGATATGGAGAGGGTGCAGAAGAGGTTTACCAGAATGCTGCCTGGATTAGGTGCTATTCGGCGTAAGGAGAGGTTAGATACCCCTAGAGACTCAAGGAACTGCAGATGCTGGTTTTAAAAAAAAGGTGCTGGAGTAACTCAGCGGGTCAGGCAGCATCTCTGGAATACATGGACGATGGGTCCTGACCCAAAACGTTACCTGTCCATGTTCTCCCGAGATGCTGGCTGACCCACTGAGTTGTGTCTTTTTTGGATACACAGATTATTTTCTCTTGAGCATTGAAGGATGTGCAGATGGAAGTCTATAAAATTATGAGAGGCATAGATAGGATTGGATAGGATAGATAGGAGAGTCAGAATTTTTTCCCAGGGTGAAAATGTCAAAATCTGGAGGGAATAACTTGAAGGGCATAAGGGAAAAGTTTAAAGGAGATATGTGGGGCAAGTGTTTTACCCAGATGGTGAATGCATGTAATGCACTGCCAGTGGTGGTGGTGGAGGCAGAAATGATAGTGGCATTTAAGAGGCTTTTAGATAGGCACATGAATATGCAGGGAATGAATGAAAGGCCATGAATCACATGCAGGCAGAGGGGATTCATTTTACATCATCTCCAGCACAGACATTGTGGGCCGAAGGGCCTGCTCCTGTGTTGTACAGTTCTATCCAGTGAGATGGTTCATCATCATGAGGCAGCCTATTGATCAATGCTTGATATTCCTAGAATTTTAAAATTGCTTTCAGTTTTAACATTTGCGATGCCCGGTTGACTATTGCCGACAGCTGTTTACTGCAGTGCCTGACATCAGACAGTAATTCGTGAGGATGGCAAAACTTAGGAGAATCGGCACTCCTGTTTAAAGCCTTTGCTTCCCTTTCCTTCTTTGCTGTTGATTTGTTGCCTGACAAACAACTGATGAAATGCTCTAATTAGAAACAGGGATCAATATTGGAACAGCCATAAGTCATAACCGCCATAGCCATCTGTTATGTTTGAGACCTGCATCATGGAGTTCTGTGACCTCAGTGCCATGCGCCACTAGATGTTTTAACTTAAAACACAAAGTGCTGGAGGAATGAATCAGGACCATTCTTCAGAATGATTGTCGTCGTGGGGGAAAGCTGGGGTGAGACAAACCTGGCAAGGTTACAGTAGATGGGGGGGAGAGGGGTGGTTGATAGGTAGATGTGTGAACAAAGCCTAGAGATGAGAGGCAGGCAAAAGCGTGACAAAAGAGGACAAAAAGGTGACAGGGTGACAGAAAGACAGACAGAGAGAAGTGGAATGAGGAGTGAAATGTTAAGCTTCACAGAGGGAGGGAGGATGGGAAGGGTGCGGGGCGGGGGTGAAGGGAGGCAGGATAGTGTGACAATGGGTGCACACCAAAATGGTGGGAAGGTCACATGAGAGAAAGAGGAGGGGGGGGGGGGGTCACAGGGGAGATGTGCGCTATCTAAAATTGGAGAATTCAATGTTCATACCATTGGGTTGTAAACTATCCACGCAGAGAATGAGGTGTTGTTTCTCCAGCTTGTGTGTGACCTCACTCTGGCGATGGAGCAGGCCAGGACATAAAGGTCGGCATGGAAATGGGGAAGAGAGTTAAAATGGTTAGCAATTGGGAAATCCAGGTGGCCTTGGCGGACCTTGACTGAACAGTTGCCTCGTCTATGCTTAGTCTCACTGATGTAAAGGAGGCCAAATCCCAAATGCAGTAGATGATGTTAGTGGAGGTGCATGTGAAACTGTGTCCCATGTGGATGGGCTACTGTGATCCCTGGTAGGAGGTCAGGTTGGAGGTGTAGGAACAGAGTGCCACTGAGTGCTCCTGCAGTTGCAGGGGAAAGTATCTGGGGAGGGGTAGTTTAGTGGAGGTGCATGTGAAACCGTGTCCCATGTGGATGGGCTACTGCGATCCTTGGTAGGAGGTCAGGTTGGAGGTGTAGGAACAGAGAGCCACATCTCCTGCAGTTGCAGGGGAAAGTATCTGGGGAGGAGTAGTTTGGACGGGGAGGGATGAGTGAACCAAGGAGTTGTGGAGGGAGTGGTCTCCACAGAGAGCGGAAGGAGTGGGGATGGGAAGATTAGACGAGTGGTGGGGGATCAGATTGCAGATGGCAGAAATACCAGAGAATGATGTGTTGGCTGTGAAGGTTGGTGGGGTGGAAGGTAAGGATCAGGGGAACCCTGTCCTTGTCCTGTATGGAAAGGGGGGGGGGGGGGGGGGGGGGGGGGAGAGAGCAAGGGCAGATCTGCTGAACACTGGATACACCTGTGAGGGATTCATCCACAACAGCAGGAGGGAGAACCACATTCCCCCGACTACAATCAGTCCCACTGTACCTACATTTGAATACAATTTTTTTAAGTCCCTTCTTTGGAAGTGAGAGATATGACGTTCATTACTTTTTAAATTCCTGTCGTTTATTTTAGTATTTAACTTTCTGAATTTAATCTTGTAATTCTGTCAATTATTTTTTTCTTTTGCTTCTATTCTTTTGAAATACTCTAAATATCATTTATTTTTAGAATACCTATACAATAACGGCTGACTACCGAGAGAATGATTGGTGACCCCCTTGTGATTAGAACTAAGTGGGTTACAAGGTAATACAGTGTTAAGGAGGGACTGTGAGCATTGCTTATAAAGATGTGCATTGTGATGAAATGACACATGAAAGAAAATAAGGTGTGTAAGGAAGGAACTGCAGATGCTGGTTTAAACCAAAGACAGACACAAAAAGCTGGAGTAACTCAGCGGGACAGGCAGCAACTCTGGAGAGAAGGAATGGGTGACGTTTTGGGTCGAGACCCTTCTTCAGACTGTAGGGTGTTTGTAGGGTGAAAATGAGAAGCTAGTGCGAATTGGGTGGGGGAGGAATTGAGAGAGAGGGAATGCTGGGGCTACCCGAAGTGAGGGAAATAAGATACTGGAATCTTTGCATCTATAAATGGCCACCAGACAACACTCTCGACCTAAAACGTCACCCATTCCTTCTCTCCATAGATACTCCAGCATTTTGTGTCTACCTTTGATTTAAACCAGCATCTGCAGTCTTTTTTCCTACACGTACTTATCCGGTATTTTTAATGTAATAAATTATCTCAAAACGTTCACGGCAGAACTATCCAACAGATCTTGACACTCCAAAATTATCCTCCCACAAGAGATACAGTTAATATTTTGCTTCTTTTTTTAGCAACGTGATAGTATTGTGCAATGCTTCAGGCATTGAAGATATGTAGCTAATTAGGAATCCAGATTAAATTGCTTTTCTGCATCTACTAACTGCACTGCCTGGTGGTCTGTGTGTGAGTGGGGGGGGGGGGGGGGGGGGGAGGAGGGGCTGAGGGGGGAGGGGCTGGGGGGATACCTCTTACATTGCTGAACCTACGTGAATGACGTTTGTTGTTTCCGAAGCATGGTGCACTGCAGAATGAGGCAGGTTTATGCACAGCATCACTGGCCATCTCATGTAGGGGTAAGGAGATGCCGACTAGACAGACAATGCCTGGCAGCAATTATTTTTTTTAATTTTAGGATGGAAGGGGGTGGATGAGAGTGAGTAAGGTGATTGTGAAAAATTGAGACCATTGATGTTGTGATGTGCGTAAATGATTAATATGAATTTAGATTTTACTCCGTCCCATCATGCATACTACTCTCCCTCCCATTGACTCCATCTATACTTCACAATGCCTTGGAAAAGCAGCCAACATAATTAAGCATCACTTCCACCCTCGTCAGTCCCTGTTCTCCCCTCTGCTGTCGGGCAAAGATACAAAAGCTTGAAAGCACGTACCATCAGATTCAAAATAGGTTCTTACTCGCTGTGATCAGATTCGTGAACTGACCTCTCATATGTTAAAGATATATTCCCAAAGTTTCAATCTACTCGTTTTGGCTCTTGTATTTTTTTTTCAATTTCTCTGTAGCTCTGGCAGCATATTCTGCACTGTGTAGGATGGAACTGCAGATGCTGGTTTATACCAAAGATAGACACAAAATGGTGTGGAGTAACTCAGTGAGTAACTCACATCTATCAGAGGTTACTATCTGCTTTATCTCTGTACTTATGACTTTCCGTAAGCAAGTGTCTCTGTTTTCCAACGTTCCCACTCTGCATCTCCTACTGTGGCCTATCTGGTAAAGCCTCCATTACTTGCTTTTATTCACAATGGTCTGCGGTTCTTTCTCTCACTCAAGCTTTTTTTTGTTCATTTTGTGATGTTCTAGCATCCTTGTTTGTACCACTGGGCATTTTCATGAATCTATTTTGGGAAGCTAAACCAGGGCAGGGCATACATAGTGAATGACTGGGCCCTGTACAACAGAGAGACCGAGGAATGAATACAAGTACATAGTTCCCTGAAAGTGATAACGCACGTGGATAAGGTGGTGAAGTAGGCATAAAGAAGACTTGGTTTCATTGTTTGGGGCACTATAAAAGTTGGGACACCATTTTTACAGCTGCTCAAGATGTGTGCAGTTCTGGTCACCATACTATAGATAGGGTGTGATTAAGATCAAGAGGATGCAGACAAAAATCACATGGATGTTGCTGGTACTGAGAGCTTCAGTTATAAGGAGAGACTGGATAGTTTAGTTTAGTTTAGTTTAGAGATACCGCCCACCGAGTCTGCACCAACCAGCGATCCCTGCACACTAACACTATCCTACACCCACTAGGGACAATTTACATTTATATCATGCCAGTTAACCTGCAAACCTGTATGTCTTTGGAGTGGATAGGCTGGAACTATTTTCCCTGCAGCAAAAAGAGACCAATGACCTTATATTTATAAACTCATGGGGGCATAGATGAGATGGATCATCACAGGGTTTTTTTCATGGATTGCGGGGTTTTAAACTGGCGAGAATAGGTTTAAGCTGTGAGAGTAAAGATTTAAAGGGTGATGGACCTATGGAACGAACTGCCAGAGAAAGCTGTAAAGGTGGGAACAATCTCAAAATTTAAAAGACATTTGGATAGGAAAGATTTAGAGGGAAATGGAACGAATGCAGACAATTAGGATTATTTCAGAAAGACACTTTGGTCTGCATGAACACATTGGTTTGAAGGGCAATTTGCACGCCCTGTAATTCTGTCACAGTTTGTCACCTTTGCCAATGTTGTTGTTTTTCCCATTCCCTTTATTATTGGTCACTCAAAGTGCTTCTCTTATCAGTTACCCCAGTCACATGTTACACTGTTACTGTGTGTCTTCTTCATTCTTTCATCACACGTTTTGCACGTCTCTCTTTATATCAACGTCCATCTAACATTGGTGTGTCTTGCTGAGCAAATATTAGCACCAAATAAAAATTTAGTTAAAGCACATCAGCCTCTGGGTTATTTATACTTGTTAGCTCCTTACTTAGAAAATGCCAACCAACTGTTACAGATTCTCATTTTAAAATGAAATGTAATATTTGATAAATTTGAATAACTTTCTAACTGGTATTTACTTCTGAGACCTGCAGCTTGGCTGCACAGGGAGGGTGGAGGAAAGCAATAGTTTTTATATTTTCTTGTGATGTAGAAAGAGGTCATTTGACCCATCGAGTTAATACTGGCTCTCTGAGCAACCCCAACAGTTCTATTCACCCTCTCACGAAACAGTATAGCACAGTAACAGGCCCCTTCAAACCCTTTGATAAATGAGGCCAAATTAAACTAATCATTTCTGCAGGTGCACAATCCATATCCTTCCGTTCCCAGCATATCCATGCGCCTAACTAAAATGCCACTAAACGCCATTATCACATGTGCATTCCTGGCAGCACCCTCGACTTGCTCACCACTCTCTGTGTAAAAACTTGCTCTGCACATTTTCTTCAAACATTCCCCCTCTAACCTTAAAACTATGCCCAATAATATGTGACATTTCCACCTTGGGAGAATTTTGACTGTCTATCCTATCTGTGACTCTCATCATTTTATAAATTCCCATCAGGTCTCCCCTCAGCCTCCCACTCTCCCCTCAGCCTCCCACTCTCCCCTCAGCCTCCCACTCTCCCCTCAGCCTCCCACTCTCCCCTCAGCCTCCCACTCTCCCCTCAGCCTCCCACTCTCCCCTCAGCCTCCCACTCTCCCCTCAGCCTCCCACTCTCCCCTCAGCCTCCCACTCTCCCCTCAGCCTCCCACTCTCCCCTCAGCCTCCCACTCTCCCCTCAGCCTCCCACTCTCCCCTCAGCCTCCCACTTTCCCCTCAGCCTCCCACTCTCCCCTCAGCCTCCCACTCTCCCCTCAGCCTCCCACTCTCCCCTCAGCCTCCCACTCTCCCCTCAGCCTCCCACTCTCCCCTCAGCCTCCCACTCTCCCCTCAGCCTCCCACTCTCCAGAGGAAATAATCCATGTTTATTGAATTTCTCCCTATAGCTAATACCCTTTCGTCTAATGTGTAGGAAAGAACTGCAGATGCTGGTTTAAATCGAAAGTAGACACAAAATGCTGGAGTAACACAGCGGGACAGGCAGCATCTCTGGAGAGAAGGAACGGGTGACGTTTCGGGTCCAGACACTTCTTCAGACCCTACTCCAATATTTTGTGTCTACCCTTTAATCTAAGCAACATTCTGTTAAACCCCTTCTGCACACTCTCCAAAACCTCCATGTTCTTCATGTAATGGTGCGGCCAGAACCATACACGATACTACAATAATAACTAACGACAGTTTTATAAAGCGCAACATGACATCCTGACTCTTATACTCAAAGCCCCGACCAATGAAAGCAAGCATACCCTACATCTCATTTACCACTCCAAAATATGCCATTTAATGTCCCTTGACTCTCCTACCACTCACCTGCAGACCAGGGGCAACTTATAGCGACCTCGTACCAAACAGCATGTGCTTGCGATGTGGGAAGAAGTAGGGGCACCTAAAGGTCACTGGGAGAATATGCAAACTCTTTACAGAAAGCGCTAGAGGTCAGGGTCAAACCTGGGTCACTGGAGCCGTGAGACACCACTACCTGTTGCACCCCTATGCCACCCGAAGGAGCAACAGGTACGAGGTGGCACAGTGGTGCAGCGGTAGTGGTGCTTCCTTACAGCCCCAGAAACCCAGGTTCGATCCTGGCTAAGGGTGCTGTCTGTACGGAGTTTGTACGTTCTCTCTGTGACCATATGGGTTTCCTCCGGGTGCTCCGGTTTCCTCCAACTTTCCAAAGACATACAAGTTTGTAGGTTAATTGGCTTCGGTAAAATTGTAAATTGCCCCCGGTGTGTAGATGGTGTCAGTGTATGGGGGGGTAATCACTGGTCGGCGCGGACTCGGTGGGCCAAAAGGCCTGTTTCCACATTGCATCTTAAAGTCTAAAGTCAAAAAGTAGTCATAGATGTTGGAAACACTCAGCGGATCAGACAGCTTGTGGGTGGTGCTGTCTGGCATGCAGATTGATTCCAACATTCTCTGTTTTTATTTCAGAGCTGCAGGATTTGCAGTTTATTCTCCACTCCCTTAGTTTCAGCAAATTTGTCACCAAATATTCTATTGAACTTCAACAAGTGGACAGTGGAGAGCATAGACACAAAATGCTGGAGGAACTCAGCGGGACAGGCAGCATCTCTGGATAGAAGGAATGGGTGATGTTTCGGGTTGAGACCCTTCCTACGGTGGAGAGCAGATTGACTGGTTGCACCACAGCCTACTTCTGTAACTCGAATGCCCAAGAATGAAGAAGGCTGCCAAAAGTGGAGGCCATTGCCTCATTCTTCCCAGATATTGACCTCGACACCTTCAAAGAAACCTATCGGGAGCGTTGCCTCAAGAAAGTAGCTGATTTCCACAAAGCCCCTCAACACATTGGCCACGCACTCCTGTCGCTGCTAATGTTGGCCTAAAAGGTACAGGAGGCTAAAAACTGTTGCCATCATGTTGAAGAACTATCAAGTTCTTGCACACCTCTACCATGATCCTTCCTCAGCACCAAACCCTCTCTCGATGCAGCCTCATCTGCCGAGTGTTCCCGGCATTTGCTATTTTTTATTTCCTGATTTGAGTTTACCAGAAAAAGAAGAAACACATCAGATGATGCAGAATGGGATGTTGAGAGAGCGACTGGAAGGGAAAAGATCACAATGGATATAAAGGATGCTTCCAAATCACTTAACAGAGAAAGTGAAATGGAGAAAGAAGCACAAAGACCGAACATTCCGCCAAGAATGAACTGAACCAGAATCAGTATGGGGCAGGCCATTGATTATGATGATTAACAGCCTACATGGATGTGCTTTTACTCAATCCATCTTGCATCGACCTTTTACATTCTCATTATCCCAAATGCCAGTCCCTGCTTGATTCCGAGAACAATATAATCAACTGCCATGAGGTTGAAAGGACTAACTTGCAAAGTGCCGTTTGGAAATGTTAATATGCCATTTTAATGTACCTTCTCAATGTTAGCAGTGAGAAGAATGTGTGTCCAGAGTGTTGTGGGTCTTCATTGATATTAGTATGCCTGCTAGAACACTTTCAGGCATTGATCGGCCAATGTCCCAAAATGAATCTTTAACAGGGGAGTCAGCATTGAGGTGTCGAGGTATTTCCACAAAATGTTGAAATATAGTTTCACATCCCCTTCACAATTAACTTGCAACACTGCTTGGCAAAATGGCCATTACAGGTTAGGCTATAGGATTTTGAACTTTAAGTACCTTAATAGGTTAATGTGGCACACCTGGACGGTCATATAGTATAGCATAGAAACGGCCATTCAACCCAACTTGTCCATGCAGACCATGATGCCTATTGATGCTAATGATTTTGAGGAGGGCCCTGTGGCATAGCTGTTAGAACTGCTGCCTCACAGTGCCAGACGCGGGTTCGATCCTGACCTCGGGTTCTGTCTGTGTGGAGTTTGCATGTTCTCCCTGTGAGCGCCTGGGTTTCCCCAGGGTGCTCCGGTTTCCTCCCACGTCCCAAAGATGTGCGGGTTTATAGGTTAATTCACCTCGGAATATCGCCCCTAGTGTGTGGGGAGTGGATGAAAAAGTGGGATAACATAGAAATTGTCTGAGCGGGTGATCAATGGTCAGCATGGACTCAGTGGGCCGAATGGCCTGTTTCCATGCTGTCGCCCTAAACCAAACTAAATCCCCATTTGCTCTTATTAGGCCCATTTTACTCTCCTCCTTTCCTATCCAAATGCCTGTGCAAAGCCTTTTAAACATTGTACTTATATCTGCTTCCACCATTTCCTCTGGTCGCTCATTACACATACCTGCCACCCTCTACATGGAAAAAGTCACCCCCTTCTTTGAAATTACTCCCGTTTCATCTTAAACCTGTGCTCTCTAGTTTTACTCATTCACCAGAGGTAATGGACTCCAACTGTCTATCCTACCTGTGTGGCTCATAATTTTATAACCGTCTAAAAGTTCACCCCTCCACCTCCTACCTGCTGACGTGTGGCTGCAACCATTCCTGGGTGGAATGGCATCCACTGTAAATCATCCATGAATTGATGATGACTTTTATTTGATGGACACATGTGGGATGATATTACTTTATGGACAATGCAACACGAGGCATTGGTTAACATTGTGTGAGGGACTGCCAGTCATTGGTCAGTCCCGGGACATTTCTGAATTGATAGTGCTACCACGTCTACACCCACGCTCTGATCCCTGCCCACCCCTCTGCCCCCCCCCCCCCACAATCCATCTCCCCCCATTCCCCCTCCATACCTCCCACCTCCCGCAACCCCTGCCCCCTCCCAAACCCATCTTGGATTGTGTCCAGACCATCCGAATTGAGGATCATAATCACCCGGCATTTCTCCTCCCTAAATCATCCAGATTCACCAATTTCCCCTTCAAAGGGGAAATTGGTGAATCTGAGTGATTTAGGGAGGAGAATGGCCCTGACATTTGATGCAGGGAGGAAATGGCCGTGACATTTGATGCAGCACTCAGTTCCAAAAGGCTCACTGCAAGTTGTGTAATCAGAATTTAGCACCATTATAAAGACAACATAGTATTTCTAGGCCAAAGTGGCACATATATTCCAGTTCCAATCACCTCTTCCTCCCCAGATGACCAAGGAAATTCGACATAACCTCAAATTCTACATAGGCATCATGGAATGCATTTTAACCAGATGCATCACAGCTTGGTTTGACAATGGCTCTGCCCCAATACCAGAAGGAATTGCAGAGATTTGTGGACACTCAAACCCGATCCACCTGCTGAACAACTGCGCCACCGCCGACCAGAACAACGACCGACGACTGGAACGCGCCCCGGTAGGCCCGACTCGCCACACAGGCCTCCCAGGGGACTGCAGAGAAGCCAGGAGGTGAGGCCCGCCTGGGCCGAAGGAGCCTCAGCGGAGGCGACGATGGGAGCCTCGGGCTGCTCGGGCAGCGGGTGCCTCAGCAGCAGCGTGAGCCGCAACGGCAACAGGAGCCCCGGCGGTGGTGGGGCCTTGGCGGCAACAGGAGCCTCAACGTCGGCGGGACCCTCGGCGGCAGTGAGGCCTCGCAATCGACCCGCGATCAACAGTCAATGAGCGTGAGGGGGGGAGGGGAAGACAATGGGGACCCAGCGTGGGGGACCACCATAAAGAACAATGGGGGACCTGGCGTGGGGAGACCGCCGCGAGGGACGGTGGGGGAACAAAGGGGGACCCAGTGTGAGGGAGCACTCTAGTTTACAATCCTCTGCCCAGGGGATAAGTCTGTGTTTGTTCATTTGTTTGTTCGTTTGTTCCAGTGAAGGCGCTGTGCACACGGCAGCCAGCCAACAGTCGCTTGTCTTTTTCTTTTTGTTTACACTTTTTAATTTCATGTTTTTCGTGTACCTTGTTGTGTGTTGTGACTGTTGGCAGCCCAATGATCCTCTGGGGATAAATAAAGTTTATCGTACCGTATCGTAATCATACATGAATGACTTTCCCTTGATAACATGCAATGCAAAGGTTTCCATTGTATCTCATTACATGTGACAACAATAAACCAATACCAACACATCGAATGTTACAGTCCAGAGGGAGCCATGCATTCCACATGGTTTGTAGTGTATCTTTTGAAAGAACTCGTCAATTTGTCTCATTCCTCGAGGGTTAACATTTTCCTGTTCAAGTATACATCCAATTCTATCATGAAAGCTACCGATGAATCTGGTTCCCCCCCACACATACCATTTACAGAAATGTATTCAAGAATACAGAACTCACAATGTTTATGAACGAAAATCCCTATTGCCTTACACCCTTGACTTTACAATTGAAAAATGTTAATCCTTAATTACTCTCTTCATGTTTAAATCTCCCCAATCTCTTCTGTATAAAACAAAAGCTACAAATAAAATTCTCTTCTCCTCCAAGGGAAATATTAATGTCTCCATTATCTTGACGTGTGTGATCGAAGGCATCTAATGGCCACCGGCTCTCCCTTTTATTTCAATCATCTAATATTATGTGATGCATCATCATTAAGGAACGCATGATAAAAGGCAGTCATTTGGAACATATAAAAGTTCTCCCACAGAAAAATCGGAAAAAGTAGTGATGGTGATAGTTGCCTTTTGACTTTGCATAAAATTAATGACTTGATCCTCACTATTAAGTTTTTAAATTATTCCCCACTTCATCCTACTTGCAACCCCTCCCACCTGAAATGCTTAGGAAGTGAAACAGAAACTGCAAATACTGGAAACCTGAAAGAGAAATAGCAAAGGCTGAAGATACTAAATATTTCAGGCTGTTTAAAACCAGAGGCAGAGTGGACTTTTCATGGCAACGCCTCTTCATCAGGGCGTGGGAAAGTGGACAAGCAAGTGTGTTTTACATTGCAGAGAGGGGCAGAGAACAAATAAGCAGTCTGCTTACACATTGCCTTTTTAGGTTCAATTAGACCTAACGGCTTTTACAGGACACTGATTCATTTTAAAATCAGAATAATATTATGTCAATATTATTCAGCGTCAATATCTTTTTTAACAACATACTTCATAAATGTCGTGGGAGTACCTGCCTCCACCCCCCCCCCCCCCCCCCCCCCCCCCCTCTGGCAGTGTGTTTCAGATTCAACCACCTGCTGGGTAAAAAGATCCTTTCTCAGATCCCCTCCAAGCCTCTTATCCTTTACCCTGAACCTGTATCATCTAGTTTTATAGCATTTCTTTGGGGAATGGTTTCCTCCTCTTTCTTCTGCTCGTAATATTGTACACATCGGTCAAGTCTTCCTCTGTCTCCTCTAATCCAATCTCTTAGGGACAGATACAGTACAGAAGCTGCCCCTTCAGCCCAACTCGTCCAAAGCCGACCAAGATGGTACATCTAAGAGAGTTTCATTTGCCTGCATTTGGCCTCTATCCCACTAAACGTCTACTACCCATGTAGCTATCCAAGTATCTTTTAAATGTTGTTATTGCATCTGCATCAACTACCTCCCCCAGCAATTCATTTTACCAACCACCCTTTGAGTGTAAAAGTTGCCCTTCAGGTTCCTATTAAGTCTTTCCCCTCGCACCTTAAATCTATGTCCTCTGGTTCTTGATTCCCCTTCCTATCTCATGAATCTATTCTCCCTTTGCAGCATACTGCCATTCTCCCTAGAGCAGGGTGACCAAATCTGAACACAATCCTTCAAATGTGATCTCACCAATGTCTTATACAACTCTAATAGAAAGTCCCAACTTCTCAACTCAATACCCTGACTGATGAGGGCCAACGTACCAAAAGCCTTCTTGGTCACTCAATCTATCTCTGATGCCATTTTCAAGGATACCTGTACTCCTAATTCCTGTACTCCTAATTCCCTCTGCTCTGCAACATTCCCCAGGGCCCAACCATTCACTATGAAGATCCTGCCCTCGTTTAACTTCACAAAATGTAACACCACATACATATTTGCATTAAACTTAATCAGCCACTCTTCAGCCCACTTGCCCAGATGATCAAGATTCTGCTGTAATTTTTGATCACCATCTTCACTGTTTATGATATAACCATCTTCACTGACTATGATGCCACCTACTTTGGTGTCATCTGCAAACGTATAAATGTTGTGTTGTACATCTCATCTAAATTATTACTATAAACCACAAACAGCAATGAGCCCAGCACCGATCCCTTCGTCATAGGCACCAGCATGCTTTGCTTCCTTCCATGAAGCCAATTCTCTATCCAGTCATGTAGCTCTCCCTGGATCCCATGCAACCTAACCTTCCAGAGCAGCCTACCAGGCAGAATCTTGGTGAAGTCCATATAGACAACATCTACAGCCTTGTCCTCCTCGCTTTTTTTGTAACTTCTTTGAAAAATGCAATCAAATTTGTGAGACACGATCTCCCATGTACAAACCCATGTTACCCATCCATAATCAGCCTCTGCCTATCCAAATACATATACATCTTATCCCTCAGATGCCCTAAAAATCCTCTACAGTAACTCACCCACCACCAATGTTAGGCTCACTGGTCTACAGTTCTCAGGCTTTTCCTTGCAGCCCTTCTTGAATCGTGGCACAACATTAGACATGCTCCTGTCATCCAGCATCTCACCCACGTCTGGCGATGATTCATATATCACTGTCAGAGCTCCCTACAATTTCCTCTCTAGCTTCCCACGGTGTCTTCAGATATATCTGATCAGTCCTGAGAGATTTATCTACCTTCATGCACCTTAGGACATCCAACACCTCTTCGATCGTAATACGGACTGTCCTCAAGACATCTTCATTTCCTGTCCCAAGTTCCTGAGTCTTCATGCCTTCCTCCACAGTAAAAATAACGGAGAAATACTTATTGAAGACCTTGCTCATCTACTGGTCACAGAAATGACCTCTTTGGTTTCTGAGGGGGCCTATACTCTTTCTAGTTACCCTCTATCCTTTAATGTACTAATTTTATATCTTTGGTTTCTCAGTAATCTTATCTGCCCAACCTATTTCTTGCCCCTTTTATACCCTCCTGATTTTCTTCTTAAGTGTGCTCCACAATCCTCTAAACTCCTCCACAGTCCAGGGTTAGACTTGATCCTAGCTACCTATGCATGGCTCATGCCTCCTTCTTTGTCCTGACCAGAGCCTCAGTTTCTCCTGTCATCCAGACTTCCTTACTCCCATCTGCCTTGCCCTTCACTTGAACAGAAACATTCATGTTTTGAACTCTACCATCTCATGTTTAAAAGCATCCCACTTTCCGGATGTTCCTTGGTCTGAAAACAACCTACTCCAATCAACGTTTACGAGTTCCTGTCCAATCCCATCATGGTTGGCCTCACCCCAATTCGGCACATTAACTTGGTGACCAGCCCTGTCCTTATTCATAACTATTTTAGTTAATAGCACTGTGGTTGCTGGTCCCAAAAGGCTTGCTCACCAACACTTCATTCATTTGCCCTTCCCAATTTCATGAAAGTAGGTCAAGCTTTGCCCTCTCCCTTGGAGGGCCCTCTACATATTGAACACATTTGACAGGTTCCCCCTCATCTAAGTCCTTGGCATTTGGTAGTCCTGTCCAAGTCTATATTGGGAATTCCCTACTTTGACCACCTTATTAATCTTGCAGCTGCCTTCAATTTGTTCTTCTGATTCCTGTTGACTATTTGGGGGCATATAGTACACTCCCAACAAGGTGATCATCTTTTTATCTTCTGATAACTGAAATGCTGCATCCCAAGCAGCATCCCAATGAATCTCCTCTGCATCTCCTCTCCAGTGAAATGTCCTTCCTGTAGTGTGGTGATCTGAACTATACACAATCCTCCATCTGTGAACTAGCAAACATTTTATGAAGCTGTACAGCAACTTCTTTGTTCTCATATTCTGGCTAATGACAGCAAGTCACAGAGTCATCTCTTCTATGTCGACCTTTTATACCACATATTCTAATTTCATTTGCCCGCACTAGGACCATATCCTTCTATGCCGTACCTATTTAAATGTCAATACTAATGTTTATTTAACAAGATGTTTCAATAAGCAAGATTTTATTTCTTTCTCTACCTCATCCTACTTGTGCAAATGATTATAGACTCGACTTGGCTTAGCTTGACCTGATACGGAGTAATTTGTATCTAAATCCACCACCTCCTCTAGCAGTGTGTTCCCGATATCATCCATTCTCAATGCAAAAGACTTGCCCCCTCAGATCCCTGTTAAAACCCCTACCTCTCATTTCATCTGACAGTAATAAGAATCAGGGCTTAAAACAGTGACTATTCTGTCATCTTTATTGGAATTCAACTCCAAGATTGACCTTGGGGGCTTTGGTGTCAGGTGCTCATAGCAACTTGGAGACTAATCATATGAATTTTGGATTGAGTATGTTAAAGCAGGAACACAAAGTGGTGATTGTATGAATGCAGGGCAAAGTCTAATAGTTTGGCATATGTTAAAACCAAGTCATTCTGGGTTCTGAGTCAGGTTAAGTCAGGAGTGCACTGCGAGGTCGGATGGAGAGATACTTTGTGCATACCACCATTCTGGAGCATGGGCTTATTTTCCTGCACCTTCACGGAACCCTGTTGCAGCTTCCTGCCTGCTGCCTTGGTTGAGCACAAGTCAAATTGGACACCATTGACTTGACACAAGTTAGCCCTAAATTCTGCTACTCTCCCAATTTGGCCCTTGAAATTGCCCGAAATCACAGTCAATCTCTAAGGTTCTGCTGGTAGAAATCAAATCTCCTTTAAAATCTATTGTCCAGTATGAATGTATTCAAAAAGACAGCTGTGCTCTCAGATATACCTATCAGACCAAGGAGATTTAATGGCAAAATCTCCACAGATGTACGGGTTTGTAGATTAATTGGCTTGGTATAGATGTAAACTGTCCCTAGTGTGTGTAGGATAGTTAATATGGAAGGATCGCTGGTCGGCGCAGACTCGGTGGGCTGAAGGGCCTGATTCCATGCTGTATCTAACCTGCCATTTAACCAAATCCTATTTCTAATGATCCAACCACCACCACACTGTACAGTAGAGAATCCCAAAGATCCACAACCATCTTAGAGAAGACTTTCTATGTACTTCAGTTACAAGTTACTGGCCTCATACGTTTGTTTCAAAAATACATATTTAAACCCACAACTTGGACTTAAAAACAATTTCCCCATCATACCACAAGCACCACATGAGAAAACATTCTGCCTATCTCTACGATGTTCTAAAGATAGCGCCCCAAAGATTATCAGTTGGCTTACAACACTTTATAAACTACATCTGCCCTCTCGGCACCCTCTTACTTAAGCAAGGACTCTGAAGCAAGTGGAATTCTGGCTAATGGATAGTTTTGTGTTCCCAATTTGGGGAAAATCATAGTCAGAGATTTATGCAGAATAGAAACAGGCCTTTCAGCCCTCTGAGTCTGTGTTGACCATTAAGCACCCATTTTCATGAATCCCATTTTATTCTCACCACATTTCCAGTAACTGCTCACCTAAACACTAAGGTGCAATTTACAGTGGCTGATTAACCTACCGACCAGCACGTCTTGGAATGTGGGGGGGAATCTGCACACCAATGGGAGACCCACAAGGTAACAGGTAGATCAGCAAACTCCACACAGACAGCACCTCAGGTCAGGATTGAATTGGTTCTCTGTAGCTGTTAGGCAGCAGCTCAACTAACTAGGTGTGCCACTGTGCCACACTTTTCATTTTCTTTGGATAGGAGGTCCACAGTTACAATATGTTTGCAGTTTTAACATATTTAAACAGCACTGAGTGAGGGCTGCTAATTCTGTGACAGTTGCATCAGTTGCTCCCGAGTGAATTCGGAGAGCTGCCCTTTCATGCTCAGCCCTCTCACACCAAAGGGGCCAGACTTTCAACCTTCTCCCTCTGCCCTCACAGGGAACTGCTCCTTCTTGGTTGGCAGGCTGTTAAATGTCAGTCATGGACTCCCACACCAAAAAAATAGGTGAAAACATTTGCATTTATCTGTGGTTTTTACCGATTGAGAATTTCATAGTCTGCATTGGTACAAATGAATTAAACTTCTCTTTGTCAGAATAATGGATTAAACCTTGTGCATATGGTAGCGTGCAAATCGAACCTTATCAGAAGGAAGCAATGCAGTATCAAATTCATACCAGCTCTCAGCAGAAAATTTCATCAGTCCCATTCCTTCTGACCTTTTTTTTCCTAAAGCTCTTGCCTGCTCTACCAAATGCCTTTGATAGCTTTGCTATTGATCTTCACAAAGAGGTATCACAAAATGTTGGAGTAACTCAGCAGGACAGGCAGCATCTCTGGAGAGAAGGAATGGGTGACGTTTCGGGTTAAGACCCTTCCTTCAGACTTCTTCCTTCTTCACCCTTCTTCTTCAGATATTTTCCTTCACAAAGAGGTAAATTGCTGTGCCAATTAACCTACCAGCACATCTTTGGGATGTAGGAGGAAAGTAGAAGCACATGTGGTCACAGGGAGTACATGCAAACTCCACACAGACAGCACCGGAGGTCAGGATAGAACCCTGACCTGTGAGGCAGCACGTTTACCGCTGCGCTACCATACAAATGAGATCATACCTTTTTTTAGTCTTTGTTCATTTGATTATTTTTGGGTGCCTTTTGATATGTAAAGCCTCTAAGCACCTCTGACAATACTTCAGATTTGATTTAGTGAAGGTATGTCTGATCAGCTATTTCATTCGTAGTTCTACTTTATGAATTTTGATAGGGGCAATTTGGGTTGGGAATCTGACTTCAGAACATATTATACTTTGAGACTACAGACATTTTGTCATCTGCAGTTCATCTTTGATTTCTTCAAATGGGGTCAGATTCCATAATACATAGTTGCTGACATGCACATCACAATTGACTTTCTATTTTACATCCATTCTGCGGAATTGTTGAAAGGTGCAGAACTGAAACAGATCATTTATCTCATCGACTGCACCAATTACCAACACGGGAGATACTCTCCCATGCCCTCAAAAAATCCTTTTAATCTTTCTCTTAGAAGAACAATCCAAGATCTTCTGAATGATGCTGTATGATCTTGTGCAACAACCATAGAGTCAGAAACACCTTCATTTCAATAACCTACTATGTGAAGGAACTGCTTTGTAAACCCATTTGAATTTTCTTCTATGATTAGCTAACATTGTGTTGAGCTGTTGCCATGTCTGCCACGGGTAGAACATTAACAACTCATCAGAACCAAAGACCTCTCGTGTATCCCACACTATATGTCCTCACCTTCAGGATAGGAAATTACTCAATTGTCAAGTCAAAACTGCATCTGATCCCTGGAATATCTGAGTCAGACAGACTACACTCAGTAAAACTAAGCTATATCAAGCACACTGCACGAAGAACAATGAAACTATACTAAGCACGTTACACTAAACAAGCTAAACTACATTAAACAGAGTGTTCATTTATTACAACACCATGCCATTTTTCAGAACTTCATGTTCATGACTGTTGCCTTCAGGATTTATGAATTCTATTCCCCTTCCTTTTTCCAAATAAATATACCCACAAACCTTCTTCCATGAATGGAACGGCCCGCCACAATATAAATCCTGTGTACATTCACCCATTCCTCTCCCATTTACACCTCCTTTCCATCCCTCTCTACTCCTCCTTGGCCCATTCTCATTCCCTTCATTCCTTATCCTAATTCTCTCTGACTCCCATCCTATCCATGCTCCACTCCCACCTCCTCGCCACTATTCGGCTCTCCCTGTTCCTATTCCTGCCCCATCCCACCTGGGTCCACCATCATTCCCTCTCGACCTCAGGCACATCTACTTGCAAACTCTCGGGATGGTGCAAACACACTCTTTAAATATAGGTTTAAATTGATAAAATTGTCACATGCACCATGATGCAGTAAAAAGCTTTGTTTTGCATGCTATCCTAGCAGATCAGACATTATCATACATAGATTCAATCAGTTCAAACTCAAGTAGAAAGAGCAAAGGTGAGGATAAAGTGTGCAGAGTATCGTTAACAGCACTGTAGTGCGTCAATGTCTTTGACAAAGTCCAATATCCTGAATGGGATTGAGGTGAAGCACAACAGCACCCTAGCTTATAGAAGGAATACCACTCAGTGGCCTGATATTGGAGGTTAAGAAGCTGTTCCTTGGTCTAGGGTGATGCATAGTTTCATGCCTCTGTACCTGCTGCTGGACAAGAGCAGGGAGAAGAAGGAATGACTGAGATGCGACAAGTATTTGGTTATGTTAGCCGCTTTCCTGAGGCAACGTGAAGTGTAGATGGAGTCTACCAGTGCAATTTTTTTTTGCGGTCTTGGGCAGAGCTATTTCCACACCAAGCTGTGGTGCAACCTGACAGTATGCTTTCAATGGTATTTTGAAGACAGAGCTAGGTTAACAAGGTGAGGAGGAAGTGGAGAGCTGAGGTCACAATTAGATCAGCTGTGATTTTATTAAGTAGAATGTAGGCTCAGTGGATCAAGTGGCCTCCTACAGTGCCTAATTTGATGGGTTGCATCAATGTATGTACTTGGGAACCAAATTAGTAACATGTTGGTACAGACCTTAAAGTGCTCTACATCTTGTTGAAACTGGAAATGCATAGAGTTTGTAATCTGTTTACTACCTGAAAAATATTGTGCCATCTTTACATGAGCATTCACTTCAGTAAACAAGCAGCATCAACTGAGAGGCTGTGATTCAACTTCTGAAAACCACTGAGTACATGCAAGCCAATATTTTAGTTTGAACAGACTGCACTCCAGACGTGTGTAACCGAGGCTGCAGCTGGCAATTGCAACGAGGAATGAATCACATTAACAAAAGATGGAATGAAAAGTCAATTATTTTGTGACTGTAAAATAATTTTCAATACAAATGTGAAATAATGGCTATATCAAAAAGATGAGAGATGCTGGAAATTGTCAGAGTGACCATTAGCGACTGTCATACACCTCTGTTGAGGCACCATATGTTGCTACTTGTAATGATGTTGATGAGTCCATCCCCTATTGCCATAAGGTGCTATTGCACCTGCTTGGTGGAATTGGACAGGACCTCCCGTATAGAAGCAAACAGTCTGTGTTTATTTGACATGATCCAGTGATTACAGAGCTCACCAACTAGCTGCCCAGAGAAAACTGACCCTCATTTGTTTGGGATGTGCTCACACATGTTTGCTGCAGTATTTCCACTCCAACCATCTGGGCAGTTGTGTGCTCCTGAGGATTGGGAAGAGCTGGGCAGTCAGAGTCACTGACAGTCGCAGTTAGCTTTGATAATTCCCAGGTCAGGGTAGGCACAAAAAGCTGGAGTAACTCAGTGGGAGGGACAGGGCAGCATCTCTGGAGAGAGGGAATGGGTGCCGTTTTGGGTCGAGACTGAGAGTCAGGGGAAAGGGAAACTGGAGATATGGAAAGGTACAGAGAGAATGTAAGGTGTAAAAATGACAGATCAAAGCAGACGGTGACCAAGGAAATGTATAATGGTTCATTGTTGGCTGAGGGGAAGGTGACCAGTAGCATACAAACAGTAACATTAATCTGGAGGACAGTGAAACGAGTCAGAGAACTAGGGTGGGGGAACGGGGGACGGAGAGAGAGGGAAAGCAAGGGTTGCTTGAAAGGTTAGGGAAATCAATATTCATACTCCTGGGATGTAAGCTGCTGTTATACGAGAATGTTACCCTAACAGTCTGTGACCCATAGCGCTGTGGCCAGTAGCACTTTGTTTAAATTTCCACGCTCAAAGTTGACAACGCTCTGTTTAAACCTTTACGTGCCAAACCAACATCGCTCTGTATATTTACCTTTACCCCAAGTCTGCATTGCTGTGTGTATTGCTCTTTGAGCCAATCTGCAACTGACAGCACTTATGTTTCCAAAAGGGAGGGGACTTGCTCGGATGCAGTCCACTGCCATTGGGTGCGGTGTAAACTTGTGAGCAGCGCTCTTGGCCAGGACTAACCGGCAGTTATTTAACACCTGATTTCTTACCGGTATAAAGGTAGGCGCCTGAAAGCCAGAAGTTAGTTCAAGTTCATGTACGAGAGGGGTTCACCGACGGGCTGAGTCGCGATCAGCGCTGGGGAGAGGGAGAGAGGGAGAGCGAGAGAGGGGGGGGGGGGGGGAGAGAGAGAGAGAAAGAGAGAGAAAGAGAAAGAGAGAGAGAGAGAGAGAGAGAGAGAGAGAGAGAGAGAGAGAGAGAGAGAGAGAGAGAGAGGGCAGGGGGGAGGAGAGAGAGAGAGAGAGAGGGCGGGGGGGGAGAGAGAGAGAGGGCAGGGGGAGAGGGAGAGAGAGAGGGAGAGGGAGGAGAGGGAGGGGGGAGGGAGAGAGATAGGGGGAGAGAGAGGGGGAGAGGGAGAGAGGGGGAGGGGAGAGAGAGAGGGAGAGGGAGAGGGAGAGGGAGATGTTCTGCTGTAAAATGGACCCCACGCATACCAAGATAACTATTCTTTTTGTTCTCTCTCTTGCCAATAAATCTGATGTGTTCATGTACGAGAGGGGTTCACCGACGGCCTGAGTCGTGATCAGCACCGCGGATGGAGGCAGAGAGAGAGAGAGAGATGGAGGCGTGCTACTGTAAACCAGACCTCTCACATACCGAGACAAGTATTTGTCAATTCTTGTTTTTGTTTTTGTCCTCCCTGGCCAATAAAACTGATTTGCAACTAAACGGATGAGTGAGCCTTTTTCTGTTCTACTAGTCAGATTCTTGAAGCCGTTCCCTTGCAACAGCTGCCCAAGCAAAACATGGGAACTGGTTTCAGGCTGAACGAATGGACAGATTGCAGTGATGTTGCAAAGTGTTTCATCAACTCCAAAGTGAACTGCCTTTCAAAATGGTTCGTTCTTTCAAAGTTGGTGAAAGGATGAATCATTTTACCGTGTTATCAGATGCATTTAGTGCTGAATAGGTGGAGTGCAGGGCGGCAAGGGAGTTGGTGTTTGGAAAGGGAATAAGAAGTGACCCAGTATTGAGCAAGGGAATGCGTGTAATTGGATACCTCCCTTCTAGCACTGTGTTGGGCACACCATGCCTTCTGTGATTTTGCGACACTTTCACGAGTGCCCAACAATACTGATTACATTGACAGAAGAGAAATCCCTCTACAAATCATCTATTGGACCAACTAGATGAAAAGCGGTAATAAACAAATAACTTAATTGACTAATTCACCAAGCAAAAGCTTTTCCTTCGGGTGTAGGAAACATGGTTTTGCTTTGGAGTAATATTCAGCTTCCACCATGGTGTTTTTTTCACAGGTGCAGGGCAACCATTACCTCTTTCTGCAGGACTTTCTGGGTTGTACAGAATGGCACTAACACAAGGTTACACAATGCTCCATGTCGCACAAGGATGGCACCAACAAAGTCATCCAGTGGTTGAAGCAAGGACAATGGGAAAAGCTTTGTCTCGCTGTTAGACATATGCAGTGAACTCAAATAAATAATAAAGATAATTATAGATAATAGATAATAATAAAGTCAGAAAATGCTGGAAACACTCAGCAGGTCAGGCAGAATCAGTGGAAAGGAAATCAGTTAATATTTTTGGCTGAAAAAAATGTTTTATCTAAAGCAGCTCTGATGAATAGTCTTTGACCTGAAACATTAACTGTTTCCTTTTTCACAGATGCTGCCTGACCCACTGAATGCTTTCAAGCATTTTCTCGTTTTATTTCCAATTGCCAGCATTGGTACGCTCTGTGATTTTTATTTTATCAGTCTGAAAAGTGTGATGCATTCTATTCATTATTGTGACTAAAAACACAGCTACAAGCTCTTCCCCAGTGATTTTTTTGGCAACACCTTAACTCACTCCCTCTTCCCGGCAATACTCAGTCTTACCTATGTACCATTTAGCATTACAAACAACAATAACATCACATCGCCACTCCTTCACTCTCTGTGATGTCTCATCCATTGGGCCTTGATCCTTTATCTTCTTCCATCGACTGGTAACATACACAGTGCAATGCCCGATCATATACAAACCTGGTAAGCTGTATGCTCTCAAATAAGCTCACTGACTACATAGTAGACTGCTGCAGCGATCCTGTACACTCAATGATAATGTATGCAGATATAATACATCAGCGCATCATGCCATGAGTAACACACAGAGATATTTATTCCATCCACCCTCAAGTTAATTATAAGCTCACTGGAATGGCAGCCTAATGCAGCGATCCTGTGCACTCAATGACAATACATGTATAGTCAATGCAGATTTAATACATCACCGCATCATGCCATGAGTAACACTGAGAGATATTTATTCAATCCACCCTCATGTCAATTACAAAGAAATGCTCCTCAGTGAATGGGTGCTTGGTGCTACACATTTGCCAATCTTCCTACACTGCTGCCGAGATCCATTATTTACTCCTTGTAAGGATCAACAATGACTCCGTGGATGTGTATTTTACCCGAGCTAACCACGGTCAAAAACACCACCAGCATTGTCTCTTCAAGCTCTGTAGTAGTCTACTGATTCTGAGTCCTAACTAACAATGTTCTCACAATGTAGAATGATCACCAGCAGAGGAAAGAAATAAGAGGCACCTGTAACATCAGCTGGTGATCTGGACATAAAGTAGGTGGCTTGCTGAAGCAATTTCACATACATGCTGCAAACAAGGAATGATTTCAATATTGTGGTTCTAGGAAATATCTTTGAACTCCTCAGTTCAGGAGGATTTGTTTCTGCCATCACCTCATCACCAGAATACAGGGGTAGCAACTCATGTTGAAGCCTCAGCGCACTCATTTCAGCAGCATACGTTTATACTTTAAACTCAGCTTTGATGCAGCGATCACACTTAACAAATGGAAGGGAAAAGTGAGCATGTTCAAAATAGGATAATAACCAAACAGCATGAGATGATTGAGAAGCAAGACTCCAACGCTAACCCAATTGCAATTCACATTCAATCACCATTAATTCCACTCAACAGATTGTAATCCAATGCACAACTGGAAACTTTCACGTGATTACGTTTCCTGTAATCCCCTCCTTCCACGAAGCTTTGTGTTGCTACTTACCCAAAGGCTGCCCGGCCACTATCCTGTTGTGCTCCCCCGCCACTGCTGTTCTGGCATTCCGTTCAAACACGTACTGCACAAACGCGTATCCTTTGTGCACTGAGCACCCCACTATCTTGCCGTACTTCCCAAAGATGGCCTCCACATCTGCCTTCTTCACAATGGCTGTATTTAGGTTACCAACGAAGACTCTGGAGTTGATGGACTTGGGGTCATTTTTATTGGTCACATTACTGGTCATTGACTTACTTGTCATTTTCCTTTAGAAGGAACCTGCAAAAGTATAAACGAATGTTTACCATGTAAGTAGAGAGTGAAGTGTGCAGCCTGTAGCAAAGTTATATTATAATTTTTTTTTGTAATTATGGACACGCGCTCATTAAGCCAAGGAATGGAGTGATGAGTAAAAGCATGTACTTGGTCATTTGCTCACAGTGGCATTGATCAGAGCAGGACTGTCTAGCTGAGCAATATTGATTTCCTTCCTCTACCTGAACTCAAAGTGATCTGAGGAAGGGAATGACAAATGGAGATTGTCACAAATCCCAGTCAGGGTGAGCAGATAGAGAAATGATCAATTCAGTTCAGCCTGCAGACAACCTCCCATTGGAGGAACTGTTGGAGTTTGGAAGCAGTCCATTAGCTCTCCATAAGATTAAATTCACTTACCCATGTAAATTACCAATGACAAAGGTGACTACAATACAAGCAATTGTTGCCTTCTTGAGCTGGTCATAGCTAAAACAAAAAAAATACTCAGCTAACTTGTACAAAGTGTACTCCAGATAGCTGAGATTTGGTCAACTGAAATAGAGAGTTGCTGGCTATTGTTAAAACATCCTAGTCTCAGCCCCATTTACATCTTTGAGAATGATCATCGACAATCTTTGCCAATTGGATGTGTCACGCCCCCCCCCCCCCCCCCCCACTTCTGGTCATGTCACCATTATTTTCTGGAGTTTGACTCGATTTGCTTAGAGTTGTGTCAGTAGTGAGGGTGATGAAAATCAGCAATGGTTTCAGTAGAAATTAAAAACACAAAGTGTTCGAAACATTCAGTAGGCCAGGCAGCATCAATGAAGAGAAAAACAGAGTTCATGTTTCAGGTTTATAATCTGTCATCAGCTCTAACACTGAAACATTAACTCTGGTTCACTCTCCACAGGTGCTGCCAGACCTGTTGAATATTTCCAGAACATTTTGGTTTATATTTCAGATTTCAGTTGGACAGTCACATTAACAGGAGAAATATAGACCATGTGCAGGCTGATGGGGTTAGTTTGATTTAGCATTATGGCCAGCACTGACACCGTGGGCCAATGGGACAGTTTCTTTGCTGCGCTGTTCTATGTTCTATCTTCTGTTTTATTTCCAGCATCTGCATTTTTTTGTCTTTTGTCAACAGGATATTTCATGACCATAATGATACTAAATGATGAAATATAATAATTAAGCAATAGAGGAATCCCCAAAAATGGACTACTGTCTCTCTATTTGTAGCACTTAAGACAGTTTGGCAGAATACGCTTTCTTTTTAGTTCCAAACACCTGCACTACATTCCAATGTCAGCTGCAAGGTGAAAAGAAAAATTGATTATTGGACTTAATTTCACGAAAACACAGAAGTTATTTGGAAATATTGTGGAGCCTTGTTTCCCACTCCAGAGCAAATACCACTGAATTAGCAGAAGTCAACAACTTAACCCTGGAAGCAAATGTCACAATATTGTCATCTTTATCTACTTGTAATATGACAGTGTTTTGACGGAGTTGTTTAAGTACAATGCCCCTCTATTCTGCTTGTTGAACGTGCTCCATTATCTCAGTTCAACAGATCTAGGCATTTTTCCTGCATTACTTATATCTCTTGGTATCTACCCAGCTCCCACGTAAGCACCAGAATTTCTATTAAAAAATGCTGCTTGATCTCTTCTGATGCAAAGGTTGGATCAATTGGCCCTTACGTTCTCCCCGTGACCTGCGTGGGTTTTCACCGAGATCTTTGGTTTCCTCCCACACTCCAAAGACGTACAGGTATGTAGGTTAATTGGTCTGGGTAAATGTAAAAAAAAATTGTCCCTAGTGGGTGTAGGATAGTGTTAATGTACGGGGATCACTGGGCGGCACGGACTTGGAGGGCCGAAAAGGCCTGTTTCCGGCTGTATATATATGATGATATGATGATAACATTTGGATGAACGTTTATCATCTGGACTTGCTTTCAAATGGCATAATTTCAAATCTGAGAATATGTTCTTCTATTTCTGCATTCTCTTTTTAGGAGGAGATATCAGTAACCATTTATCCTGTCCATCCTGTTCATTATGTATACCCTCCTGTAACCTGTCTGGCTCCCGGTTTATCAATCCTGGTGAACAGGTGTCAGGTATTCTATTCAAGATTGCACATGATAACATCTCACCAGCCCTCCTTATGATTACTTTATTCTTTCAAACTTCTTGTGAGGGTCACTTTCGCTTTATTAAGTGGTTCCTTGCCCCTGAGAGTTGACTTTTAATAATTTATTAACAAAGTGCCCATCTCCTTCCCTCATATTTCGAACACAAAAACAACCCGCATTTAAATACCATCATGTTGCCAACATTTCAGGTGCATTAATGTAGCAAAACCTTCCAGAAAGGAAATCATACATACACCCGAGGACAGAGTTCAGTTTAGTTTCGTTTAGTTTAGAGATACAGCATGGAAACATCAAAAGATAAGTGAGCTGTCCGTGTCCTTGGAAACAGGCCCTTCGGCCCACCAAGTCCACGATGACCGTCGATCTCCTGTTCACACTAGTTTTGTTATCCCATTTTCGCATTCACTCCCTACACACCAGGGGTAATTTTTACAGAGGCCAATTAACCTACAAACCCGCACGTTTTTGGAATGTGGGAGGCAAATGGAGCACCCGGAGGAGACTTATGTGGTCAGAGAGAGAACGTGCAAATTACACATAAAGCACCCGCGATCGGGATCGAATCCGGCTTTTAGGAACTGTGAGGCATCTGCTCCGCCAGCTGTGCCACTGTGTGTCCCATTTTTAATTTTAATTTAATTTTTATTTCTATAACAGACAGGGGGTAATAGAGATGTAGGAGGTGATAAGAGATGGGGGTGGTGGGCAAAGAAGAGAGAAGGAGGTGAACATAGAAATAGAACTTCAAAACTGAAGCTTTGTTGAATCATGAGACAAAGTCAATGGGCCTGGGTATAAGGACACGGGCAACTGAGCTGAAGCAAAGGGTGGAAGGTGGGATTCCACTACTCACAATGGTGGTGGCCTAAATCAATCTTGAGATGGCAAAAATACAGATAAGAGTTTCAATCGTATGGGCTCCAAGGCTGGCATTGCTATAGAAGTGGAAGTGGAACAAGTAGAAGTTACAAAAGCAAGAATCTTTTTTAAAAGCATCCCTATTCTATGTATGTTATTTACTGAAGTTAAGGTTGATGCTGTTACCTAAAATGTTCTATTTGAGTTTATTCACTCAATGTTCTTCTCGTTGCCTTTCCTGTGTGTTTTCTGCAGTGTCCTTTGTTAAGTGCTGTTTCTACCAGACACGTTGCTCTGTTGGAAAACCAGCAACCAGATAATACACTAGGCTCTAAGTGTTTTTCCAGCCAAATAAGGTCTGGTCTGGCCGCCACCAAATGGTCTTGATCTGGCCCCCAAATGGGTGGTAGTCTAGCAGCTTGCAGCAATAAACACACATTGAATTGGTTGTAGAGCTAGTAGGAAAGGAAATGATGTTTGTTCCAAACATCTAGTTCAGCCACTTTTCCCGTATGCAAACTGAGCAATCAGTCCGCAATAAATAATTATTTCTAAAGATGCACCATAGAAAGCATCCTATCCAGAGGCACCACCGTTTAGTATGACAAGTATGACAAGTACTCTGCTCAAGACCACAAGATACCACAGACTTGTGGATGCCATTCATTCAATCTGTCTATCACTCTGCCTAGACTAAACTAATCAACCAGCATAATAAACAAAACTAAACTAAACAACCAGCATAATCAAGGACTACTCACACATCAGTCATTCTCTCTTCTCCTCTCAAACCATCAGGCAGAAGGCACAAAAGCTTGAAAGTACTCACTGCCAGATTTCAGAGCAGCAGCCTCTCTGCCGTTATCAGATTGTTGAACAGACCTCTCATATGTTAAGGCTATATTCATGACCTTCCAATCTGCCTTCTTATGGGCCTTACACTTTTATTTTAACTCCACCTTCTCTGCAGTTGTAACAATACTTTGCACTGTTTATGTTGTCTTTTCCACTGCATTATATATGGTATGATCTGTCAGAATAGCGGGCAAACAAAAGATTTTCGCACATCTCGGCACACATGACAACACTAAACCAATGCCCATAATGTGAGCAAAAAGTCTCAGTAATTATACCCAAGAGGAGGTCCTTACGATGGTTTCAACCCTAATCATATTCCAATCGCCACTTGTCTCTCCTCTAAGTATCCCGTTTTGAATAAACACGGGGTAGAGTTCTGCCACATGAACCTGATCCTAGCCCAGACCATCGCACTCAACTGTGGTGATACCTGGGGCTTAATACCCTTGTGGTTGCACAAACAACTCTAGAGATTGCGAATGGGTTTACAATAGCAGGGATCACTGAAAGCAGAATGTTCTTCTGTTTGTGATGTCCGCAGGGTTTTTTTCCTTTATAAGTTCAGCCAGGGAGCTGTTTCCCAGCAGCATCCATGTCTGAGTGATGTGGTTCCCCAAACCCTACATGACTAAATGGTCCTTGACCTGAGATGTTAACGCTGTTCCTCTCCCTGTGGATTCTGCTTGACATCTTAAATGCTTCCTGCAGATTTTGTTTCCGATTTCTGATGCAGTATTTTTTATTTTCATTTGCGTTAGCCTGCGTCAGCCTGAGAAGCAGGCTAACGCAATCTCAAAAAAACAGGGCAATTGTGGCTTTTATGATGTAGACTAATTAATTGGGACCAAGGGACTTGCTCATAATCCATGCCTCACCAGCTCCCCCATCAGGTGGAGTTTGTTTGGGTGACTTGGGCAGTGAGAGATTGGAATGGCACGAGGTTACAAGTGGAAAACTGCACTTAATGGAGGGATGGGTGTCCCACTACAGAATTCCTGTGAAGTGTCCACATCCAGTGGAGGGGCAAGTTCTGTGGGCGGACATTCTCAGATAGGCGTGCAGTGAAAGTGACGGTGGCACTTTGGTTTTGCAGTGCGCCTAAACAGAGGTGGTTGGCATACTTCATCCTATCCAGAGCAGCACAACTTGATATTGGGTAGTTAGCACTGAAAAACCACATCCAGTGGAGGGATGAGTGCCCCTGTGTGTTTATTCCCAGATAGACCTGCGGTGAAAGGGAAAGCTGGCACTTTGGTTTTGCAGTGCACCCAAACTGAGGTAATGATTGCCTAGACAGGAAGGCTCGTACTTGTCAGGAGTGACCGGCAGTAACCGGTGGCTCAGCTTCAGGGATTTGACCCAGGAATCTGAGTCCCTGTCTGCCCCCTCTTTGGTCTGTGTTGCAGATCCCTGATACTCTTCAAAGAAGAGCAGACAGGTTCCGCCCCATGTCCTGCAAAGACCTCCTCAAGAGCCATCATTGAAGTAGGTTCTTGTTCTGTTGTGTGCAGGATTGAGCTGCACTTAAAATGGAAAACAGCAATGACAGATCAAATGCCTTTGGGTCTTTGGGGCAATTCTTTCTTGCTTGGCTGTCAGGGAACATCTGCCTAAAATGCTCATATTTTTGCAATGATAAAGTCAAACAAGCCAATTTGTTCAACCGTGGAAAAAAAGAATAATTGGTAACCAAATTGGCCCTTTTTTAGCTCTGAAAATCTCATGAACAAAGTGTCTGCTAGCCACCCACAACAAGATGTGCTGCAATCCATGTCGTTCAGTGCATTAGTTGAACACAAGTTTAACTTGCTGGAGGTCCCATGGGCATCAGACAGAGTGTTACAGTAGGAGCACTTACCATAACACTCAGGCGCAACGGAATATATTAATGTGCAGGAAGGAACTGCAGATGCTGGTTTACACTGAAGATAGGCACAAAATGCAGGAGTAGCTCGGCAGAACAGGCAGCAATTCTGGAGAGAAGGAATGGGAGATGTTTTGGATCGAGACACTGAAGAAGGGTCTTGACCAGAAACGTCACCCATTCCTTCTCTTCAGAGATGCTGCCCGTCCCATTTCTCCAGCATTCTGTGTTTATCCGGAAAGTATTATTAATCTCTTTCAACACTTTGGGCAAGGTGTCCTCTGCTGTCACTTCATCACCTCCTACTGCACACACCATCAAGATTACAGCCCTGCATTTCAAGATAGCCATGTTATGTGATGCATGTGGCAATGTGCAAGCTCAAACCTCCCTCACAACTTAATCCTTTCATCCTTCCTATCCAGAATGAAGTTGAGATGTGGTTCCAAACATTCGATCCTTACTCCATCTTAGTCTCATGTGGGCTTCACTATTCTGATGCTTGCTGGGAGAGGTGGAGTGCTTGTGGGTGGAAAGGGCAGGAGGAAGGTGAGGAGGAGTAAAAGCAGAGCTTCTGAGGAACAGGGCAATATATAGGGTCTGCCGAAAGGAATTGGAATTCGCAGCCCATGTTATTTTGATATAGTGACGACCGGGTGGCTCCAGCAATGGCTGCCTCGCCAACTGTCTGTCCCTTTCTTTTTAGTTGTTTTTTTAGTATGTGTTAAATGAATGTTTTTAGTATTCTTTAGCTTGTTTTATGTGGGGGGTGGGGGCAGGGAGGGGGTTGGGAGAAACGTTTTCTAATCTCTGACCTCGATGGGGTATCGTATCTCCGTCCACACTGCGGCCTAACATTGAGGAGTTGGTAGCCTTTTCTGGAGACCGACTTCGAGAGCTCCACCACGGGAGCCCGCGGGACTTTAACATCGCGGAGCTCGCAATCCCTTTGCCAAGGATCGACCTCTGAGCTCAGCTCTACCACAGGAGCCTGCGGACAGTGCTGTTGTGATGACCTGCCACTACATAATACTGGGGTACACTGTTGATGGGAACGAGTCTGTTATTGGATTGGACAACAAGACTACTGTACTGATGGGAATGGGTCTGTTACTGTACAACACCGGGGTACAGAACTGGTAGGGATGGGTCTATCGCTGTATAACACTGGAGTACAGTACTGGAGGGGATGGGTTTGTCACTGTTTAGCACTGTGGCACAGTACTCATGGGGATGGGACTGTCACTGTATTACACTGAGTACAGTTATGTTCGTGGCGGGGTTGTCACTGTATAGCACAAGGGGGCACAGTACTGGTGGGTACAAGTCTGTAACTCTATAACATTGGGTACAGTGCAGGTGATGACGAGTCTGCATTATGTAACACTGGAGTACAATACTGGTATGTGCTCGCTAATCACTGTATAACATTGCAGTTCAGTACAGGTAACAGTGGGTTTGTCAATGCATAACACTGGAGTACAGTACTGATGGGAATGGGTCTGTCACCGTACAATACTATGGTATTGTGCTGATGAGGCAAGTCCGTTCAATTAATACCATGCACTTTTAAATCTGCGGTGCTTTCAATAAGTAGCTTTGGTAATGGGTAACTTTCATGGGCAACTTTTGTATTGTATTTTTAGTGTTTTCTCTTTCACTAGTATGATATCATTTCATGCAATGAAATTTCATACCATGAACATTTTATTCAATTACACTACCTATAACCAAATGAGGAGATCCCAAGTTTTCAGTATGTCTTAGCAGTTCATGTTTGATCCAACGGGTCGGGATGAGAATCCAACTTCTCCACAAGTCTTGGGTAAAAAAAAGCAGGGATGGCTGTCTCTCCTCAATAATTCTTTTTTATGAGTGGCAACAATGAATTTTGGAGCAACAATGGTGAATAAGCAGAAGGAATGGAGGTCAAACGTACTTGGCAGTTAGGTGGGTGAGGAGGTTGGCTTTCATGCTTTCTTTTTATTTATTCATTCACAGGACATGGGGGAACATCCAACATTTATGGTCCACCCATAATTGCCCCCTGAATGAAATATGAAGTTGAGCCATTTCAGAGGAAGCTTCATACTGAACAACACTGGAATCATAAATAGATGGGATGGGTGTATAATAATGTCATTATTTACAGCATATATTGCAGCAACTCCCCAAGGCCTTTTGGCATCAGCTTCCATGACATGGCCATCAGGGTGATAAAACATGCCTGGAAGCTGGCAGGTTCTTCTCAAAACTACCCACCATTGTGTGACGCAGAGGGTTATGGTTACTGTAGTTAGCCAATAGGCTGTACTAATAATCCACAGACCAGAGTTCAAAAGCTAGTCGTTGCTAAAGATGGCCATGAAACAGCCAGATCAATGTGGTGCACTCGTGGCCTTCATGGGAGGAGATTTCCTGTCCTTATCCGTGGAATCATGCAACAGGAAAACAGGTGCTTTGGCCCACCGAGTCCGTGCTGACCGTCGACTGCCAGTTTCCTCCTATCCTGGAGGTATTTAAAGAGACATTTCCGAGTACATATTCTGGGAACTGGCAGAGGAGTTGGGGCCAATGTGAACCAGCCATGATCACATTGAAGGACGGGGCAGGCTTGAGGAGCTGCTCCTGTTTTCTTGCGCTCGTGTGTGAAGTGTACCTCCTTCCAAAATTATTGATTTGCCTCAATTGTGATTAAGTAGAATAGCTCTTGTTTCTCTTCTTTAACTGGAAGTTAGGGCACCACTCACCAGTTCATCAGAGACTGTGCTCTGAGAAAATCAGCAGCTGGCAGCCTATGCTTGACTGATATTTGACTGAATTCAAACTGATATTTCAGATGATGGCATCAATGGTGACAACATTTGCACCCTACCCCGCCCCTCCTCCCTCCTCCCCCAACAACCCTGCACCCCTTCCAACCCTTCTGATCTCATTTGCCTCATTTCTCAGACTTCAGAAAACAAGACCATTCAATATCTTGTATATTACTTCCTAATTAAGTTACTTATTGCCAAGTCTGTCCAACATGCAGATTTAAGAGCAAGCCTGCAGGTCGAGTATATCATATCTGAATTGAAACAGTTAATTTGCCTTATCAGTTCTAGATTAAGAGTTTAATTAGCAGGAGACTATAACCCAACTGCTAAAGATCCATTAAAGGTCTAATCATGTAATGGGAAATTCAATAAAAAAGCAGTGTGGAGTTGGAACGTCACTACAGTTACTCTGCTGCAATCTCCTCTTAATAAATCAATTACCCAACCTATTTATTGCAAAGTTCCCACAAACACAATTAAACATTGGGGTGAGAAGTCCGATGCTTTAAACTTCAAATTACTGACCTTGCAAAGGAATTGTGTAAATCATTGCGCTGTAAATCGAAGATGGTGGCTAGCTCTATTTTCTGTTCTTATAATTGACCCATTTTCGGTTGTGATAGTCGTTACAAAGCATACCAAAGATTCATCCCATATTACTGGTGACCCAGGAGAGCATCTACTCCAAATGACTGCCACTGTCTCGCTCTTAATAAAACCAACCCACAGCTTTGATTAACCTTACTTTTCACTTCTCAATCTGAGAACCATTTCTGTAGTTTGAGCAAAGCAAATAACTTTTTGAAAACTTTGTAGGTATTCCCAATAGGCCCACACATTTGTAAATATAAACAGCTTGCTAACTCCATTACCACACTAGTGTATCTTGATGTGTCGGAAGGAATTGCAGATGCTGGTTTACACCAAAGATAGACACAAAAGGCTGGAGTAACTCAGTGGTTCAGGTAGCATTTCTGGAGGAAAGGAACAGGTGACCCTCTTAGTCTGAAGAAGGGTCTTGATCCTTATCATCACCTATTCCTTTTCTCCAGAGATGTTGCCTGACCCGCTAAGTTAGCCCAGCAATTTGTGTCTACCTTTAGTGTCTCCTGATGTCCAACACTTATTTTGTTGATCATATGTTATTTGTCTATTATAAGCTCTATTTAATGCATTGATGGTGTGATGGAATGTGTGAATCAGATACTGAGTATAATGCCAGCTCTGTTGGCAGTCTCAACCGAGGGAAAACATTGCTGCACTAGCTTCAAGCCAAGGATGTTATGCTTGGTTGCACAGTGATGGCTCTAGTCTGACACTCATCCAGATTGTTAGTAAATTGATATATTGTTCTGCCGTGAGAGAGGAGAAAATGTCACTTGTCAGATGGTTTTCCTGCACCGTTTAACTAAGGATAACATGGGAACAATCGCGAGTGTGTGGAGCCAATGAAGAAGGGTCTTGACCCGAAATGTTACCCATTCCTTCTCTCCAGAGATGCTGCCTGTCCCGCTGAGTTACTCCAGCTTCAGTTTAAATCAGCATCTGCAGTTTCTTCCTACACACACTTTTTAGTATAAAAAAAGTTGTGTAATTTTTATAAAATGAAACTTGTAGTGGGGTTTCACTGCTCTTTGCTGCACACTATATTTGTACTGGTGCCCACTCTCTCTTCATGAACCTGGTCATTTACTGGTAGATCAGCACAACTAGACCATGGAGAATGTACGTGCCTCCATAGAGCACTGTTAAACCAAACCTGCCTGAATCATCCCCTGGAGGAAGGACTCTGCATTAAGGTTCACTCAGTTGGAATTATTGCAGGAATTATTGCCCATCCCCATGTTTCCCTCATTAAATCTGGCCAGGCACTCTCCAATCAAACAGTCTTTTGCTCAGTGTGCTTTGGTGCATGTTAGCCTTGGTTGATGTTTCTGCAACTATCAGAGCTTCTTTTAGCTCCTTAATAATAATAATAATAATAATAATGCATTACATTTATATAGCGCTTTTCAAACACTCAAAGACGCTTTACAGGGATTTCTAGAACATAGAGAAGTGAATAAATAGATAAATAAGTAAACGAACAGAGAAAGGAGACAGAAGGTGAGGTGACCTTCAGTGGTTGAAGGTAGTGCTGAAGAGGTGAGACTTCAGTGATGTTTTGAATGTGGTGAGTGAGGAGGAGTCTCTGACGGTTTGGGGTAGTGAGTTCCATAGGGTGGGAGCAGCGATGGAGAAAGCCCTTATGGTTCATCCCCTTGTAGAAATAAATTCCCTTGGCATGTAACCAATTCCACGTCTGTATTAACTAATAAAGAAACCATCTGAATCCCGTGATTGGATTCAAGACTTCCAACGCAACACGGAAAGAAGCCATTAGAGCCCCAACATCAGCTCTTGGCAGAGCAATTCAATGTCCGCCCCCCCTCCCATTATTTCTTTTTACCCTGGCAACTTATTCTCTTCCATATACCCATCAGATTCTCTTTGGTTCCTTTCCACTTATCTCCACTAGGGGTGATTATTGTGGCCAGTTAATCTCCTAGATCTCTTTCGGATAATGGAAGGAAATTCGAGCACATTGCAGCACATGGTACAGTTCGGCACAGGAATAGGCCATTCAGTCAACAATGTCTGTGCAGACCATGATGCTAATTTAAATGACACGTCTATTTGCACAGGCCATCCCCTGCCTGTTTATATGTATATCTAAATGCTTCCTAAACATCACCATTGTAACTGTTTTCACCACTTTCCCTGGTAGCACATTCAAAGCACTCAGTTCTTTCTGTGTATAAATCCTACTTTGTAAATCTGCTTTAAACTTTTCCCCTCTTACCTTAATCTTATTCCCGCTGGTAGGTAACAATTCCTCCCGAGGAAATATGTTCTGAATGTCTATCTTGTCTATGTCATAATTTCATATAATTCCTCGCGGGTCGCTGCTCAGCGTCCGACACTCCTGAGCAAACAATCCAATTTGTCCAACTTCTCCTTCTGGCTAATACTTTTTAATCCAGGCAACATCCTGGTTAACCTCTTCTGCACCCTCTCCAAAGCCTCTATATCTGTATTATGATTAAACAGTTAGAACTGCATACAATACTCCAAATGTGGCCTAACTAAAGTTTTACACAGTTGCAACATGACTTCCAGATACTTATATTCAACACCCCAACAAATGAAGGCAAGCATGTCATATAATTATTTACCATCCTGATCACTTACGTTGCTCCTAAGAGTAGGCATGTCAAACGCAAGTGGGCATATATTTAAAGTGAGAGAAAGGAGTTTAATATGGAATCTGATAGATAAGATTTTTTACACGGGGAGTGGTTGATATCTGGAAAGTGGTACAAAAGCAGGTGATGAAAACAGTCAATTATTAAATTTAAGAAGCATTTAGGCACTCACCTAAACAGGCAAGTCATGGTAGGGCATGGACCTAACGTGGGCAAATAGGATTAACGCAGATGGCCAAAAAGGTTGGTACATCTGGTGTGGGCCGAAGGGCCTGTAACTGCGCTGTACGACTCTATGACACCTGGGGGAAACCGACAGGGTCACGGGGGGAACATGCAAACTCAATGTGGAAATCACCAGAAACCAGGATTGAACTCCGATTCCAGGAAACCACGAGGCAGTAATGATTACTGCTGTGCCACCGCACTTCTCTCTCATTCATATGGGGGGGAATTCGTGTCAATTCTGGTCAATTCTGTATCAATTGGAATATCTGGACCATTAAAGAAATTCTAAAGGAACAAAGGTCCGAGTCAAGTTGTGGAAAAAGAAAATTCAAAATGTACAAGAAAATTGCTTGTAATTGATAAAAATGTGATTGAACAAAAATATCTGGTCAACCTTTCAAATGTGGTCTCCAAGTGAAAAGTAACAGAAATTGAGTCTGAGACAAGTTTCTTGTTCAAGGAGAAACTGAATAACTATCTTGTAGTGTAATGAGTGAAGTGGTGCGGAATCAATTGGTCAGGGTAAACCACACTTTCTAATGGCTTTCTTCATCATCAGTATTCAGCAGCAATTAAATACAAGACCCAGAGCATGTACAGCAATTAAGTCATTTTTGGCCATCTGCACTAATCCAATTTTCCCACATTAGGACCATGCCATACTATGTCTTGCCTGTTTAGGTGACTGCCTAAATGCTTCTTCAATTTAATAATTGACTGTTTTCATCACCTGCTTTTGCAGCACTTTCCAGATATCAACCACTCTCCGTGTAAAAAATCTTATCTATCTGATCCCATATTAAACTCCTTCCTCTCACTTTAAATATATGCCCACTTGCATTTGACATGCCTACTCCTAGGCACACCGCACAGAAACAGGCTCTTCGGCCCAACTGCCTATGCCGACCAAGATGTCCATCTTCACTAGTCCCACTTGCCCGCATTTGACCCATATCTCTCCAAACCTTTCCATTGTAATTTGATTAACACAAGTCATTTTAAATATATTCCAGTACTGTACCAGTTCAGACACACGTACCACACACATGCGCACACATTGTACAGTGTTTACATTCCTAAACTAAATAGCTCACCAGACATTTTAAGAAAAGTGTTCACTGAAGGCAATTCTTTCAGATCAATTAAACATTGGAACTTTTACAAGTATATACACTATTATATACCTGTCCAAATGTCTTTTCGATGCTGTTATAGTACCTGCCTCAATTATCTCCTCTGACACCACGTTCCATATAACCATCACTCCTTGTGTGAAAAGGTTGCTCCTCTGGTTCTTATCAAATCTTTCCCCACACACCTTAAACCTATGCCCTCTGGTTCTTGATTCCCCTACTCTGGGTAAAAGACTGTGCTTTCACCATATCTATTCCCCTCATGATCTTACACACCTCTACAAAATCACCCCAAAGCCTCCTGCACTACAAGGAATAAAGTCCTAGGCTGCCCAGCCTCCCCGTAAAACTCAGGCTGTCAAGTTCTGGCAACATCCTCATAAATCTTCTCTGCATTTTGTCAAGCTTAACAATATCCTTCCTATAGCAAGGTGACAAACTGATAACAATACTCCAAATGCAGCCTCACCAACATCTTGTACAACTTGCCTAAGGCACCTCATTGACATCCACTGTGAAGAATAACAATGCTACAGGATTTCCAAGACAACTTTATGCCAGTTGCTGTCAGTGCAGCAATTGAAATCTAATCATAACAGGCATCATCAAACCTTTGGATGCAAAAGATGTATGGCCAAGACGGGGAAGTGGACTAGGTGGAAATCGGCCTTAACCTTATTCAACGGAGGAGCGGGCTTAAGGTGGCCCATTCCTTCTCCTCTCTCCACCACCCTGCCGGACAGTGAGTTCCAAATCCCCCAGCACATTCAATAACTAACATAATTCCATGGCTCTTCAGTACTGTCCTCTCTATGAGGAGATAATATTTTTCCCTTTTTAAGGCATCTCATAACTTTATACAGCTAGCTTAAATAACCCATCCCCACTCTGTCTTTCCTCCTTAACCTAGATACCCCAGCCCTGGGAATATCCAGCTATGTCTCATTGATTCTGCAGCTCTGTTAATTAAGCGGTGGCACTGAACATCACAGAATGTATGAAGTCTGGGAACATCACTGGTTTACAGACTGCAGAGACAGAGAGCACTAGCAGAGTGAAAGGGTGCCCCTTATGTACATCTCACACATTTCACTCCCATGGCACAGACAGCTGTGATATTTTCAGCGTGCTCTTTGCTTTATTATTCTGAGCCATATGCCCTGAGATGACAAAGGTTCCTTACTCATTCCTTTTCCAATCCCTCAGTTGAAAGGATTGCCAGAAAACCTGGTGTGGAGCCAGCACCAAAATGGAATGTGCAAGGATCAGCAGTTTGCAACCAGGCATCGTGCTCATGCCGCATGGTCTTGGACACCAGAGATCGACAACTCTGATGAATGCCCACCCAGTGCATTCATCACTCTATGCCATGGACTGGAATTATCCCACGGAACCCTGTATCTAATCCTCACGTTTCATAACCTGCTGCCGTCTTCCTAAACTATCTATCTATATTGCGTCAATGACTGGATCACTTCATTCACTTGCTTAGCATTGAACCACCATCACCTCTACTGATACTGGCCTCCCACAATGCCTTCTTGGCCTCATTCGCGGTTTTCACTTTCAACACAAATCAAGCTCCCTTCTATTGACTCCATTAAAAATCACACACTGCCTCGGCAAGGCCAGCAGCATAATCAAGGACAAGTCGCACCCTGGCCACTCCCTCTTCTCAGGGCCGTCTTAACGCATGGGCCTGATGGGCACTTGCCCGGGGGCCCCATGCTGATCTGTGTATGTTAAGTGACTTGCAATAAATAAATACTACTTTAAAAATGTAGGTTCAATAAGTGCTTTTTTCGCAACATTTTCAGTGCTTCTCACAGCGATCTGTAAGTGCTTTTCGCAACAATGTAGCACCCTAAGTCCATCGCTAAGTGCTTTTCGGTAAGTGCTTTTCGCCGGCACGACGGGGGGGGGGGGGGCTGGTAGGGAAAGGGGGGTGGGGGAGAGTAACGGTGGGGGCCCCAGTACACTGCTTTGCCGGGGGGCCCATAATGCTGTAAAAACGGCCCTGCCTCTTCTCCCATCAGGCAAAAAGTATAGAAGTGTGAAAACGCACAACTCCAGATTCAGGGACAGTTTCTTCCCAGCTGTTATCAGGCAACTGAATCATCCTACTACAACCAGAGAGCAATGCTGGACTACTATCTACCTCATTGGTGACCCTCGGACTATCCTTGATCGGACTTTGTTGGCTTTACCTTGCACTAAACGTTATTCCTTTATCATGTATCTATACACTGTAAATGGCTTGATTGGAATCATGTATTGTCTTTCTACTGACTGGATAGCACGCAACAAAAGCTTTTCACTGTACCTGGGTATACGTGACAATAAACAATAAACTAAACACTATCCAGTTGGGCATCACTCAGAGCAGTGCAGAAACACAGCAGATTGTGCCGTTGCCTCTAGGTTCCAGGGACCCATGCTCGATCCTGACCTCTGTGTGGTGTGTGGTGTGTGGAGTGTGTCCACACTCCCTGTGCACATATTCCCAGTGGGTTAAATGGCCATTGTGAGTTGCCCCAGGGGTAGGTGGGCGAAGGGGATTGTTGGTTTGCCATGAGAACTGGATTCGACTTGATAGGGAGGTTTCCATGTTGTGAGAGACATGGGAAGTTTACATATGAAAGAGATATTTGGAATCATGAAATCTTTTACAGCCAGCCATGTCAGGTCAGGGCTTTTCCAGCTATCAAAGGTTTCCAGAGGAGATTGGTGGTGGAGCTTGCTCTGGCTCACCAAGTCAGCCCACTGTAGTCCTGGAGGCCATGTCACCACGAAAGACTTTGGTGCCTGGTCCGACAATTTAGGCAGATGGGGTTGACCCTCAGGATCAGAAAAAGATTAAATATATGGGTCAGCAACTGTATTCAGGTACCAGAATGCATTATTATCATGATTTCTAGTCATCCCGTTAATCAAAGCAGGGATTTATCCCCACCCTATAAAGGATAAACCAGACTAATCACCAGATCTACATTTTATTCCACCTCACCTTATCTGACACCTTTTGACTCCTTTTCACCTCTGGTCTTAATCCAGCCAGAACAAGGGGTCACAGTTTAAGGATAAGGGGGAAGTCTTTTAGGACCGAGATGTGAAAGTTTTTTTTCACAGAGAGTGGTGAATCTGTGGAATTCTTTGCCACAGAAGGTAGTTGAGGCCAGTTCAGTGGCTATATTTAAGAGGGAGTTAGATGTGGCCCTTGTGGCTAAAGGGATCAGGGGGTATGGAGAGAAGGCAGGTACGGGATACTGAGTTGGATGATCAGCCATGATTGTATTGAATGGCGATGCAGGCTCGAAGGGCCGAATGGCCTACTCCTGCACCTATTTTCTATGTTTTTATGTTTCTATCTCCCAATCGAGCATCCCTCACCTGCATCCACCTGACTTTGTCCTACCCTCCATGTCTTTTCTAGCTTTCTGCCCCCTGCCACAATGAAGAAGAGTTGCACAGGTGTTCTGTGGCTGGGATGACAGCTCCAACAGCAACCTTTGTGTGAAGTATGATGTCCCTTGGTGCCCATTGACTTCAGTTTTACCAGAACCCTTGGATGTCACACTTGGCCAACTGCTCCCCTAATGTCAAGGGCAGTCACATCACCTCTGGAAATCAACTCTATTGTCACAGGTGAAAAAACATAACGTCGCCTCCCTTCACACGGGGGTTCTGCGTTTGCACATGGTGATTGAGCAAGGTGTACTGTGGCATCATCGGATCAGCATCTGAAGAGGAAGAACTTCTTTAGTCAGAGGGTAGTTAATCTGTGGAACTCATTGCTATAGAGGGCTGTGGCGGCCATCAGTGGACATTTTTAAGGCAGAGATAGACAAATTCATGATTAAAACGGGTGTCAAGGGTTATAATAATAATAATAATAATGCATTTTATTTATATAGCGCTTTTCATATACTCAAAGACGCTTTACAGAGATTTAGAGAACATAGGGAAATGAATAAATAGATAAATAAGTAAATAAATAAACAAACAGAGAAAGGAGACAGAAGGTGAGGTGACCTTCAGTGGTTGAAGGCAGTACTGAACAGGTGAGACTTCAGCGATGTTTTGAATGTGGTGAGTGTGGAGGAGTCTCTAACGGTTTGGGGTAGTGAGTTCCATAGGGTGGGAGCAGCGATGGAGAAAGCCCTGTCCCCCCAGGATCTGAGTTTGGTCCGGATGTGGGGGGATAGGAGATTGGCAGCAGCAGAGCGGAGGGTGCAGGTGGGAGTGTGCCTGTGGAGGAGGTCGGTCAGGTAGGATGGGGCCAGGTTATGGAGGGCTTTGTAGGTTATGAGGAGGATTTTGTACTGGATTCTCTGGGGGATGGGGAGCCAGTGGAGTTTATAAAGGACGGGGGTGATATGGTCACGGATCGGGGTGTGGGTGAGTAGACGGGCAGCGGAGTTTTGAATGTATTGAAGTTTACTGATGATTTTTGAGGGTGCGCCATAGAGGAGGCTGTTGCAGTAGTCCAGACGGGAGGTGATGAAGGCGTGGATGAGGGTTTCTGCAGCTGTGGAGGAGAGGGATGAACGGAGACGGGCAATGTTTTTGAGGTGGAAGAAGGCTGTCTTTGTGATGTGTTTGATGTGTTTGTCGAAGGAGAGGGTTTGATCAAAGATGATTATGGGGAGATTATGGGGAGAACACAGGAAAATGGGAACACAGGAGATTATGGGGAGAACACAGGAAAATGGGATAAGCAGGCAGAGATTAGCCATGGCTGAATCGTGGAAAAGACTCGATGGGCCGAATGGCCTAATTCTACTCCTATAACTTGTGAACTTGTGACTGGTCAACAGGCCTAGAGACATAAATACAAATCCCACCATGCCAACTATTCATGTCTTTAAATCCGTGGTTATTAAACAACTGGGAGGAGGGACTCTGGTGTCATTACCTAGTCCATGACCACACAGTCACTCCTAAGTCCCACTAACTTGTGGTTAATATGATTCCAATTGCTCTGGTCCCTGATATGGTGTGTAAAGAATGTGTAATTGTAATGGAATGAGATCTCTGCCTTCGGTTTTGATTTGGATATAGAGTAGCTCTGGAAGGGATGGCCTGATGCTGCTCCTGTCGTGTTTATGAACAATATCCACCAGACCTTTGCTGCAATTAATGTTTTTATTTTGTGTCAGAGTTATACACTGTCCCACGAATGGAAACATTGGCTCTCCTCTTTTGTGCTTCTGCTGAGGTTTTCCAAAGAGAAAGAGGCGCCACAGCTGAGCAGATGGGCCAGATATTGTTTGAGCAGTTGCACAATTCTCCAACCTGTCTGCACACAACGTTTTGCAGTGTCAAAAACTCTACTCTGATCTTCACTACTTGCATTCTTCTGAGATGTCTAAGGCTCCTCACCTACAGCTCTGTCCCACCTTCCTTTCACTGATGCATTCCAAAAAAAAACATGGAATCGGTGGATCCAATTACTGGAAGGTCAGGTTAATTGAATGACTGGCATAGAGGCAATAACAACCTACCTTTTTTCTTGTGTGCTGCTCTTAAACAGCCTTAACACCATCTAAAACACAGGAATCAACGGGTATGGATGGGGTTTCCTTGCACGCTGTCAATTTCACTGACTCCGCTCCCTGCCTTCTTCAATTCCAATATTCTGTTCTTGCCCTCATCACCCATCAGGACACACTGCTGCAATGCAGGCCACTCTACATGGCTCCACTTATGCTACAATACCTATCATGACTCTGGAGCAATGTTAGTGCAATGTTAGTGAGCCTCTGGAGCAATGTTAGTGAGCCTCTCTCCCATAAGTCAAGTCAATTTTATTTGTATAGCACATTTAAAAACAACCCACATTGACCAAAGTGCTGTACATCTGATTAGGTACTAAGGAAAAAGGAGTCAACTACACCCAGAATCCCTATTCACATTACAATGGAGCCTTGTTTGGCAGCAGAACTGCTTCCCATCGATACTAAGGCTGTAATGGAAATGTTGCCTTGGATCTAGTCCACCGTATCAAAATAACATGACATCACCATTGCTCTAGAGGTAAGCTGACATTTATATACTAACATCCACAAATTTCTTAGCCACAATTACATTTTTTTGTAATAACAGATACATTAGTTCGTCTCTTTCAAGCAAGTTGCTAACACATCAATGTTTTGGGCTTCTGCCAATTGAGACTACATTCAATTGCTCGCTGAGGCATTTGACTTTATTTCCCCAAACATGTCTGTCAAGAAACAGGCTTACTATGTAGTGATTATGACAAGTGTCAGAGAATGTCAGGCTAGGTCACATATAACACTGCTAACACTAGCAGTGCTGTGATTGTGTTGGTCTTACTTGATTAATTATGTCAATATTACATTGGAAAAGCTGTTATAATATGTAATGATGTACAATGAGCAGGCTGTTGTTCACCCTTCGGGTTCAAAGATGACCATGACTTCACTTTCAGTTGGAGGATTGATGACTATGGGTCCGGAAGTGACTGGTGAGGCCAATCCGGGCCCGGAAGGCACGCCCATACGTAGGACACAAGTGGATGGGTGCTGCAGTGGAAGTGAAGGTAGCCCGGGCCTTGCGCACGGTGCGTTTCCTCTGGGCCTCTGCAGTGCGTCTATCTGCCTTGATGTTATCCAGCAGGGTTCGCACGTTCCACGTGCCGAGGTTGAGCACCTTCAACTTGTTTTTAATTATTATTTTGACCGCTGATTGGGATCGCCGCCAGCCGCGGTATGCTGGCCAAGGTGAAGTGAAGCAGGCTATGTTTGAGGCACCTTTTCTAGCCCCTTCCTCCATGGAGCTGAGCAGAGCGAATCCTAGAGAAGGCTGCTCAGACACCCGGGGGCTGCCGAACTCCACTGCTGCTTCGGTCCAGTACAGAGCGACCCTGTGCCCTGGGCCACCTGTGTGCAGGTTCATGACTACAGCTTCCAGTGTATCCACACCTGCTGCTTCACTACTCTCCCATCGCCACAGGACTTGAGGTTGCACGGTATGGGGTTGAAGTCATGATTTGCGCTTGACTTGGATTTAAGTGAGGGGGAGTTGCGTAGATCGTCGGCCTCACTCTCTCGTCCCGGCCTATCGGGTTCGGGCAGCAAGACAGAGTCGAGACGGCTGGGGACAGGTCAGGATGCAGTGGATGGTCAGAAGTGTCCTGCGTATCTCACTCTGCCCTGTTTGCGCTCCATGACGCTTTACTGGGATCGTCTTTCTGCCCGTTGAACCTTCTGGTGGTTTCCTCCGTGCAATCCGCCGAACCCAGGCTTCACATGCTAGGTAGACAAGCCCTAAAGCCGCTGGAACCAACGACTTGCCAACTGTACATGTGGCATGCACACAAGACAGTGGGGACATCTTGGGGGCGGGGTTGTCCAACTCACGTACAAGTCACATTTAGGACTTGCCCACTGCCCACTACGGCTACGGAATGTGGATCATGCAAGGGAAAATGATCAGGCTACAGAATGTGGATCAGGCAAGGGAAAACAAAGGTTTAGATGGTCACAACATACAAAACCAGAGTCTGTGTTAAATTATTAGTGAGACTGTGGTTACTCACGATACCAAGAACTGCCACAGAGCAATTATTTATATAACTTCTCCTTCTCTGCCATTACTTAGACATACTTAGACATACACAGTTTAAGAATAAGGGGTAGGCCATTTAGAACTGAGATGAGGGAAAACATTTTCAGTCAGAGAGTTGTGAATCTGTGGAATTCTCTGCCTCAGAAGGCAGTGGAGGCCAATTCTCTGAATGCATTCAAGAGAGAGCTGGATAGAGCTCTTAAGGATAGCGGAGTCAGGGGGTATGGGTAGAAGGCAGGAACGGGGTACTGATTGAGAATGATCAGCCATGATCACATTGAATGGCGGTGCTGGCTTGAAGGGCCGAATGGCCTCCTCCTGCACCTATTGTCTATTGTCTATTGTCTGACTACAGGATATGTTTAAAGTTTTGGGCAAAAGATACTTGGGAAATGTGAGGGAATACATTTCATCGGAAACTCGGTGCTTTTCTTACTCAAAAAAACGTTGAACATTTTTTTTTACACAGTAGAAATAAAATTTCCAGTGAAGCTGGTAAGTTTAAAGAGAGCCCAGGAACTGGGACGCATGTCTGTGACAGGAAACGTGGAAATCATCATCCAGTGAGCCAATCACTGAACTATCAGTGTTTTCAAAACGTTGGATAGTGGATTATCGAGAGTGTAATTGGAGAGTGGCGATGACCTGTAGCTTAGTGGAAAGAGCCCTCAGAAGAGTAATGGGTAATGGAGAGGGCTCGTGTGTGTCAATGGGTGAACTTAGGATTCACATCACGAGGTTATTCTTCAGATAAGGAGTCACTAACTCCTGGAACGGGCTCCACAGCAGAATAACAAAACCCAAGGATGGGCATTCTTGAAACTGTTGCTGAACATGCATATGGCATTGAGTTACACAGAAAAGAAACCAACCGAGTGCACGCAGCCATCAAGTATTTGTTCACGCAAATGGCTCGCTAATCCCATTTTATTCTCCATCAACCAGCCCCCCTCACTTCTCCCCACTGCACATAGATCCTGACAGTCACTGGGGGTGAGACACAATGGCCAATCAACCTACCAGCACATCTTTGGAATGTGGGAGGAATCCAGAACATCCGGTGAAAACTCAGAGTCATTTGGAAAACATGCAAACTCCACACAGACAGCTGCACATTCAGGACCAAACATGGATCCCCCACAGCTGTGAGTGACAGTACTGACCCAAGCTCCATCGTACCATTCACGAGGGATGACAAACTGTAGTTAACTGAGGAATGTGAAGAATCTGCAGTTCCTTCTTCAGAATCAGTGAAAATTCAAAGGCGATTTAATGAAACGAGTCTAAAATCTAGGGGTTCTTGGAACGGTGATGTGAGTGATTGAGTGAATTCAGGAACCAAAGCAGATAGATTAAAAAAGGTTCTTGTTGGGAAATTCCAGCATCTAGCAGTTAGCATTTACTACCACAAGGATCAGTATTTCTGGGAGTTGACACAAAGGTGGGACCTTGCTGGTTGTCCCACCCTGGGACTTTTCCCACTGCATCCCACCATCGGAGCTCTCCTGGTGACCAACAGTGATATGTGGGTTTACTATGGTTCCCTAGCAACCTGGGAACCGTCCCCTTAGCATTGGGACAAGTCACACACTTCAGCAGAGCAGGTGTGATGTATATTTTGATTTGAGTGACGTTGTTCAAGGCTTCTCATTGTTTTTCCTTAGTAGCCAAATTCGTGTTTTTTTCTAAATTGCTAATGTTTTTTAATTAATTAATTTCAATAATTTTTGCAATTTTCAGAAAGCCAGGGACAATGAAATTTCCTCTCAGCTTTGAGCGCTGGCTCAGTCTGATCATGGCTTAGCCAGCCAGCTGTCAGTCACATATTTCCCCAGCCAATCTCGAGGTGGAGCTTGCATTGGTTCGTCCAGTCAGCAGAATTCGGATGCGTAAGATCTTATTGCAACATAAGTCTCTTGCTGTTTCGGGTCTGAAAGGCTTTCAACAGTGGTCAGATCCAGAAAGGCCATGTGTGGTCTTTACCTCAAAGGTCAGTGGCAAGCATGGGCGGTGATAGTAGGGCACTGGCATCAAAGGCAAGACAAACAAAGAAGAAAAATTACACAATGATGTGTTCAATTGTACAATGACTGAAAGGGGTGACTTAAACAGTCAGTCAATAACCATTTGAAATGGATAAATACTTGTGAAGGCTGTAATTACTGGGCAATGGGAATGAAACAGACCCAAGGCCCGATTAACATGTTGGACAGCTTTCAATGAACCAGAACTGGCATAATTGGACAATTGGTCATGTTTAATTGTTTTGTGTAATTGTCTGGTGTGAGTGTCTGGTATCTGTCCAAAGTTCATGCCTGTGTAAGTCCACATCTCATCTCCCTGTCCACTTTGTGCTGCATTGATCTGCGATTCCAACACAGCTTACGCCATTTTTGGAGTATTAATGGCATCCATTCTATCTTCTCAATTATGACACTTTGCACCTTAATTTAAAATTACAACAATCTATGTTAATCCACCCATGTTCCACTTACAAAACAAAATTCACACGGCATATTGTGTAACAGGAGTGCAACAGCAGAATGCGGAATTATCATGAAGTGATACAGAACTACATAAGTTGCAATTCCGACTGGATACTGGAGTGTGCATGTTTCCCTGAAGTCCAAAATAGCACACACGGATCAGGCCCAAAGACCGGGGAACATCTGCCTTCTTTATATAATGTCACTGAAAATGCTTCAGCACATCACATGCCATCTGCTGAGCTGTTTCGCATGCAAATAGTGTTCTATTTGCTTGTGTAGAGTAAGCTTCATTAATGGAAATAAGCTCTGCATTTATTTCTTGAACTTCATTTGCCAATTTAATTTGTTGAAAATGTAAAGCAACAAGCTCTAGCTGTGTAGGAAAGAACTGCAGATGCTGGTTTAAATCGAAGGTAAACACAAAACGCTGGCGGGACAGGCAGCATCTCTGGGTGACGTTTCGGGTCGAGACCCTTCTTCAGACGAAAGCTACAGCTGCGTGTGTATTATGTCTCTTGTGCAGTGCTGGTACATGTTATCTGCCCACTGTTTACATCTGTGTGATTCTGTGTTGAACCGTTCCGTGATTCTTTCACAGTTTACACCATTTGTGGTTTTCATTGTGCCTTACAAATTTTCTGCTGTATTCCTGATTTAAAAATATTACCTCCTGTTATCCTATCCATACAAATTAAAATTTACAAGATATAATAATATAATGAATTCGATACCAGAATGTATAATATGCACTGACAGGTCATCTTTATTTATATTCAATGTTGAGGCAGATGCCTTTCCTTTTCATTGGCTGATAAATTGTTTTTCTGAGATTTTACAGACTGCCTATTGAACATGGAACAGTACAGCACAGGAACATGCCCATCAGTCCACAATGTCTATGCCAAACATAATGCCAAATTAAACAAATCTCCTCTGCCTGCACGTGATCCGAATCCCCCTGCTCTCTGCTTATTCAAATGCCTCTCTAAAAAAGCTTTTAAATGTCAACTGCCCATGGTCTTTGATGACTTTGGTGGGCTGTCACACATACTAGCAATGTCCCAAACATTATAACAGCCCACTCACATATTCGTTATACCACTCTTCCTTCAAATCCCCATAAGCAGCACAAGGCTATGGGATCGAAGGAAGATAATGTTATGACAAACCTGACCAAGCTGATGATGATTTCTACTGCAAACTCCCAAGACTGTGGTGTTCCACTGCTCCTTTGCCACCTCATTCCACCTGCCACGAGTCCTCTGTCCAATTTGAATGTCTTGCTCAGTTATAAACTATTGTTCCTTCGTGAACGAATAAACCACTCTATTCTTTAACAACCTGGGAATGTACATCCTTTGAAAAGTGTTAAAATCATACACAAGGAATCGAGAGATTTGTCTCCTGGTATTGAACCATAACCTAAAGCTGATATATATATATATTCATAAACCTTATAGACACAAAAAACTGGAGTAACTGAGCTGGGCAGGCAGCATCTCTGGAGAGAAGAAATGGGTGACGTTTCAGGTCGAGACCCTTCTTCAGACCTTGTGCTTCCTGACCGAATGAGATGGGAATGGAAATTAGCCATGACTATTATTCCCAATTATCACCAGGTCGATGTCCAAATACCTACCTACGAGCATGGAAAATTATTTAGGAAATCATATTTTTAAATTGTGATTATGTTGGTGTAATATGTGGTATTTTACGGAACAATTGTCAGTTGTTTAAAAGACAGACATTTAAAAATCGAAGCTGTATTCTATATGTGAATGTACACATTTTCACAAGTATTGTAGGAACTGCAGACATTTAAAAAAAAAGCTGAGGTTGTTTTTGATTTGTTTTGGGGAAGAAAAGAAGCATCTTTATAACAAAATATTTTAAACGCATTTCTGCTGTGTTCCAACAGAACAAAATAAGAAATGCCCCTGGAGGCAATGAAGGAGCTCTGTGACGGCAGCTTGTTCAACCAATTCCTGTTCCCTGGAGAGTCCAGCTCACCTCCTGACTTCAGGTCTGACTGATATGCTACGGAGTTCACAGTTACTTGCATTGAAGCAGGGAACAACCTCTCCCAATTAATGCCTTCGCTGTGACTGTTTCAGTCCCAACCAGCCGTGTGCAACGGCCACAAATATAAGCATTGAAAAAATGAGCAACATTGAACAACAGGGAAACCCCACTGTTTTGGCTTCATGGCGGACAATGCAGACAGTAAAATTTTGGCTTCAGTTCAGCCAGTTGCTCAATCTGCATTATGCAGACCAAAGTTTTATCACAGCTTGTCGAAAATGGTTCCAGCAAAACCTATTTAACGAAAAAAGATGTTTATATTAATGCTGGAAAGCTGAAATATAAACAGAATATGCTGGAAACTTGGCAGGTCAGAAGGCATCTGTGGCGACTGAAGCAGTTAATGTTTCATTGTCCAAGACCCTTCATCATATTTGAAAAAGAGAGAAAGAAGGTTAGTTTTCAGTAGTGGAGAAGGCAGGAGATGGGGTTGGGGGGTGATTGATAGCACAAATGGAATATCTGCAACACGGGGAGACCAAAAGGAATCAATGTATCAGTAGGAGTAGCAGTAAGGTTCATTGGGCTGCTCTATCAGTGTGATGCAGTACTAATAGCAAGACTGTGGGAGATATCAGGAGATAACAGACCAGCTGTACAAATAGAAAAATAAAAACTGAGACAAAATTATGAGAGTCAGTCTGTCATCAGAACTGGCCATTCCTGACTGTCATCATTCTGGATCAATTTTTTCCTTTTGCACGTTTGTTGGTTCATTGGCATCAGTAAAAATTGTAAATGGTCTCTCGCACCTGGAGTACTGTGTGCAGTTTTGGTCTCCAAATTTGTGGAAGGATATTCTTGCCATTGAGGGCGTGCAGTGTAGGTTTACTAGGTTAATTCCCGGAATGGCGGGACTGTCATATGTTGAAAGACTGGAGCGACTAGGTTTGTATACAATGGAATTTAGAAGGATGAGAGGGGATCTTATCGAAACGTATAAGATTATTAAGGGGTTGGACATGTTAGAGGCAGGAAACATGTTCCCAATGTTGGGGGAGTCCAGAACCAGGGGCCACAGTTTAAGAATAAGGGGTAGGCCATTTAGAACAGAGATGAGGAAAAACTGTTTTAGTCAGAGAGTTGTGAATCTGTGGAATTCTCTGCCTCAGAGGGCAGTGGAGGCCAATTCTCTGAATACATTCAAGAGAGCGCTAGATAGAGCTCTTAAGGATAGCGGAGTCAGGGGATATGGGGAGAAAGCAGGAACGGGGTACTGATTGAGAATGATCAGCCATGATCACATTGAATGGCAATGCTGGCTCAAAGGGCCGAATGGCCTACTCCTGCACCTATTGTCTATTGTCTATTGTCTATCGTGCCCTCGCGCGTAGCACAGTTAGTTTAGTTTATTGTCACATGTACTGAGGTACAGTGAAAAGCTTTTGTTGTGTGCTATCCAGTCAGCAGAAAGACAATACATGATTATAATTACAAGTGTACCGGGTGATCGCTGGTTTACTCGGACGGACTCGGTGGGCTGAAGGGCCTGTTTCCGCCTTGTGTCTCTGAAGTCTAAAGATGCTGCCTGACCTGCTGTTTCCAGCATTTTCCATTTGTATTATTGTCAATGAGCTTACATTTCTACACTAAGTCCTGGACCCAGCACATTGATGCAATCACAAAGAAAGCTCACCAACATCTCTCCCTGTTCTGAAGTTTATGCTGACTAATACGTTATTGAACTTCCGCGGGAGTGCAGTCGAGAATATACTGACATTGCACCGCAGCCTGGTTCAGTAACTTGAACACCCAGGAATGAAGGAGACTGCAGAAAGTGACCGGATATTGCCCGGACCATCTCAGGTACTGACCCCTCCATTGAAAGGATCTACAGGAAATGTTGACTCAAAAAGGCAGCAAATATTATCAAAGACCCACACCAATCTGGACATGCTCTCGTCATGCTACTACCATCAAGAAGAAGGTACAGACTCTGAGAATCATGGCCTCCAGGCTCAAGACCAAGTCCTTCTCAGCAACTGTCAGACTCTAGAACACTGCAAACCACCAAGCACAAGTTTACCTCTGCATCTATGATCTACTATGGACTTTGTTTTTGGTTGCACAAAATCACTTTTGCACTGTTATGGTTATTATGGGCTGTTGCGGTTACTGAGAATTACTCATTGTTAATTTATTGGATTACTGATTATTGTATATTCATTTGTGTTATTGCATTAATGGGCCTGCAAAGCTGCAGCAAGTAACAATGTAATTGTTCCTTTGCTGCCACATATGATAATAAAACACTCTTGCCTTGACTGATTAACTATTTACCTTTTGTAAGCATCACGGAATGGCTCCTGCTGATCTACCTTGTGCTTTATTTATATCCCCCTTTTCTTGGTGAAAGCTTCTAAATTTTGTTTATCATTTGTGTGCCTATGTGTGTTACCTTCTTTCCTTGCAGTGGATTTTATCGCGACTGGTGCCTAAATCCAAATTTGGGGACTTGCAGTCACCAGCCAATCCTTTCATTCAGAGAAGAGATGGGTGACATTTTCAAGTGCAGTCTTCACTGGACGAATCATCTACAACTCACGCAGACAAATCATACAGAGAATGCATCTGAAAACCAGGCTTATTACATTCCTGAAGGAGATATCATTTGTAGCTTGATTGTTCTGTACTAGTTTTCATCAATTTTACATGCATCACACTCAATAACACGTTCCAATATGCTGTGAAAGATGTTTACTTTAATCTCACAGGGTTTTGTGCACTTGTACAATTTCTTTAATATAATCCCCATTGTTGTTGAGGACAGATTAGCTATTTAGTCATTCAACTGTTAACACCACTGTGTATTTGCTAAACTCAATATTGTGATTGTGCACTGACTACATTTAGTCCTTGGCTTGTTCTATTAAACATGTCTATTTGTTTAGGGATTACAAATCATTGCATAACCCTCAATATAGATGATTTGTTTGTTTCTCTTTGCAAATTGAGACCTAAAACATTTATCAGACCAATCTATTTCATCAATCTATTTCTGTTATAATCCTGAAAAAAAATTTGCTCAAATGTGCGTGCGTGGGGTAACAATCAAGGCAGAAGGAAGAAAATGGCATTTGGTTGTTAGATGGATTCTTAATTTATCAAATCTTAGCTACACATTTGATGTGGGTTGGGAGAGAAGAGTCTTTGATGCCATTCTGGTATAATACATAACGATGCTGGTAATCTGCTATTGTGATGGACACTAATTACACAAGGTACTGGAGGAAACAAATGTGTACTTTTAACACAGTACATTGCATTTATCTGTTGGTCTGTTCAGGTTGCTTAACTATTGTAAATTGTGTAATTCCCAACACCCACCAAATCTTTTAATGACCAACAATCTAATTTGGCACTCGAACAGCAGCTCACCCCACTGTTAAACTTTGCACTGAATAATTGCCCCAACCTAATTGTGCCAGCAAACAACCTGGAGGCAATCTTGAATTGTTTCACTTAGCTCTGACTGCTAAATCTCAGTGTCTGTGGACATGGGATCAGAGTTCTGCTGCGGGATAGGATGACTGGACTTACTCGCAAAGTGATTGAGTAATACCACATGGAAACAGACCTTTTGGCCCAACTTGTTCATGTTGACCTACAAGCCCATGTAACCTCAGCCTGTGTCCGATCCCACTGAATCTATCCTATCCATGGACCTGTGGGGGGATCTTATAGAAACATATAAAATTCTTAAGGGGTTGGAGAGGCTAGATGCGGGAAGATTGTTCCCGATGTTGGGGAAGTCCAGAACCAGGGGTCACAGCTTAAGAATAAGGGGGAAGTCTTTTAGGACCGAGATGAGAAAACATTTCTTCACACAGAGAGTGGTGAGTCTATGGAATTCTCTGCCACAGAAGGTAGTTGAGGCCAGTTCATTGGCTATATTTAAGAGGGAGTTAGATGTGGCCCTTGTGGCTAAAGGGATCAGGGGGTATGGAGAGAAGGCAGGTACAGGATACTGAGCTGGATGATCAGCCATGATCATATTGAATGGCGGTGCAGGCTCAAAGGGCCGAATGGCCTACTCCTGCACCTATTGTCTATGTTTATGTCCAAATGTCCTTTAAATGTTGTTATCGTACCTGCCTCAACCACTTCCTCCGCAGCTCATTCCACTTATATATTTTTGTGAAAACTTTGCCTCTCAGGTTCCTATTAAATCTTTCTCCTCTCATCTTAAACCAATAGCCTCTAGTTTTTTTTCTAACTCCCCTTCCCCCTTCCCGAAGGACTGTGTGCTTATCTATGCCCATCAGAATGTTATAGTCTATAAGGTCACCTTTCAGTCACCTAAGCTCCAAGAAATAAAGCCCTATCGTGCCCAACTTCTCCCATAATTCATAATTTGTGCGGGTTCCCACCCTCTTTACTGGCTTTACTGGCAGAAGTTGGGGCCACACATCACCTTCCCAGTACAGTCCATCCCTAGGGAATGTATGGGTTCTGTTTTTACAGTGGCCATCAGTTGATTCTTTCCATAAATTGGGTAATACACAAACATCACTCGATTTGGTAACCATATCTCCATACCATTGAGTTAACTGGGATGAAAAGCATATCTGACTAATTTGAAAGAATGATTACAAGGAAAACTATTCGTAGATTTTGAAGGATATTGTACTTAATAGTATTATAAAAGCTTGTTTATATGTAGGGGGTCAGGTATTTGTAACCTGGGACGGCCAGTTTGTGATTTTGGAGAAGACCTGAAATTTTCTGTGGCAGAACTATTAAATCCTCTTTGAAGGGGAAGTGATGAACAAGTTGCCAGTAGTCCACAAAGTCAAGCCAAACACCAGGGCAGATTTGAACTGCTCTTTCTCATTAATGTTTCCATCAACTGGTTGCTATGTGGATCCCACTAGCATTATTAAGGTTTGGGAAATCTTTTAGAACCTTAGATAAACGAGAGTGAGTTTGAGAGCTGGACTAATTGAGAACTTCATGTCAGCTTAATGGCAATTGGTTCTTATAATGGTGTACTCCTGCTGCTGAATGTCTGCAAAGCCATTAGAAACAAGATTGGGAACATCTGAAAACCATAGAAATAGTTCCACTTGCAACATGTTAGAATACAGAACAATTCCGGTGAATGCATTATGTGTTTAATCAAAGGTTGCTATGTTTCAGAGCAGGACAAGCAGTGTTGGTGAGAAACAATCCGGCATTCGATTGATCACCACCCTCAATGGAAAGACACATTAAATTAATGTTTTAGATCTTCTGTACAAATGGCACACAAAGCCTTTTCTGAAGTGAGATACACATGTGAAATGAATAAATGTGTTCCCTATTACACTATGACTTCAGCTGAGAACGAAATGCAGCTCGAGCCTCATTTGACAGGATTCAAAGGCAAGGCAGCCGAAAACAATTTTTCATACACTTTCCACAGAGGTAGCTCGTGGCTGGGATTAATAACTAGAAAAGTTGCACATTGTGCTTTCAGTCAACTTCAATACATCAGCTAGGTTGATCATTTGGCTGCGGGCTAAAGAGTCATTGAATGCAGCTCAAGGAATTCATTTTGGGAGTGTTGAGAGTAAACATCACTCAGCGTGTGAAGCAATATCTGGGGATTTTACCCAGTCACGTCCAAGTCTGTAGTACCCTGAAAGTGGAACACAGATCGACTGGGTGCTTATAGAGTCATAGAGTGACGCAGTGTGGAAACATGCCCTTCGGCCCAACTTGCCCACACCGGCCAACATGTCCCAGCTATACTAGTCCCACCTGCCCGCATTTGGTCCATATCCCCCCAAACCTGTCCTATCCATGTACCTGCCCAACTGTTTCTTAAATGTTGGGATAGTCTCTGCTTCAACTACCTCCTCTGGCAGGTTGTTCCATACATCCACCACCTCTTGTGTGAAAAAGTTACCCCTCAGATTCCTATTAAATCTTTTCCCCTTCATCTTAAACCTATGTCTTCTGGTCCTCGATTCACACACTCTAGGCACGAGACTGTGCATCTAACCACTACTGAAGAAAGTGCTGAAGAAGGTAAATGGTACGCTCGTCTTCAGAGATTGGGACACGGAATATAAGAATTTGGGCATTATGTTGTAACTTTACAAAATACTGGTTATACTGCAGGGAGTATTGTGTGTAGTACTGGAAGCCACACTATAGGAAGTTTACGATTGCTGTGGAAACAGTACAGAGAAGTTTCACCAGGATGTTGTCTGGATTGGACGGCTTTAGTAATGAGGAGAGATTAGGTACACAGGGCTTATTTTCCCTGGAGTGAATCCAATTTGGTGACCTGATAAAAGCATCTAAGATGATGAGAGGCATAGACAGGAGAGATAGTCAGAATTTTAGTGGTGACTGGATAAAAGGATCAAGCTACAACAGCAAATTTCTTATGGGTCTCTGCCAAATGGGTGTGTGTGCTCTGTTGTGCAGGACTTACAATGTGTGTGTTTAGAGTCACAGAGTTATACAGTGTGAAAACAGTCCCTTCGGCCCAACCTGCCCACATCGGCCAACATGTCCCTGCAACACTAGTCCCACATGCCTGCGTTTGGTCCATATCCCTCCAAACCTGTCCTATCCATGTACCTATCTAGTGTTTCTGTGTGCTCAGATTGTATTTGAGTGTCTGTGCAATATATGTGCTTCAATATGTATTTGTTTGTCTGTGTATGCTTTGATTATGTAGTCAGAATGTGTCTGTGTGTGCAAAGTTTGTGTAACAGACTAGTCACAATCCCTGTGGACCTCCTGCCATTAGAGCAGATGCTCACTCTGTCAAAATCCTGTGGTATATGTTGTGCAATGGTCACCAAACATCCTGACACACAGGCATCTTCCACATCTCAAAGCTAAGGCCAAGGCAAGTAATCCATGTCATTTGCCTCAAAGTGCCTGAAAATAAATGAAACAAAGCTTCTTGGAAAGTGCATTGACCTTTAGGCCAAACCTTCTAATGTGGCACATGGACAGTTGGCATGCCAACGTGCATTTTTGTTAATCCTGCCTGCTTATCAGAAGAACATGAGAAATAAGAACAGGAGTATGGCATCTGTTCCATCATATGAGAACACAGCTAATCTTTCACCTACACCTTTCAGTGCCACTTTCCAGCAGTAACCCCTATCCTTCAATGTCATCAATCTATCGTATTGGTTACAAACAAACTCGGTGACTGAACTCTTGGGGTACAGAACTCGAGAGATTCCCTGTCCTCTGAGTGAAGACATCTCATCTCAGTCTTAAGCAGGCTCCCCCTTATACTGAAATTGTGTTCAAGCATTTAGATTTGTCACTCTGAGAAAATATTGTTCCTGCAACTAGCCTGTCTAGTCCATTAGAATTTTGTAAGTTACCTAAAATTGGATCTTCAAAGTTCATACTGTGGTGTTGTAAGCTGCACAAATGGAAGTGCTGCTCCATTGGCAGAGTGGATGGCCTCACCCTGCCAATGGAGGCCCAGGCCCTTAATGTTGGTCTGGAAATGGGAAATGGAGTTATAATGGTTAGGAAACGAGAGATCCAGCAGGCATTGGCAGACCAAACGTCTACTAGACTAGTCCCTGGTTACCTGGAGCTGCTAGGCTCCCTAGATGGATGTGTGAAAGGATGTGTAGGGACAGGTGTTACATCTCCTGCAGTTGCAGGGAAAAGTACCTGGGAGGAAGGGATGGTTTGGATGGGAAGGGATGATTGAACCGAGTTGCGGAGGTAGTGGTCTCTAATGAAAGCGGGGATGAGAAAATGTGACAAGTGATGGAATCACGTTGAATGTGATTAAAAACGTTGAAGAATGATGTGTTGGATGCCAAGGCTGGTGGGGTGAAAGGTAAGGACCAGGAAACTCTATCCTCGTTCTGTTTGGGCGGAGGAGGTATAAAAGCAGAAATTTGAGATACATTGGAGGGATGGGTGAAGGATCTATCTACAACAGCAGGGGGAGAAACTATTATACCACAGAAAGATGCTATCTTGGATATCCGAAAGTGGGAAGCCTCACCTTGGGAACAGATGTAGCTGAGATGAAGAAATTGAGAGTAGGGGATGGTGTCCTTGCAAGTGGCTGCTTGAGAGGAGGTCTAGCCAGATAAGTGTGTGAGTCACTGGGTTTATTTAAAGGTCAGTTAATGGTCTGTCCCCTCTGTAGGAGACAGAGAGATTGAGAAAACTTTAAATAACAACATCCACTTGAATCATTGGGATATTTCATCCAACGAATGCCCTCACACAATGTTACAGACTCTTAATCCTTCAATGGACTGTCATCTCAGATTCCCAAATAATGTCATCCTGTGACATTCTGACAAATGCAAGAATAATACTCACCGAACAAAGCTGACACTAATCCCCAATATTTGAAGCTAAGGAACTTATTCCCTCCAAATCACCTCCCTTGCTTCAAGCCAAAAATGGTTCAGATCAAACAACAATACCTGTTACAATGACAGGAGATCTGAAACCATGGTAACTCCCTTGATCCACTGCCTCTAAACATTCTGGAGCATTCGCAGGGCCAAATAATAACAGGGCACGCAACATGTCAATTCAATGAAATTAGTCAAGTCAAGTCAAAGTCAAAGTCAATTTTATTGTCAATCCTCAGCCAGTTTACACAGACAGAAAATCGAAATACCGTTTCCCACAATCCCGAGGAACAAAGTGCATAAAACTAAGTTAAAATTAAAAAGGCACAGCAAACAACAATCAACATAAAATATAAAATATAAAATATAGTCACTTCAAATGCGTTAAAAAAATTTTTTTAAAGTGTCTGGTGCTGGATGTGCGTGTGTGTGGGGTGTTAAAGTCCAGGTCCAATAGGGGCAGGGGAGAGAGGAGGAAGGGAGGGGAGAGAGTTTAGCATCCTGACAGCCTGGTGGAAAAAACTGTTCTTTAGTCGGGTGGTGCTTGACCTCAGGCTGCGAAACCTTCTCCCTGAAGGCAGGAGGGTGAAGAGGCTGTTGGAGGGGTGGAAGGGGTCACCCACAATGCTCAATGCTTTGCGGGTGAGGCGGGTGGTGTAAAGGACCAGGAGTGTTGGGAGTGAGGCACCAGTGATCCTCTCAGCAGTGTTCACTATGCGCTGCAGGGTCTTGCGGCTGGAGGCTGTGCAGCTTCCGAACCACACAGTGATGCAGCTGCTGAGGATGCTCTCGATGGCGCCTCGGTAAAAAGTGTACATGATGGGTGTGGGGGCTCCCGCTCTCTTCAGTTTGCGGAGGAAGTAGAGGCGCTGCTGGGCTTTCTTGGCGATGGACGTGATGTTGTTGCTCCAGGAGAGATCCTCGGTGATGTTCACCCCCAGGAATTTGGTCCCTTCCAATATAGCTAGGAATTTCTTCTCATCTCTGTGCTGAATGACAGACCCATTACTTTGGGTTGTGGTTCCGGGTTCGCCAGCCATGGGGTAATGTCATTTTGCCTCTACCCCGACAAAGACCTTAATGCTGTATAGTTCGATGAGATCACCTGTCGTTCTTCTAAACTCAAGGGATTCAGGTCCAGGAATCATAGGAAAACTCCTGGGTATCTTTTGGAGGAATGTTTTTTGGAAAACCATTCTATTAAGGCTCGGTGGCATAGCCTGCAGCGCAGTTGCCTCACGGCTGCAGCGACACAGGTTGGATCCTGACCTCTGGTGCTGTCTGTGAGGAGTGTGCACGTTCAACTTGTGACTGAGTTTCCCCTTGGTACTCTGGTTTCCAACCTCATCCCAAAGATGCTGGATGGTAGGTTAATTGATCACTCAAAATCGGCAAGTGTAGGTGAGTGGCCGGTGGTCAAATTAGGGTGGCAAGTGAGAGGGAATAGGTTGCAGGGAAATAAGTGGGGCAATGAGATCAATGAATTGTTTTGATAGCTGGCCACCACTTCTTTGCAAACATTTCTAAACACCTGTTTTCACTTCTTCATTCTGGGGTATTGTGTGTAGATTGATGATAAAAAAAATTTTTTTAATCCATTTTAAAATAAGGCTGTAACGTAACAAAATGTGGAAAAAGTGAAGGGGTCTGAATACTTTCTGAATGCACTGTATGTCTGACCCAAACATGATGACAAATTAAACTAATCCCTTCTGTTTATGTGTGCTCCATCTCTGTCTAATCCCTGCATATTCATGTGTCTCTTAAATATCGCTATCGTATCTGCTTCCACCACAAACCGTGGCAGCATGTTGCAGGCACCCACCACACTTTGTTTAAAAACTTGCCCCACACATCTCCTTTAAACGTTCTCCCTCTGACCTTCAGGCTATGCCATCTAGTCTTTTACATTTAAACCCTGGAGGAAAGGTTCTGACTGTCTACCTTATCTAGAACTAATTTTTTAACCCTCAATCAGGTTTCCTCTCAGCCACCAACGCTCCAGACAATACAATCCAAGTATACCCAACCTCTTCTCAGTTAATGCCCTGTAATCCAGACTGATTGACTTGTTCTGCACCCTCTCCAAAGCCTCCACATCCTTCCAGTGCTGGGATGGCCAGAACTGCACACAATAAACTACTGTGGCTAAATCAATGCATCTTCCTTCCCATAAATCAGTTTTAACTCTGCCATCCTTCCTGGTCCCCTGAAAATGGTATGAGCTCTCTCATGTTCCCCCACTCTTGTAGTGACATTTATCGCACTACATTGGAGTTCTGGGGCTTCTCATTCCCATGTCCGGTTTCACACCAAAATAAAAACAGAAAATGCTAGAAGTCAGGTCGCATCTGTGGGAAGGGAAGCAGAGCTAATGTTTCAGGTGGGATACCTTTCATCACCTTTGATTTCACACTGTAGCTCTATCTAACTCTCTCATAAATTCATCCAGTGAATTGGCCTCCATTGCCTTCTGTGGCAGAGAATTCCACAAATTCACAACTCTCTGGGTGAAAACATTTTTTCTCATCTCAGTTTTAAATGGCCTCCCCTTTTATTCTTAAACTGTAGCCCTGGTTCTGGACCCCCAACATTGGGAACATTTTTCCTGCATCTAGCTTGTCCAGTCCTTTTATAATTTTATACGTTTCTATAAAGATCCCCAGAAATTCCAGTCTTTCTAACCTTTCCTCATATGACAGTCCTGCCATCCCAGGGATTAACCTTGTGAACCTATGCTGCACTGTCTCAATAGCAAGGATGTCCTTCATATGCTCAAATCCTCTTGTTATGAAGACCAAAATGCCATTAGCTTTCTTTACTGCCTGCTGTACCTGCATGTTTACTTTCAGTGACTGATGTACAAGGACACCCAGGTCTCGTTGCAGATCTCGCTGCACTTCCCTTTTTCCTATGGATGCTGTTCTGAAGATATTTGGTATAGAATGAGAGAGGACGAGAACGAGATATCACAGAGTCATAGAGTAATCCAAGATGGAGACAAGTCCTTTGGCCTACCAAAGCTGCTCCAATTATTATACACTAATTTTTGCAGTTCATCCTATCCTAACGCTTTTTATTCTCTCCATATTCCCATCAACGAGGGATGAATGAGTGTAGGGCAGTGAATGTTGTCTATGTGGATTTTAGGTTGTCCTTCCTTTGAAAGGCTGATCAAGATTAAGATGCATGGGATCCACGTGATTTGGTTGTTTGGATTCAGAACTGGTTTAGTCACAGAAGACAGAGGTTGTGGTGTAAGCGTATTATTCTGGCTGGTGGTCTGTGAACAGTAGAGTTCTGCAGGGATCTGTGCTGGGACCTCTGTTGTTTGTGATATATTTGAATGACTTTGATGTAAAGGTAGATGGATTGGCAAGTAAGTTTATGAACGACACCAAAATTGGTGTTGTGGACAGTGCGGAAGTCTGTCAAAGTACATATGGGATATAGATCTGCTGCAGAAATGTGAGCTGTTGCACTTTAGGAGGTTGGATGTAAGTAGAAGCTATACAGTTAATGGTAAGGCCCTTAATTGAGAGGTACATGAGGTACCCTTAATTGACAAGATACAGAGAGACCTTGGGATCCAGGTCCATAGGCCCCTGGAAGTGACAGCATGTAGATAGAGCAGTAAAGAAGGTGTATGGAATGATTACCTTCATCAAGTCAAGTCAAGTCAAGTTTATTTGTCACATACACATACACGATGTGCAGTGAAATGAAAGTGGCAATGCAAGGATGTGGAGGCTTTGGAGAGCAGGCAGAAGAAATATGCCAGAATGCTGCTTGGATAAGAGGGTATTGGCGACAAGGTGAGGTGGATAAACACCAATTGTTTTTTTCCGGATTGTCAGAGCCTGATAGAAGTATATAACATTATGAGAGGCATTAGAACCTTTTTTTCCCCAGCGTGTTAATGTCAAAGATTAGAGGGCATAGCTTTAAGGTGAGAGGGGCAAAGTTTAAAAGAGATATGCAAGGCAAGTTTTCTTAACACTTCGGGAAGAAACCATGGGCAAAACTCATGCAGTTACAGGGAGGACTTGCAAACTCCACATAAGCAGCTCTGGATGTCAAGTTTGATCCTGGGTCTCTGGAGCAGCTTTACCAGCTGCACCACTGCGGTGCCAAAGGGTCGATACAGAGGACTGGGAGGAGGTTTGTACGGTAGCCGTATACAAACATTAAAACAACTGGGCTGAATAGTCCATTTCGGAGCGGCAAACAACTTTTCCATAACTGTGCAAAAATGAAGGATTTTGAATGTGGTTATTCATAAAGTGATCCTCATTGACTATATAAACATAACTCTACAGATGGTGGTATGGAGCACCACGTTTCATTCCACTTGAATAGGCGACCTGTGTAATCCACTTGTCGAAAGACATCTTATTCATTTGAGGAGTAAACATTGTAAGCAGGCACTCATATTATCTTTGATGCCAACTCGGTTCTCATCAGTTCAGGGCTGTTGATCAGCTGAACAAGCCAGGCAGGATTAATTTAAACTATCATACGCCATGCCAAAACTCAAAGAGATTGCAATACTGTATTCGCAAGGATAGCAAAACCCAGAAATGTAAGAGGGTGAGGAGGAGGAGGAGGAGGAGGAAGAGGAGGGAGTACATGAAAATTGTTAAATGAAGTGTTTGCAATTCCATTTTAATTATCATTGATGCTGCTCTCAGCTCTGGCTGAAGTCACGGTTTAATTTTGGTCTTGATACTTGAGCACATAGTTTACGCTTCTTAGGAGAATTGAGGCGGCATGTACTACCAGAGATTCCCTCTCTTGAAAGAGACGAGGGTTCTCTCTGCTGAATCAAACAAGGGTTATGGAACACAAAGCACAATTCCAAGTAAGACAAGGTATGGGGTTTCTCTTGCCCAACTCTTCTTTAACCAACACAAATAAATCAGACTGTAGGCCCTAGTTCAAAATGGTTTGGAATTTCTTGAGATCATCTGAGAAAGAAAAATGTTTAAAAAAAATTCAAAGGGATAGATTTTGTTTGCTTTCTATATCTCAAATGTCACATCAAGTAAGCTGTGGTACTCTCAATCCATCGATGCTCACCATTCACCTGAGTGGCTGCACTGATAAACAAAGCCCCCCCCCCAACTCCATCAACTCAACAAGCCATTATTTCCAGATATTTTCTTAATGTTTCAATTTCTGTGCAAATCGAAAGTGCAAATCTCGTGCCCAGGTTTTGTCACAATACCAAGAAAATTCCCTGATTTTGTTTCTGCTATTTCTTCATTTCAGGCTGATCCTGATATTAAGACCGTTGATAAAAGAAGAAAATCCAGCTTTCAGCACTGTACAGACAGCAGTATGTAGCATAGATCAGTTAATCTTCACAGAATAAGTATTTCAAGAATGATGTTGAAGCAAATGATTACTTTTGAAAGGTCAGTGAAGATGTTTAACTTTACTTTCTGAACTAGTTATGTTCCTATTTGTTTATATAATGCGCCTTTCCTGATGGCTTTGTAAACACAAACTAAGAAGAGTCAATCTATAGAAATAAAGAACTGCGGATGCTCGGAAATACGCAAACGGACACAAAGGACCAAGTGTAGACTTGCAACTGTTTCACTGCTCGGTCTGCCAAGGCCTACTGGGTCTCTCAGTTGCAAAGCATTTGTTATGATTCTAGAGATACAATGTGGAAATAGGCCCTTCAGCCCATCGAGTCTATGCAAGCATCAATCATGCTAATCTTGCACAAATCTAAAATCCATTAATCCAAAATTCACCTCACGTTCTCATCAACTGCTCCCAGATACTGTCACGCACCTACACACTATGGACACTCTGATTCTCCCACGTCACCTACACAAAGGGCTATTTACAAAGGTCAATTGCCTTACTAACGAGTGTTTGGGAAGTCTGAAGAAAGGTCTCGACCCGAAACATCACCCATTCCTTCTCTCCAGAGATGCTGCCTGACCTGCTGAGATATTCCAACTTTTTGTGTCTATTTTCCACCTTCCTCAATCACCATCTAAAATGTGTAGGAAGAAACTGCAGGTGCTGGTTTAAACCAAAGATAGACAAAAAGAAGCTGGAGTAACACCACAGATCAGACAGAATCTCTGGAGAAAAGGAATAGGTGGCGTTTCAGAATGAGTCTGAAGAGCATCTCTTTTCTCGAGATGCTGTCTGACCCAGAGTTACTCCAGCCTTTTGTGTCGATCTACCATCTAAAATGTGCCTGCCATACCAGAGGATGTGTGCTTACCCCATGATTCATTCACATTCAAAGGCAGGATTGCGTAGAGGGTCTGTAATTTCCATGTACATAAAGTCAACGTGTCCATAACTGTGATGAATGCAGCATTGAACTGGTGGTTTGCCCAGTTGCAGCCACAAGGGCTCTACCTACACATCAATGCACCAGGCCACATATGTGCTGGAAATTGAGTAGAGCCCTTGGTGACACGCAGGCCTAAGTTCCTCACTATCAAGAGGATTCTCTGTAGATTGTTTGACACCAGCTGCTCTGCTGAGACCAGATATTGGAGACTGCGGTTGACATTCCTGAAGGGAACTGGCTTTTCTGTCAGGGCTCACCTCTGCCTCTGGGCTTCAACGGACAACACAAGAGACAGAGGAGTTTTAGGCCCACTCTCAATTCAGTGCGAGTACCAGTTCAACTCACAGCAGAGTAGTAGGATCGTGTAATCACTGAGAACTGAGACCCGTAAAGCTCCTGCAGCTGATTATTTTGCAAATATCGGTCAGCTTGTTGCGAATGCAGAGTTGAAACACGGCCCCCCCCCCTGCGATATGGACAGGTTACATTGCTGGAATACCGTTTCCATTGTGATTTTCCATTCGGCTAAGTCACATCATCTCCGTATGTATCAACAAATGTGAGTTGGAAAAAAATATGTTTTTACTTATTTTCCCCACATAAATTCCAAGATAGTGAACTTTTATTCTGCGTCCCAGAGATTTTGGCGGCGATCTGTGAATTCCGTAAGGGTGAATTTCCCTAGCTTGAACCTCTATAATACGAGGGTCGCCTATAAGGATTGCCGAGCCACACTCTGGCCTCGCTCATGTGTTATACCCAGTCATACAATTAACTCAAATTGTGAGGTGGATGTAAACTGCATTTATTCATGTTATGGGAACTGCATTTATTTCCCCCCTGCCTCATAGCCCTTGAAAAATGTCTGCGAATTCCTTAGAATTGAGTCAAATTAGAGATGAAAGATAATCCGTCATGCAAAAGCTGCTCAAATAATCCAGGCTGCCATGGGTCATCCATTTCTGGAGCAGTCAATCAGCGCACAATATCATGGTCCACTGCACTAATCATATTAATCACAAATAAAGCACATGAGAAAACATAGTGGCGCAGCAAGTTAATATACCAACCTATCACTTCTGCAATTGATTTGTGTACCAGGTTAATGTGACAGCCTGCAACTGGTGGGGCAGTGGATTAACTTACCAGCTCTCGTCAGCTCTGTGAATGGACAGTAGTTATCGCACCAACCTATAATAGCTCTCTGATCGGGGAGAGTAGTGTTTTGTACACCAGCCAGTCTCCTGAGTGAAGGGCTGGGGCAATGAGTTTATTGTAATACCTTCCAACTCTGTGAAAGGGTAGAGTAGGGGTAGAGTAGGGGGAAAACACACCAGTCTGTAATTCTGTGAATGGGACTGGTAATGTAGCAGTCTGCTTGCTCAGTGAATAGGTTGGGGTAGTGAGTTAATGCACCAGTCTGTACTCTGGGAGAGTTGGACAGGATGGATTAACTTACCGGTATGCACTCCGTGAATAGGTTGTGCAAAAGACCCATGTGCTGTACCAACTTGCCAGCTGGTGAAACAGAGGGTTAATATACCAGGCAGCCAGATTTTTAAATGAGGACGAGATTCGATATCCTAGCCTGCCTTGCTTACAGTCCGCACTAAGGAAGTGTATGCTTTGAGATGAATGAACAGGAGTGATGCCTGGCTGCTCACCAACTGTCTGGATGAACAGTATGGGAGTATTAGATCGTAAAAAATCACACGACCAAAGGATCAGCATTCCAGCACTGACACCTCAGTTAGCAGAAATAAGCCGCAAAATATCATTCAACATATTGACAAACATCCTTAGATTCATGTTTTGGACGGAACTGCAGATGCTGGTTTACACCAAAGATAAGACACAAAATGCTGGAGTAACTCAGCGGGGACAGGCAGCATCTCTGGAGAGAAGGAATGGGTGACGTTTCGGGTCGAAACACTTCTTCAGAACAGTATTTGAGTCTCGACCCAAAACGGCACCCATTCCTTCTCTCCAGAGATGCTGCCTGTCCCGCTGAGTTACTCCAGCTTTTTGTGTCCATGTTAGATTCATACGCAGTCAGAAAGGGTCCTCACTGTACCCACTGTGGTCACCAGCACGGCACCAAATCCATCATGGCCGATAGCGAAAAGCAACGAGCCGATCCAGAATCACGTTTCCAGGAAGCACATGATAAAGATAAAGATCAAAGTGATTTTATCTTTGCAGCACAGGTGAAACAGAACAAATAAGTAACCCTTTGTATCATATAACATAATGCAGTTGATATTTGCCCCATCTGGGCTGTAATTCCTTTTCCACAGCGTCCTATTCTGCTGTCAACCATTCATCCTAGTCTCATCCAGTTCCCACTCCCTTCCACTCCAACTGCTTCTCATTCAGTACCTCTCCCGTTTCCATCCATCCTTTTCATTTTGCTCGTTCTTGCTTTCCCGCACATTCCAAGCTAAAGTTCTCAGTCATCCTCAGACACTGGAGTGCTGGAGTGACTCTGCAGGTCAGGTAGCATCTCTGGAGACATAGGTGACATTTTGGGTTGCGACCCTTCTTCAGACAGATTGTGTAAGGGGGGAGAAGAAAGCTGGAAAAGGGGAGAGGGTGGCGAAAATGTGCCAGGTAATGGGTCGACACAGGTGAGGGGGATATTTTTTTGACAGGAAGCTGGTTGGAACAATAGGTGTGAAACAGGTTTGAAGAGTTACGAATTGTGAAGCCAGGGAGAGGAAAGCAGCAGAGGAGGGGAGTGGAGGAATCGGTGGGAGTCCTGGTAGGGCCTAGGGCAGGGAAGGGGTGTGCGGGGAGGGGTGGTGAAGAGAGGGGGGGGGAGGGTGTAGGGCAGGGAAGGGGTGTGTGGGGAGGGGTGGTGAAGAGAGGGGGGGGGGGGAGGGTGTAGGGAAGGAAAGAGGGAGGGGGATTAGTTGGAGGTTACTTGAAATTGGAGAATTCAATGTTCATATCACTGGGTTGTATGCCATCCAAGCGTAATATGAGGTGCGGCTCCTCCAGGGCAGAAAGGTCAGTGTGGGAATGGGCAGGGGTATCAAAATGGGTGGTAACCGGGAGATCCAAATCTAAATCTAAATCTGTATCTCTAAATCTAAATCTAAATCTAAATCCAGTGGGTCTTGGTGAACCGAGCACGTGTTCAGTGTAAGGGTTGCCGAGTCTCCATTTTGTCCTTTGTGTCCTTTTCATTCAAGAGAGAGCTAGATGGAGCTCTTAAGGATAGCGGAGTCAGGGGGTATGGGGAGAAAGCAGGAACGGGGTACTGATTGAGAATGATCAGCCATGATCACATTGAATGGCGGTGCTGGCTCGAAGGGCCGAATGGCCTCCTCCTGCACCTATTGTCTATTGTCTATTGTCTTTTGTGTATTAACCAGCACCTGTAGTTCTTTGTTTCTACAGATTGACTTTCCATCGTTTGTGTTTACAGAGCAAGAGAGAAAGGCACATTATATCAACAAATAAGAACAGAACTAGTTCAGAAAGAAGAGTTGAACATCATCACTGACCTTTCAAAGTAATCATTTGCTTCAACATCGTTCTTGAGATACGTATTCTGGGCAAGCCCACTAATCTATGCCACATACTGCTGTTTGTACTGTGATGAAAGCTGGATTTTCTTTTCGGGTGGAGACCCTACTGCAGACTGATTGTAGGGGGGGAAGGAGCAGAAAGCTAGACAAGGGGAGAGGCAAGACAAAGCGCGGCAGGTAACAGGTCAACATAGGTGAGGGGAACCTTTTGACAGGCAGATGGCTAGAACAAAGGCCAAAGATAAGAACAGTAGGTATAAGACAGGTTTAAAAAGCAGATTGGGAAACCAGAAGGATGAAAGTAGCAGAGGGGTGGGGGGTGGATAGAGGGGTGGGGGGTGGATAGAGGGGTGGGGGGTGGATGGAGGTGAGAAACAGGTGGGATTCCGGGTGGGGCCCTGGGGAAGGAAAGAGGGGAGGGAAGAGAGAGAGAGGGGGGGGGGGGGGAGGGGGGGGGAGTTAATTAGATATAACCTAAAATGAGAGAATTTCAATGATCATGCAATTGGGCTGTAAGCTGCCCAAGGTGCTGAGGTGCTGTTCCTCCAGTTTGCGTGTAGCCTCACCCGGCAATGGAGGAGGCCCAGGACAGAAAGGTCAGTGTGGGAAAGGGAGTTAAAATAGTTGGCAACCAGCAGATCCTGTCTTTTATTACACACGCTCTATTTCTCCCTGACTCCAGGTTTATTAAAGGCAGGGCTTCGAGCAGAAACCTGCCAAACGCTCTCTTCATTCATCTCTCTTGCTCCTTCTCCTTCACTAAATGGGATGCCAGCACATTTTCAAACAACACTGATAATCTGATGTAAACTATTTGTCTTGTACCTGAAAACAGGGAATTGAACACAGAGACAAGTCATGCTTGCCTGGCTCCCTAATGGCCTCCCGCTTCACAGCAGGCATCCACCTTCCCTCTTCATATCCCGCTTTCATAACAGCGCTGGAGGGAATTCTTCCTTTGAGCGCAGAGCACACAGTCTAGCTCACAGCACATCAACACGTCCCACACCACAACACCATTTCAAGAACACTTCCCTCTTTGGGACGAGCAATAAAGGATTCTGAACAAACGGAACTATGCTCACATTTACATACTAATAATATTCTGACACGGGTACAAAAAGCGCATTACTTTACGTGGCATTCGGACAACATCCAGGGTCACCAGTTAGTCAAAGGAACAAAGCAGACTGCTTTGGCTCCACTTACACAAACGGCGGGTTTAACCCTGAAATCACTGGAGTCCTTCGCTCCTCGTGCAAGTGTTCAGACGGTCATTTCAGGGGAATCTTAACCTGCTGTGTTTGCCAAGTGTCATCAGAGATAGGCCTTGGGTCAACTGACATTGATCCATACAGAAAATGTTCCCTCTCCTTTTCATTGCCCAACCCTTTAAAATAAATAAAATCTTCCGGTGCTGGGAATCTGAAATACAAACATAAAATGCTGTACATAACCAGCTGGCCAATCGCTTCTCGGTTTAGTTCTCCTTCTCCCAATCTGGTCTGAGGTCTCTCCTGCATTGTTCTAACAGAGCCCACGGCAGGCTGGAGGGATGACACATTGCCTTCAGCCTGGGCACATTGCAGCACATGGGACCAATATCGCATTCACCAATTTCAGATGACTCACCTTCCCTGCTTATATCTGGACTGCTCTATTCTGTAGTAGGGATATTCATACAAACATAGAAAATAGGTGCAGCAGTAGGCCATTTGGCCTTTCGAGCCAGCACTTCCATTCAATATGATCATCCAAAATTAATACCCTGTTCCGGCTTTTTCCCCATATCCCCCTGATTCCCTAAGCCCGAAGAGCTAAATCTAACTCTTCTCTTGACTGTTCACCAATAATATTAACTCTGGCTATTAACCCAGATTAACGCTGGCTGATTGGTGCCAGGACAACAATCTTGATCTCAGCATTAGCAAGACCAAGGACCAAGGCGTTGATGTCAAGGAGGGAAAGCCAAGATACCATGCATGTGTCACTGGTGGGATGTCGGTGGAGAGAGTTAACAGCTGCAGGTTCCTTGGAGCGTACATAGCTGCTATTTGTATTGGTTTATTATTGTCATGTGCACCGATTTACACTGAATAGCATTGTTTTTTTTTTGTGTTATCCAGTCAAATCAGACCATACATGAGCACAATTAAAGCATACACAAGTAGGGCAGGTAGTGCAAAGAGAAAAATAATATTGATCTGTCTCAGGCCCAGTGCATTGCAAAAACCTACCAATACCTCTACTTCATCAGACGTTTGAAGAGATTCAGCATGCCACCAAATACACTATCCAACTTCTAATGGTATATGGTGGACAGCAACCCCTATGCCCTCAAGAAGGCAGCTGATATGTAGATCTGGTAGGAAATGAGATTGAAGAATTAGAGGGTTTATTAGGTGACCAAACTCTGCAAGGTAAGCAATGTGGTTGGGAGGATTTCCTGCATGGTGTATCATCCTTTTGGTGATAGTGATAACCTCGGAGTGGAGACTGGATTCCACATGTGCAACCTTTTGTGGTTGTTTTGGATTGTAATTGGATGCTTTCACGAGACAGTTAGATAGAGCTCTTGATGATAGCGGAGTCAGGGGGAATGGGGAGAAGGCAGGAACGGGGTACTGATTGAGAATGATCAGCCATGATCAGATCGAACGGTGGTGCTGGCTTGAAGGGCCGAATGGCCTACTCCTGCACCTATTGTCTATTGTCAGTAAATTTCTGCATCGGTTTTTATCCTTGGTCATTTGTCAGAATATCAGTCTTCCACCAACTGAAGACCATGATGTCAGCTGTTGAAAGATTCCAGTAAGTTGATGTGTAAAATAGGTCTTTCGGTGTGACCTCCAAGTTATATGACATTCTCCCAATTATTAGGCATGGAATGGGGTTGGGGAATGTAGATTTTCATTTAACAGTCCTGTAAAATAGATGGGTGAACAATAATTGTTCATTGTATAGTGAGTGTGGAATGAAAGAATGGCTTAGTCAAAGGCTAAGGATGAGGATGAGGTTTTAATTATGTGCATTTGAAGCTGCAATGTTGTAATTGAGTGCCTTACCCAGGCGGGAAGCAATAGAATATAGCAGAACAAGAACAGGATATGCTACGCTTTTATAAGGCAACCAATACTATCACTTTCAGGAGGATTGCCAGAACATGTAGACTGTTAGAATAAATGAAAATTACAGTCTACCAAATAAAGTTTCCGCAATATACAAGAGTAAAGAAACCACTGCTGAGTTTCAGAGCAGTGTGCACTGTAACTTAATGGGGTGAGTCAAGAACTGGAATTTATTGAAGGTAAAGTATAATTTTACTTGACAGCAAATTGAAATTGTGATTATTATCTGTGACTTCTGGGAGAGAAATGGCTATTGCCTGTGTGGTAGGTACAGTTTTATGGAGTGATTTTTCAAGGGCAAGGAGAAGATCACAGGAGGTTTTTGAATATTCTGTCACTGGAGGATCAGTGTGCATTGCAAGTTAGTCCAGGGATCTCCTGCCACCAATTAACAGGTTTATCCGCAAGACATTTTGTGCTGAGATATCAGATTTCTAAAAATCTGTTCTTGCCTTTTTTGGATATACTGTGTCTCAGACAAGACAATAAACAGTTGATAGTTCTTGTGAAGATCCAATGACACTTAAAAATTAGATAAGAGATTTTGCCTGTATCCCGACAATATTTATCCTGTAATTAACCACTTAAACAGATTAAACCTGTCATCTCTTCCTGGCCATTTGTGCGGGCATAGAGACTGAAACAGAATCAACTGTTCCAGTCAAAGCCCTTTCTTTGGACTGGAAATTGAGAAGAGGAGCATGTTATAATTTCCAGAGAGGGGAGGCTAGCGAGAAAACGTGAATGTCTGTGATGGGGTGCAGCCAAAGTCATGTGTGAATGTCATGTGTGAATTGGCTCCTGCATCTCCCTATAACTTCCTCCCTTGCCTCCATCCATGGACCCCAGTGGGTCCTTCCAGGTGAGACAGAGGTTTCACATGCATGTCCTATAACCTCATCTATTACATTGGTGTGCCCAGTGCGGCCATCGGCGAGACCAAGCGTAGACTCAGTGACCGTTTTGCTGAATACTTGCACTTGGCCCACCAAGACCTATTGGATCTCTTAACTCCTCCTCCCATTCCCATCCTGACCTTTCTTACAACCCAGCAGTATGAATATTGATTTATCTAACTTCAAGTAACCCCTGCATTCCCTCTCTCTCCATCCCTCCCCTACCCAAGTCACACCAGCTTCTCATTCTCAGCCAACAATGGTCTGTTTCATCATCACCTTTTTGCATTTCTTTCATTCATTTGTTCTATATCTCTCTACATCACCGTTTATATCTCTCGTTTCTCTTTCCCATGACCCTCAGTCCGAAGAAGGGTCTCGACCCGAAACGTCACCCATTCCTTCTCTCCAGAGATGCTGCCTGTCCCGCTGAGCTACTCTAACGTTTTGTGTCTATTTTTCCTTCCTGGGCCTCTTCCATTGCCTGAGTGAGGCCACACGCAAACTAGAGGAACAACATCTCATATTGGCTAGAGTATCTACATCATAACAGTATGAACATTGAATTTTCCAATTTTAGTCATTACCATCCCCCCTCCCCCAACTCCCCCCCCCCAACTCCCCCCCCCCCCAACTCCCCCCCCCCCCCCCCTCCCCTGGACTCACATTTATTTCTCTCCCCCCCCTCCCCTTCCACCTACATTTCTTCTGCTATCTTCACAATTCAGAATTCATTCCTTTTAACTCACAACTTCTGTCTTTTCCTCTCTGGCCTTTGCCCAACTATCTGCCTATCAATCCCCCCTCCCCCACACCTGTACCCACCTATTACTTGACAGAATTTGTTCTCCCACCCCCCCCCCCTCCCTCCCCTCCCCCACCACAATCAGTCTAAAGAAGGTACCCATCTTGAAAAGTCACATATCTATGCTCTCCAGAGATGCTGCCTGACCCGCTGAGTTACTCCGGCACTTTGTGTCTTTTCTAGTTAAATGTGAGTTCCATCAGCAGACGTTAGTTCTATGTTTCAGCCAGTTTCATGAAGTAGTCAGGAGCAAAACATGCAGATCTTAGAAATCCAAAACTAAAACAGAGAACAATGGTAATGGTCAGCAGGCCGGGCATAGAGACTGAAACAGAATCAACTGTTCCAGTCAAAGCCCTTTCTTTGGACTGGAAATTGAGAAGAGGAGCATGTTATAATTTCCAGAGAGGGGAGGCTAGCGAGAAAACGTGAATGTCTGTGATGGGGTGCAGCCAAAGTAGCAAATATTTAAAAAACTGGCAGATGGATACAGAAAGAAAAAATAGAAACACATATAAGCAGAGAAGTACAGTCACATCAGTGGTGAGTGAAGAGAAATGTGAGCTTGAGCATGAATGGGTGTGGGAATAGGGGAGAAAGGGAAAGGGAGAGAGCAAGAGAGGGAGAGAGGGAAAGGGGAGAGAGAGGGGAGGGAGAGAGAGAGAGAGAGCAAGAGAGAGAGAGAAGAGGTGGAGAGAGAGAAGAGACAGAAGAAAGAGGCAAAGATTGGTTTGCAGAAAAAGACTGCAGATGCTGCAAGTCCAAAAATGTTGGAAATGCTCCTTCCCTCTGAAACTTAAAACATGCTTGTCTTCATGCTTTTTCAGTGCATGACCTGCAATGTGAAGTCTGTTTTTCTTCCCACAGTTGCTGCCTGGCCTATTTAGTGCTTGCCGTGCTTGGTTCAGACCGGACTGACTTGCAATAACCATGGTGAGAGGTGCCTCAGCTTTAGTCTGCAAGTGTACCGGTGGGCACCATGCTCCCTACAGCAGGGGTAAGTCCGAAAGAATGGGAAGAGGTCAACAAGGAGAAACAAGCATAATCCATCAGGAACTGGCTCCAAAATTGTCCATAAAATTCCAAGAAGCTTCATGTAAAACACTTGCTATTGAAACTCTGTAGGATAACTATAATAACATTAAAGGGATGAAGGTTTTCATAGCAACGTCAGATCTATGGCCCACAAGGAGAGTAATGGATTACATTTATCAATCGAACAATCCTTGAGGAACTTAGAGACTCAAAAATAACCTTCCAGAGAAGAAGCTGGGAAGCGCTGGTAGAATGGTAGAGTGCTGTCCTGTGCTTGTTGAACCATAGCTACCTGTTTTCTCCTCTGAATCCCCGACATGATTCTGATGGATGAGAGGGGGTCTTGTAGAAACATGTAAAATTCTTAAGGGATTGGGCAGGCTAGATGCAGGAACAATGTTCCCGATGTTGGGGGAGTCCAGAACCAGGGGTCACAGTTTCAGAATAAGGGGTAGGCCTTTTAGGACTGAGATGCCAAAAAAACATTTTCACCCAGAGAGTGGTGAATCTGTGGGATTCTCCGCCACAGAAGGCAGTGGAAGCCAATTCACTGGATGTTTTCAAGAGAGAGTTATATTTAGCTCTTAGGGCTAAAGGAATCAAGGGATATGGGGAGAAAGCAGGAATGGGGTACTGATTTTGGATGATCAGCCATGATCATATTGAATGGCATTGCTGGCTCAAAGGGCTGAATGGCCTACTCCTGCACCTATTTTCTATGTTTCTATGTGACTGTCAATAACATTTTACTCACACGACCGTGGACCGTAAATAACATCCACGGTCCTTCCAAGTTTGATTAGAAGTCATCAATCAGCCTTTAACATTGTTGAATGTCAGAATCATTAAATCCACTCACCAGCATTTCAAAATCTCAGACATTTCCCCATGAAAACATTTTCATTATGATGATGATCAAACATAAAACAGAATTACATTTTCTTAATGACAATAAACTGCTTCACTAAATTGATAAATCCATGCTTTTAAAACCACCAGGCAGTGCGCAGAACGACATGCAGTCATCTAATATATTGTATATCATGAGGTGTAACGTAATCATACATTTGTGATGGAGTGATGTTTTACAGCAGTAAATGTAAGCAGAATATTGTGCGTTAAATTCTTGCGGGTCTAAAGCTAGTTCGTCCAGGTGGAGAAGCAAGATTTTCAGCCTCTGGTTAAGGTGAACAGCAGCCAGAAGACGACATAGAACAAACGAAGGGCAGTGAGAAACAGTAGTGAAAGCTGATGGTAAACAGTAGAAATGTGTAGGAAGGAACTGCAGATGCTGGTTTACATTGAGGGTAGACACAAAATGCTGGAGTAACTCAGCGGGACAGGCAGCATCTCTGGATAGAAGGAATGGGTGACGGTTCAGGCCGAGCGAGACCCTTCTTCAGACTTGGGTGACGTTTCGGGTCGAGTCCCTCCTTTGGTAGAGTTTGGCTTTAAAAGAACGGTCCTTCAGGGACAAATACAGCAGTTAGGAAGTGGTGAGCTGGCGATTCTCCAGACAAAACCAGTGTATTTACCAGACTGCGGTCAGGAAGGGAGGGACCTGGTCAATTACCAGAAAGTGACAGCGTACTGACTGTCGAAACAAATGTGAGCATGCAAGGTTATGCTGAAAACTTATGAAGAGAATGCATTGCAGGTTGAGCTGCCTGCCTTTATGTAAAGCATTGCAATCTTCCTAACTCATGCAACGGTAGATTATCCCTGGGAAAGATATTCGAGGCTGTTGTCATTTATTAAACATTAGGTTGGCCTTTGGTATATCTGATGGTAGTTCAGAGTCCGCCTATTGCAAACAAAGGGAGGCTTAGCGGAGATACTTGTCTGACATGTTCCTTGATGATGTGGTTAAGACACACCATTCAGGGAAAGAATATAAGAGGTTTTACCGTGCCAAAGACGTACTGAAGTTGACCTTCAAGGGCACAATCTGTTGAAGGCAAAGGGTGGGGGGAAGGGAATTCTATTTCCAAGCATTATAATCCTTTAACCGACTGAGAACAAAATCAACCCTTTTATTTTCCAAGTTTAAAGATAAGATAAGGATGGTTGATTTAAGAAGCAGCAGTTTCTTATCATAATCATAGCAACCAGAAAATAGAACCACATAAATTTTATGAGACTGCAGGTTATCACCACTAGAATAGATGCTGTAAGTGTGAAACAGTTTGGTTTACAAAACTTGCACAGGTCTTTAACAAGCTGCACGCAAGAGATTAACAAGCGAAATTAGAGCACAGAGTACTTGGGTAACATTCGGGACTGGATTGAGAATTATTCAACAGATAAAGAAGAAAAGCTGGCCATTTTTGTGTTGGCAGACAGTGGTTACTGAGGTGCCTCAGGGCACAGCCGTTAATAAATTGTATTCATAATTTCAATGAGGAGATTAGGGGCGGGCACAGTGGCGCAGTGGTAGACTTGCTGCCTTGTAGTATCAGAGACCCGGGTCTGATCCTGACCGTGGGTGCTGTTTGTTTGGAGTTTGCACGCTCTTCCTGTGACTGCGTGGATTTTCTCCGGGTGCTCCGGTTTCCACCCACATTCCAAAGACATGCGGGTTTGTACATTAATGGGCTTCTGTAAATTGTCCCTAATGTGCCAGATAGAACTAGTGTACAGGTGATCGTTTGGTCAGCATAGACTCGGTGGGCAGAAGGGCATGTTTCCATGCTGTACCTCTAAACTAAACTAAATCAGGTGCAACATATCCAAGTTTGGTAATAACACCAATTTACAAAGCTGGTGTGGGAAGGATACGGGGAGGTATTCTTTAGGGGGGGTGTGGAGAAGCTAATTGAATGGGCAAAGACATAGCAGATAGAAGGTAATAAAGAAAAATGTGAGTTCAGCCCGTGGTGGTAAATAACAAGAACGTAGTTGAAAGTCATTGCAGTTCAGAGAAACCTGCATTTCATTATATCACTAAAGGTTCATTAAATAATTGAAAGGGCAATCAGTATGTTGCCCTTTATTGCAGTTCTGAGGGAAATAGTAGAGACATCTTGCTTTATTTCTATCGAGTTATGGTCAGAATGCATCTAGAATAGTGTGTACTGGTCGAGACTCCCTACCGATGGAAACATACGCCAGCGACAGAGGCAGTGCAGCAAAGGTTTATCAGATTGATTCTGGAGATGGGATGTTTGTCTGACAAGAATAAATTAAGTGGCCAAAATCTGTACTCTCCTGAGTTAAGATTGGCTAACAAGCAGAAAAGAGCCAGGATAAATAGATCATTTTCAAATTGGCAATCAATAATTGATGGAGCACCACAGGGATCACTCGTACGGGCTCAACTATTTACAATCTATTTCACTGTGCTGGATGAAAGGATTGAATGTGCTGCAGCCAGATCTGCTGATGATGCAGAGAGGTGGGTGAGCAAGTTGTTGGAGGCTAGGTGGGTTCGGTACAAAGGACGGTAGGGTATGTGAGTTGGCAAGAGTTAGCTGAAGTTACAATATAGCAAAATGTGAGGTTATCCACTTTGGATGGAATACTGAAAGAGCAAATTATTGGCTCCTTTGGGGGGGACTCCTGTGGGGCTTTCTGCCTCTTGGTGGGAAGGGGGGTCACTCCGGCATGAGGGGCTGAATGGCCTCTGCCTACTCCGAATTCTAACATTTGCACAGCATGGGAGCAGGCTATTCAGCCCATTGTTGACTCTAAAAGAGCTCTCCAACCAAACCCCACCTTGCAAGCAGTCATCTTGCTCTTCAAGTACACATCCAACCCTGTTTCAATGTGTGGAGAGTCTCTGTCTCTCCACCCAGAGAGTGGGTTGCATAACCCCACCACCAGCTGGGTGAGGAGTTTCTTCCCATCTCAATTTTCCTTCTCCCAGTTACTTTAAATCCATAGCCCTGGTTGTTGACCTCCTTTGTTGGGGATGTTGGTTGCTCCACTTATCCAAGCATTTTAATGTTCTGGAATTACATGATTTTTTTAAAAACATGTTTATATTCTAATGGTCAGGAAAATAACTAGGTGTCAACACAAGTTGATAGAAAGGTAAAGAAGGTGTTAGTATTATTACCTTCATCAGTGGAGACATAAGAGTCAGGGTGTCATGTTGCAGCTTTACAAAACTTTGGTGAGGCCACATTTGGAGTAGTGTGTGTAGTTTTGGTAGCCCATAACAGGAAGGAAGTGAAAGCTTTCGAGAGGTGTAGAGAATGTTTACCAGAATGCTGGCTGGGTAAGAGGATGGACACACTTGGATTGTTTTCTCTGGAGCACCAGAGACTAAGGGGAGACCTGACAAAAGTATATATTATTATTCTTATAGTAGAGGCATAGATAGGGCAGACAGTCAGAACCTTTTTTCCCCAGGGTAGACTAGAGGCCATAACTTTAGCGTCAAAGGGGAAATGTTCAAAAGAGACATGCAGGGCGTGGGTTTTTTTTGGACAGAGAGTGGTGGGTGACTGGAATACGCTGCCAGGGGTAGTGGTGATTGCAGATATGATAGTGGTGTTTAAGAGTCTTTTAGATAGGCCAGATATGCAGGGAATGGATGGATATAGATCACGTGCAAGCAGGAGAGATTAACTTGCCGTCATGTTCAACACAGGCATTGAGGGGGAAAGGCATCTTCCTGTGCTGTACTTGTCTATGTTCCAAGTCTCCCAATCTGCCTTACCAGTTGAGCAAATGATCTTTATTGCTTCAGTTTGAAGCTCTCTCTAGCATTAACCAACTTGAAATATAATTCAAAATACCATCACAGTTAAGGGGGGGGCATAGTGTGTAGCCAGCAAAGCTGCTGCCTCAGTGTGCCAGAGACCTAGGTTCCATCCTGACCTCGGGTGCTATCTGTGAGGAGTTTGCATGTTTGCCTGTAACCCCCATGCGTTTCCTCCGGCGTACACCCTCATCCCAAAGATGTTCAGGTTGGTAGGTAACTGACCACTGTAAATTGCCCCTATATGTGGATCGTAGAATCTTAGGGGAGTCGATGGGAATGTGGGGAGACTTTAGAAATGGGATTAACGTTGGATTACTGTGAAAGGGTGCTTAATGGTTGGTACGGACTAAGTAGGCCAGAGGGCCATTTCTTTCTATGTTATCCCGTATCGTAATGGGATTGCTCTTCAGAGTAAAATTCAGAAATTCATGCAACCAACAATAAAATTCAGAAATTCATTCAACCAACCAACCAACCAAACACACATTTGTACCTAATCAGATGTACAGCACTTTGGTCAACGTGGGTTGTTTTTAAATGTGCTATACAAATAAAATTGACTTGACTTGACTTGACATCATTTCTGCAACATATGCCTGTGTATTGCTGCTTCTGATTCCCGAGATTCTTCCAAAACACCAAAGCGGTTAGCTACAGAATGATCTTATTTAACCCAACCCCCGGTCTTATCCTCAGATGTGCATCTTCACCTCTTTGTGGTTTAAGAAAGTCAACGAGATTGCAGCATGCTAAATGTACTACGAAGGAGTACACACTGCTGTGCAACTTATACATTCATTCAGATGATGAGCATAAATGCAAAGTGTAACATCCATTAGACAACATTATTATTTGTATCCAATACACCATAACCCCATCCCCCACTGATAGACAATGCACACATTTACAACCAACAGACGAAACTTGCATTCAGATCTGTTCACCAATGTCCCCTCCGTATTCAACAGATAATACTTGCACTCTATCTGATATACATGGGGATATATGTTACTCTATCTGATATAGCCCCACGTCTGAAGCACAAAACCTGCATCTCTTTTTGAGACACAGCCACATTCGGATCCCATAGATAATGCTTCCAGCCCTCTCTGATAAACCATATCCACCCCCAAATCAGATGGACTCTACCTGCATCCCTCTCTGACAAATAGTCACATCTGGATCTGTTAAATAACACCAAACCTGTATCTGATAAATTGCTATATCTTAATCTAATGGACACTGTTTGTAGCATTATCCACCTGACATGTCAATTTGCACAGTAAATAAAGAGATTTATTTGCATCCAATAGATGATATTTACACTTATAATCAGGCTGCAAATCAAATCATAAATCTTCTTGAGAGTAATTTACATTTTATGTTGAAAAATGTTACCTCAATTACAACCGCACTAGCTGTGATTCAGCAAGAACTGGCATTAAATTAGCAGGTTTGCAGAGACGAGATGAGAACCCACAGCTGTTATGAAAAGTGATGGTTCTTTCCTGAAACAGGTTCACAGCTCGGCTTTCACACAGACCTGCTGATGACCACATATCTTGTTGTTCCTGTCTATTAACCATCGATCTGCAGGCAATGCAGTGATATCCCCATACATGTCCTCTGGAGCAGAACGTGTGTGCGACCACCCTCCGAGGAGCTGTTTCCCCTGCTCCTGCCTTGCTGTGCTCCTCTCATGCCCAGTGTCTCCCCACGGGTTCATCACACGCCTGAGTCGCGTCTGTGGGAGCAGCTGGCCCTGGGGGGGCCAGGCTGAGGACCTGAATATCACTCTCTTGTGCTCAGCAACTGAGCAGAAACTCTCTGCTGTCTAACAGTAGCACAAGGATGGGGACATGTGGAGGGGAAAGTGGAGATGTACACTTATACCAGCTGCATCTGACGATACAATACGATAGAACTTTATTTATCCCAGGAGGGAAATTGATCTGCCAACAGTCATAGAAACACAAAATACATGAAACATGAAATTAAAGTGACGAGTGGAAAGGATTGGGGATGTGTCAAGATTAGGGAGGGGAGTCAGTCTTAGAAACTCAGTTTGTAACTTAGATAGTGGGATAGTTTGAAGTGGAGTGTGAGAAGACAGATTACACTGGCGTTCATCATTTGCCATGTTATGGTCACAAATAGAGTCATAATTCACTTAGTCTGCACCCATCGTCAACCACCCATTTACACCAATCCCATATTAATCCCCATTTGTTCTCTCCGCATTCCCAACAACTCCCCCTCAGATTTGTCCACTCGTGAGGGGCATTTTACAGTCTTTGCTATGCGGGAGCAAACCGGAGCACCGAAAGAAAACCCACAAAGCCATAAGAATAACTTGTGGACGTCCACATCATCAGAAGGAGAGTGTGTGTGGCTGTCTTTCAATACACCAGGATATCACGCCTGCCATGCATGTCCAGCCCGCTGCTGTGGAAGCTGCAAGATGCGACCATGCAGCTTGGGGTCATAACAATGTTAGATAGAGCTCTTTGGGCTAGCGGAATCAAGGGATATGGGGAGAAAGCAGGAGCAAGGTACTGATTCTGGATGACCAGCCATGATCATATTGAATGGCGGTGTTAGTTCGAAGGGCCGAATGGCCTACTCCTGCACCTATTTTCTATGTAACACATGGGTGAGGGTGTGGTGAGGCAGTAAGGATGAGCAATAGAGTCATAGAATCATGGTTAGACTCAGCGGGACAGGCAGCATCTCTGGAGAGACGGAATGGGCGACATTTTGGGTCGAGACCCTTCTTCAGACGGATTTCAGAAGAAGGGTCTCAACACGAAGCGTCACCCATTCCTTCTCTCCAGAGATGTTGCCTGTCCCGCTGAGTTACTCCAGCATTTTGTGTTTATCTTCAGTTTAAACCATCATCTGCAGTTCCTTCCTACACATTGATTCATGGTGTTGTGCAGCACAGGATCCTTTCAGCCCGCTCAGCCATAAGCCAAACGTGATGCTTATCTACACCTGTCCCATTTAAAACACAGTTTTCCCCCTAACAATAGGCAAATGATATTGGTTTATTATTGTTATGTGCACAGAGATATGGAAAAATTGAACCAACAACAGATACATGACTTAGAGTAAGAATGGCCAGTTCTGAAGTTGTCAGAAGTAGGAGTGGTCGATACTGAGCCCGGTGACTGCTCAATCAGGTTCAGTGGCAGACCAGTTCATTCTCCAATTTAGCCTTGCCCATGTGTGTCAATGACTCCTCTTTTCAGAAGCTACCCCTCTATCTCCAATGAGACCTGTGGATTTTCAGCTGGCATTGGTAAGATGCAATCCGGGTAGACGGGCTCTGAAAGAGACCAACCTGAATGTCATTTAATTCTTGGCAGAGTAAAGAAACGAATGATCTTCTGCATTCCTACAGGCCTTTCAGTGCATGCACTGTCAGGCAACCACTGACTCTGCAAAATACCCAGCTATAAAAGATCTCAAACTGCGATTTAGGTTTAATGTTAATTCCAAAGTTTAACTGGCTCCCTTTTTAATAACCTTTGATAAGTGATGACATATATTGTTTCTCAATGTATCTTAATGCCAGTAGCAACCTCCTGCTTTCAATGTTTTGAACAGTCACCTCTCTCTGCAGCTCCTGAACACACTGAGGCAACAGTGAATGAATTGATTATAAGTTGGGTCACTGCTTTCATCCTTGGGTCACTTTGTTTCTGCATGAACGTTATTCAGTGGAGCTGGGTTGCTGTCATCGTGAAGGGACATGCATTATTCAGGATAGGGAATGAAATAATCTCCAGATGATTCAATTTCAGTACCAAAATGAGCCTATAAAATAGGTAAGGACTTACAATACTAATGCGAGATATTGAGACCTTGACGTGCGAGAGGTCAAAGATAAATTAGAAGCTTTCCATCACAAATTCCTGTGTCAAGTACTGTAGGTGCTGTAAAGAGAGACTGCTTTGCTAATGGCCAAGGACAAAGGAAGACACTGCAACTGAAATAAAGTGTCAACAGCTATGGTGATTTGGACACTAAAATCACAAAGTGCTACAGTCAGAGAAGGACATGGAAAAATGAGTAAAACCTTCCATGCGCTGTTACGGCATAGAATGCAAAAAACCATTCAACAAGGTGGCTAATATCAAGAAATTACCATTGTCCAAGACAGTCGTCATTGATTTAGCATTTCCTTGTCAAGCAAACTCTGGTGACTCACTATCTTTTCCTTTTGTTATTGTCCTCAATAATAATGGTTTGCTCTTACATAGATACACAGACAATAGGTGCAGGAGTTGGCAATTCAGCCCTTCGAGCCAGCACCGCCATTCAATATGATCATGGCTGATCATCCACAATCAGTACCCCGTTCCTACCTTCTCCCCATATCCATTGATTCCGCTAGCCCCAAGAGCTCTATCTAACTCTCTTTTGAATGTATCTGAGACAGCGAATTCCACAAATTCACAACTCTCTGGGTGAAAAAGTTTTTCCTCATTTCAGTGAGGCCTACCCCATATTCTTAAACTGTGGCCACTGGTTCTGGACTCCCCCAACACCAGGAACATGTTTCCTGCATCTTGAGTGTCCAATCCCGTAATAATTTAATATATTTCTATAAGATCCCCCCTCATCCTTCTAGATTCTAGTGAATACAAGCCTAGTCGCTCCATTCTTTCATCATATGACAGTCCCGTCATCCCGTGAATTAACCTCGTGAACCTACGCTGCACTCCCTCAATAGCAAGAATGTCCTTCCTCAAATTAGGAGACCAAAACTGCGCACAATACTCCAGGTGTGGTCTCACCGGGGCCCTGTACAACTGCAGAAGGACCTCTATGCTCCAATACTCAACTCCTCTCGTTATGAAGGCCAACATGCCATTAGCTATCTTCACTGCCTGGCATCTTCTTGACATCATGCTCTTAATGATTATTTAAAGGACTCAAGGGCTACGGGATTTAGTTCTGAGATGAAAGATCAACCATGATCTTATTGAATGGGGGAACATGACTGAGGGACTGAATGGCCTCCTCCTACTTCTATAACTTCTGGTGTTAAGGGCTCTGCCCTTAACCAGTATCTTTTGCTTTGATATTATTACTAGGGCACCTGAGACTAAGTACAAATTCTTCTCTGTGTAAATAATTCCATAGTCTGGAAGAGCACAAGAAACCACTGGGCTCCTTACTTTTCCGAGATTCTTTATAGGGTATTCAAATATCAAGTTTCACTGTAACTTAATTGGTATGTGTAACAATTAACAGACTTTTGAAACCTTTGAAACACTATTTTATTGTGGTATATTTTTCACGCTTATCAGCTGTTCTCCCAACGCTTAAAATGGATGATAGACACAAATGCTGGAGTAACTCAGCGGGACAGGCAGCATCTCTGGAGAGAAGGAATGGGTGACGTTTTGGGTCCAAACCCTTCTTCACTGATGATTTGTTTTAGTGTTAGTGTACTGTTCATCTGCTTTTAGTCTATGCACACTCTCTGCCCCCCTAACTTTTAATTCATTTCCAAGATCTGGGCATTGTTGGGAAGGCCAACATTTATTACCCATTTCTAAGAGCCCTTGATAAGGTGGTTGTGGAACAATTTCTCGAATCCTGCACTCCTTCTGGTATTGGGCAGGGAGTTCCAGGACTTAGGCCCAGTGACGATGAACAGTGATAGACTGGTGTGTCAGTGAAGAGTGAGACCTGGTGGTACAGCTGCTGCCCTTCCCTTCTTGGTGGTAGAGGTGGTGGGTTTAGGAGATTGTATTCAAGTGGCCTTAGAGTCCGACAGGTCAGAAACAGGCCCTTCAGTCCACCATAACCATGTCAATCATCAGGTACACATGTATAGTAATTACATTTGCTGGCAATTGGCCTGCAACCTGCGATGCCGTGGCAATTTAAGCGTTTGACCAACTGCATTTCACAGATAGTGCTCATTACAGCCACCTGCTCAGCTGGTGGAGAGAATGAAGGTTTAGGGTTACTGATAGGGTGTAAAATTGCAGACTTTGTCTTGGATGGTGCCTGGCTTCCTGAGCGTCATTGGAGCTGCGCACATTGAGTAGAAAATAGAGAGGAGCGGAGAGAATAGTTAGAGTCATAGAATCATACAGCATGGAAACAAGCCCTTCGGCCCAACTTGGATATGTTGACCAAGTTGCCCCATCTACGCTGGTCCTGCCTGCCCATGTGTTTGGTCCATATCCCTCTAAACTAGTCCAATCCTTCTACCTGTCCAAATGTCATTTAAATGGTGTCCTCCTCTGGCAGCTCGTTCCACATACCCTCCACCCTCTGTGTGAAAAAGTTGCCCCTTATATCTGCATAGCATTCTTAATTTATACCTCGTAGATAGTGTAAAGGCTTTGAGTTGTCAAGAGTGTTTTATTGTCATATGTCCCAGGTAGAACAATGAAATTCTTACTTACGAGTTTTTTTGTCAGGGAACACTCAACTTCTGACCTGCTCTTGTGTTTATGTGGAGATAGACATAAAATGCTGGGACACGCACCATCTCTGGAGAGAAGGAATGGGTGACATTTCGGGTCGGCCCGTCTCGACCCAAAACGGCACCCATTCCTTCTCTGTCCCACTGAGTTACTCCAGCATTTTGTGTCTATCTTCGGTTTAAACCAGCATCTGCAGCTCCTTCCTACACTTGTGTTTATATGGTTGGTGTGAATGAGGTTCTGGTTAATGATAAACCCTGGACCTTGATGGTGTTGGACACGGCCGTGTTAAAGTTATTGAACATTAAGGATTTAAACTTTATCTTGTTGGAGATGGTCATTGTCTGGCGCTCTCGGCAAGACCATGCTGAATGTTGTCTAGATCTTGCTGCCTGCAGGCATGGACTGTGTCATTTACTGAGGAGTCACACGTGAGAAATGAGCATTGTGCAATCAGCAGTGAACATCTAACCTTCTGCTGCAAATATTTTCGGAGAACTAGAGGGTATCACATTTTCTGGTAATTAAAAACCATTCAGAAGACAAAAGAGACCACAGACGCTAGACTGCTCGATTCTAGCACAAAACATAGAATGCCGCAAGTGGGTTAAGCAGCATCTGTGGAGGCAAAATGTGAAGGAGGGGAGGACTATATATAGCAGTGGGAGGGAAAGTGGACGGATAGAGGCAGGTAGATCGCAGGTGGAACCAGATGGAGAGGGAATGATGGGCAGAAAATGAGGTGGACAGTGACTGTGCGTGGAAGGAGAACATCGGGGATGTGAGTTAACTGAAAACCCTGGCCGAGGCAAGGCACACACAAGGGTATCTTGATTCAACAAGGCAGATGTGTACCCATGGGGCGAACTGATAAAATAAATGCTTGTCTCTGACATCCAGTTGCAGAGTGGATTACTGGTGCGGGAAGTGCCTGAGTAACGTGCTGATATTGGGGATAAATCACATTCTTGCCGCAGTGTAGTGTGAGCTTTACCCAAAGTTTAACCTCTCCTGTACCTGAACAGGTGAGTGTGAATGACAAGCAGAGGGAGAGAGAGGTTACGTATGTAACAGGAAGTTCCAGCCTCCCGGCATTTCCTTCACCTTGAAACACTTAACTGTCTTGAAATAAATAAAAAAGGTGTTAAAGGAAAAATAAAAAGAGATGGCTGCTGAGAAGCCTAAGAGATGAAGCAGAGATCACACACATATCTATGAGCAGGTGAACAACTCAATCAACTGAAATGCTGCAGCAAGCAACTGCACTTTAAATACGCTTGCAGGCAATTTCATCTAATCAATATGCAAAGACACTGCTCATACTAATATGCAATAGTGTCCCAGTCTACTTCAATGATTTCTCCTGGATTCAGAGAGGGTAATAAAGTTTGACATGTCTTAAAAAATGTTGTGCTATCATTTGCATGTCTTATTTTGCAGGATTGCGGTAATGTTCTTGCAGTGATACTTGATCACGATTCATTTCAGAAGCCTCGTGAATATTGTCAGAGGCCATTCAGCTCCTTAAAAGAGATGAATTTCTATGAACTTGATGTTTGTACAGCTTGGCGAGACCGGACAGCTGGGCAAATGAGCTGCACTTATTCCGGTTTCCAAAATATTGACCCATTTGCTTTAGTTTAAAAAAAAACACCATATCGTTGATAATTCTGGAGACTACATCTCTTTCACAATTCGGGTATGCTTTCAGTTTTTTCCCCTCGGAGTTAAAGAATCAAGGAGAAACAGAGCAGAGAAACAGGCTGTTCAGTCTGCTGAGTCCTCACCTATTTATACTAATCCTACAATGGTCCTATTTTTAATTTTGTTTCCATTAACTGCCTCCAGATTCTATCACTCACCAGCACACGAAGGGCAATGTACAGCAGCTCTGTTGATGACAAGTTTATGTTTCTCTTTCCTCACTTTCTAACTCTTTCATCTTACTGACATTCAGGGTTAGGCTGTTGCCCTGACGCAATGACTCAATCTCTTTCCTGACCTTCGTCTCATCGTTGATGATGTTCTGGCTGGCAACAGTTGTAACATTGGCAAACTTGTAGATTGAGTTGGCATTGTACTTGGCCACACAGTCATGGTGTGCCAAGCAAGGGACTGAGCACACAATCCTGAGTGACTCCAGTGTTGAGGGTCAGTGTGGAGGAAATGCTATGATCAATTTTAGCTGAATGAGATCGGACATTATCAGACAAATGGAAATCCTGAAGCCATTTGCAGATGGAGCAATCTCGAGCCTTTGTCCACCCATCTGCCAATCAACAACACCCCCCCCCCCCCACTTGTATCCTTTGGATGCTCCGGTTTCCTGGGGATCATATAGAAACTTACAAAATTCTTAAGGGGTTGGACAGGCTAGATGCAGGAAGATTGTTCCCGATGTTGGGGAAGTCCAGAACAAGGGGTCACAGTTTAAGGATAAGGGGGAAGTCTTTTAGGACCGAGATGAGAAAGTTTTTTTTCACACAGAGAGTGGTGGATCTGTGGAATTCTCTGCCACAGAAGGTAATTGAGGCCAGTTCATTGGCTATATTTAAGAGGGAGTTAGATGTGGTCCTTGTGGCTAAAGGGATCAGGGGGTATGGGGAGAAGGCAGGTACAGGATACTGAGTTGGATGATCAGCCATGATCATATTGAATGGCGGTGCAGGCTCGAAGGGCCGAATGGCCTACTCCTGCACCTATTTTCTATGTTTCTATATCCCAAAGAAGTGTCAGTTTGTAGGTAAATGGCTTCTGTAAAATGGCCCCGGTGAGTAGGGAGTAAATGCGAAAGTGGGTAAACATTGAATTGATGTGAACAGGTGATCAATGATCAGCATGGACTCGGTGAGCCCCAGGGCATGTTTCTATTCTATGCCTTTTCAATTAATCAATTCATTTTCTGGCTAAAATTGTTCAAGATTTCATCGACTGAGACTCAAATAAATTGGTATCTTAACCAAATTAATTCTCAAAGTATTGGTAATGATCTGAAGCATGTAATTGGGCCTGTGGCCATGTATTTCAGTGCTGCAGTTACTAACTGACTTGCAATTTCCTTGTGAATCCAAGCTGCATGCACACTGAATGGGGACAGAATAGAAAGTCGGTGATGTCAATTCTCATGCAGCATTGATTTGATTCCAGTCGTGACACATTGGGCAGAAAATAAGCAGGGGAAATCTACCATTTAGAAGCAGGATCCCTCTACTCCTGTCTCATGTAAGGAGACTCTCAATGAATTTCAGCTTTTCTGACAACCCACCAGAAGTAGAGATGGCTAACATAATCATATGAGTAACAGAATCAGGAATAGGCCATTCATACCTGTTACTTTAAGAAGATAACTGCAGATGCTGGTACAAATCGAAGGTATTTATTCACAACATGCTGGAGTAACTCAGCAGGTCAGGCAGCATCCATAAGATCATTGTTGATCTTTTACCTCACTGTTCTTTTCTTGCACTCGTCCCAAATACAGTAATTACCTCAATTTATCCAAAAAAAGGAATTAATCTTACATAGAACATAGAACAGTAACACCACCAGCACATGCCCTTCGACCCACAATGTCTGTGGCGAACGTGATGCCAAAATAATCTTTTATCTACCTGCATATATTGCATATCCCTCCAGTTCTTGCATATCCACATGACCATGGAAACATCTCTTAAATGCCATTTTCGGATGTGCCTCAACCACAACCACAAAACGTTACCCTGCACATCTACTTTAAACTTCTATCTTGAAAGGTCTAACCCTTATATTGAGTCTGTCACTCCTCGTTCTGGACACCCTGCCAGGTGAAGCATTATTATCCCTACATCTACCCTGTAAGAGCTTTACATGTGTGAATTAAGTCACCTCTCATTCTTCTCAAGAGCCCGTGGGCCCAGTTCCCGAACTCTCCACATCAGGGCAATTTCCACCACCCCAGGAATCAAGCCTCCATTGAACCATCTCTGTGCTAAAAAGTCGCTCCGTACATCTCCTCTAAACTTTGCCCCTCTCACCTTAAAGCTATGCCCTCTTGTATTTGAGTTTTAAATTCTGGGATCAAGGTTCTCGCTGTCCACCCGATCTATGCCTCTCCAAATTTGACATGGTGAGTGCCTGGAACTTGCTGCCAGGGAGGGTGGGTGAGGCACATACCATAATTTGAAATACTTCTACCAGTAACCACAACCTTCACCGTCTCTTATAAATATTTAAACACTCTTTTTTTTCTTCAAATTTTCCTTCCACATTGCGTCGTGACACCTTGCTCACCCACCTTTCTTTATATTCAGCAGATACAGTGCACTCAGTCCCTTTGTGAAAGTCAGTAATATTGATTACAAATAGTTGAGGCTACAATACTGATCCCTGAGGAACCCGGTGGTTACTGATTGCCAGTCTGAAAAGCACTCACTTATCCTGACTGTTTTCTATTAATTAGCCAATCTGAACTCAGGAGAGCTCAGACCCAGGCTGCTTAACAACTCCCCATCCAAGAAACATGCCAGGAATTAGTCTGATAAATCGCTGTTAGACTTTCTCTGTAACAAGATGGTGGTTAAAGGTAATGAGCCAAGACCCACACACAATATTTCAGATGTGGTCTCACCAGGGCACTATATAATTAGAGTAAGATATCTTTACTCTTGCACTTCAGTCCTTTTGCAATGAAGGCCAACACATTTCTTGCCATCCTAAGTCCCTGTTGTCGCTGTAAGACAATAGACAATAGACAATAGGTGCAGGAGTAGGCCAGTCGGCCCTTCGAGCTAGCACCACCATTCAATGTGATCATGGCTGATCATTCTCAATCAGTACCCCGTTCCTGCCTTCTCCCCATACCCCCTGACTCCGCTATCCTTAAGAGCTCTATCCAGCTCTCTCTTGAATGCATTCAGAGAATTGGCCTCCACTGCCTTCTGAGGCAGAGAATTCCGCAGATTCACAACTCTCTGACTGAAAAAGTCAGGTAAGGACACTAGCACCCTCTGAACACCAGCATATTTCAATCGATTATAACATACACAATGCTCCGCTTTTCGTAGCAAAATATGCTGAGGATATGCTTGGAACAGGGAACATATGTGGGCTGCCTTCCGATTGCTTTTGTATGAGGAATGAATGCTTTGATAGCCGTCTCCACAAAGAGGAGAAGAGGACCTGAAGAGCAAGAGAGAATGAAGAGAAGGTTCAAGTCGAGTTCATTGTCATCTACATAAGTGTGGTGAGGTACAGGTACAATGAAAATCTTGCGTGCAGCAGCATCACTGGCACATAGACTCAGGCAGCACGCAAAAACAATTTATACATCAATTATACCCAAGTTACACACGAAAGTGAAAAGGAAAATATGATTGTTCAAAAATAAGCCATTACAGCAAAGTGCAATTTAAAAACCAGTCCAAGGCAGTGCAAGAGAAGGTCTGTAATGCCCCATTGCTGATGTGCGATTAAGGTTGTCATAAGGTCATTAGGGATAGGATAGAATTAGGCCATTCGGCCTATCAAGTCTACTCCGCCATTGAATGAAGGTTGTGCAGGTTGGTTCAAGAATCTGATGGTTGTAGGAAAGTAGTTATTCCTGACCCTGAAGGCAGCAGCGAGAAGGTGGCATGGCCCAGATGGTAGAGATTCTTGATAAAAGATGACAACTTCTTGAGGCAGTGTCTCATGTGGATGCTTTCAGTGATGCTCCGGCTGAGTCCGCCTGATTCTACTCAGGACTAAGGCCCCGCATCCATCTTTCTAAAGACCAATGCTTAAGGGAAGGGGGTTCTAATATTCCCTGAGGAGGTAGGCACATACACACCAGCATGTTCCACGAGGTGAGGTACAGCGAGGGAGGTCCATCTTTCACTCTGCCAGTGCAATCAATGTCCCATCAGCCCTAAACTTTCTGGGAACGGCTCCTCCCAGCCAGAGCTGGAGACACGAGACCAGTCTCCCAAAAGCTGCCCACTCTTGCATTTAGGAGTTGTGCTGATTGTGGGCTCACATTGAGACTAATAAGTAACGTTAATGCTAAACCATCAGACTTCCCAACCACCTGGATGCCAGATTGTGGAAGCAGAAATACTCATCACATTTCAGAAGCGCCCGGATGAGCAGGTGAAGAACCGTGACCTGCAGGAGTACAAAACAAGAGAGTGGAAATGGGGTTGACCCAAATCCACTGAATTGGCCTTGTTTGGCAGGATGGCACAGTGGCGCTGCCTCACAAATCCTGAGACCTGGGTTCAATCCTGACCTCGGGTGCTGTCTATGTGGAATTTGCACATTCTCCCTGTGGCCATGTGAGTTCCAGAAACTGGACTGTGGCTCCAGTTTCCTCCCACATTTCAAAGACAGGCTGGCTGGCCACTGTGAATTGCCCACTGTGAATTGCCCCTAGTATGGATGGAAGGATCTGGGGCAGCTGATTACAATGCCATTCCTGCACAAATTTCTCTGTAACTTATTCTGTAGAGTAAGTTATAGGGAAATTTGTGTGTGCGGCGATGGGATGACTATCATCAACTCACGAGGCCGAATGGATGTCATACTTCGACGTCATTAGGAAACATGACTCTGTGTCGAACGGCTGCCCTCTGTACTATGAATCTCCACGTCTCCATGAGAGAGAGAGTGTGAGTGTCTCTACAATTGATTGGCATTACCTTTGCAAGTAATGAATGCCAGCAACCAATGATAGATGTTTCCCAGTAAGAATCTATAAACAATAACATCTGTTTACCTTGTTTCTACCGACATATCTTGATGTCTGCATTCTCCAGAAATGTCACCTATTATTTCTGCAGCAGTAACGGCGGTAGATTTCAAACCTGCTGCTTTTTTTCATCCAGAGGGTGGTTACAATTCGTAAGACGCTGCCTGAGGATAGTGGAGGAAGGTAGTCTCACAATAGTTTAGATACATCTGGATGATTTGCCAGGACCTGGTCCAAGTGGACCAAGATGACAACAGGATTAGTACTGGTACTGGTTTGTCCACCTGGATATTGTGGGCTGAAGGGCCTAGTTCCATGTGGCATTATAGTAGGGCCCTGGTAAGACCACATCTGGAGTATTGTGTACAGTTTTGGTCTCCTAATTTGAGGAAGGACATCCTTGTAACTGAGGCAGTGCAGCGTAAGTTCACGAGATTGATCCCTGGGATGGCGGGACTGACATATGAGGAAAGATTGAAAAGACTAGGCTTGTATTCACTGGAGTTTAGAAGAATAAGAGGGGATCTTATAGAGACATAAAATTATAAAAGGACTGGACAAGCTAGATGCAGGAAAAATGTTCCCAATGTTGGGCGAGTTCAGAACCAGGGGCCACAGTCTTGGAATAAAGAGGAGGCCATTTAAAACTGAGGTGAGAAAAAACTTTTTCACCCAGAGAGTTGTGAATTTGTGGAATTCTCTGCCACAGAGGGCAGTGGAAGCCAAATCACTGGATGGATTTAAGAGAGAGTTAGATAGAGCTCAAAGGGCTAGTGGAATCAAGGGATTTGGGGAGAAGGCAGGCACGGGGTATTGATTGGGGATGATCAGCCATGATCACAATGAATGGCGGTGTTGGCTTGAAGGGCAGAATGGCCTCCTCCTGCATCTATTTTCTATGTTTTTATGTTTCTATTACTCTATAACTCTACATCTGACTTATAGGTCAAAATTACGGATCAGTCTTGCCACGACACAAAACAGCCTGGTTTTATTCTCCGTCGTTCAGCTCAGTTTAGTTTATTGCCACATGTACCGAGGTACAGTGAAAAGCTTTTGTTGAAAACCACTGGAAAAGAACACTGTTCAGTTTCAGTCACAACAACAGTTTTTACATACTGGTGGAGCAGATGAAATGTGTCGGAAGGAACTGCAGATGCTGATTATCTTCCCAACTGTTGCAGATTATTACATGTATGATTGTCATTTACAAGGACCGGGTGGAAGTTGGACGGATATAAAATAGCAATCACAAGCATCACTGGGCAAAGAACACTGATTGAAAATTGAGTTGGTTTAAGCTGTCAAACTTCCAGTGGAGAATTAATTTTGGGAATGAAAACCGTCAACTTATGCGGATGGAATATTGAAATACGAAACAGTAACGCGGCAGCAAATTAACCAGAAACGGTGGAGGACGGAGAAAGAGAGATAAATGTACTCATGGCACTTCCGAAAATGTTTCTTTCTTCTAGTTTGATTGAGATTGAGAGCACCTTTGAAGATCACTGTGGCAATTCATGGGGCTATGGAAATTGTACAGTTTTTAAACAGGTAGCTAAACAACTGAAGAAATGAATAGTGAGGTAATTGTGGTTTTAATCATATTGTTAAAAGGTAATTGAATATCGACATTTTTGAATGATCGAATGAAGCTCCTACAGTGCATTTTAAAACTCTGATCCCTCATTTGGTTTGCTTGGGCCTACTTTTGCAACAACCTCCTGTTCTGAGAACATCAAATCTCTCTCGGTTTTCCCTCAATTCCAGCCCCTTTTTAGTTTTAGTTTTAGAGATACAGCGCGGAAACAGGCCCTTTCGGCCCATGCCGACCAGCGATCCTCACACATTAACACTGTCCTCTGCCCACTGGGGACAATTGTTTTTACATTTACCAAGCTAATTAACCTACATACCAGTACGTGTACTCATGGTTTTGTGAATAAATAAGCTGTGAAAATACTGTGACAGAGACAAATGAATGTGTAGGAAGGAACTGTAGATGCTGGTTTACACCGAAAATAGACACAAAATGCTGTTGTACCTCAGCGGGACAGGCAGCATCTCTGGATGGAAGGAATGGGTGACATTTCGAGTCGAGTCTGAAAAAGGGTCTAGACCGCACATTCCAGCATGTTGTGACTATCTTCAGAGACAGATGCATGTCAGCCACCAACATGTAAGCATTGAGCAACTTTTTCCACACAGAGGGTGGTACATGTATAGAACAAACTGCCAGAAGAAGAGGTTGATGCAGGTACAATAACAACATTAAAATGATTTGGACAGGTATGTCGAGAGGAAAGATTTAGAGGGATTTGGGTCAAATGCGTGCAAATGAGATTAGTTTGGATGGGCAAGGGTATTAGGTTGGCATGGGAAAGCTGGGCCAAAGTGTCTGTTTTTGTGCTGTATCATTCTATGCAGCCTCACATCTTTAGCAATCTAGGCTCAATGTTTAACCTCATGTTCCACCTGTGATCATGTGGGTTTCCTCCGAGTGCTCCAGTTTCCTCCACATCCCAAAGACCGACGGGTTGGTAGGTTAATTGGCTGTTGTTGATTGCCCCTGGTGTGGAGGCAAGTATTAGATTCTAGGGCATGTTGATGAGAATGTAAGTAGAATAAAATGAGATTAGCTTGAAGGCGCTGGAAGCGTTTACCCTAGTTCACACTCCTAACGGCCCTTGCACCTCGTGCCCGACATCTCCAGCTCCCTCCCTGTTAAGCCGTCCGCGAGCCTTTGAGCGGGTTACCGGCAGAAGGGCCCATTTCTGTGCTTGTACCTCTATGTGCTGTAACCCTAGAAAACCATGACCTCACTGGGGTCTCAGGTTAAAGTTTAGCCCACCTGTTAGCTTGCAGTTTAGAAATATGACCAGCAATTCAAAAACCCAATGTGGTGTGTTCTTCTTGCTGTGGTGTGCAATAGAGCACTTTAAAAAGACTTGTTAATTTGTGGAAGTCATCAATAACCCGACATGAATTGCCTCCCTCCCACAAATCTGCTTCACTCGTAAAACAGAATGTGGTGGCAGTCCACTCGAGAAATACAGCTGGACGTCAGATTCAGTTCTCTGTATATCAGGCAAACCAGTCTGGAACCTGCATGCCATGTTGTCAGGTTTATGACTATTATTCTTTGAAAGAAAGTGTTTATGTCATACTTTAGTTCAATGATGTACAACAAGAATGCAAATATAGTAGGGGACGAGCAAAGAAAGTTGCTTTCTTTCAATCAATGAAATAAATTAAGTTACGAAATTGTAGAGTCTGACACCAGAGAAACAGGCCCTTCACCCCACTTTGTCTTTGCTGACTATTAGAAGCACATCACCACTAATCCCATTTACCTGCACTTGGTCCGTGGTCTTATCAGCCTTGGTGATTCATGTGCTCAACTAGACACTGGAATAACTAAGGACATCAAAGACAGATAGGTTGCCAGAACGCTAAGGAATTCACCTATTTTATTCTCCCCATGGCTTAGTCTAAGCTCCACACAGTCAGAACCCAAAGGCTGGGATTGAACCGAGTAGCGTGGCAGCAGCACTACTGTGCTACTATTTAGAGTAAGAATAGGAAGGCAGATTATTATCTGAATGGTGTCAAGTTAGAAAAAGGGGACGTACAACGAGATCTAGTGCATCAGTCACTGAAAGGAAGCATGCAGGTACAGCAGGCAGTGAAGAAAGCCAATGGAATGTTGGCCTTCATAACAAGAGGAGTTGAGTAAAGGAGCAAAGTGGTCCTTCTGCAGTTGTACAGGGCCCCAGTGAGACCGCACCTGGAGTACTGTGTGCAGTTTTGGTCTCCAAATTTGAGGAAGGATATTCTTGCTATTGAGGGCGTGCAACGTAGGTTTACTAGATTAATTCCCGGAATGGCGGGACTGTCATATGTTGAAAGACTGGAGCGACTAGGCTTGTATACACTGGAATTTAGAAGGATGAGAGGGGATCTTATCGAAACATATAAGATTATTAAGGAGTTGGACATGTAAGAGGCAGGAAACGTGTTCCCAAAGTTGGGGGAGTCCAGAACCAGGGGCCACAGTTTTAGAATAAGTGGTAGGCCATTTAGAACGAAGATGAGGAAAACCTTTTTTAGTCAGAGAGTTGTAAATCTGTGGAATTCTCTGCCTCAGAAGGCAGTGGGGGCCAATTCTCTGAATGCATTCATGAGAGAGCTCGATAGAGCTCTTAAGGATAGCGGAGTCAGGGGATATGGGGAGAAGGCAGGAATGGGGTACTGATTGAGAATGATCAGTCATGATCACATTGAATGGTGGTGCTGGCACGAAGGGCCGAATGGGCTACTCCTGCACCTATTGCCTACTGTCTATTGTCTATTCCTTTAGCCCTAAGAGCTAAATCTAACTCTCTCTTGAAAACATTCAGTGAATTGGCCTCCACTGCCTTCTGTGGCAGAGAATTCCACAGATTCACAACTCTCTGGGTGAAAATGGTTTTCCTCATCTCAGTCCTAAAAGGCCTAACCCTTATTCTTAAACTGGGACCCCTGGTTCTGGACTCCCCCAACATCAGGAACATTTTTCCTGCATCTGGCTTGTCCAATCCTTTAAGAATTTTGTATGTTTCTATAAGATTCCCTCTCATCCTTCTAAATTCCATTAAATACAAGCCCAGTCGAGCCTTTCTTTCATCATATATCAATCCCGCCATCACAGAATTAACCTGGTGAACCTACGCTATACTCCCTCAATAACAATAATGTCCTTCCTCAAATTAGGAGACCAAAACTGCACACAATACTCCAGGTGCAGTCTCACCAGGGCCCTGTACAACTGCAGTAGGACCTCCTTGCTCCGAATCTCAAATCCTCTTGCAATGAAGGCCGATATGCCATTAGCTTTCTTCACTGCCTGCTGTACCTGCATGCTTATTTTCAGTGATTGATTTACAAGGACACCCATGTCTCGTTGCACCTCCCCTTTTCCTAATCTGACACCATTCAGATAATAATCTGCCTTCCTGTTCTTGCCACCAAAGTGGATAACCTCACATTTATCCACATTATACTGCATCTGCCATGCATCTGCCCACTTACCCAACCTATCGAATTTACCCTGCAACGTCATAGCATCCTCCTCGCAGCTCACACTGCCACCCAGCTTTGTGTCATCCGCAAACTTGCAGATGTTACATTTAATTCCCTCGTCTAAATCGTGAATATATATTGTAAATACCTGGGGTCCCAGCACTGAGCCTTGTGGCACCCCACGGGTCACTGCCTGCCATTCTGAAAAGGACCCGTTAATTCCTACTCTTTGCTTCCTGTCTGCCAACCAGTTCTCTATCCATGTCAATACCCTGTCCCCTATACCATGTGCTCTAATTTTGCACACTGATCTTTTAATTAGTTTTGAAAGTCGTGTTTGGGGTGATCATCAGGGGAAGAATGCAAGGGTGGTATGAGGAGGTTGGGCTTGGGGAATAATTGATTCAGGAAACAGTTGGACAGAAGCTCAGAAGGTTGTAGAAGGGTCTAAAGTGGAGAGCAGAGAGGAGCCAGATGCGGATTGAGGACAAAACGAGGAAATGGACAGGGGTCCAGAACGAAGTTGGAGGAAGCACAGAGAATATGAAGGGCGGCACAGTGGCACTGCTGGTAGGGCTGATGCCTCACGACACCAGAAACCTGGGTTTGATGCTGACCTGGTTGCTGTCAGTGTGGGGTTTGCACGTTTTACCTGTGACTGCATGGGTTTCCTCCAGGTGCACCTGTTTCCACCCACATCCCAAAGAAGTGCAGGTTTGTAGGTTAGTGGCCTTTGTCAATTGTCCCCAGTGTGTTTCAGAGTCAATAAGAAAAGTAGGATAACATCGATCTAGTGTGAATGGGTGATCGAAGGTTGGTGTGGACATGGTGTGCCAAAAGGGCCTGTTTCCAAGCTGTATCTTTCAATCAATCAATGAAGGGAAAGCTGTTGGAAGGAAGGAGGCAGGATGTTAACCAAAGGAATCCAACAGTGAAATCTCCAGCTGGATTTCCTTAAGGTTTCCCAGTTTACTCTCCAAATAGCCTCAAAGGCTGCATTATCCACCCCACTTCAACTCTTCTCCTTCCTGCTGCCCTAATATTCAAGGATGAAGTGACTGCCTGGTTTTAAAGGACATCAATATAATCATTAAATAGAAAGATTTGGCACCAGTTGCAACTTTTGCCACACAGCCAAGCAGGAACGTTGAGAGCACAGCTCAGACACAACCTCTTCAACATTCTGTCCATCCATCAATAATCCCCTACAGCGAAGGTCAAAGTTCCTCAGCTTATCTATATACTAAAGCTCTCGTTTGTTTGTTTGGTTGTTTGTTCCTGAACTACAGCCAAAACGGTACACGATAACGCGAAAACCTTAGGCCCACCTTACTCACCGTCGTCCCTTTGGGTGCTAATGGAAGTTTCATTGAAATCGGTGTTATATTTTTAAAGTTATTCACATTTTAAAGTTTAAATTTATCTCCTAGGGAGGGAGGGGGAGGAGGGAGGGAGGGAGGGAGAGGATGGAGGGAAGGAGGATAAGGAGGGTTGAGGGAGATGGAGTGGAGGGAGGGGGAAGGGGAGGGAGGGGGAGATGGGAGGGGGATGAGAGGGGAGGGTGCTGCACCAATGCAGGAGAGGTTTAGGCCCAACGGATCCACTCCGTCTAGTTACAACTAAAATTGACCAAGCTGCCTGAGGCTCGATTCAAATTCTCAGTCCTCACCTAAAGCACAGAATGCAATTACCCCACAAGCCAAGAAAGTAGAATATCTTACACGTGTGCATATTCATCTTGTTCCATGGTAACCACATCTTTATGTTTCAATTGGGAATGAAGACCTTGTGGAAGAATAAGGTTTCTGGCAGCACTTCAATCAGGTTCCTATCCCAACTGCATCATGAAAACATGCTGGAACATTCAACTGAATCATTAGTGGATAGAAATAAATAAAGTGAACATGAGCCAACAGGCATCAGCTTAAGAAGTGTTTTGATATGTATTTCAATTTGCTTTGACTTTCCAAGAATGCACACTGCTTCTCATTAATGTCCTCATTTTGTCAACAGTCTCTTTTCTCTACTCTGATGGAAGTGTTTGCCTTCAGCTTTTTACCTTCATCAGGTGTCAGAGAGGTAGTCTAGCTGTGGGGCATAATGATGCAATTGCTACAATATTGGACTAACACATCAGAAGACAAGAGTTCAAATCACTGTTGCTGGAGGTAAAAAATGTTGTTATTAAAACTAGCATCAAGATAAAGTGACCGTGTAGCTGTAAGATCGTCATAAAAGTCCACATGGTTCTGCCAGGTATTGCAGAAAAAGAAGCCGTCATTCCCAGCATTTGGGGACATTTGTTAGGTGTAACATGGCTGGTGTTGATAGCATTGTGAGAGCAACTTTACACAGAGATGGCAGTAGTTCAAGGCAGAGCCATCACCTCTCTCCTGGGAAAATGGTGATGTGGGGTAAATGTAGGTCAGGCCAATGATGCTAAAGCATTAAGCACAGTAAAAGGTAATAAAACACCGGGTGCCTCACCTTCACAATATCATCCCTTAGTTCCAGGCTCTTGGCTTTTCTACCCCTCTTGCTTTTGTAAGTGTACTAACTATTTTCCTCCCTTCTCACATTTATGTTATTCATTAAAACTAACCTCTTTCACCAAGCCTCTGCTGTCTATTTCTATGCCGTGCTGTTAAAGTTTCCATCAGGTAGCAATCCTGTTAAACATTGTATTATTTTAGAGCAGCAATATGCACCTTGCACCTCCATAGAGTCCTTGCACTTACATAGACCCATACAACACGAAAACAGGCCCTTTGGCCCAACTCATGCATACGACCAAGATGCCCATCTAAGCTAGCCTCATTTACCCAGGTTTGATCCATATCCCTCTAACTTTTCCTATCCATATACTTGTCCAAATGTCTTTCAAAAGCTGTCATTGTACCTGAGTTAACCAATTCCTCTGGCAGTTCATTCCATTTTTGCACAGCACCCTGTCTGAAAAAGATGCCCCTCAAGCTTTCCATATTAAACCTTTTCCCTTCACCTTAAATCTATGCCTTGTGGTTCTTGATTTCCCAAACCCCGAGAAAAAAACTGTGCATTCAGTCTATCTATTCCTCACGTGTTTTTGTGCACCTCGATGAGATCACTCCTCAGTGTCCTATGCTCCACAGAATAAAGTCCTAGCCTGCCCGACCTCTTATCAGAGCTCAGCCACTCAAGTCCTGGCAACATCCTCGTAAATCTTCTTTAAACTCCATCCAGCACAGAAACACAGAAAATATGTTCAGAAGTAGGCCATTCGGCCCTTCAAGCCAGCACCGCCATTCAATATGATCATGGCTGATCATCCAAAATCACTACCCCGTTCCTGCTTTCTCCCCATATCCCTTGATTCCGTTAGCCCTAAGAGCTACAACTATAACATAAAGTTGAATCCTCTTTCCCCAATTCCCTGACTGCATGCCAAAAGCATTCTTCACCACCTTATCTACCTGAGATGCACTTTCAGAAGACTATGTACTTGTACCCTAAATGAGTTTGAGTCCCAGCAAGTCAGATGAAGAATTTAATATCAGGCAACTAAATCAATCTTGAAACTTTTTTAAAAATCAAAGCTAATATCAGGATCACTAACCATGAAACGATCATAAAGATCGATCTGGTCCACTAATGGTCTTCACGGGAAGAAATTTGCTGTCACTAATTAGTCCAGCCTATTCGCAACTTCAGACCCACCCATGCTCAGTACAGGAGCAGTTAGAGATGAACAATAAACATTGGCATTGCCAATGAAGTGCTTTTCCACACAGCAATTTTTAAATAATGTGTCGAAGAAACTTAAAGTAATTAATTCTGTGCACTGCATGATGTTGTGAATTATACATCATGTTTACTTTTCATTGCTAGATCCTAAATTGGAATCCAATTTTGAGGACATGAATTACATCCCTTTTGGTTCAGGGGGTTATTTTGAATCAAAACGGAGTAGCTTCCTTTGTTGGGAACTACCAAGGCAAAAGGAAAGCCATAATATGACATTGATTGATAATTCTACTGATGGCTGGAGAAAAATATTAAGAGCCTCAATAAAAGGGTTATTCAAGCTAGTATCAAATCAAGTTGGTATCACAGATCATTGGATTCTGACACATTGCCCCAAAACTAAATGAACTGTGCAATAGTCTTAAAATCGCTCATGCAATAACCTTTATTATTCTTAGTCAACATGCTCCAGCCTTGAGAAATAATTTACCTTTCAGCCATTAATATTTGAAACCAAATCTGTGCTGATCAGATGCCTACTGATTGACTTTATGTTGACAGCCTTTGCATGCAAAACTGGTTGAAACTCTCATTCCTTCTGATCTTAATGTTGCAATTCCAAGGCTGTAGAAACTATCATTAGTTCTACGTAGAAATTTAATTACCTCCTGCATCTCCAAAGCAAAATTAATGAGGAACCGTCCAGTTTATGTGACCAACTCACTTCTTTCCATTGACCATGAAGTACTTTTGCTGTCAAGCATCTTTAATCAATGTGAATCTGTTGAGTGAAACTCATTTTTATGCTTTTCTCTTCCAGTATCACTAAACTAGTAAAGCTCCTAATTACTCATGGGATTGTTCACTCTGTCATTATTGAGACCCAGTCGGTCACAGCAAAGGAATTAATTGATTGCCCTGACTATAATTTGAAGTTCCATTCCATACCAAAGACTAGTTTTCCCTTTCAAGGAAAGATCGCAGAAAAGATTATTTGCTTTCATTGGGACTGCACAGTTTCAAGTGCAGTCTCGAACCAAAACGTCGCCCATTCCTTCTCTCCAGAGATGCTGCCTGTCCCGATGAGTTACTCCAGCATTTTGTGTCTATCTTCACTGAAATTCATATGCTTGGTAATCTAACTAGTTGTGAAAAACCTGCATTACGTTGTTATTTAATTTCAATAGAGAATTGGCTTCTTGGAAGGAGAGGGTGATGTGGGAGGTTGCTTTACCGACTGGAGGCCTGTGACTAGTGGTGTGCCTCAGGATTTGGTGCTGGGCCCATTGCTATTTGTGGTTTACATTGCTGTTTGTGGTATTATAGATTGTGAAGATGGTTATCAAATATTACATAGCGGGATTTTGATCAGTTGGACAAGTAGGCTGAGGAGTGCTTAATGGAGTTTAATGCAAGTACGTGCTAAGTGATGCATTTTAGTTTTTTTTTAGATTTAGAGATATAGCGCGGAAACAGGCCCTTCGGCCCACTGAGTCCACGCCGCCCAGCGATCCCCGCACATTAACACTATCCTACACACACTAGGGACAATTTTTACATTTTACCCAGTCAATTAACCTACATACCTGTACGTCTTTGGAGTGTGGGAGGAAACCAAAGATCTCGGAGAAAACCCACGCAGGTCACGGGGAGAACGTACAAACTCCGTACAGACGGCGCCCGTAGTCAAGATCGAACCTGAGTCTCCGGCACTGCATTCGCTGTAAGGCAGCAACTCTACCGCTGCGCCACTGTGCCGCACAATTTTGGGAAGTCAAACCAGGACAGGGCCTTCACAGTGAATGGCAGGGCTCCGGGGAGGGAATTGCGATCTCCCGGTTGGCAAACATTTTAACTTCCCTTCCCATTCCTATACTGACATTTCTGTCCTGGGCCTCCTCCACTGTCAGAGCGAGGCCACGTGCAAATTGGAGGAACAGCACCTCATATTTCGCCTGGGCAGCTTACAACCCAACAGCATGAAGATTGATTTTAAGTAACCTCTGCATTTCTTCCCTGCCCCCCCCCCACCACCCGTCATCCCACCAGTTCCACTGTTCCTTCGTCATCACTTCTTCCCCAACCAACAATGGGCCATTATGGGCTTCACCCTTCTTTGATCATCTGTTGCCGGCCATGCTTTGTTCTGGAATTTTCTTACCTCCAGTTCCCTCCCCTCTACTTTCAGTCTGAAGCTCCCCGACCCTGAAACATCACCCATCCTTTTTCTCCAGAGATGCTGCCTGGCCCACTGAGCCACTCCTGCACATTGTGTCTATCTTCGGCATCTACGAGCATCTGCAGTTCCATTCTACACACTATACTGTTGTATGTTCTAAATGCATTTATATTCCATTTCACATTTTAAAATTTCAAAGCACTTTAAAAAAACAATTACTTCCTTTGGCGTGGTATATATGGTCATTTAGGCAAATGCCAAATTATGTGTAATGATTTAAAATTTGGTTAACAAAAGTAAAGTCGTGTCATTTGTGGAGGAAAGTTGTTACTATGAACATGCTCTCCAATGTCAAAAGGATTTTTTTCTTGTCCACCTAATACTAACATTGACCACTTGATGATTCCTGCAAGTGTAACATGTCCATTGATAGGCGGTGTAGTCAGGTCACTTTGAGGGGCTTAACCCCATAACTTCCTCGCCAGAGATAAGGGTATCAACTCTTAGACTGTTAGTGCATAAATTGTTTGAAATTAAAGTTAGGAATGCCGGAAATACTCAACGGGTCAATCAGCATTTGTGGAGAAAGAGGCAGAATCACCATTTCAGGTTGATAACCTTATGATGAAAGGTTATTTACCTGCAATATTAATTCAGTTTCCCTCTCCAAAAATGCCTCCTGACCTGCTGAGTTTTTCCAATCTTCTTTGCCTTTTTTCCCCCCAGATTTTTATGATCTGAAGATTTTTGCTTTTAAATACAAATTATTTAGAGCATCAATACTTGATTATCTTTGCTAATGTTGTTGCTGACTAGAACAACTGCACTAAGTGCAGACCCACGTACATTCAGGCCACTGAAAGGTCACAGCAGACGCTATGAAAACCATATAGAATACCAGACGTAAGATGGCAATTCGATCCGCGCAAGGATGAACACACATAGGATATCCCGACAGACATCGGTGCAATATACAATTGCCAATGTAACCTTGTAATCTGTCATGATATGTTAGCCGGTCAGCACTTTAGCGGGATGAGGTGCACAATGGGCCACCAGACCAACCCCCCCGTCCCCCCGCCCGAGATTAGCATAGATGAAGAACAATGCAAATGGCAGAACCTGGAGAAGAGCCATATTCTTACTCTCTGCATTCGTCATCGGCTGTCAGTACAAGGGTCTAAGTTGTTTCATTTCCTCCCAGCGTAGACTGGATATGGCAAACGTACTTTCTGGAGGAGATCTTGCTCATCAAGGGTGACCGCAGTCTCTCAAACTCCCATCGCACATAATGAACTTGTTTCACATTTGCCACTGTCACTGAACAAAGTGTGTTTAACGTGAAGAAAATAAAGGTGAATGCACTACGTTATGTGCCTTGCTAGCACGAGTAATAGTCAGCAGAAACTCTAAGATACAAGTGCTGAGGAAAGGGGAAAGTTCATTGGCTCTGTGCTGCTCTGCTGATGAATGACAAGTTTTATTGAGGGACTGAAGCGCAAGAAAGTATGGCTTAGTGCACTATATGTTCAGCCTTGCTCACATTGCACACTGTCAGTATTTGCTGTCATTATGAAGCATGCCAAAGGAAAGTTAATCACCGGGTCTAAATCTGGGCACCAGAGGTGTTGGGGGTGGCATGTTGTGGGAGTGTTGGGGAAGCGGAGATTCATGGGGAAGGCGTTACCAAAACTACAGGGATTGAGTCAGGACATTGAGAGGGAGATGGGAGCAGGACAGGGAGCTGCTGCTTTACCATTCTACACCCCTCCCCAAAGACTCAGGAGTTGAAAAGAGATTGCGGCCCATTCAGCTAGACTCTATTGCAATGACTTCATTGCAAAAGCACCCAAAGATACTTCAGAGATAGTCTTTAAGAAAGGTGGAGAGCCAGGAAAGAGGAGATGAAAAAGGGCTTCTCAAAGTTTGGTCAGAGAGATGTGCCTCAGGAAGAGAGATGGGGAGCAGAGAGGTTTTAGGACAGCAATTCCAGAGAATTGCTCAAGTTAGGAAGCATATTGTCACTCTTTGCTAAGGAGAGTGGAAAAGGGACAGAAAAAACAGCATTAGGAGAACGGATTGCTCATATGACTAGAGAAAGTTCGGGCAGATCTTGATAGGGCCATAAAGGGATTCGTAGATGGGCAACATTGGAGAATGATTACTGGTCACTAAGGGCAATGGTGAGGGGCAGACAAGGGCTGGTGTGAGGTCACGTTCCTGCATAATTCTTGAAAAGTCACCTCCACTAAAGTAACCAGATGGGAAATACAAATATTTAGTGCAAAGGCTTTCTCTGCCACACAATGGAATTGAAAGCTTTTGGGTTTTCCACACTCACATAGAAACTACTATCTCTATACTACATCTCTACAGATCCCTGATCAGCCTTTCATTTCTTTTCCTCCAAGGATCTCTGCCACAGGTGCCCTCCTCCAAATGGGGTGACTGCTGCCAGGGCCGTTTTTACAGCATTATGGGCCCCCGGGCAAAGCAGTGTACTGGGGCCCCTACCGTTACTCTCCCCCACCCCCCTTTCCCTACCAGCCCCCCCCTGTCGTGCCGGCGAAAAGCACTTACCGAAAAGCACTTAGCGATGGACTTAGGGTGCTACATTGTTGCGAAAAGCACTTACAGATCGCTGTGAGAAGCACTTAGTGACCGAAAATGTTGCGAAAAAAGCACTTATTGAACCTACATTTTTAAAGTAGTATTTATTTATTGCAAGTCACTTAACATACACAGATCAGCATGGGGCCCCTATGCTCGTGGGCCCCCGGGCAAGTGCCCATCAGGCCCATGCGTTAAGACGGCCCTGACTGCTGCCCCGGGGCCAGTACACCCTCTCTCATTCGCTGGGAGATCTTCCCCAAAGTGGACCAAGGTTTATTCAGCCATTGAGCTCCACTCCCGGGCACAAACTCTGCCAGGAAGGCTTTTCAGACATTGTAAGTGCCTAACTGGAAGGAGGCTCAGGGTTGCTCATTCTCGCACATTATGTGTGTGTGGAGTCTGATCTTAATAGCCTTTGATTCACCAAGTCTTTCACACATGCAAGAATTTCTTGTTAATGAGCTATTTGCAGCCATTTTAACAGTATACTTGACAATCTGCAGAAAGGCCAGAATTTTCTGACCAGTAGTTATGTCTCTCCTGGGGTGAATGGAATGTTGTCAAACTCGTCAAATGGTTAAATCGCAACTGTAGAAGGAATTTACTTCACTATTCCAGGAAGAGTGACCGACATGCATTGAATGTAATTCTCAATTTTGGTTTCTATCTTTTTCTTCCTGCATTTAAATTATTTAATAAAATGTAACCAATTGACAGGTTTTCCCTCCTTCTTTGCGGGGGGGGAGACATGGTCCTAACTGTTGCGCATCTCCAAGTTCAAAGTAGCTGAGGTCTTGTTGCGACCATCCTACTAATCTCCTTTTGGCTCAGGTGAATTGGCGGGGACAGCGGCTGGGAGCAGAACTGGAAGGTAAAATTAGAAGGTAAAGCTAACCTTGATCGCATGCCAGAAGAACCTCCTACAGCCTTGAGAGTGGTCCAATTTGCAAGCAGTCTTCAAATTGCAGGAACTCCTCTCAGACTTCCAGTTGTCATTTAGTGATGTGGAAGTGTTCGTCTGATTTCAAGAGTACCTTAGCGGCAGAATAAATGCTGCAATAAAAACAGAGAATGCCGAGTTCCAATCTGCTCCAAGCTCTAAAACCTCCTCCTCCATCTCTTTCCACTGCAGGTGATGGCGCATTTTCCATTCTCCTTCCTCTTTATTTCTATAAAAGAGGTGCTTGTCTTGTTCAATTTAACCTTTTCCAAAGCAGCCACTATCCCAGTGCATTCATTCCTGCACCGTGCAGCATGAAGCCAGCATTTCAACTTGAATCAAAGCAATGCCACAGAGACAGAGGACGTTCCACGCTTACGTTGAGCCCTTCGGACATCCATCATTTCCCACAATAATCTACACGCAGCAGTGAAAAATGTAATATGTGCACAGGCCGATTATTACTGCGCTGCTGCCTGCTTCTGAGGAGAGAACATTAATGGCAAAAGAAATGAACGCCAGAGCCATATTTGAGAGAGGTTATTGTGGTTGCTGTGCATTACTCATACAACACTCATCCACCAGACACAATAGGAATGATATTTTCCTTCGGTTATTAGCTTGCATCTGCTGTCATAGGTCAATGTGGGCTCCACACCACAAAAACTGCATGTTCTATGTCAGGGGTTTGTGTTCATGCAATCAATCTCAACATCAATCTTCAGGCTTCAATCTCCATTCCAGTCGATTGCTTAGTTTAGTTCAGAGATACAGGGCGGAAACAGGCCCTTCGGCCCACCGGGGCCGCGCCGACCAGCGATCCCCACATATTAACACTATCCTACACACACAAGGGACAACTTTTACATTTACCAAGCCAATTAACCTACAAACCTGTACGTCTTTGGAGTGTGGGAGGAAACCGAAGACCTCGGAGAAAACCGTGGCAGGTCATGGGGAGAACGTACAAACTCCGTACAGACAGCACCCGTGGTCGGGATCGAAGCCGGGTCTCTGGCGCTGCATTCACTGTATGGCAGCAACTCTACCACTGCGCCACTGTGCCGCCTAGCCGTTTAGGTGTTGTCTAGCAATTCCATTTACAGAGATTAATATTGTGACTTGTTGCTGAGAATTGTCTCCCCCCACAATGTAAATCTACATCTGAACTGGGAGTTGCAGGATATTCTGTAAGTATATCAGGAGCAAATGGGCAACCAGGGAAATAAATGTGACCAAAGGAATAACGTAGGCGAAGTGAGTGAGGGCCTAAATGGATACTTTTCATCTGTATTCACCAAGGAGGAGGAGGTGGAAGATATTGAGTTCAGGAGGGATGTGTTCATCATCTGGAGCACCTCAGTATTAAAGATGGAGAGGTGCTAGATGTTATGGAATGCACGACTGTTGATAAATCCCAGGGTCCAGATGAGATCTATCCCAGGAATGCTCCAGGAAGCAAGGACGAAGATCGTAACAGAGATAGTTCCATCTTCATTAACCACAGATGAGGTACCAGAAGACCAGAGCATAGCTATTGTTGCCTCCTTATGAATTAAGAGTATCAAGAATAGTCTAGGTAACTGTCGGGCAGTGGGTCTTATTTCAAGGGTAGGAAATTTATTGTAGAAAAGTCTAAGGGATAGGATTTCTGCTCATCTGGAAAGGCAAGGTCTGAACAGTGACAGATAAAGCATGGCTATAGAACATAGAACAGTAGAACATAGAACATACAACAGTACAGTAGAATCAGTCTGAAGAAGGGTCTCGACCCGAAACGTCACCCATTCCTTCTCTCCAGAGATGCTGCCTGACCCGCTGAGTTACTCCAGCATTTTGTGATACCATAGAACAGTACAGCACACGAATAGGTCATTTGGCCCACAATGTCTGTGGCCCACAATGCTGAATGTGATCCCAAGACCATCCTTTATCTACCTACACATAATCAATATCCCTCCATTCCCTGCATATCCATATGCCGATCTAAAAATCTCTTAAAGGCTACTATCATACCTGCCTCAACCACCACTCCTGGCAGCACAGCACGCCCCACGCACTCAACACCCTCTGTGTAAAAAAGTTGGCCAGCACATCTCCTTTAAAATGTTGCCTCTCTCACCTTAAAGCTATGCTCTCTGCTATTTGAATTTTCCATCCTGGGAAAAAGGCTTTGACCGCCTACCCTATCTGTACCTCTTAATTTTATATACTTCTATCAGGCCTCCCCTGGCAATGAGGGAGCTCCTGTTTCACCAATGCGAAGTTGTTTGAAAGAGTAACTGAGAAGATTGATGACAGCTGGGTGGTAAACTTTCTTTAAATGGATTTTAATAAGGCATTCAACATGGTAGGCAGGTCCACAAGGTTAAGGCAAATGTGGTCAAGGCAAGCTGGCCAATTCGATTCCAAATTGGCTTGGTAATAGAACACAGAGGGTGGTGCTGGAAGCATGCTTTTCTGATTGGAAAACTGTGACCATTGGTGTACTGTAGGGATTAGTGCTGGAGCCTGTGTTTGTGATATATTTATATTAATGATTCAGATGCGAGTGTAGGAGGAATGATTAATACATTTGCAAATTACATGAGAATTGGTGGAGCAGTGGATAGTGAAGAAAGTTGTCTTAGGCTACAGCAGGAAATAGATCAGATGGAAAATTTGGCAGAACATTGGCAGATGGAAATTAATCCCAAGTGTGAGGTGACACATTTTTAAGAAGTCAAACAGAGGTAGGATATGTAGAATAAATTATAAGGTGCTAAGGAATGTTTGTGAACAGAGGGACCTTGGAGTTCATGCTCATGGTTTCCTGAAATTGGCAACAAAGACAGATAAGGTGGTTGCATTTGGAGAGTGCAGAGGAGATTTACCAGAATGTTGCATGAATTGGATGACTTTTGGGGAGAAATTGGATAGGCTGGGCTTGATTTCCCTAAGTACAGCTAAGGGGTGACCTAATAGAAGTAATAAACTTGCAAGATGTGTAGATAGGGGTGATAGATAGAATCTTTTTCCCATGGTGAGGTTATTAATAACAAAAAGGCATAATTTTAAAGTGAATGATGGAGCCCTAAAGTTGATTTGAGGGTAGTTTTTTAACAGAGTGGTTGATATCTGGAACAGAGGAGATGATGGAATCAGGAAAAAAGTACCACGTTTAAGAGGGCATTTAGACAGCCACTTAGACAGGCATAAAACGACTTGGACCTTCTGTGGACAAATGGTAGTAGCGTAGATGGGCAAAAAGGTTGGCATGGATATGGTGGGCCAAAGGGCATGTTTCTATGCTGTAGGATGCCATGACAAAAACCATTGATCACTGCAGAAATGCATTACAAATGAGCAACTCAAGGAATAGCAAATAGCATCTGGTGCAACAATAGCTGGAAGAACTCAGTAGATTGTTTGATGTTCCAAATTCCAGCATCTACACTCTCTTTTGTGAGCAGTTGGCATTGTGTTTATCTGGAGAAAATATAATTCCTTCCTCAGGGATTATTCACCACACCTGGCCTCTTCAACAGCGACCTCTCAGTCACAATGTCCTAACACTATGACTTAGGCAGTGCAGGCCAAACACTTGAGATGTTACGTTGGTGTTAATTGAGGAGCTACGTTGCCTTGATTGTGATTTGCAAAGGTGACTAAGCCCAGAAACACACTTTCAACATTGTACCGAAGAAATGGTAAGTCACAAAATATTCATCATAAATTCTGCGGTTCACCCTTTATCCATAACCCAACACTAAAACCCCTCAGGGGTCACTTGTGAAGGATTACATGCAAACCGTTCAGCAGCACTTCAGAATAATGAAGCAAATGCCAAGTTCAGAACCAAGCTTGTTCAAAGAATGGCATTACATTTGTAGAACGGGCACACTTGTCTCGTGCTGCTGTACAACTGGTTGCGTTGGTTGTAAAACTTTCACATGATCACTGTCATTGTCTAACCAAGGATGTCCAAGGGGGAGGATGGCAGTGGTACAGCGGTAGAGTTGCTGTCTTACAGCGCTTGCAGTGCCAGATACCAGAATTCGATCCCGACTATGGGCGCTGCCTGTACAGAGTTTGTATGTTCTCCCTGTAACCGCATGGGTTTTCTCCGAGATCTTCAGTTTCCTCCCACAATCCAAAGAAATACAGGTTTGAGGGTCAATTGGTTTGTATAAATGTAAATTGTCCCAAGTGTGTGTAGGATGGTGTTAATGTGCGGTGATCGCTGGTGGGCTGAAGGGCCTGTTTCCACGCCGTATGTCTAAACTAAAAATTAAACAAAATAATTTGGGGAATGTTGGGATGAACCAAACCTGCACATTGTCAGACATGGAACCTTGCCTCAGAAAGTGCCACAGACATGTAATGAACAAGGCCCTGCCATATGATAAGACATAAACGCCCCTCTCTCCTTGACATGATGGTGCAACTCTTCCTTAAGCACCAATGTCACTTGTCATGATCTGGTCCACCCACTGAATAGGGAATCCCAGGTTTTAACCTTTCCTTGGAAAACCTGCTCCACCTTGAACTGTTCAGGAAAGGCCCAATACACCACAAATCCGACAGGAACTTCGAGATTTCCGTGCATGCAGAGTTTAATGCGAAAATTCTGCCTTTGCAGGAAAGAACTGGCTGAACCACCATAGGCTCTATTGTGTGTGCAATTAAATGAAATCAACTGACGTTGCATGAATTTAAGCTGCTCGCAATCCAGCCCTATTGCAAAATCCCTCTAAAATCTTAACCTTTGTTAAGGCCATAATTATCGTGGAGCAAATTTACTAGCTCGAAAATACTAATTTAATGATTGCATTTGCAATCCTTTGACATTAATATTTCAAAAATAGTTTTCATTACTGATCTGATTGTTCACTTGCAAAATTTAAACCTTTCCGATAATCCCCCCAATCTGTAATATTCCAATCATTGTTTACAAAGGTTAATTACAAGTTTCTTCCAGGTATGCTGTGAGAATTTTTAAATATGAAGGGCTGATCAGCCAACAAGATGACATTACTGCTGCTGGATGTCTGAGCTCCCCTGTGAACTGATGCTTGACGGCAGCAGGCACTAGGAAAGAGGAAGCTTTTGCCACACAGATTGTTTGCCCCAGCTGGTTTGCTGAGAACTTGCATGCAAAACACCATCCCAGTGAGTTGTCAGCTATATTCAGTGCCTGCATAATTTCGGCCAAGGCTGAATTCTAATTCCTTATTCCTGGAGTTGCCTTGGGTTGTTCAGAGAACTTGGAGTCTCCCTGGGGTAATTGCTTCGCCTTTCATCTTACAGCCTTTGACGTCAAAGCAAGTCAATATTACAGCAACAGCCATTAAATTGCCAGAAATTGTCTTATCACCACAACATGAACTGTCAATTAAAAAAAACATAAAGCACAAAAAGGGCCCTTCATCACGCTGAATCCGCACTGACCATCAATGCATCTATTTACACAATTCACATTGTGTTTCTTTTTACTCTGCTCACATTCTCACCGATTCCTCAGATTCATGTCTGACACAGGTCCAGTTAAGGGCGGCACAGCGGTAGAGTTGCTGCCTCACAGCACAGAGATCCGCGTTCGATCCTGATACAGCTGCTGTCTGTATAGAGTTAGTACGTTCTCCCTGTGACCGCGCGGGCTTTCTCTGGGTGCTCCGGTTTCTTCCCACACTCCAAAGACATACAGTTTTGTCCGTTAATCGGCTTCGGTAAAATTGTAAATTGTCCAGGGTGCGTGTAGGATAGTGTAAGTATGCGGGGATCGGTGGGCCACAGGACCTGTTTCTGCGCTGTATCTCTAAACTAAGCTGAAATTCTACCACCAACGTACAATAAACCAACCAACCCACGTGTTTATTAGGACGTGGAAGGAAACCGGAGCAACTTGAGGAAACCCACGAGACCACTGGGAGAATGTGCAAACTCCACACAGATGGTCAGTATGAAACCTCAGTCGCTGGAGCCGAGGCACCAACTCTACCACCTGTGCCACTGTGCTCTCTATAAAACAATGAAGAAATAATTGTATGTAAAATTACAACTATAATCTGTACTTGCCAGATAATTTCCTTGATGGAAACAGACAACAGCATACATAAAACCCAAATATGTTCAGAAAAGCCTGAAAGAACAGTGAATAATGAAAAGGAGCAAGAGGATTATGGCAAGGCACAATTAAGCTTGTGGCTTCAATGACACAGGAATCTGCCGTCCTTAGTTTCATGCTTCATTTTCTTGGTCAATCTGGCTGTACTTTTGGAGAAGGCTCCGCTCCCTCAAATTCTGCAGTGAGATGCTGCAGATGTTCTAACAATCGGGGGTAGCCAGTGTCATCGTCTTTGCTGCCGTGTGCTGGGGCAGCAGGGCGGAGGCTGCAGACGCCAATAGGATCAACAAACTCATCAGGAAGGCTGGCTCCGTCCTGGGGCGGAGTTGGATTCACGGGAGGTGGTCTTGGAGGGGAGGATGCTCCTCAAACTGTGGAGCATCCTGGACAATACAGCTCACCCCCTCCATGACACACTGGTCAACCTGAGAAGCACCTTCAGCAACAGACTGGTTCCACTAAGATGCAGGACAAAACGCCACAAGAAGTCCTTCTTCCCTGTGGCTATCAAACTTTACAACTCCTCCCCCTTCTGTCGTGGGGTAGACTGAAACTGATTCCCCTCACCACCCTCCCCCCAATCTTTGCACATCCCCAATCCTTTCCACTTATCACTTTAATTTCATGTTTCATGTAGTTTGGGGTTTTTATGCTGTTGGCAGATCATATCATATCATATCATATATATACAGCCGGAAACAGGCCTTTTCGGCCCACCAAGTCCGTGCCGCCCAGTGATCCCCGTACATTAACACTATCCTACACCCATTAGGGACAATTTTTACATTTACCTAGCCAATTAACCTACATACCTGTACGTCTTTGGAGTGTGGGAGGAAACCGAAGATCTCGGAGAAAACCCACGCAGGTCACGGGGAGAACGTACAAACTCCTTACAGTGCAGCACCCGTAGTCAGGATCGAACCTGAGTCTCCGGCGCTGCATTCACTGTAAAGCAGCAACTCTACCGCTGCGCTACCGTGCCGTTTTCATTTTCCCTCCTGGGATAAATAAAGTTCTATCATATCGTATCATTATGGCTGTGACATTCCAACTCGTGCTCACATTTTAATTCTGTGTCCATGGACAGCACTATCAAACAAAAAATCATCTTTAATAAGACCACATTGCTGCTTCTGCTACCTTGGTGGCTATTTGGTCCATCAAGCCTGTACCTGTTTGATGCAACAACAATCCAGTTCATCCCAGTCCCTTACCCTCCCACCATAGCCCCATAAATTATGTAACCATTATGAGATTCTATGGAAATGTTAATTAAATGTGATCTCTTTGGTCTAAGGTAGTTTTTAATCATCAGTTGATTGATAAACCTAAGATCTTTTATCGACAATATCAAGATTTGCCCCCGTTCCCCTGACACACTACCAACTCCAGTTTTCCGACATTGCTTCCTTGGGATCTCTACCAGACTCCAGGTGGAATACTGGAATTTCTATGAAGGACACTTAATTTGTTCAGTGTTTATCTGCAGATTGCACCACACAACAGAAACAATTTAATTATTCAGGTTATTCCCCAGTTGTGAGATTTACACAAAAGCAGTTAGCATGAATATCCTCCGCAAAATGTGATTCGCCGAGACCTCTGGGCAATTAAAGGATGCAGTTCACAAAGCAGAGTAAGAGTGGCATTTCCGAAGTCAAAAAGACATTTAGAAGTTTGAAATCTTGTGCTCTTAATTAAGAGCAGTAACTTCACTATACGTCTGTCAAAACATTGCAAATCATTACTGTTATAAGTATGGAATGCCTCTTTCTTCCAGTGACGGCAGATGTCATTGTGACACAATTAACGCTCTCCATGGTACGCTGAACATATTTTCATGAGAGAAGTTTGCTGAAGAAGAATCTTGACCCGAAACCTCACCTATCCATGTTCTCCAGAGATGCTGCCTGACCCACTGAGTTACTCCAGCTCTTTGTGTTCTTTTGCTATGTTGTTGTTCCTCTTGGTTGTAATTCCAGAGTGTAAGCTATCCTTGGGTTGAAAACCCTCAACAGCTGCATCCCCTATATTTAGAAAGGTTCCCAAAATATTAAAATTCAGAAGTCTGAGGTACACCCATAAGTTTGTTCTTACGAACAGCAGAACTAGTTTCCTCTCTCTCTCTCTTTACACTTTTAGTAATTAATCATCAGTCGTGTGTGTTTGTTTTTGATGCCACCCATTAAGGTATGGTTACCTATCAAGTGACGTTTGTGCTTTTTCCAACATAAATTGACATAAGGAACCCTGTAAAAACAGAGTGCCCATTACCTGGAGCATGGCCAATAACAAGATTTATTTTACCTGTTTAGAATTGTAATGGGACAATGCCAGCAGTTATTGTCCATCCCTGTTTGATTTACACCTATCTCTTCCAATGTAGTTGTATATAATTTGGTGCTCAGGGTGTGGCCTCCACTGTGAGGAAACCATATGTGAATTGGAACATTTGCAGATCGCCTATGTTCAGTCCACTGTCTGCCTTAAACTTCCATCAGTTTAATTCTCCACTCCACTCCAGGGCCGTTTTTACAGCATTATGGGCCCCCGGGCAAAGCAGTGTACTGGGGCCCCTACCGTTACTCTCCCCCACCCCCCTTTCCCTACCAGCCCCCCCCTGTCGTGCCCGCGAAAAGCACTTACCGAAAAGCACTTAGCGATGGACTTAGGGTGCTACATTGTTGCGAAAAGCACTTACAGATCGCTGTGAGAAGCACTTAATGACCGAAAATGTTGCGAAAAAAGCACTTATTGAACCTACATTTTTAAAGTAGTATTTATTTATTGCAAGTCACTTAACATACACAGATCAGCATGGGGCCCCTATGCTCGTGGGCCCCCGGGCAAGTGCCCATCAGGCCCATGCGTTAAGACGGCCCTGCTCCACTCTGACCTTTCTGTCTTTCACCTCCTCCGTGTCCCAAACAAGGCTCAGGGAAACAGCACTCTATTGTTGTCGAGCACATTACACACATTGGGACTCAACATTGAATTCAACAGTTTCAGATTAACAGACCTTCCAGCCTTGTATCTTGCATTTCTTGTCTTAAACACCTTCTCTCAGCCAGCACCACCACCACTTGATTCATGCCACCACCACTTGTGTCATTTCAGTCTCTTTTTCCCCCAATCATAGTAATGTCGTCCTCTCAATTTTGCCATTTCTGCTTCTTCCTCCTTATTCTATAATGTATAGATGCTTAGTATTATGTATAGGAAAGATAGATACAAAATGCTGGAGTAACTCAGTGGGACAGGCCGCAGCTCTGGATAGGAATGGGTGACGCTTAGGGTCAAGACTCCTCTTCAGATAATGTATAGGTAATGTAACGTATACATGCATAGTTTTCAGATTTTCCAGGCTCTGACAAACATTTCTCTTTCCACTGATGCTTTTTTGCCTGTTCAGTATTGAGCCATTCACGGCTTTTATTTCTGACTTCTACCATCTGCAGCTTTGCGCTTTACAGTAAATGCTCCGTCTTTTGTTCTGTCAATGTAAATGGTGCCACGATGGAGACATTTTGTGATTAATTAACTGTCAAGTCACTTTAATGATCACCCAGTTTTCATTTGAGATGCAAGAACGTAACTTTCAGATCACATAATTTTCATCAACACTGATACCATTATATTTTGTTGCGTAAATTACCAGGCCAGGTTGGTCTCACTGTTGTCAGAAAGAAAGCATTAGATGGCAGGTAAAACATCCCCTCATTAAAAAAAAAACCCTATATCTCTCTGTGGCTGTTTTGACACAGAACAGTTACTAATGTGAAATGTGCGTAGTTAGGGGAAGGAATTAACTTGCATAATGTTAATATTTTCCAGCTGAAAATAGATTTTATTTTGGACTGGCCATATGAGTATACCAATTAGAATGTTGTTGAAGAGAATTCCATGAATTCACCATCTTCTGAGAGAAAAAATAATCACCTTGTACACGTCTTAAATCAGCAGCCCCTTTTCCAAAACAATATCCCTGGTTCCAAATTCTCATGATGTATAACCCTCGCCTGTAAAGACCCCTCAGGATCTTGTAGGTTTCAATCAAGTCACCTCACTTTTCTTCTTTGATTGGTATTGGTTTATTATTGTCAAGTGTAGCGAGATACAGTGAAAAACCTTTGCATGCTATCCAGTTAAACAATACCACAACGAGTATAATCAAGTCATGCAGAACTACAGCAGGCAGTGCAAAGAAAATAAACAACCAGATTGCAGAATATAGTGCCACAGTGTTACAGTTCTAGAGGAAGTGCAAGGAAAAGTGCAATGGCAGGTTGGGAGATTGGGACTGCACCTTTAGCTTATGATAGGTCCGTTTCAGTAAAGACGGGAATCAGCAAATTGGTTCTGAATTTGGTGGTATGTGCCATCAAGCTTTTGTATCTTCTGGCCGATGGGTGTGAAAAGGAGAGAGAATGACTGGGGTGTAAGTTGAGGCAGCATGAAGTGTAGATGGAGTTAGTGGAGAAAGAGGGAAGTTTTGGTTTGTATGGTGGACAGGGCTGCATCCACAACTCTTGGTAATTTCTTGCAGTCTTGAGCAGAGCATTTGCGAAAGCAAGTTGCTATGCATCCCAATAGGATGGTTTTTATGGTGCATCAATAGAAAAGGTCAGTGATTGGAGATTGCTAGGCAGCGTTCTGGTATGCATGCTGTATATAGTTGGGCTGGCTAATGCTTTTCCATCAGTACAAATATTTTCTAAGTCTGATGGTGAATTTGGCTCCTTGCAGTCACCCCAATTACCAAAGCACTCATCAGACCATAACCCTTCTCACCACAACCAATCCCTCCCACCACTACAACAACACCCATCACATTCCCTCCACTCCAAGTCCCTTTCCACCACCACAAACCTCTTCTCGCCAAACCCAGCCTCCTTTACCACTAAACTCTTCCCATCACTCTAAATCCACCTGGGTTCATCACAGCATGGGTGAAAAGGAAAGTGAATCTTCCCCATCAAACTCTTTTGATTCAGAAAGCAAATACTTAGCTCCAGGAATCCCGACTTGTCACACAAATGTAACACGAGAATTAGAAATAGCCTTCCAAGTCAATGAACTTATCTAGTTAAAAGGTCTTGAATTTTTATACCTTCACTGTTACTCTCTCCACAGATGTTACCCAACAGCATCTGAAATGCTGGCATCCCAGAATGTTGGCGGTTTACTAGAATATCATCTGTCCACATTGTTTGAATGCATGTCACCCAGCATGTCTTTGAATATTTTTAAGGCAGAGGGGGATAGTGTCGTGCGTCTGTAACTGGCCCGAGACAGTAAAACTCCTTTCTATATTCCTGTGTTTCATTAAAAAGAGCTGATTTCCATGTTGTGTATGAGAGTAAACAGGAATTTATTTTCAAACTCAATGTACCACTAAATTCTATCAGTGAGATTCCATAAATAAAACTATAAAATTGAATTCATCCGTACCATATCAAAAAGCTGAATTGAAAATGAATTGAAGTGAAAATAATGCCCCATAAACTAACGATGTCGACTCTATTCAAGGCATACCGAATCAAAATTTAGATAAAACCAATTCACATCAATATTGAATGTTGCAAATCATTTTTATGCAAAGTTGCTGAATTGGATCGTAGGAAAGGATGACAAAGGCAGATTCGTGAAATTCTCCCAAGTTTACAACAGATGATGGATATAAGAAGTGGAAATGAGGAATAGAATTTGTCCAACAGCCATTTTTGGTCCTGAAACATCTGATTGTTCACAGCTCCACTTTAAGCAGACGGGCGACTCTGACAGTCGCTAACATTCAGCAGAGGAGTCAATGGGATGGACAGCAGGCAGAAACAGAAACAGAAAACGAGTTGGTGCCAACAATTTCAAAACTAGGCGCTTGAATGCCATGATTAGTACAGTGTTAAAACATTCCAGCTTATGAAATGTCAGGAATAAATTTATGGTTGTTTTTTTTTCACATCTTCAAAGAGGACTTCATTTTTGCAAATGAGATGTCAGCCATAAATTTATCATTAGAACTTTTATCTTGCAGTGCTTACTTGCTAACTTCAGACATCCTGTCCATCATGTCCTACTTCCCGGTAGTTCTCCTCCTACCATGCCACATCCTAAATAACATTTTTTTTTGTTGCAGTATATCCACAATATATTTAGCAATGCACCTCCTGCACTGAAGGAAATGGCAGGTATTCTCTTGCATTTCCACTGCAGTGAGCACTTGCAATCTATTCTCATGTTTCTCTGCCAGGTTGAGCAACACCAGCTACTGTGTTGTATTTTTTTCATATGAGCAATGGCAGCTAATCTGGTGCAACACCAGCACACTGGGTAATGCCAGCCATTGTTCTATACCACTTCCACATGAAGCAATGCCAACTGCTTTGAAGAACCTCTTCTGCACGATACAGTACCAGCTAATCTCCTGTAAATCCACACTGGACATCGCCAGCTTATCTCCTACACTACGCCTACACTGGGCAATACCAGATGTTGCTCTCCAGTAACTCTTCCAAATTGGGCAATGCTTCCACTGCCATGTATTTACCCACAGAGCTCATTGCAAGTTGAGTTGGAGTGAACATGGAGCTGTTTGTTATCTCCCACGAGTAGGAAAGGGATGAAATCCGTTGTCCAAGTGAGTAAAGACAGAGGAGTGGACAGGGCACATTCCTGGTCAGAATCAATCTGGGCAGTGCACAAACCCCTTCTGTGTTGTGCACATGCGATTATGCTTTATTAATCTATCACCTCTAAATTCAATAAAGGGAGTTAACAGCACATTTCTACGACCTCCCGACTATCGAAAGGATCTACAGGAACCGCTGCCTCAAAAAGGTAGCCAGTATTGTCAGAAACCCACACTACCCTGGCCATGCTCTCATTTCACTCCTGCCATCGGTACAGGAGCCTGAACACTGTAACATCCAGGTTCAGGAGCAGCTTCTTCCTAACAACTATCAGGCTATTAAATGTAATTTTTTCCTGTTTCTGGACTTATGACAACGAAACGCTCTTGACACTTTGACTTTTGAACGACAGAGATGTGGGGGGGGGCATTGTATTTTGTTTTTGCATTATTATCATTTGTTTGTATTTTATATATACACTGACCATTTTTATTCTTTACGATGGTGTTTACATAGTATTATGGTTACATATTTGGTGTGCTGCTACAAGTAAGAATTGTATTGTTCTGTTTCGCGATACATGACAATATTCTGGGGACAGTGCAGCATAAAAGGTTAAGCAGTGAACTTGTCTCTCAGTCGCACCTCCATTAATTCATCCAAATCTTTTGTTTGAGTTGGCTGTCAAAATGGTTCAAGGAGACCTTGTCATTTTTGGTTTACTTTAAGCCAATTAGCAAAGTGTCAAGATTTTGGCAAGACCTATCCTTTATTTATAAAACTTTGCACCAACCACTTTACCAACCACTTTGTGGCTCAAAACTGATTATATACATCAAAATAAACAATGGGGAAATATTGTAAATCCCAGAGGATCTAAACTCCCCTGGACCCAATGGTTTTTTAAACAGGGGCTTTTAGAATAATAATTGTGAGGTCTGAAATTCCTCCAGTCTAACCTTCTTAAGTTATTTATTCAGGAACTGCCCTTTCAGATACTTATTTTCTTCATCACCGAGTGTGGACAGTATTAGCAATGCCAGCATTTAATGTCCATCTTTAGTTGCCGCTGAAATAAGTGACAACTAACATCCATCCCAGTTGGTTGTTTGGTTTAGAGTCACGTATGGGTTAGGATAACGAGGCCAGATCTCCTTCCTTGAATTAGATCCCTTAGACCTCATGGTGAGATTCAAACCCGTATCTTTGGATCAATGAGTCGGAAAGAACTGCAGATGCTGGTTTAAATCGAAGTTAGACACAAAATGCTGGAGTAACTCAGGCAGCATCTCTGGAGAGAAGGAATGGGTGACGTTTTGGGTCGAGACCCTTCTGCTGCCTGTTCCGCTGAGTTACTCCAACATTTTGTGTCTATCTTTGGATCAATGATCCAGGCCTCTCGCCCGGTAAATTAACCACCAGGCGAGAGTAATCCATGATTTAAAAAATGGAATGCAAGTTAATGAACGGGAAAGATGAGGGAGAGGGGAAATGAAGCAGACCATGCCTGCATGCAACAAGATATAGTTGACATAGGCATGGATCAAAATTTTTGCCACACAAGTGTCAGGCAATGCCCATCTCCAACAAGAGTTTCCTAATCTGCTCCTTGGACATTCATTGCTCTCATCATTGGCAAGTCCTCCACCATTAATATACTGGAGGTTTACCAGAGTAGAAACTCTCAAATACTGTGGCTACAAGAAAAGGTATAGGATGGGTATCCTGTGGCAAGTGACTCTCCTATTGACAAGCAAAGCTTTTCTATCATTGACAAGCCAGGAGATTGATACATACCCTCAACGTGCACCCCATAAAAATGTCAAGAAGCTCAACATCACCACCATTCCTTATTTTGCCTCCTTCCCACTCTTTTTAATGTTGGGCCTCCCGTGCCTTCCTACCATTAATCCTATGCCCTGACTACCTGGCATCAGAGAGAAATGATCTGCCTAAATTCCTCAATAGAGTTAAAAACAAAATGAATGAACACTTTGGTCATGCTTACACATAAAATAAATTAGGAAGCTCTCAGGACAAGTCGGGAAAATCGTTATTTGTTGAGCAAAATGAAAGGATGAACCTTGGAAACAAGGCTCAACTTCCCAGGGTCGGTCTTGCAGAGCCACTGTTCATTTTGTGGCCATAGGATTACATTTCAGAGGAATATGTTTTATAAATCCAATCTCAAGAAAAAGGATATTCTTTTCAAGAGCTGTGTCGCCTGGTAGAATAATATGCAAAGCATCTCCTGCAAGAAGCAAAGTGTTGGACGAACACTGCAGGTCAGGCAGCGTCTGTGGAGGGAATGAACAACGACGTTTCATCAGACTGATCCCAAAGTGTCATCTACCCATTCCTTCCACAGGCTGCCTGACCCGCTCGAGTTCCTCCGGCACTTTGCTTTTTTTGCTCAAGATTCCAGCATCTGCAATATCTTGCACCTGCACTGGATATTCCTGTTCAGCATTGCTGACCTACTTTCCTGTTACTACTTTAAACAGAGATCATTGAGGATTTTGCAATATTTCTCCAACCTTCCCATGAAATCAGGCCTTGCAAAATCATGGTTACATAACATTCCAAATCCATTTTGAACTAAACCTTACCTAGGAATGTTTGGTCCCAATGCTGGATGTCCCAGGTATTCTCTTCCACAACACCATTGGCCCCCCAAAAAAACCTAGTTTGTAATGCTTTTGTTTAATAAAAAGGTCTCTGCCCAGAGATTGAAGTTATCAGCATACTTGTGAGGTCTTCTTTAAAAGACTATGGAAATTAGGTGGCAATCTGTTTGTAAAAGCAAGGATAATTTACATTCAAACAAGAAAATGGGGAAAGCCAATTTTCGCTGTTCCCTGATGGAGCAGGCCTGTCAGTGCACCGACAGACTACATCAAAAACAGCCTACAAGCTATTAACCCACAGCCTGCTAAACAAGGAAATAAATGCACCCAGACATCAGTATTAGAGTGAACATCCTCTATGATCAGCAGGTGAGTTAGCACACTGACCTTTCACTTTCAGAGGCTCAGGTTAAATCCACCCACCATCCTGAAGTAGAAGCTGCATCTCCCTCTCTCTCAGGTGCAAGAAGTGTGGAAAATATCATCTGTTTGCAAAGGGAGAGGTGTGATTGTTTGCCAGTGTTATTTTGCCTTTCCTCCTGCCCATGCGTGCTTGGAAGCTACAGACGCACAGCATGCCATTTTCTGTCAACTGATTTCAATAACTGCACACATTACTATGAGCATCCGCAGCAGTGAAGTATCTTGCCAACAGCACTGACTGGGAATGTCAGACTCCAGGTATATTTTTCAAAACTTTTTGTTTTAAAGATTACTCGGATAAGAGATGTTGGATCAGGTTTTCTTCTTATGCAGTGCCTTGAGGTCAATGTGTCTTGCTTCCACTCCATTCCTGTGTGTCCTGAGGTGACTGATATGATACGAGAGAACTTTATTTATGCCAGGAGGGAAATTGATCTTCCAAGAGTAATAAAAACACAAAAATACATGAAACATGAAATTAAAGTGACGAGTGGAAAGGATTAGGGATGTGCAAAGATCTGGGAGGGGAGGGGAGTCAGTCTACCCCAAGACAGAAGGGGAAGGAGTTGTACAGTTGATTGACACAAGGAAGAAGGATCTGTCCTCCATCTTGATGAGACCAACATGAAACCTGCAGACTCTCGCTCACACAGGTCAGGTGGTGCCTGATGTTGAAGTTTGTAAGACAATGTACTCTTTCTCCTGGTCATTCTGGGTACAAGCAGGATGTGCCTGGTCCAAACAGACTCCCCAACGGCAAGCCAACAGGCTCTCAATCTCACCAACACACTCCCACTGTCACAACCTTCTCACACTCAGACACTGTAAACTGTTGCAGCCCAGGACAGCTACAATAGCCAAGAGGACTACTTTAAGCCTCACTTCACATGACACTGTTACTGATGTAGGGAGCAGAATATTCCTTTAAATTGCGCAATAACTTTTGGACTATAGAGAAGCATTACTATAATATAATCAGGGCATAAGCCAGAACAAAGGTGGCCAAATTAAATAACAAAGTAATGCAGGTTTTTCACAACTAGTTGATTACCAGGCATATAAATTTCAGTGAAGATAGACACAAAGTGTTGGAGTAACTCAGCAGGACAGGCAGCATCTTTGGAGAGAAGGAATGGGTGACATTTCGAGTCGAGACCCTTCTTCAGACTAACTTCAGCATTAGCATGGCTCTACTGATTGCATTCTCCACTCACGGCTGGAGGTCACGGTTCCAAGCTTCATCACAAATATCGGGCATTTCATCAGCGCTGACATTCCAGTGCCAGACCTATCACTCACCAGACTTTGTCCTGCCCTTCCTCTCTTCAAGCTTTTTCTTCCCTCCCATCGCAAACAGTCTGAAGAAGGATTCCGACCCAAAATGTCGCCTACCCATGTTTTCCAGAGATACTGCCTGACCCACTGAGATACTCCAACACTGTGTGTTTTTTTTCTAATCGAACCAGCACCTGCAGTTCCTTGCGTCTAGAAAATACCTCACATTGAGAAGGAGAAAAATCAGTAAAAATATGAAAACATTGTTTCTATTCATTGTTGGCTGACTCAGTTGAGTGAATAAGCTGCAACAGAGGCAGTCAGGAACAGCCAAGAGACCTTTTCTTTGAGCATTACTACCATCCAGTAGCAACAATAACTTCAGTTAATCCTATTAGCTCTCATCAATTCAAACAGTAGCAGCAACCTAATACACAATTCACAGAAAAGCTCCATTTCATTCTAATATTCAAGTTAATCCTCTCAGGTATTACGAGCATGCTCATCTCAAATAACAATCCAGCAGAATTGGTTATCATACATTTTTCCTATTACAAAGTGTAATTTTCTTTGCAGTGTGTCGACAATTATCACAGTAGGACTTATCTCCCCCCCCCCCCCCCCTGAATTTCTGAAATCTAAAATAAAATTTCCTTAGAAACACAACACAAAGATGTGAATGGATTGATTCAAAATACAGCTACACTAATCAATGGGCATTTTTCAACATCATTGTTCAATGTGGAAAATAAATGAGTTGGAGTTAACATTGATTCCTTAATTGATATAAAATTCCTTAATATTTGGAAATTCATAACACAATGTCAATCTGTCAAATGCAAGAATGAAATAGCACTTCATGTTCTGGATTGAAAGAATCTTTGCTCTTCCTCAAATGGGCTAATCGCAGAATGCAATAAAATCTAGTATCTAAAAAGCTCCTTTAACATAAATAAGCCTCAAAGTGCATTGCCAGCTTAAAAAACGTATTACCGAGTGACACGAAAAGATCACCAAATGTTTGGTCAAACACTGGACTGATTTAGGGAGGCAACTCAAAAGGCAACTGTAGACACAGCCTCCACTGATCGAGTGATTAATATTATGGATACTTAAGGTGACACAAGAAGCAAATTAAAATCTTGGTGGGTTGCAAAACTGGAAGTAGTTACAGAAGTGGCAACGTTAAGGCTGTGGAAGGATTTGCAAGCAATGATAAGAATTTTAAAACGGAGGGATTGACGAACTGGGAACCTGTGTAGATTTCTGATGCCGTGTCACTACCACACCATTCCTTACTCTTGTCTGATGGTTAACAATTGGATAACATTATCCTACTTGTGTTTCCTACAACATCCCTTTGTTCGCAATGCAAATATATGGAGTGTGCCTCAAGGTTTTCTTATGATATAACTTTAACACTAGGTCCCAAGTTCCACGTAAGCATGTTGAAAATTCCGACAATGGAAGGCTGGAGTTATGAGAGCTAAAAATAGACCGAATTTATTCCTACTGGAATGAAGGAGGCCGAGTGGTGACCTTAGAGAAGATCAGACAATTATGAGGGGTATAGACAGGATAGGTAGTCATCATTCCCAGATCCTTTAGATCTGGAGGGCTCAGGTTTAAGGAGAAAGGTATGAGGTTTAAGGAGAAAGGAGATCTGATGGGTTATTTTTCCACTGAGGATGGCGAATATAGTCAGAGGAGATAGTAAAGGTTGGCACAATTAGGATATTCAAAAAGTGCTGAAGAAGGGTCTCGAACCGAAACGTCACCCATTCCTTCTCTCCTGAGATGCTGCCCGACCTGCTGAGTTACTCCAGCACTTTGTGAATAAATACCTTCGATTTGTACCAGCATCTGCAGTTATTTTCTTATAGTATATTCAAAAGGCGTTTAGACAGGTAGTTGGATAGGAAAGGGTTTAGAGTGATATGGGATGAATGTAGGTAAAGGGGATTAACGTGGATGGGCAAAACAGTTGGCATGAACGAGGTGGGCTAATATTCTGTGGGATTCTATGACATGAAAAGCCACTGGTACAACATTCAAATCTGCATTAATCCCACCACAAGAACCCTTCACGTATCAGTATCCATTTGCTGAAAGTAGACCCATGAATTTGTGATGATGGGGATCCTGGCAGTGCCCATGGTAATGGTTAATTTCTTCTCTCTTCAAGCAACACGGAAAGCATCAGTCCCCACTGTACACCAAGACCCTGTTAGCACCAAACATCTGACTGCTTCATATCGGGCCTGAACAAACAAATACTCCATTCACTTGAGATGAACATCTTCTACATACTAAAACTCTTGTTTGTTTGTTTGTTTGTTTGTTCCTGAACTACAGCCAAAGGGAGATAACGGGTAGGCTGGGCTTGTTTTCACAGGAGTAAATGATTTGTGGGGTGAACTGAGAGCCGTATAAAAGATTAAGAGTGGCTTAGGCAGGGTAGATGGTGAAAATCTATTTCTTATGATAGGGGTATGGAAAAAGAGGCAAAAGGTTTAAGGTGAGATAGTTTTAACAGGAATCTGAGGAATTTATCTTTAAACATGGTGCAGTTAATATCTGGAATATGCTGCCGGAAGTGGTGGTAGAATCATATTTACTGCATTTAACAGACATTTGGACAGATACTTAAATAAGCAAGGCATTGAAGGATACTGTCCTTATGCGGCAAAGGAGATTAGTATGGATGGGGGAAGAAGGTCGTCATGGACCAGAGGGTCCTTTTTTCTGCTTTACAACTCTGGGTACTTGATAATCAACATGGACTCAAGTGGGCCGAAGGGCCTGTTGCCATACTGTATGGCTCTACAACTGGCCCATATACTATTGAGAATGGGCCTGATACTGCAAAGAGCAGGATACATCTGATTTTTGCACAGGTAGGGATTCTCACCATGCACAGACTGGCATGCACTGAACACGGACTGGGATGCACTCGGAGCAAGAACTGGCGCTGAGTCCCAGGACACATTGGTGAGCACAGCCTGCTGAGAACAGGCTAACACGCTGCTCACTGGCTAATCTCTGCGACTACCGAGGCTGATTTAAATGGTTGGCTGAGGGGGATGGGAAGCTGGACACAGATTCGGAAAGGAGAAAGGCTAAACTGAAAATAGAAGGTAGTACACCAGATAATGTTTGGTGGGTAGAACAAAGAGAGGTTGATAAAAAGAAATGGAGTCGGTTTTTTTATGAAATATAACTACACACAGGAATATAGTGAAAATGGCAGATGATTTGGTGCAGAAATTACTTCTTTATGACTGAAAGGTGTATCAGGTGGAATTTCCAGTGAGTCTGTAACAAGGCTTAGTACTCAGTCAGTCCCCTGTGCCTGTACTGAACATGATGCCAAATTACACTAATCCCGTCAGCCTGAACATGATCCATCTCCCTCCATCCCTGCATATTCATGTGTCTGTCTAAATACCTCTTAAATGCAACCGCTTCTACCATCTCCCGTGGCAGAGTTCCAGGTCAGCTATAACATCATTCCAGTTAGATTTAGCTCTTCGGGCTAAAGGAATTAAGGGATATGGTGAAAAAGCAGGAGCTGGATACTGAATTTAGATGATCAGCCATGATCATTTCGAATGGCCTGCACCTGCACCTATTTTCTATGTTTCTATGCATGCCACACACATTCTTTACCATCCTGGGTCAGGCAGCATCTGTGGGGAGAGAAACAGTTGATGGTTCAGGTCAGAGAACCAGTGGATTAAACCAGAGGACATAGAAAGAGGGTAAGAGACAAGAGATCTACAGAGGTATCACAAAATGCTGGAGTAACTCAGCAGGTCAGGCGGCATCTCAGGAGAGAAGGAATGGGTGACGTTTCGGGTCGAGACCCTTCTTCAGACCCGAAACGTCACCCATTCCTTCTCTCCTGAGATACTGCCTGACCTGCTGAGTTACTCCAGCATTTTGTGATACCTTCGATTTGTACCAGCATCTGCAGTTATTTTCCTACACTAGAGATCTACAGAGGATCAGAGGAGGACCTTAATCATCCAGAGAGTGGCAGGCTCTGCCAGAGAGAGTAGCATGCTCTGCCAGAGAGAGTAGCATGCTCTGCCAGAGAGAGTGGTGGAAGCAGAATCACTGGCATTGTTTAAGAAGTATCTTGATTGTACTTCCAGGTAACTTCGACTGTAACGTCCTGGTTCAGGAGCAGTTTCTTCCAACAACCATCAGGCTATTAACACTACAACCTCCAACTAAGCTCTGAACATAGACTTTGAGGGCATTGTTTTTGTGTCTTTTCACTATAATTGTTCGTTTGATTTTTTTTATACACTGAACTTTTTTGTTGGTTATTATGGGGTTACAGGGTACTATATTTACATACTGTGTGTGCAAGTAAGAATTTCATTATTCTGTTTCGGGACATATGACAATAAAACACTCTTGACACTCTCTCTTGTCTTAAATTGTCTCAGGACAGAAGGCTATGGGCCAAGTGCTGGAAAATGGGATTAATACAGATGAGTGCCCGTTGGCCGTTGTGGACATAGTGGGCCGAACGGCCTGCTTCCATGCTGTATGACTATGACACCAGATGCACAGAGTCTCTTGCCCAGAGTAGGTGAATCGAGGCAGAGGACATAGATTTAAGATGAAGGGGAAAAGATTTAATAGGAATCTGAGGGGTAACCTTTTCACACAAAGGGTGGTGGATGTATGGAACAACCTCAGTTTAAGAATAAGTGGTAGGCCATTTAGAACGGAGATGAGGAAAAACCTTTTCAGTTGTGAATCTGTGGAATTCTTTGGCTCAGAAGGCAGTGGAGGCCAATTCTCTGAATGCATTCAAGAGAGAGCTAGATAGAGCCCTTAAGGATAGCGGAGTCAGGGGGTATGGGGAGAAGGCAGGAACGGGGTACTGATTGAGAATGATCAGCCATGGTCACATTGAATGGCGGTGCTGGCTCGAAGGGCCGAATGGCCTACTCCTGCACCTATTGTCTATTGTCTATAACCTGCCAGAGGAGGTAGTTGAGGATGGGACTATCCCAACATTTAAGAAGTAGTTAGACAGGTACATGGATAGGACTGGTTTGGAAGGAGACGGACCAAATGCTGGCAGGTGGGACTAGTGAAGCTGGGACATGTTGACTGGTGTGGGCAAATTGGGCTGAAGGGCCTGTTCCCATGCTGTATCACTCTGCAGCTCTACGGCACTTCATCAGAACTGGAAAGGAGAGAAAATAAGTTTGTTTGTAGTCACAGAGAGGATGGAGGAGGAACGGATTGGACAAATGGGATAACTTTGGCAAGTCAAGGACAGGGTTGCCATGGTGAAACACTGTTTGTAAAGCACTGTGAGGTGTTGGTGGCTGGGCAGTGCAGAGAGATCACTCACTGTTGGGATGTGGGGGGTCAGATTGTACCTTGGCTGCCATTGTACATGCAGATAATTACTGGGAAACGCCCCGATGAGGACAGCTGAACTCTCCCTCCCCGTTTGTTTAGCTGCACAATTCTCTTCCTGGTTCACAGATTTATCTCCAGTAACAAGCTCAGCAGCAGCCATTGGCACATTACTACATACCGCCTGGCATATGACCTACTGAGCACTGACAGGGCCACTCTCTACTGAACCTGGCATTCACCATCTGATTGCTGCATACTTTTAGCACAGACCAACACAAACACTGCTGAACCCAGAATGGCAAAGGCAAATCCTAGCAAACCTAACATTTCTTCGAGAGAGTGACACAATTCAGCACACACTGACATTCGACACCCTGAACTGTCACACATCCTACTGGGCACTGACTGGTGTAAACCTTCCTGTGCACAAGCTGACACAAACCATGTACACCCCAGTGTGTACAGACTAGCATATAGAAACATAGAAAAATAGGCGATGGAGTACGCCATTCAGCCCTTCGAGCCAGCACCACTATTCAATATGATCATAGCTGATCATCTAAAATCAGTACCTCATTCGTGCTTTTTCCCCATATCCCTTTAGCCCTAAGAGCCAAATCTAACTCTCTCTTGAAAACATCAGTGAATTGGCCTCCACTGCCTTCTGTGGCAGAGAATTCCACAGATTCACAACTCTCTGGGTGAAGAAATAGTTCTTCATCTCAGTCCTAAATGGCCTACCCCTTATTCTTACTTAAACTGTGACCCCTGGTTCTGGACTCCCCCAACATGGGGGGCGGGACCCGATGAATCACAGATCAGCGTACAATATAGTAATCAAAATCCAGCTTGGAATTAATTGCACAGAGACTGGCATGTACCACACTGGATACTGATTTGGTGTTGGTTATTATTGTCAGGTGTCCCTAGTTCCACCAGGATGCAGCACAGAATGTCACAAGAGATCCTTTTTCGCTGTGGCTATCAAACCGTACAACCCCTCCTCCTTCTATCGTCGGGTAGATTGACCCCCCCCTTATCTTTGCGCATCCCAAATCCTGGACTTTCCACTCATCACTTTAATTTCATGTTTCATGTATCTTGTTGTGCTTTATGCTTGCTGGCAGACCAATTTCTCTCCAAGTGTTCTATCGTATTCTATCACACTGTATTGAGATAACATTGATAAACATTCTTTTGCATGTCATCCATGCAAATCAGACCATACATGAAAAAAATCAAGTAGTTCAAAAGAGAAAATAAACGTAATATATTGTAATATATACAGAGAAACTGTAATATATACGTAATATATACAGAGAAACTGTAATATATACGTAATATATACAGAGAAACACAAAATGTTAAAAATGCAAGTGTTTGCACCAAGGTAGACTAGAAGGTTGGGATTTATTCACAAAATGCTGCAGTAACTCAGCAGGTCAGGCAGCATCTCAGGAGAGAAGGAATGGGCGACGTTTCAAAGTCTAACAACAGTGGGAAGATGCTTTTCCTGAATATAGTGGTATGTACTTTCAGGTTTTCATATCTTTTGCTCGACAGAAGAGAAGGAAGAAAATAAAATGGTACCAGTGGTGGATTATGTTAGGTGTTTTCCCGAGGCAGCATGAGGTACAGCAGGAGCTGATGGAAATCGGAGGGCTGGGAGGAGGCTGGTTTGTGTGAAGGACACAGCTGCGTTCACAACTCTGCAATTTCTTGTGGTCTTGGGCAGAGCAATTGTCATATCAAGTTGTAATGTATCCCAATAGGATGCTTTCAATGGTCCATCTGTACAAAATGGTAAGAGTTGGAGACATGCCAAATGTCCTTCGTCTTCTGAGTAAGCAGAGGCATTAGTTTGCTTTCTTGGCTGCAGCGTCAGACTTGCATGCACAATAACCAAAAGCTGGCAGAAACACTACCAATCAAAAGCAGGCATTACCCTTATCCCCAGTGATCACGCACTAAAATAACCCGTAGAAAGCACAGATTTTCACAAACCCTGCTGAGTATAGATTGCCATAAATAGTTCAGAAAATGGACAGGCATAAATCCTCCTGATCATAGAAAGATATACAAACCAGCACACTTTATTACCCCTAATGCTGCACACCTTACTAAGCACAGATAAACTCATTCATCCTCAGAGCAGATGGGGACAGGTTGCGAGTGCAGAATGGCATGCAGTCTAAGCACAGGGCATTATATAAACCCAGCTACACACAAAACTGCATGCCTTTAACATACACTAGAACACACTCATAGCCATACACGCGACTGAGCACGGGAATTGGAGCACAGTGTATAGAGCATGGATCTGTCCAAATAAATTGGTGGCATCAGAGGGAGGTTACTGAAGAGGAAGAAGGTGACACAGCTGGTAGAACTGATGCCTTACAAATCCAGAGACCAAGTTTGATCCTGGCCTCCAGCATTGTGTGTGGAATTTGCATGTGGTCCCTGTGACCGCATGGGTTTCCTTCGGGTGCTCTGCTTTCCTTACACATCCCAAAGACGTGCCTTTGTTTATTGGCCTCCATAAATTACTCGTGGCTTGTGGGTGAATGGGAGAATCTGGGGGCAGTTTCTGAGAATGTGGCTTGAATAAAATGGGGAAGGGTGGGATTCAAGGAAGAATGGATAGTATAGAACAGGGCAATTATTCACCAGTGAACACAACCTGGTGCACATTCCTCTGGACAGTGGGTGGACCCTAAGCATGGACAGGCAGACACAATACTGAGCCAGTTTAATGTAAACCCAACGTTTATGGCACTAAATGATATAAATCTAAATTAATACTGATTGGCAACATCCTAACCTAGTGTGCCCTGGTATAAACAGCAGAAAGGGTAGCTTGTCAGCCATGAAGCACTGACTGACTTAAACCTGAGCAAGAACTACTGTATGTCTACCGAAGATAGCTGACCCTCCACCACCAATACACACACACACACAAACTAGGCAAGGACTGCACACAACACTAGAGTTAATAATTCAGAAACACTGTTGTCCATTCATTGGCCATCATCTTGCGAGGCATAAATCTGATAAAATATCCACTTGGCTTTTCCCTTCCACTTCCATTGTACATTACAAGGTAGGACAACTATTCCCCAATACTGGTTCGCTAATGAATGGCGTTTGCCACCCATCAACTGAGGGGTGAATAAACTCAACTGTGATGCTCAAGCCCAAGGATACCATGATGTTGTAGAAGCCAAGTTGCTGAACCAAGAATCCAAAGGCACATGAGACGACAGATGATGTAACCTGGGGCCAAATACAAACTGCTGGAGTAGTTTATATGTGGAGGCAAAGGGATGGTTGGTGTTTTACGTCAAGACCCTGCATCCAGAGATTTGATTTGAGGTCCTGCAGCTGTTCAACCAATAATCTGTAATTGTCTTTTTTAAATGCAATAGAATTGATGACCACAAAACCACTGGATGGTTCTGAACATCAGAAAGAAATCTGATGTTCACGCCCATCTTTGACTCTTGAGTTCAAGGGCAACGATCGTGCACAGTTCTGGTAACTGCACTATAGGAAGGATGTGATTGCACTGGAGAAATGGCAGAGGATATTTACCAAGATGTTGCCAAGATACGGGGAAAGATTGGATAAGGCAGATGACTTTGGACGAAAGAGGCTGAAGAGTGCTCTGATGGAAATACAAAATTATGTCACAAACAGGGCAGATGTAGTCCAAATCTTTCCTTTCATGGTAGAGTTATCAAAAACAAGTAGGCATAAGTTAAAGATGAGAGGAAAGATGTTAGAAGGGAATTTTTATTTAATACACAGAAAAAGTGGTTTATAACTGGAACTCACTGCCAGGGAAGGTGGTAGAAATGAGACACAATTACTACATTTAAGAGACGTTTGGACACGCACTAGCAGAAGACTGACATAGAAGGATACAACCTCATGCAAGCAATTGGGATTAGTGAACTTGGGCAAAACGCTCAGCATGGATGTGGTGAGCCAAAGGAACCATTTCTGTGCTGTAGAACTCCATGACTGTGAAAATGGTGACAGACTGGACAGGAATCCCAGAAAAGAAAAAGTGTTTTCTTTTAAAATATATATATTTTACAGTCAGCACATGTTGAAAACGAATCCATGCTTTTCCATTGACAAGATCCTCCCTGTGATAGAACCATGGCTGAAGATTATAGTTCTCTGTGGTGCTCGACGATACCACACATCATCATTTTATGTGACTGGCAAGGCACAGGCACATAATTAATTGCTTTCTACACTGCAGTGACAGAATTTCCACCCCTTCAAGGACCAGCTACATACTTAAAGATGGCAATGCAATTGAACTCGAGAAGGCTGGTAAATCGCTTTCTTGACTGCTTCAATGCTTCTTGTGGAGATGCTTCTACAGGGAGTTGAGTGGGAATTAGACGACTTTGATCCAATGAGTCTGAAGAAATAGTGATATACCTCCAAGTCAGGATGGTGTGTGACGTGGAGAAACTTGCAGGGTTTAACAAAACATTCTGCTGGAGGAACCCAGCAGATCGATTGCCATCTGCGAGGGCGAAAATTATTATTGGTGTTTTGGGTCAAATACTCTGTGTCAGAACCCTGCACACTGGGACAGAGTTCCCTGGCATCTGCTGTTGCTGCCTTTCTCAGTGGTAGAGGTTGTTGGTTTGGGATGTATTGCTGGAGTAGCATGGATGAATAATGCAGTCCTTTTTGTAGATGGTACGTCTTGCAGCCACTGCAAGCTGGTAGTAGAGGGAATGGATAATATAAATAATGAATATTATCATCAGGTTGGTTGATGAGGTGCCGATCAAGTGGGCTGCTTTCTCCTGGATGGATAGAGATGGACAATGGATCCCAGCCTATCTTCATACACACAAAACAAGCATGCAGCCTCCCTCATCCCTCGCCACAAGGGTACATTTCTCAGCTCTGCTTGACGGTTGGAAGACAGACAAGGTCCTTAGGGAATGAAAGAATGGATGCAGGATACTACTGATGTTGGTCTTGGTTTATTATTGTCATGTGCACCAAGATACAGTGAAAATTTTCATTTTGCGTTATCCGGGCAAATCATATCATAACACGAGTACAATCTTGCCCCTACACAAGTACAACAAACATGGCAAAGAGAAAGGAGACAGAGTGCAGAATATAATAGCACAGCTACGGAGATAGTGCAAATAAAATGAAGTAGACCACAGGCACAACATTTCATAAAAATCTTTGAACACCTTTGACGATACTTTAAAAAAATGTAACAGAACAGAGGTGATGTTTGACCAACAGCCCAACTGTGCCCAGTCTATCCATTTTCCAAAGCTTCACTTACACAAAATAAACATACAGCCTCCATTACGAGCAGCACATGGGATACCTTTCCCACCCTGCAATGCCTGAAGAGAACTCTGCTTGCATTAGGATGGACATGTACAGTCCGTGACATTGAGCGTCTCAGGGTGAGGGGAGGTGGGGGGGAGTCATGTGGCATGACCTCCGAGGCAATATTGCCAAACAGTGTTGACAGGTTTTTCCACTTTATCTTGGTAAATGTGACAATTATGAATGAACACCAACAAACGACATTAATCAACACGACCAACAACCTATGTGCAGAAGTTCACAACTGACCTGCTTTCCAGACACATATTCATCTTGCATTCACAAAACTGTATTGGTTTCTGAAATACCTTTATCTCCCTCATAATTTCCATTTAAAATTTTGCAGGTATATAAATTTTCCTTTCTGCAACACATTTTAAAATAATCCCATTTAAAGAAATGAGATGCAGAACCCATTCTCCGGCTGAGGTGGAAATATTTGCATAATTATAGAAATGTTGCAGCAATAATCAGAGCATCTAATTCTCTGGGCCAGGACAACTCCGGGCTATGTGCAGAATTATTCCGACACTGACTGTAACATAATCTCAGTAAGGCATGAAGTGAAGAGAAAGGGCTCTACAGGAGGAGCAGATTCAACTTCAGAACTTAAACATAAGTTGCACCTCATCCAACCTCGTATACTGAATCCGGTGTTTCCGACATGGCCTTTTGTACATCGACGAGACCAAGCATAGACTTGCCGTTCACTGCCACTCAGTGCACCAAGGTCCACTGGAACTGTTGGTTGCTAACCATTCAACTCCTTTTCCCATTCCCATATTGACCTTTCTGTTCTCCTCCATTGCCGAAGTGAGGCCACACGCAAACTCGAGGAACAGCACCTTGCATTGCGCTTGGGTAGCTTACAACCCAACGGTGTGATCATTGAATTTTAGGTAACGACCATCCCTTTCGTTTCCATCCCCCTCTCCTGCACCTATGTCTTCTCTATCCCTCCCCTTCCACCTACATTCCATCCCTGAGGTTCACTGGATCTAGCAGAGGTGCTGGGTGACTGGAGAGTGGCCAATGTTGTTCTTTTGTTTAAGAAAGGAAGTAGAGAGAATCCCGGGAACTACAGGCCAGTGAGCCTCACATCAGTGAGAGGGAAACTATTGGAGAGAATTCTTCGGGTTAGGATTTACTCCCATTTGGAAGGGACCAATTCGGGATAGCAAGTACAGCTTTGTAAGTGACAGGTTGTGTCTCACTAATTTGATTCGAGTTTTCTGAGATGACAAATGAGATGGATGAAAGTAGGACGGTGGATGTTGTATACATGGATTTTAGTAAGGCTTTTGATAAGGTCTCTTGTGGTAGGTTGATCCAGAAGATTAAGATGTACAGGATTCACGATGACTTGGTCACATGGATTCAGATTTAGCTTATTCATAGAAGACAAAGGGTTGTGGTGGAAGGCATGCTTTCTGGATCGATGTCCGTGACCAATGGATTTCCGCGGGTATCTGTGCTGGGACCTCTGATGTTTGTTATTATATATAAACTAAATAAAGTGGACCCGTCGGGTCTCAAACCTCTCCTGCATTGGTGCAGCACCCTGCCCCTCCCCCCCACTCCCCTCTCCCCCACTCCCCTCTTCCTCCTCCTCCCCTCCTTTTAAACTTTAAAATGTGAATAACTTTAAAAATATAACACCGATTTCAATAAAACTACTTGCATCATCACTAAAGCGACAATGATGAGTAAGGTGGGCCTAAAATTGTCACGCTATCGTGTACCGTTTTGGCTGAAGTTCAGCCACAAACAAGATAACAAACGAGAGTTTTAGTATATAGATGACCTAGACCTGAATGTAGATGGATTGGTGAGTAGGTTTGCTGATGACACAAATATTTGGGGAGTTGCAGACAGTGTGGAATGCTGTCAGTGGGATATAGATCAGCTGCAGAAATGGGCAGGGAAATGGCAGATGGAGTTTAAGCCGAGCAAGTGTGAGGTGTCGCACATTGGGAGGTTAAATGCAAGGAGTTAATAGCAGTTAAAAGCAAGACCGTTAAAAGCATGGATGTGCAGAGGGGTCTTGGAGTCCAAGTTCATAGCTCACTAAATGTGGCAGGACAAGGAGATAAGGAGGTGAAGAAAGCATATGGTGTGCTTGCCTTCATTGCAAGAGGCATTGCATACAAGAGTCAGGAAGTCATAATGCAGCATTGTAGGCCACACTTAAAGTATTGCGTACAATTTTGGTCTTCCCATTACAGGAAAGATATGGAGGCTTTGGAGAGGGTACAAAGGAGGTTTATAGGAAGTTAGATGCAAAGGCATCTAACTTTGTGTGTGGCACTATCTGCAACATTCATACACAACATATGAATCAACTGAAGGAAGGACTTTGATCCAAAATGCCACCTGTCCATTTCCTTCCAAAAAATGCTGCATGACCTGCTGCGCTTCTGTAGCACTTTGGTTTTGCTTAAGATTCCAGCATCTGCAGTCTCTTGCATCTACATGCTTCAAACATTTCTTAGACTGGCAACATTAGACATCTACTCAGTAGCGATGAGTGATCCAAATCCAGCACAGCTTTGAACTATTCCAGATCACTGTACTCTCAGTGCTTCACTTAATTATTCCCATCAATTTTAGGATGTACTTCTTTCCAACAGAAGAAACGATATTGGGTTTTCAATGAGCAGGCATGAATCTTAGATACCCAAATCATGGCTCATTTCCTACCTTTGCCTGTCCAAAACTGGGCTGCAAACTGCAATTATTATCTACAAATATTAATTCTACAATATGCTTTCTTCCCTGATAAAAGAGGAAGGGCTGTAAAGTAAATTCACACTTCACTATCTGAGCATGTGTTGGAAAGGAAGAATGCCTTTGTAATCATTCACAGGCAAGTAAAATATTGTACTCAATTAATCATAAACAGGATAACGAACGAGCCTAAACAAATGTGACAAACTATTTCAAGCACTTCTTGAGTGACTGATCATATGCTGAGCTCAAGTGCTTATTTATTGAACTTCATATTAATGCACTATACAAGATTTAGATGAGATTTTGAATAACCGCCAAATAATAATAGTGCTGTGCAACCTGACTTCTAAACATTAATCATGCCTTAGAAACCTTCAGAAAGCTTCCTCAAACTACTGTTCACATCAGCTTCGCTATTTGGTAAGTGCCGATCATTTTCACACCATATTAAACTTCATTCCTTTTGATTATGTGCACGCAAGAGACATTTTGGGCGGAGCTACTTCTGAGCTTTCAGTAAACCCTCCCTTCTCTTTATGACACCCACACCCCTTAAATACAGTTTTCTTCCCAGAATTAAGCATGTGGGCAATGATAGGGCACAGATAAGTATGCACAGAGGCACAAAGGTGGCAAAGCAACCAATAGTTTGGTAATCGCAAGGCTAGACTAATAGCCCAGTGACCCAAGTTCAAATTACAGCACATCAGCTGTGGAATTGAAATTTAGATCTAACATTTTATTGAAAGGTAAACAGTCTTAAATAATGGTGACAACGTATCAATTGGATTGTTATACAGACCCAGTTGGTTCACACCTTGGACAGGAATATGCCATCTTTTCTTTGTTGCATCTAAATGGGACTCCAATGGGTCTTCTGCATGATCAATAAAAACAATAAAATGCAGGAAACAGACAACAGGTCAGAAGGCATTTATGGAGAGAGAAACAGAAGCAACATTTTAGGTCTGGCAACTGATGGATAGTTCTTGACCCAAAATATTAACTCTATTTCTCTCTTCATGTTGGCTGCCAGGCCTGCTCAATGTTCCAGCATTTCCCATTTTCATTTCACGTTATGAGCATCTGCAGTTTAAAAAAAAAAATTCTCATCCACAATAACCAAACAGGAAATGGATAATAAACCCAGACCTTGCCAGCAACACCCAAATCCACAAAAATAAAATTTAAAAAGACAGTTATTTCTGTAAATTTATTTTTACAGAGAAGTATAAAAATTATCAAGACCAACGGATACAAAGTCTAACCCGAGACATTGTGCTTCATTTCTCTCACTGAATGCCAAAGCACAATTCAAGAACATTTTCCGATATCAATGAACCTCTAGTGGTGTTGATACTCAACTTTTCCTGCGCTGTTTAATATAATCGTTTAATAACTTGAAACACCACACCATGAAAAAGAATACAGATTTCCTGCTTGAAGACTCGCTGAGGTTTTTCTGCTGGAGATTCGTGGTCAGATTTCTAGATAATGTTAATACAGCACCTAGATTTGAGAATCCTGCTTATTTGCCAGGCATGAATGAGTGCTTTGAAATAAATAAGAAGATCCCTCTAGAGATGGAAACATCTGAATCATTCACTCCAGACATATTGATAAATATAGCAAATATTATAAATATAGATAAATATAAATATCAGCAGGCAGGCTTGAAAGAATTAAAACATAAATAAATCTAAGTTGCTGGGCCCATGCAAGAATTAGACACAAATATCTGTATGTGGAAAGGAAAAAATTAATATATTATGAAGTATCTGTGCAGTCAGTATTGAACTCAAGAGATATATGGATATAAATCAGCTGGAAATAATCAAATAAACAGAAAAAAGCCTCAGGGGTAAAAAAAATGGAAGAATTAAATAATGAAACTAGCTGAAGCCAGGAACAATCTATTATAAATATAAAAATACGTGAACCTTTGAGAATTAAGTAAAAGGAAGCATAAATCATGAAAGCATAAAACAAGTAGAAATGGCTGGGGTCTGAAAAGCAAAATCAATAAATACAAAGTAAGGGTTGCAATGAAAATGTTGCAACTATGGGGCAAACCTGGATCAGAGTTCAATTGGAGCGGGACTTGGTGGGGACAGAGAGAGAGAGAGAGAGAGAGAAAGGGCACGAGAGAGGTGGAAACCCAAGGAGCAGGGCCAGATGATGACAGACAGAGAGAACAAGGAAGAAAGAATGAGCGAGAGCCAGGGAGAGAACTGCCTTAGGTTTCACTGGTTACAGATCATCAAGTTGGAGAGGAAGAAGCAGAATAAAGATTGGTTGCGAAGCTCAGTCACATCATGTTGAGAGTGCAGTGGGTGTAACCAGTTTAGTTTACAGATACAACACGGAAACAGGCCCTTCATCACATCAAGTCCACGCCGACCAGCAATCCCCGTACACCAACACTATCCTACACACTCGGGACAATTTACAATCTTTACCGAAGATAATTAACCTACAAACCTGTACATCTTTGGAGTGTGGGAGGAAACTGGATCAACTGGAGAAAACAAAAGCAGTCACAGGAAGAATGTACAAACTCCGTACAAACAGCACCCGTAGTCAGGATTGAACCCTGGTCTCTAGTGCTGTAAGGCATCAACTCCATTGATGCACCACCATTCATTATTCAATGACTAACAGGAAGAAAGCTGAAATGTATGAAGGACCCACAAAAACATCCAATCCAGCAGCTACAATGATATTTCCTTTAAGAATCATAAAGATCTTGGGAAGCATGCTAAGGTGCTAACCTTGGAAGTCTTGGAGTAAAGAACTGTCTTAAAGTGGGTTGAAGAAAAACAAATATAAAATAAGAGTTGTAGCAGATTCAATACCTACCAAAGTGTGTTGGGAGTAGGTCACTAATGGAGAGAATGGGGAGATAGAAGCTGGAAGTTATAAGATGTAGATTATTACATCAATTGCCCACAAATTGGCAGAAGTATACAGAGGTTTAGATGTGGCTGATGAATTAGTGTGACTCTTCTTCTTATCATGTCCACACATGCTAGATATTGTGTTTCAGCCAAAACTGAACACAACTCTTAGCAATATCATTGTTCTCTGCGAGGTTCTCTTTGAGGTCCTCAGCTTTGCATTCGTGACATCTCAAAAGGGGTGCTCCATAGTTTGTTGTTCAGCGCCACATATGCAGATGACGTGTGATAAAGAGAGGTCTTATTCCACGCAACGGTTACAACTGGCCCTGGAGCAGAAAGGATCTGCAATTTCTGTGCAATCTCCAACTGAACAGCAGCATAGGAACAGGGTCCTACTGGCAATGATAAATAGACTGTCACAACAACTTACAATGAGGAAGTGAGGGGAAGGGCCCAGGGCAAAAAAAGGTTGCCTAAGTAATCAGTCTAACAAAAAAAATAATGGAAATGGAGCAATGGTCAGAACTTGTGCTTCAGGCAATCAGGTAAAGGGAAAACATAACCGATATAAAGCGTTTAAATCAGTAGAGAGAAATAGGAACTGAACAAAAGTAGAGCAGGGTAAAAACTGGGCACTGGCCCAAAGAAACATTGTTTGTATTGGAGCAAAATAAGGTGGGGAGAACAGGGTGATGGGTTAATTAGAAGGTGGATTGAATTAGGATGCAGGCAGACCACAAGTATAGTAACACTTATGAATGCATTTAAAAACTTTTGCAGAGTTAAGTTTCATCATCCCGATTGTAAAGGACAGCACTTTTGTTCACATTATTGTTCAAAAAAGCAAAAGTCCCATATTGTATCTGTGCAATTTTTTTTTAAGGGAAAACAATAAATATTGCTGTCTTTCCTTCAGTGCCTGTCACTTTCACATACTTGCATTGAAATCCAGAGAAATGGTGGTGTCGCAGAGAAATTAGAAGCAGAAGTGAATTTAAGAAATCTTCCAAACTTTAGAATACTAAATTATACTTCTTGCTCCAATGTTTATGCTTCTAATGTGCCAACCCAGAGGAGAAACACCTTTCAAGTTGTCTTCTAACACTGATGTCATCAACTATTTTCTACTGAGGGAAAGTGCAATAGGTTATTGTAGGAAGTTGGCATATGGTGTGATGAATATTACAACACCTACCTGAGAAGTTACAAATGCAGAAAATTATTTAAAGTGATCCGAGGCAAGTAAATGAACCACGTTCTTGCAGAGACCGCTGTGCTTCTAACAGCTCCTAGACTGTTGATGAAACATTGCAGAACAAAGTATTGCATCGTCCATTAACGAGGAGAGCGAAGACCTTTGGGGATTTTGTGATGTCTAAGAGCTCTCGACTGCTGCCTCCTGTCAAATGCCCCCTTCCATTACCTGGATGCTGAATCCTGAGAATAAACCATTTCAGGACCATTTTCGTGAGGTTTGCAGCTGACAGAAGAGTTGTGATGATTAACTGTAATTGGAAAATTGCACACTCCGATCTGACAAACAGTTCAATCACATTTTTGCGGTAACTCCATCAAATGGAAACCGGGGGGTGTAGATTCGTTCTTGCTCACATGCACTAAACCCGTGATGTAGCAGCTCATATTTCCTTATCACAGAAGAGGAGATTCAGCCCATTGAATCCATACTGGCTGTCAGAACAAACCCATCAGCCCCATTCGCTTGTTCATTACCATGCATCCTCTCACACATCAGCTTCCCCTGATTCTTCTGCCGCTCACCTGCACAAGACATGATTAACCTATGTGCCTTTGGAACGAGGGAGGAAACTGTAGCAGCCAGAGGAAACCCGTGAGGATCACACTGTTGATATACCAACCACCTCCTTAAACGCATGCCCCATTTTTCTAAGGCACAGAGCGTTAAAATCTGGCCTTTCGTATTTAAATCATTTTAACACTGCAGTTCTGAGGTTTGGATGTGTCGTGATATTCCCAATGAGTGGGCAGCTCCATTGGTGAAATATGGTTTTCATCGCTTTCAAAGAGCTGCAACAACTGACCCGATTCTGTCAACAGTCTCACAATCAAAAGGACATTTTCCCAAATTTCATGCTGCACAAAATGCAGCTGAATAAATATCTTTGATGAGCAACAGCAAACAAAAAAGCCTCGCTTGATCTTCTTTGCAACTTCAGCAGTGCAAGTCAAACTTGGTCTGCTTCCCCAGTGAACAGCCTCTGATCCTCTGAAGTGATAACCATAAGGATCGGCACCTTTAAATACAAGATAGAAGTATCTAACCTACGGAGACTGATGACAGATTCACTATACACGTCTTCCTTATTGCTTTTTTTTCAGGAAAAAATAAAAAAGGGATCCATTTTTATTATAACCATATAACCATATAACAACTACAGCACGGAAACAGGCCCGTTCGGCCCTACCAGTCCACGCCAACCACTCTCTCTGACCTAGTCTCATCTACCTGCTCTCAGACCATAACCCTCTAATCCCCTCTTATCCATATACCTATCCAATTTACTCTTAAATAATAAAATCGAGCCTGCCTCCACCACTTCCACCGGAAGCCCATTCCATACAGCCACCACCCTCTGAGTAAAGAAGTTACCCCTGATGTTACCCCTAAACTTTTGTCCCTCAATTCCGAAGCTATGTCCCCTTGTTGGAATCTTCCCCACTCTCAAAGGGAAAAGCCTACCCTAGGCATTCTTGCTCAAGTCTAGAATGCCTATTCAGTTGTTAGAGAATCATGTTTTGACTTTGCCAGTGCTTGTAACTGGAACCACTCTTACTTACTTAAATCATCTCTTGTTTTGCAGGACCGCAGTGGATTGTAACACCAAACTAAATATTGCTAAACACTGTATGGAGGTATGCACAAGACCATTAATATCTCTCGGGGTTGAGAGGTATTTACATTTTGCAACAGCATGGCACTGCAAGACTCTGATATTACAAAATATTCAATCATGAAGCATTCAAACACAATATCTAATGAGCTCTCATTAAGATCTGTATTGAATGCAACTGAAAAACCAAAATCTTTGACTTTGGCCCGATTCCCAGCATGTTTTGAATCTTTAAACGGTCTGTTATAAAGCCACAAAGAGTGAAACAGAGCACACTAAATAGGTATTTTCAGGATAATCTAGCAAAGGATTGTGATCACTCAGAAACGGTCGTGGCACAGCTGCAGTCTCAAAGCACCAGAGACCCATCCATTCTCGACCCTAACCTCGGGTGCTATTTGTGTGGAGTGTGCATGTTCTCACAGTGACCATATGGGTTTCCTCCGAATTCTCCAGTGTCCTCCCACATCCCAAAGACGTGCGGGTTTGTAGATTAATTGGTCTCTGTAAATTGCCCTTAGTGTACAGGGAGTGGTGAAAAAGTAGGATATCATGGAATTAGTGTGAATGGGTGATCAATGGTCGGCATGAACTCAGTGGGCCGAAGGGCCTGTTTCTGTGTTGTATCTCTAAACTAAACCAAAAACACAAGGAAGGAAGGAACACTAATCTGGCAGAGAGGGAGTCTGTCCAATGCTATTTTTGGAGTGGAAAAATGGAATGAAAATCTGTCAAGTGTAACGTATTAGCATTGGGAAGTGTGGGAGATGTTTCAGAAACGTAGAAGGGACAGTATCTTATAATAGCACAGAAGGTAATTATTTCACATTTCATCTTCGGTCATGTCATCTTCTAGGAGAGCAAGCTAATCAGTCCTCTTCCCTCTGTCCTTATTTTCTTAAACCCCTTCAACTTATTCTCTCGATCCATGCCGTCAATTTTGTTTGGATTCTATTTTCCATTCATATGCACTACAAGGTAGTGTACCGCGGCCAATTAACCTACTGGCGCAGAGTTAGGATGGAAGAGGAAACATAAGCACCTCAGGGGAAGCCCATCTGGCTACAGGTGTTATGTTCAAACTATCCCACTGCAGATGAACAAAAGCCACCACCAAAGACAAGGGAATGCTACTCTGCTGTACAGATTAAAACAAAGCCCTATAATGTTCTCTCGGGTGGATGCAAACTACCTTATGTAATTATTTTGAAGAGTAGAGGTAATTGTCAGGGAATTATATTAGATCTATGAGATAACTCCTTATATCCTTTTTTAAAAACATCTTCGGGTAACAAAAGTCCCTCAATCACCAATTTAAACATTAACCTGACATCAATTGCCATTTGCAGAATTGGAAATCTCTCCCATTCTGAGCCCACTGAAGTGCTCTCAAAGTACAACACTGAAAGGCTTGACTGTAATGACCCCAATCTCAGACTCTACAATCAGTAGAAATAGTCTCTCCCAATCAGTTCCTCCTAATAACTTGGAAAACTCAATCCCATAACTTCTTAACCTTCTAACCCCCAGGGCATACAGCCTACTTTGTGTAACCACCCCTTGTAATTTAACCATTGGAGACCAGATATCAAATTGGCAACTACAAATGCACTCTCTCCGAATCTTACCTTGTATTCTTTCATCTATCCAAAACCACAATTTTTGACGAATGAAGTTTTGCATGTGTTCCAGAAAAGCAATTTTTGATCTTGCCGAGTTCTGTCCACAATCAGGAAATATTGGCCACTGCTCAAAATGCAATCCATATGCCAAATGTGGCAGCCTCTGTGTTCGCTTCCAACAGTTTTGCAGTACCACAGGACACCTTCTGGAACTGAGCGGCATTTTGTGCTTTAACACATGAAATTATGGCTCTTCATGTTCAGACTTTCAGCACCATCACACTCAGCCCTTGCACTCTCTACTCTGTCAGACTGCAAGCGTGGAACTCCATGCTGGACAAGCAGAAATTTCCCCTGAGAGAACTGGTAACAATATCGGGTCCCAACCCCCTCGATGGAGGTGGCATCCCTCGCCCTGGGCATTGTTGGAAAGCAAAATGGACATTTCCACAGGCATGCCGTAGAATGAATTTAATCCGGATGCATCGCCGTATGGTTTGGGAACAGCTTCATCCAAGACCGTAGGAAATTGCAAAGCTGTGGACGTAGCCCAGACTATCATACAAACCAACCTCCCTTCCGTTGATTCCATCTACACTTCATGCTGCCTCGGCAAGGCAACCAGACGATAGGATGTTGGCAGAAATATGGATGTTGGCAGAAATAGTACAACACAATGGGAGCACCACAGTGGCACAATCAGTAGAGCCACTGCCACCCAGGTCCAGCAACCCAGGTTCAATCCTGACCCTGTGTGTTGTCTGTTTTCACCCACATCCCAAAGAAGGGTGGGTAAACTCCCACAGTCTGTAGGCGAGTGGTAGAATCTGGGGAGAGTAAATGGGAATGAGCGGAGAATAAAAATGGAGTTACCATAAATAGTATGCCTAATGGTCATTATGGACTCCAAGAAATGAGGGGGGTTGCTTCTGTGCAGTATGACTCATTCATGGACAATGTCTAATGGCCTGTTGGTCAGCAAGCTGTAACCCAGTCACAATAACAACTCGAGGGTACAATCAGGGAGACCACCAACAGTGGTTATTGAAACTTTCACACACACAGAAACCATTTGTGAAGGAAGATATTTTGCCTAAGACCAGGAATTCCCAAAGTCTGGATAAGGTCGCTGAGTACAAGATATTTGTATTACGAGCATATTTAAAATTAAATTATGTTAGCAAATCTAATTGCATTTTCTTTCACACAAAAGAGAAAATAAGCCAAAAAAGAATTAATTCCAGTAGCACCATGATTCATTTCACATGCTGTGCATTTGCAAGCAAATCAAAAATGACTCAACACGTCCTGAGAAGGACATTGCATATTCCAACTTGAAAATTTATGCTCCATCTGTTTCCAACCACATGCTCACGGATTAAACGTCCTCTGCCCTCACCCTCATCCAAAAACACCGAGTGCAGTCTCCACTCCAGGACAAACTCTTTCCTCAGCCCCACCACAAAATTCAGTCCTAAATTTCCAACACCAGCTGCCAAGTCCTACCAGCTGGCTAGTGCTAGGGACAGTACAACAGCAGAGGCAACCACAGTTTTCTCTCCAAACAAATGGAAACACTTATCCTTCTCCCCTCCCCTTTACCCACAATCCTGCGTTTTTGGTTGCTTTTCTAGAATTTAACCTGGTCCATTTTGAGAGTTACTATTCAATCTTTCTGTTCTCGGGGATGTTGCCTGGCCCACTGAGTTCCTCCAGCACTTTGTTTTCTTATTCACGATCTGAGCAACTGCAGTTTCTTGTGTCTCGTTTCTAATCACCATTTTCCAGTCAGTGACAATAGATTGGATTCGGAGTGAAATAGATAAACAGCCCACTGCCTCAGGAGCAGTTGAGGTGTTGGAACAGTGGTTCTGCAAAATGGGGTGCACTTTGGCTCTGTATCAGAACATGCTGCGTCTAGCCTTAAACCTAAAACATGAACCACAAAATATCGTATCATAAAAACAAGGATTAACATGTGTTTTTACCCCCCCCAAGAGATAACTTTAAATCCATTACAATTACTTCTGACACTTAAAATTAACATTATGTTAAACCACTTGATATTAGTTATCTTCCAAAATGCAATGAAAATGCTAATTTTGGATTGTAATCCCCATGTTCCCTGACAGAGCTCAGTTTTAGCATTCAGATATGATTTGTAATTACAACGATCGGGAAGGATCTGCAACGGAAATAAGTTGTAGTCGTAGAGATTATACAGCATGGAAACAGGCCCTTCAGTCCAATGACCCCATGCTGACCAACACAATTCTTTTTTTCAACATCTTACCCAAACTCATTTTATTCTCCCACATTTCCATCAAATGTCTCCAGAATCTACCATCCACCTACACACAGTGGCTAATTAACCTGTGGGAGGAAGGTTTAGTTTAGTTTGGTTTATTGTCACGTGTACCGAGGTGCAGCGAAAAGCTTTTGTTGTGTGCGATAACCAGTCAGCAGAAAGCCATGCAGTCACAGGGAGAGAGTGCAAACTCCACACTGACAGGACCCAAAATCAGGAACAACCCTTGGTGTCTGGCACTCTGATGCACTGGCTCAGCTAGCAATGTCACCAAACTATTTGTTTAAAACGTTTCCGACAAAAATTGAATTTTGAAAGATAGAGATCAGTGCCAAGGCAAAATTCAACTTTGACCGACCAATATATAAACCAGGGAGACAATAAGAGATATTGCAGAGTGAGTAAATGTAATAATAATGCCAGGGACAACCAATGCTGGACACTGTCAAGAGTGATGAGACTGGGGGCAAGGGAATTGTACATTAAAAAAAACTGGAACATTTAGAAACAAATTCACTGCAATAATCATCCTTGGAAATATTTCAAAGAAAAACAAATACTTTCAGGATAACAGATCTGTTAAAGAGGGACATGTGGAGCGACTACCTAACATATAATTCTTCTTCTCTGCCAGTATTATTTAATTGCCCACACTGCAAATAGGCTATTTCTGAAAGCACAGAATGTAGGGGTGTGGAGGAAGTTGTTTTGTGTCAGATGCAAGAATATTGAAGTGAGTTAATTCTTTGGCTCAGTCAGCTTTGAGCCTGCAGTAGATTTTACCAAAGCAATACAAATCTTACATTGGTGCGGCAATTCTCTAAACTATGCGGAGTTTTCACAGGGTCCCTGTGACCATGTGGGTTTACGACGGATTGCCCAGTTTCCTGCTACACCCCAAAGACATGCTGGTAGATTAATTGGCTTTTGTAAATTCACCCCTTAGTGTAAATGGATGGCAAAAATAAAATTGAGGATGTTGATGAACACCTGAGAGAGAGAATAAGTTGCAGGGATGCAGGGGCATAGGGGAAGGGGGAATGGGACTGATGAGTTTGCTATTTTAGGGACACCATGGCCTCAATAGGCTGTGTGGTCTCCTTCTGTGTCACAATAAATAAGAACTGCCACAGTAAATTACCCAGAGGGGCTATTAAATCTTGGCCTTGCCAAAATATCCACACCACCAGAATCTTTTAAAATAATTGTGCAGACCAAAGTGGGGGTGCTGGGAGAGCCTGCTGGGAGAGACTTAGTGAAAACCTATTCCCATCACCACATTGTCCACATGCATCACCTTTCGTGCCGCTAACATCCCTTGTGTTTGGCGCAAGGTCAGTGAGGACTTCCTTAATGTGCAGCTGAATCAATACAACCCAGGAAAGTAATGTTGATGCATCGGGCTAACAATGTACCAGGTTCGGTACTACAACTTGCAAAGGACGTTAACCAACTTGGATGCAAAATGCAGAACTGAACAGAATTCTGATTGCACCAAATTTGCTTCACTCAGAACCAATGTTGTGGTGCATCTCCTCAGTTGTGAATTTGAGGTACACCAGCTCTATCACTCACCATGTGGTGGGTCAGCCCAAGGCCGCCTTCTCATCAGCAAAGTGTGCAACCAGTATCAATTGAGACAATGAAAGTAACATGGGTTTTCCCCAGGCAAACTCCAGAAGCAAGTTTAGCACTCGGAGAGTGGACACATAATGTACTTTGCTACCTGACTGCATCCCGAGACCTGGGTTTGATCCTGACCATGGGTGCTGTCTGTATGGTGTTTGTATGTTCTCCCCATGACCTGCGTGCATTTTCTCCGTGAGCCCTGATTTCCTCGCACACTTCAAAGATGTACAGGTTTGTAGGCTAATTGACTTGGTAAAATTGTAAATTGCACCGAGTGTGTAGAACAGCGTTAGTGTGCGGGGATCACTGGTCGGCGCGGACTCAGCGAACCGCAGGGCCTGTTTCCGCACTGCATCCCTAAACTAAACTAATTTACTAACCAAGTTTTAGCAAGATTATTTAAAAACAAAACAAAAAACAAAATGGGGTCTTGAGGATAATGGCCAAAAAACAGAAATGCAAGTAGTTCCTCCTGACGGTGCGATTGCAAAAGTAGGTGCTGGGATATCAGTTGCCAACAAACTCCAGCTAAGAGTTATGTCATCCTTGATCTTGAGAGGACAGCCCCAGGTGGGACACTAGACAGTCAAACCTCAACATTCACTGAACAGAAGATTGGCACATAGTGTACATTTCCTTGCACAGTTATCAGGATCTGGCCTAATCTAGTTGCCTGCTTGCATTTAAAGCTTGTATCCTGTGAACCATTGGGGCATTGGAGATAACTGGTGCAGAAGCAGGGTACTAGGGGATAGCATATGTCTGTGGAGCTTAGACAGTGTCAAACGAGAACAGCGGCTGATGATCAGACATCTGAACAGAACGTTTTATGCGCCTTTGTTTTTATTATATTAAGTTGCATAATTTTTTGTAATGCAACCAACGAATAACCAACAACTAGCACTAAATCAACCATGTTTCCTTATGGCATAGGTCATTTGGCCCACTGAGTCTATACCTGCTCAGAGAACAATCCCATCCCCCGGCTAAATTTGCCCTGTAACTTTTTCTCACTACATTCCCGTCAACTCACTTAAGATTCTACCTCTTGCCTACAACTCTGGGTAATTTATTGCCACTAACCTATCAGCACATCATTGGGTTGTGGGATGATACACACATGGCCACGACAAGAACGTGCAAACTCCACTCAGACAGCACCAGAGGTCAGATTGAACCCAGGTCACTGGAGCTTTGAGGTAGCACATCTGTTCACTGTGCTAATGCAACCTTTTGTGGCCAGAGCTATATGTAGAGCTCATAAATATAATTTTAGGTGAGTGAAAAGTAGATGCTAAAACATTTGACTTTATTTCTGGCTGGGTCATTCAGAGGAAACTGAATTGCTTTTAAATTTCTGATAATATTTTCACTGAAGATGGACACAAAATGCTGGTGTAACTCAATGAGTCAGGCAGCATCTCTGGAGAAAAGGACTAGGTGATGGTTTCAGGCAGAGACCCAATATTTGCACTGTGCCACCCCAGAATTAGTTAAAAATCAGTTAGGGCCATGGCAGTCACCTCTAGGGCTGTGCAGAGAAAGGCCATTATGGATTTGATTGATGGCGAGACTGAGCCAGATGAAGTACTTTCAACACAATACAAGTCAAAAACACAAAGCAACGTTCATACTCCAGTGATCTAACTCAACATATTGCCAGTGTGTATTGTGTGCAGTTTCTTTGCCCCATTACAGAAAGGATGTGGAGATTTTAGAGTGGATGCAGAAGAGGTTTGCCAGGTTACTGCCTGGATTAGAGAGTATTAGCTGAAAGGAGAGTTTGGACAAACTTGGATTGTTTTCTGTAGAGCATTGCAGGCGAGCAAAGACCTGATCGAAGTGCATGAAATTATGAGAAGCATAGACAGAGCAAACAGTCAGAACCTTTTTCCCAGGTGGAAATGTCAATGACGAGGGAGCATACCTTCAAGGTGAGAGGAGGAAAGTTTAAAGTTGATGTGCGGGGCGAGTTTTTACAGAGTTAGGATGGTGCCTGAAACCCTCATATGATATGATAATGGCATTTAAGAGACTTTTGGATGACACGTGGATATGCAGGGATTGCAGGCAGAGGAGATTAGTTGAAAAAGGCATCATGTCCAGCATGGATAGTGCGGGCCGAAGAGCCTGTTGTTGAGATGTACTGTTCTGTGTTTTATGTTTCTGGTTATGAGAGTCGGCCTCAGTCTCTGGTTCAGCAGAGAGACAAGAGCAGCACCATACCATCTGCTTGAAGGCTGAGTGTCCCTGTTATCCATGGCTCACCCAAGGACAGCAGTGAAACTCTGCAGGCTGCAAATGGTGCTGTGCAGATGTAGAAAATGCCATGACCCTGGCAACCAGCATCACTTCAGAAACCACCAAACAGGGAGCTGGCTGCTGTCTTGCTCCACTCCTCATCTCCATCTCTCCCATTGTTTTTACCCTCCCTGCCTCAGTTGTCTGGCTTTCCTTATGTTTCACCTTCAAAACAAACTTTTCTTTGCTAGTCTTCTGTTGATCCCTCTGAAGTCACCCCGTGAACACTGAGATGAGCACAAGCCTGGTGTAGATATAGATCTTCCATTTTTATATGCCCAAGCCTGTCCAATATCCATTCAAGTGATGGCAATACTGGAACAACCTGGGCCAGAATATACATGTCAATGGCTTGGACTCAAACATTATGAATGATCTCGGTTTCAAGCCAATGCATTTCAGAGGCAAGTGAAGTGCACAGTTGTTTGACATTCAGCAGAAGCCTCTAGCACTTTTTTGATAAATATATATTAATGTCGCATTTATCAGCAGGATATCACTCCTACTACCCCTATCCAGCATTAACTATAAATATTACTAGCATTTATGGTACAATAGATACGGGGCAGAATAGATAGCTGGGAGGGAGTCACCCGGCTGAAACTAGGAAGAAATTCAGACCTTCAGCTATTTAGAATCTCAAGCCAACTGTTGTCATACAATTAACTTTCAACTTCATTTTTAACTTAAAGCTATCAAATATTTTATGCAATATGCATATCTCAGTTTTCTCTTTATCCCAGCTAATGCATTTTGCTGCTTCTTTCTGTCAAGCATTGCTATAGCAACTTAGTTTCTTACACAAACTGCAGCCTCTCACAAAATGACCTCAGTAAACAACTTACATTAAAACAGACGAAAGAATTGAAAAGTGATGATATGATTGGCTGAAAAGGTTCTCAAACTAAAACATTATCTATGGTTCTCTTCCCACAGATGTGGCCTGACCTGCTGAGTGTTTTCAAGCATTTTCTTTTACAATCCTCTTTACATTTTTCATTGTACCATCCTACAATGAAAACTAACTGCTCTAATTATTATACCTTAACACCAAAGGATGTATATATTAAAAAAGTGGGATGTATAAAAGATTGCTGTTTCACCTTAACCTATTTTACACGTATCGCAGTAGATGGGATTTAACGCCATTGTGTATTTGAATTTTGTAGCCAGCATTTTTCATTACAAAATTACTTTACATTACATTACACTTTACATTCGCTTCTATTTTAAACAAAAATCATGTCCAATTAAAGAATAACGTAGTGCACAAGCAGTTGGTTTTGTTTTGGGATTACATAGTGTGACATGCAAGACATTAAAGTCATTTTATGTAAACAGCTGAAGCCAAGTGGTGAGTGAAATACTCATGACATAAGATGTAAGTATACCTCCTTGGGCCAGTAAGCAAAGAGTCGCCTTGCTCTGGTCCCAGCTATGTACAGCTGCACCATAGATAGTATCCTATCCACATACATCACAGCTTGGTTTGGCAACTGCTCTTCCCTGGACTGTAAGAAATGCAGAGTTGTGAATGCAGCCTAGTCCTCCATCACACAAATCAGCCTCCCCCACAACAACCCTCCTTCCCCTCCCATCGATTCCATCTACACTTCTCTCTGCTTCGGGAATGCAGCCAACATATTCACGGGCTGCCTGCAGTGCGATCATTCCTTCTTCTCCCCTCTCCGATCAGCAGGAGATGCAAAAAGCTACAAAGCATGTCCCACAAGATTCAAGAATAGCTTCTTCCCAGCTGTCATCAGTCTCTTGAGCAGACCAGTCATGGGCTAAGGATGAATTACCGATCTCTAATCAACCTCATTGCAGCTATTTTTATAGGTATATATTTTTATATTAGCACTTTGTTCTGCAACTGTAATGGAATACTCTGCACACTGTTGATTTAATGTTTTGCACGACCTGATGTAATATGATTTGCCCGGATAACATGCAAGATTTACATTGTATCTCAGTAAATAATAATCCAATACCCAAAACCGAGAATTACACTTTCAGCAATCTGCGACTGCCAAAAGAGAATTAAACTACCTTGTACCTGGTTCCTATTGTTTGGTGCCAAGTTTGGGCCATTAATTCATTAACGGAAGAAACCAATTCCATCTCAAGAAGGGAAGAGGGAATTCTCAAGGGAATCAAATTTTCGTCAACATTGGGTGACAATGGCAAGTGAAAGCACCATGTTTATCTGACGGGATCTCTTGTTTCAGACGTTGGCACGTGGACCAAGGATTGGCATGGGCGAGTACCAAACATCCATGCAAATGAGTTAAGCTTCATGCCCAGCTGAAGAGTTCACAGTCAACTTCAATGACATTCAATATACTTTCCCCAAAGGAAGAGCCAATGTCATTTAGCCATCCAATATATATTAAGCATTGTACAATGTCTGATGGCGCAAGATCAGGAACTCTGACCCAGAATGTCTGTGCCAACCAGGATGCTAATTTAAACTGCACATTAGAATTTGCAGTGGTTTTCAACAATATTCTGACCCATTCACATTATTTTTTTTTTTGTATTTTGTGCTTTTTACAACATAATATGCAATTTTACCCAAAAGGGGGGCTATTCCAGAACAATCCAATTGGTGCCATTTCTTCATTTATTCTCCTGTAAGCCACTCTCTCGCACATGCTATTCAACTCTTCCCAATTCTCCAGCACCTTTCCACATCAGGGGTCATTTACAGCGACCAATTCCTTCTCTCCAGTGATGCTGCCTGTCCCGCTGAGTTACTCCAGCTTTTTGTGTCTATCTTCGTTTTAAACCAGCATCTGCAGTTCCTTCTTACACAATTAACCAACCTTCACGCCGATGGGATATGGGTGGAACCCTGAGCTTCTGGAGGAAATCCACGCGGTCACTGGGAGAACATGCAAACTCCACACACACAGAGAGTGCTGGAGGTCATGATTGAACAAGGGTTGCTGGAGCTGTGAGGCAGCAGCACCACCAGCTGCACAACTGTGCCACCATTTTGAGAGCAGGGCTATATTGGCAGCACTCAGATTCACAGATAAATTCAGCATGAAACCAAACCATACAGCACCATTACACCACACATTACATTTCTACATTTATCCATTTTCTTGAAATTCTCCTCCCATTCACCCAGATTCTGCCACTGATCTACACATCAGAGGCAATTTACAGCAGTCAATTAACCCACCAACCCTCGTGTCCTTTGGTTGTGGGAGAAAACCTGAGCACCCATGGATCATTGAGAAAATCCATGGATCACAGGGAAAACCCCACCCAGCCTGTACTTGTAAACTGCAATATTTGGATGTCATTATTCTTGTAGATCAATTTGATGTGTTCAAATTGAGGCAGTGAGTGCAAAAACATTTTAATACTGGTTGGATGTCTTGAAATTGATTTGCTTTTCAATTTTTAATAATATTTTCAATTTTAAAATGAAATCTCAATACAGCGATAACTGCAATTCATGTAGCTTGCTCTCTGCTGAGTGCTGATCCTACCTATCCAGGCAATTATAATAAATCATCAAATGGAAGAACCAGCCACCTGGGATCCCACTAATTGCTTAAAAAAATTGAAAACGATTGTTAGATTAAGCACTTGAGAGAACTTTTCTCTCATGCAATGTTAAAGATTAACTTTCATTCTGCCTCAGGGTGGCTCAAAACTCAGTCTTGTAGAACTTCCTGCCTCTTTTTCCATAATTACATACCACAATTGGCAAAATGCTGTCCATTTTAAGAGTATGCTTGCTTAACAAGAACAATGTGCATTCCCGTGCAAAAATAATATTACAACCACCAATTTACAATTCCCTAATTCAACACGTACTCTTGGAATTTCCGTTGTTCTTTGTAATTTTATCAGTCCACTTCCTCAATCAATTTCCCAATGGAATGCCCAATCTCATTCAGTCACCCACTTCTGAATGTTAAACAATTGGTGTCCGTAGTTCCATCAATGTATGGTCTTCATCTATTCCTTTTTAAGCAAGGCATTTTAATATTTTATCACTTAAACTATTCTCAATAGTTTTTGGACTATAGGAGTGGAAGTGGCGGAGCCTAACGGCTGCGGCTCGCTAGCAGTCTGTTCGTCTTTTTTCCTTTTTTTTTTGTTGTGTGTCGGTGTGGGGATGTTTTTTTTTTTGTTTTGGTTGTGTATGTGTGGGGGGTGGTGGTGTGGGTGGGGGGTGGTGGTGTGGGTGGGGGAAACCTTTCTCTTTTAGGTCTCTTCCTCACGGCGCGGGGTGCGGCTCGGCCGCGGGGCCTTCCATTGCCCGGTGCGGCTCGGCCGCGGGACCTTCCATCGCCCGGTGCGGCTCGGCCGTGGGGCCTTCCATCGCCCGGTGCGGCTCGGCCGCGGGGCCTTCCATCGCCCGGTGCGGCTCGGCCGCGGGGCCTTCCATCGCCGCAGGACCTTCCATCGCCCGGTGCGGCTCGGCCGTGGGACTTTTCATCGCTGGTGCGGCTCGGCCGCGGGACTTAACAGTGCCCGGTGCGGCTCGGCCGCGGGACCTAACATCGCCCGGCGCGGCTCGGCCGCTGGACTTAACATCGCCCGGTGCGGCTCGGCCGCGGGGCCTTCCATCGCCCGGTGTGGCTCGGCCGCGGGACTTAACATCGCCCGGTGCGTCTCGGCCGCGGGACTTTTCATCGCTGGTGCGGCTCGGCCGCTGGACTTAACAGTGCCCGGTGCGGCTCGGCCGCGGGACTATTCATCGCTGGTGCGGCTCGGCCGCGGGACCTAACATCGCCCGGCGCGGCTCGGCCGCGGGACTTAGCTGCGCACGGCTCGGCCGCGGGGCCTTCCATCACCCGGCTCGGCCGCGAGACGTTTCAGCGCCCGGTGCGGCTCGGCCGCGGGGCCTTCAAGCGCCCGGCTCGGCCGCGGGACGTTTCAGCGCCCGGTGCGGCTCGGCCGCGGGGACTTCCATCCCCTTGCGGGGACTGTGCGGGTCGGTCGGGGACGAGCTGTCTGTCCGTGGGCGTGGGGAAGAGAGTGGAAGTTTTGTTGCCTCCATCACAGTGAGGGGGTGTTTGGAGTCACTGTGATGGACGGTTGTGTTGGGGTCATGTGTCTTGTGTTCTTTTTTTTTGTGTGACTGCTATGTAATTTCGTTCGGTACCTTGGTACCGAATGACAAATAAAGCTCTGTTGACTGTTGACTGTTTAAACAGTTTTAAATTTAAAAAAAAACTATTTCAATAGTTTTTAATAATTTAAATGCTTAATAGTTTATTTCTTTATCAGGAGTCTTATTTTGATCATCTTCTATTTTGAAAAAGAGAATAGAAGCTCGAAGTTTAAAACCCAAGGACAAGGCGACAAAGGCCCTTCTGGGATTGCAGAGAATGACTCACAAATTAGGTCAGAAAACGGATAGGAAGGACAGTAGCTTCCCTAATTGTTTCCACTGGGCCTTGTTACGAGAGAATGTCTGCCCATCTCAAACAAGCGTGGTGGTGCTTGAACAGAATGGCTGGGATTCCATGGATGAGAAAGCACGGAACAAAAAGTCTGTCGGCGCATTGACACTAATCAGTACCACCAATCAATGGGGTTTCGATCATAGTCTGGAACTCGGCAGAAACGTGAACCGTCCTTCAATACGTCATTCTCCTTATAAACAGTTCAAGACGTGGCTTCTGACTGGTGTTCAGATGTGATGGAGGACAGAGCCTCGAACTGCCTCATAATTTTCAGGGACATTCCATACCAGTGGTGGGGATACCTATCAACATCGTGCAGAGAAGCTGAACTCCCTCTTTGCCAGTCTTGGCAGGGTGACCCAATTTCCCTGGTTTTAATTGGACTTTTTATGGCTGCCTTCTCCTAATTCTTTCCCACAGGAGTCACTGAAAAGGCCAGCACTTATCTTGCATTCCAAACGTCATCTGAGAAAGCGGAATGAGCTGAATCTTGAATCACTGGAGTCTGTGTGTCACTCGTGTGGCCTCAGTATTGTTCAACATTGATCCAGTAACAATTAAGGATATTCCCAAGCCAGGTAGTGAGAGAACCCGTGGCAAGCGACTAGCATTTTTTTTTTTGTAGTCAGTGTCTACTACAGTCAGATTGTTGAAGGTGAAGGGAGGGGATTAGGTAGTATTTGAGGTACTAATCAAGCCCTTACTTAATCCTGGTGTTGAGAGTTGTTGATGTTGTTCTCAAACAGCGCTCCATATCTGAGGAAGGATGTGCTGGCATTGAAGTGGATTCAGAGGTGGTTTACAAAAATGATCCCAGGAATGATTGGGTTAACATATGATGAGTGTTTGACAGCACTGGACTAGTACTCGCTGGTGTTTAGAAGAATGAGGGGGGATGTCATTGAAACTTACCGAATAGTGAAAGGCCTGGATTGTGTGGATGTGGAGATGTCTCCTCCAGTGGGAGAGTCTGGGACCAGAGGCCATAGACCTCACAATAAAAGGACGTACTTTTAGAAAGGAGATTAAGAAGAATTTCTTTAGTCAGAAGGGGGTGAATCTGTGGAATTCATTGCCACAGACGGCTGTGGAGACCGTCAATGGATAGTTTTAAGGTGGAGATTGAGAGTAACCCCATGTTACATAGAAACATAGAAAATAGGTGCAGGAGTAGGCCAATCGGCCCTTCGAGCCAACATCGCCATTCAATATGATCATGGCTGATCATCCAAAATCAGTACCCCGTTCCTGCTTTCTCCCCATATCCCCTGATTCCGTTAGCCCCAAGAGCTATATCTAACTCTCTCTTGAATACATGTTACGTTGAATGACTGACTGTGGTGTTTCAGCCTTTGGTCTGTAATGTGTTATCACGTATAATTTAAAATCAGTTTAGTTTGGTATATTACTGTCAAATGCTTTGGTTTGTGTGCTATCCAGTCAGAGAAAATACTGTACACAAATACAATCAATCAAGCCATCCACAGTGCACAGATAAGGGGTAAAGGTACAACATTTAGTGCAAGATATAACATTGAACAGACTCATGAGCATCAAATTCCTTGGTTGATCCCAGCTGCTCTTCTTGAAAAAAATCAGTATCCAGTCATCTGACAACCTCAGCTTATCTCTGGTCAGCAAATATTTTAAAATCTCTACCAAGCCGCCAACAATCTCATTCTTTCCTTTCCATAGCAGCCTGTGATACATCTAATCAGGCCCTGGGGAGTTAGTCGCCTTTATTCCTGCTAAGTCATCTCTGTTCTCGACTTCTTTTATCGCAACAGTGGCAATCTTGGTATATTTAAGTCTCACACTCTAATTTCTTACTTAAACCTATCAATTTATTTATCTTTAATACGGCTTAGGAACTTAACAATTTGTTGTGAATTTATTCAGAGGTAAATCAGTGTTTCTGTACTTATAACCATCTATAACACTCAATCTCCCCATCACCTTTCACCTGTCATTTCCTCCTCTTTCAACATTACAACTGTTTCTCAAATTATCCCCAATGTATCTCTTTCCAACTCTCCTCGCCATCACCACTGCTCAACCTCATCGAGGAACATGCATCTAATAGGAGCTCCAGGATTTAACGAACAACTGTAAACAGCTGATGATTTTGGGGCTTCTTTGACCACAACAACCACCTAAGCAGAGCAATAACATGCCCAGCATCTCGTTGCTGCATTCAGATGTACTGAGACTTCAGCCAACTGCACAAAATGGGTCTGCATGGGAAATTGTGGAAGGCAGGGGGATATTAGCCAACTTGGAAGGCAAATAAATTAACTGAATAATGAGAGAGAGAGAGAGAGCCGTTGGTGGCAACAATAGAACTGGAGGAAGGAAAAAGTGCAACGTCAACATCAGAGTAGTACATGAGCAAACTAACTGGAAGAGGAGTGGGGAATATTATAAAGGTGGGGTAAATTGCAAAACAGTTGAAACTGCAAAGGAAAAACACTTGGGTGCAAAATAAAATCTTTATGGGTCAAACTTGTTATTTTTTTCCATTGTATTTTTTCTCCATGCATTCGTCATGTTTATTCTTGCTGAGATGACCAGTTACACCCTCTATATGCTGTGCCCAGGAACCTCCACGAGTGGAGGGAGATGTTTTAAGTCACACTTATATATTGCACCTGTCACACCAGCTGCCGTGATACTTTTAGCAACTGCAATGCCTTTCAGGGCATGTCCAAATAGAACAGGGTTAAAAAGAGTTTCATAATGGCAATTACCATTTGAGGATTTTATCACGGGACACATCAGGCCATGGCAGCCAATGTACTGAAACTAATAATATACAATAGTTATTTCACAGTTATAGCTACAGCACATAAACAGGTCCTTCAACCCACTGAGTGGTGCTGACCAACAAACACCTATTTGTTCTAATCCTACATTAATTCCACTTTTTATCCTCCCGACATTTTCATCAGTTGCTCCCAGATTCCACTTCTTACTCATTCTACGGCCAGCTAACCTACCATGTGCAGGAGAGAACTGCAGATACTGGTTTAAATCGAAGGAAGACACAAAATGCTGGGGTAACTCAGCGGGTCAGGCAGCATCTCTGGAGAGAAGGAATGGGTAACGTTTCGGGTCAAGACCCTTCTTCAGACTCCGAAGAAGTCTGAAGAAGGGTCTCGACCCGAAACGTCACCCATTCTTTCTCTTCAGAGATGCTGCCCGACCCACTGAGTTACTCCACTATTTTGTGTCTACCAGCTAACCTACCATCTGTTTTTGGAATGTGGGAGGAAACTGGAGAACCCAGAGGAAAGCCACATAGAGAACGTGCAAAATGTGCACAGGCAACACCCAAGGTCAGGATTGAACCCGGGTCACTGGGGGGTGAGGCAGTGGCTCTACCAGCTGTGCCACCATGCTGTCCCAGTGGGGTGCAGCATGATAGTGGCAAACTGCCAGGAATGTTGACATTGTAATTTAAGCTCTCTCCCAACTCTCATCCTTCAGGTAAGGCACAACTAATACAAAAGTGAGGAATATTTATAAAGCCTTACATGGACAGTATGAAACATGGAGATGTTGACCAATCAAATTTAGACACAGTGGGGCACTGCAACTCAATGTGCTAATGGAACGCCCTCCCACAAGAATGCTGGAGATGAACGGTAGAATTTAATTGGGGAGCTCTATGAGCACAAGAGGGAGAAGGAAGGGAGAGATTTAAAGGGAAAGTGGGAGGGGGGGCTACAGGACAGCGTGATCTGGTTGGGCCACATGGTCTTTTTCTGGTCAGTATATCCTAGTTCCATTAATAAATGGCTCGAAGTCTTGGCATGTCCACGAGGGGTGCTTGTTAGAACCATCACAAGAGCCCCAGGAATCTTGTCTGGACTGTAATTCAGAGACCATCAACCTGTTGCCCGTCACAGCTCCAAGTCTGAGTTATTATGACAAGGCTTACAAGTCCTGTAGCAATATCAAAAATTCAGGAACAACCAATTATAGAACCAAACTAACAATAGAATGCTGAAACTTTCAGTGGCAGCGTGGAACAGTCTTTTGCTCCATTTCAAATGGTTTCAATCAGGGTTACAATCAGTTCAGCCGGAATCTTATTAAATGTGACACCACGTTTGACACCACGTTTCCTGCTCCCAACATGGATGTTCCATTTTCCATATTTTCTTCCTGCTTTGAGTGGAGCAGGATCTGGTTACTGTCCTCTCATGTGTAGGAAGGACTAGTTTAAGCTGAAGATTGGCACAAAATGCTGGAGTAACTCAGCGGGACAGGCAGCATCTCTGGAGAGAAGAATAGGGTGACGTTTCGGGTCGAGACCCTGCCTCAGAGTCTGATCAAAAAGCATGAATGTATCTTGAATACAATGATCAAAGCAGACTTCTCTCAGTATCAAAAGACGAATCAATCTGTACATTAATTTTTCAATATTTTTTTTCTGTGTATGATGAGAACATCATTAGAAGCGTTCAGAGGAGGAAGTGTAGGAAGACTGTATGCAGTCCCTTGAGCTTCGTCTAGAATCCATAAAGATCATGCTCAATTGCACTTTCCCTGTACCGGCCACAAATCTGTCCTACTATTCATTATTTTTCACCACCATTCAGAAGGACAACAGCAGGGGAATTGCTTGGAATAGAAAATACACCTCTTGCGTTTACATTATTAATCTTCTTTCCCATCATGTTGTATGAGCTTCCAATCATAAGCCATCAAAAGCAGACTTGTAGAAAACCTGTGTTTTCCACTATTCTGTCACCAACATAATATTTGTTGGATCCTTTCTAAATATGGGACATAAATAGATGACGTGGGACCTATTTGTCATTCAGAGGATATGGACTTCACAGGCTGAGCCAGATTTAATTCCTATTCCTAATTGCCCGCGAGAAAGAGGTGATGAGCTACCTTCTAGAACTAGTGTAGTCCTTGAGATGTGAGTACATTCACAATGCTTTTAAGAAGGGAGGTCCAGGATAGTGATGGTGATACATTCCCAGGTCTGGATGTGTGTGTCTTGGAGGGCATCTTCCAGGTGGTAATAGTCCATGTTTTTGTTGCCCGTCCTTCTAGTTGCAAGGTGTCAGATTTAGGTGCTGCCTAAGGAGTCCGATACAGACATTCTCTCTACTTCTCTAAAATAAATATGCCGGGAGATTTCAGACAGCTGCAAGACTAATGGAGATGTCATCGTTGGGGGATTTAAACTTTCCCAATATAGACTGGGACTCCCAATGAGTCAAGGGTGGAATTTGTCAAACGTGTTCAGGAAAATCTGTGCAGGCAATCTGTAGAGGCCACCATAAATAAGTGGGAGGGCAAAGTTTGACCTACTCTTAGGAAATTGAGAAGGACACAAACTGAAGTGTTGGTGGGCGAACCGTTTGGGACCAGCAACCACAGTTTCATCAGCGTTAAAATACTTATACATAAGAACACGGCAGACCTACAAGTTAAAGTTCTGAATAGATGCAAGGCCAACATTGATGGTATTAGATAGGAACTATAGGTTGTTTGCGGGCAAATGGACATCCAGAAAGTGGGTTGCTTTTAAAAGAGTGATGGTGAGAGTTTAAGGCATGTTCTTATTAGAGTGAAGGGCTATGCAGATGGGAGTAAGAAAGCCTGGATGACGAGAGAAATTGAGGCACTCGTCAGAAAGAAAACAGGTGTGGGCCAGGCACAGGCAGGTGGTATCAAGTGTACATCAAGGGAAAAGGGTAACTGGAGAGTATAGGTCCACTCAGAAAACAAAGTGATTATCTATGTGTGGAACCACAGGAGATGGGCAAGGTCATCAACAAGTATTTATTCTCTGTTTTTACTGGGTAGTTAATGGAGATGTCTTGAGGGCAGCCCATATGAAGGTCAAGGAGGTGCTGGAAATCCTCTTATGACTCACTGAAACCAAAAAAAAATGCTAGAATTGTGACCTAAAAACAGAGCTTGTGGGAGCAGATGTTGCCAGGGTGTCTTCGGTTTACATCTCTACTTACTGAATAACAACATCATAAAGACACAAGTTCCAATCATGGTCCATTCAGTAAAGACAGCATAGAGTATTTCCATTACATCTGTTCCCCACTTCAATGTTTGGTTGCAAGGTATAAATCTGCTCTCAGGATACAAGTGAGACTCACATACAATGTTGTGTTCTGCCATTCACTCTACCTGAAGTGGGAATTCTTGCTGCGAGATATCCATTCAGCAATATCAACTGGGAAAATGCACACGTGAACATCAGGCCAGGAAAAGATTTGGTTTTGCTATAACACTTCCCTTTGCACCCCAGGTACAGCAAAACTGTGATAATCCACCCTCCGACTATTTCGAAATCCCGGTGCTTCAGCCACTTGCTCACTAGGTGACATTTGTTGCGCTCCCCGTCAACCCACCAGATTCTATGTAACAGCTCAAAAACAAAGTTAATAATGTATTAATAGGAATAACATCCAATAGTCCAGAAAATCTGCTGGTCCAGCACCAAGCATGCTGAATTATCAGTCAATAATATTCAGGCTGGCGGGTGAGTCATGGAAATAAAATGGACTCCCCCAATCAGTCACATTCAATGTGGGGGGGGGGGGGGGGGGGGAGGGGTCACACCTTTGCTCAGTGCTGCCTTCAGGGCTAATTATAAATGGATTTGGAATATGCTTCCCTGCGCTAAACTTCATTGATGACAAGACAGAACAGTTCTGGAGAAAACATCACAGAAAATCACGCTGCAGAAAGCGGCTAACTAATTTGACATGCAATTTTCCAACATTCTGTAAAGTAAAATCAATACTGCTTTATGGAATCTCAGTACAAGCTCCAGGAAATGTGGATTAAGATGTGCAGGGGACTGTCTGAATAGATGTTTCATTTCGTATGATTAAATCAATTTAATAAACATTTGTTTTCAATTGAAAATGTTTGCATTTGTTGAAAAGATACTGGAAAGATTAATGTACATTTTATAAATTCAATATTCCCATTATACTTGCACAGAGCTATAAACACCACTTGGCACGCTAAGAACACTGAGTATATAAAATGTTCTGGTCAAGTCTTTCACAGCCACTGTCAGCCCATTAACCTCTCTCACTGTGCGACAATAGACAATAGACAATAGGTGCAGGAGTAGGCCATTCAGCCCTTCGAGCCAGCACCGCCATTCAATGCGATCATGGCTGATCACTCTCAATCAGTACCCCAATCAGTACGACCTTGGATAGTGATTAATATAAACTTTCTAATTATGGGGTTTGAGGGGTTGGAAACGAGAAGAAGGCAGGGAATTACAACCAAGACCAATCCAGTCGTCACTTGAACAGCAGGAAGTTTGCAACCCATGTACGCCTTAAACTCTCTGAACCTCAGAGGCTGGTTCGGGTACCTCATTATTGTGTGAGCTCAGAGCAGTGTTCAGGGCAGAATCCCATCCAATCCCATTACGCACATCTTTCACTGATCGCCAACTTCCTCCTCCAGATTTCCTCACTGATTTTTCAGATATGTTAACTCCTGCCTCAAAAACATTTATTCTCCTCAGTGTTCCTAAACTCAACCTTGGCGTGAATCCCACCAGAGAGTCACTGCTCTCTCTAGATTTGGCTGGCCATTAGCAAGTTATTCTTAACAGGGTAAACATTTCCTCATAACAGGAATGCTGTAAGATTATCTGATTAGACTAAGGATCATTCTTAAAATATGATGCCCTAACATCTCAACGAGTCATTCGAGTGCAAGCCTCCTTTTGTATTGTAATAAGTAGTAGATACTGTTAATAAAATGGCCATTACCAAACGTACATTACCACGGTACATTCCCAGCTAGACAGTACCAGACAATTTTAATAGAAACAAAACACAGAATACTGGAACTCAGCAGGTCAAGTAGCATCTATGGAGACAGAAGGTGTAAATTAATGTTTCAAGCTGAGAGTGCACGAGGACATGCTTGACCCGCTGAGTTCTTCCTGTGATCCGTTTATAGTTCCTGATTTTAGCATCCGCAGTCTCTTTTGTCTTCATATTAATAGAAACCTCTCCTTGAGCTGCAAAAGACCCATTTCATGGTGTGTCGTACCTGCTAACATCTTTTCATTTTCACAGGGCGGCTTAAATAGCAAAACCCAGCAACGGTCTATTGACTGTCGTGAAAATGTGAAAAATAAAACTGTCTATTCCAAAGAGATAGTTGAAGCTTGCGGGGGTAAGTGCACTGTTCAGGAAGGGGCCATGCAGAGCCCAGCAGAATGGTGGCAAATTTTCCACCAACCTCTCTGTGCCTCTGGACTGGAGAGAGAACAAATCAGTGCAATTTTAATTTCTGTCCTGGACATGACTAAAAGATGGGCATTTAAAATCTGAAACCATCCATTCGCTGATAATCTTTGATCATGTTTGTGATTATAAACACACTTTGTGCATCATCGGAGTCACAATCAAATTTATATTGTATTTTTATTGTTTTGGAGTGGTGGCCCAATGAATTGGGGACATGTGCTAATAATCATATTTACATGAGATGACGCAAATCACTGAATTATTGAACCTGTGTCAACTTTGCATCCGTAAAAGCTAGAACACAAGGTAAAGGTATACTTCATACACTTTTTCCAAGGTTATTTGTGTAAAATCAACCAGGATTCTAGCCCCAAACATTGAAGGGTTGCTTTTATGTAGTAAAACATTAAACATTTGCTCTATAAGTTAGTGGTGAGGTGCAGTGTGTGATGAAATATTTTATGAAATACGATTACTACATATTTGAAAAAACAAGGTGGTGATTTGGCCAACTGGTCATTGCCAGCTCTCAGAGCGATTCCATCTATACATCACCCATCAAAGTCTTGGTTAGTAAGGGTGTCAGGAGTTATGTGGGGTGAAGGCAGCAGAATGGGGGTTGAGAAGGAAAGATAGATTTCTTCTATGAGACGGAATGATAGATTCCTTCTCTGTGATTGAATGGCAGAGTAGACTTCAGGGGCCGAATGCACATATTCTGCTCCTAGAACTTATGAATCCCACATAGTTCTCTGCAACCAATTCCATCCCACAACCCCACACCCCTAAATTGCTCGATTCTCCTATCACTTGTCTGCAGTAAGGGTAATTTCCCCCAACCAATTAATCTACCAACCAGTGCATCTTTGCCATGTGGGACGAATTCAAAGCACCTGGAGGAACCACACATGCAAACTTACAGACATACAGACAGCATGCAAGGACAGGAGTGAACCAGGGTCACTGGAGCAATGAGGAGCAGTGCTAACTCTGCACCACTGTGCTGCCTGCCCTGCTGCTAAATACCAGTCAATGTGTTTGTGGGAGGATGGAGGTAGGAGGTGGAACAGAACAAGTCAGAAAAAATGTGGTGAGGGACTTTAACCCTCTTCCTTGCCATTAATGTTCTTCAAAGGACCCAAATTAACAGCTTCAACCCCTTTTGCAATTTTAGTTCCCTACATTAACTGAGCCAATCGTATAACACAGCTTCACAAATAATAGGCTGTCAGATACTGATGAAAAGTGCTTTTAGTGTCTATTTTATTTCCTTGCAGTTTATGAATACTGTAAGTGCATCTAGAAATTCATGCTCAGTAATATGGCAGCTCTAATCTTCACTCGTAAAACATTACTTATGGAAATTATACATGCTTTGTTCATTTTGTGATGGGCTGCTTTAAAAACCATCTAACTTTCTGTCAAACTTAACAGCCTTCGAAGAGCACTTTAGTAAAGCAATGTATTCTTTACATCAAACTTATCATTACAGTTACAAACAGTACTTTTATCCCACAATAAAGATGTTTGAGACTCTCCCGACCCTGCAAAATATCTTGTGGGATAACTGTTAAATATCACAGCATATTTTACTCATGTGTCACATTTATTGTTATAATTTTATCGTGGCAGAACCGTCTGCGAGCATGTACTCATAGAGTGTTCCTGACTCCCAACTGTGGAGCACAAGATAATTTGGTGAGGGGATTACTTTTTACAGGATGGAAAACTGCACAACATTTCAATGTCTAGCTGCACCATACTAAACTCAGCACTGGGATACAAAGTTTACCCTTCTTATCTAATGTCTGCATGAAATAAAACCTCTGCACACACGATTACATTCATTTATTCCTCCAAATCTGATGTCTTAACCATCAGAATGGAATTGGGTTGCAGCCTCACCAATCCCCCATGTCTGACAATAGTTTATACTTCCTTCAGAGTTATGCTTAGGGTGCACTACCACGAACATGTCTATCTAACTCTACCCCATCACGCACCCTTAAGCTTTAGCTGCTTACAGTTCATTTATCTTCAGGGTCTTAGTTCTGAAAGCTTTCCACACTCATGTTGCAAAAGTTTTTAAAACTTTGGTGAGGTGGCATTTGGAGCATTATGGGCAATTTTCATTGCCTATTACAGGAAGGATGGGGAAATTTTGGAGAGGGTGGTGCAGGTTGGTTCAAGAACATAATAGTTGGGTGTGGTATCTGTTCCTGAACTTTGTGGTGTGTGACTTCAGGCTTCTATACCTACTCCCTGATGGTAGCAACAAGAGGACATGCTGTGGTAGTGGGGATCATCAATGATAGATACCGCTTTCTTGAGGCAACCTTTGATGGAGTGGAGGGCCGAGCCCTACTGGCAGTTCTATACTACAGTTTTTACCCACTCGCCTAAATTTGCCCGCTCCTGTTCTGATTTTACATGTTCCTCAACATATAGAATAAGAAACATCTGCCGAAGTCCACAAAGGTTATTGTGTGAGAAATGACAGCACCAGGAGCTATGCCAGAACCTTGGATTTTTCTTTTGGACTTAGAGCCTCGGTCTCTCTCTGCACTTCAGACTTTGCGCACCTCTCCATTGCTATCTTTATTTCATAAGTAGTTTATTTTGGTGCAGAGGCCCCAGAGTCCGAATGTGTGCTGTTCCAGGCATGCTGGACTGATGAATGCCACAGGGAACAAAATATGAGGTGCAACTCACTTTGGGGAACTTTGAAGCAAAGGATTACAGACAGAAGTCTTCGTGCATATTTGCATGTAAAAAAAAAAGCATTTTGGACAACAAGGAAAATGGTTGTATCTGATGTGGTATTGAGTGGTGGGTGCCAATCGTTTGTACATGAGGTGGAAACACGTCTGATGTCAGTGAGATTAATGCTTTCTCATCACCAACTGTAAACTCTTGAAAGGAGTGATTTCACCCTCTTCTGCGCCGCCAGTATTGCACTTGGCTTTCTTCAGGTGCACACCCTCCACTTGTTATTGAGACAATAGGTGTCTCCTTGTTCACCCCTCTGAAAATGCAGACTATTTGATGTGGCCTCTCACATAGAAGCATCAATGTACAGTACAGCCTTTACTCTGGGTAATAGACTCTGTACAGTACAGCCCAAACTCTAAAGGATACCTTTCTATTTGCAGTGCATAAAATGGAAGTTCTGAATTGATCGTTGTATCAGAGTTTGGAACAGAAACAAAACTAGGACGTTTTCCTAAGTGTACATCGTCATTAAAATGGAGAATACCCTATTTCGTTCTGGAATTATATTTATATGAGAACTTTTTTGTGGTGCAATTATTCAGTTGATGCTTGAGAATATGTGTGACAGTACAAGGAGCTCCTGTTTGTTGGAATTTAATGAACACCAAAGGGAATAAGGCTCAACACATCTCAAGCCCTTGACCTGGTGAAGCATATTATCTGGTGCTGGGTTTTTTAAGCACAATCAAATGCCACTTAGAAGAAAACCTGCCCAGTTTTCAAAGACTATTCATCATTCTTCCTTCAATTCTTCCATCAATCTTTCCTTCCACAATAAACTTCAAAGCACACTTATCAAAATTGTAATCATTAAAGGTTTGCAGCTAATCGATAGACCAACACAGGGCTTCAAAGACTTGAAAACAAATTATACACCACAGTGGCAGTTCTAGAATGGCCATTCACCTCAAGGATTGAAGAAATTGCGAATAATTAGGACTTTATTCCTTGGAGCGCAGGAGGATGAGGGGGACCTTATAGAAGTGTACAAGATCACGAGGGGAAAAGATAGGGTAAATGTACAGTCTCTTACCCAGAGTAGTGGAATCAAGAACCAGTCAACATTAAGTTTAAGGTGAGGGGGGAAGATTTAATAGGAACCTGAGGGGCAACATTTTCATGTTGGATATATGGAACGATCTGATTGAGAAAGGTGAGCAGGTTCCAAAGAGCTCCAGTGGCTCTGAATTTTCTGAAGATTTAGAGTTGCTCCATCATTTCAGGTGTTGCTAAACATTTGTGGACTGAGTGTTTGCACACAGTGAAGTGATACAATGGTTTTTGTCAATGTTTGTCGAGAGCATCTGCATGACAGAGGACTGTGTGATGTAAAGGCTGTTCCCAGGAGCACATAGAAAGACAAACAGCAAATGCCGCGGCAAGATCATCAATTGCGTGAAAGACGCACTTTGGTCTGCCTGGAAATTGTCAGTCTTTCCGTGGGTGGAGATGTGTTAGAAGCAAATCCTATCCACTGGCACATTCTGGACTGCAGGATTCATGCTGAGGGATGCACTGAACCATAGTGCTGCCGAGGCAAAATCTCTGTGGGGGAGAACTGCAGCCTAAGGCCCTGTCATCACCAGACTAAGTGGCTGAGTCCTGAGCAACACCCTGTCAAACACTAATAAAGGGAAAAGACGAGTTGGATAATACATTGTTGGAGAATGCATCGATTATTCTGTTCAGTATTGGTCACTTCGCTGTAGGAAAGATGTTGTTAAGCTGGAAAGTGTGCGGAGTTGATTTACGAGGATGTTGCCAGGACTTGAGGGCCTGAGCTATAGGGAGAAGTTGAACAACTAGGACTTTATTCCTTGGAGCGCAGGAGGATGAGAGGTGATCTTATAGAGGTGTGTAAGATCATGAGAAGAATAGATAAGGTAAATGTACAGAGTCTTGTAACCAGAGTAGTGGAGTCAACAATGAGATGACATCGGTTTAAGGTGAGAGGCGAAAGATTTAATAGGAACCCGAGAGGCAACCTTCTCCACACAAAAGTGTGGTGGGTGTAAAGATCAATCTGCCAGAGGAAGGTAGTTGAGGCAGTTACTATTGCAACATTTAGAAGATATTTGTACTGGTGCATGGATAGGAAAGGTTTAGGATAGGATATGCAAACAGGTGGGTCTACTGCGTATGGGCAGCGATACTTTGTAACTTTGTCAGCGCTCTAGGTGGCCGCTATTTGCAATGTTTGGGTGTGCAAGCAAAGAATCTCACTGTGCCTCGTCACATGTGACAATAAAGTATTCCATTCCATTCCAAATAGTTACCTGACCTCCCCTTGTTCATGATCTTCTGGTTCATGAAGTGGTGATAGTGACCGGGGTGACACTAACACTCAGCAGGCAGACTGCACTCATCAGCAGGTTCTTTCCTGTTTGGGGAAGCATGCATTGGGACCTTACGAGGGTCATTATACCTTTCTTTGTATTGTACACATAAAGGGGATTAACATATGGATCATGGGGCCAACATTTTGAAGTTTGAGGATGAAAGGAAACTACAATATTGTAAGTAATGAAGTTTGGAGTAGGCTGCAGGGAGACCGGTGAGATTGACAGTCGCAGAAACAATTTAATGCCCAGTGAGTGTGATGTGATGTGATGGAGTTGTAGAGGAGCAGCACTGGGAGGTAGGCTCATCTAAACAGTGTGTATCTGCGCAGCTGAACAACCGGCGAACTGGGCTGGACATTTACACACCTTGGAGAATGAATTCAAAGATTGGTTTTGAATGCAAGGGACTTTGAAAATCTAGGCAGTTAAAAAATGCAATCAGGTGTACATGTGAAGGCGTGTGTGTGTGTGTGTGTGTGTGTGTGTGTGTGTGTGTGTGTGTGTGTGTGTGTGTGTGTGTGTGTGTGTGTGTGTGCGTGTGTGTGAGTGTGAGTTGATGTGGGTGTTTAGATGGCTGGAATATGATAAGCAGAGGTGTCCAATGAATTACACACAAGTGCACTGGTGCATGGGACATTCAGCAACAGACCGGTCTCACCAAGATTCAGTACAGAACGCCACAGGGGATCCTTCTTCCCTGTGACTATCAAACTGTACACTCCTCCCCCTTCTATCGTTGGGTAAACTAACTCCCCTCCCCCCCCCCAATCTTTGCACATCCCCAATTCTTTCCACTCGTCACTTTAATTTCATGTTTCATGTATTCTGTGTTTTTATGATTGTTGGGAGATCAATTTCCCTCCTGGGATAAATAAAGTTCTATCGTATCGTATCGTAACGTATCGTAAAGGGTCCGTCACAGATGATTAATTTGACATTGGAAACAGGCCCTTCAGCCCACCGAGTCCACATTGACCAGAGACCACCCTGTACACTAGCACCATCCAATTAACCTACAAACATGTACACCTTTGGAGTGTGGGAGGAAACCGGAGCAGTCACATGGAGAATTGTCTTGCTAACCTTTAAAAATAAATGGTTTGACCTCAACATGCATTCCAGTAAATTAACCCACAATGACCAGTCTGTGAGGTCATGGGGGACAGAAGGTGAAGGAGAGGAATTGATTGCATCTGGCAATTGTGACACATTGAATGGCTGTCTTCCCTGCTGTAGGGTGCAATAATTTTAAGCTTCCATTCAGCAGTGACTGTATACATTAGAGAAGAATGGGAACTGGTAGTCACTGTAGGCCTTGTGGAAGGTGATGTTTTGGGCTGTGAATGAGCGATTTCCCTGTACAGTGTAATGATTTCACCAGGTCAAAAACAAACGTCCAAGTATTCAGCGGAAAAAAGGGGAGCATGGTAACTACATCACAGAGTATGGGTTTTCTCTTTGGATAGCAAAAAAACAAAACAATGATTTATCATGTGGCACCATGTAGTTTTTTCAATGCTACATCTCAATCTCACAATCAACACTGGATACAAGTGGTGTTCCCACCCGGGGGTCTGACGGCAGGACATGGAGGCAGCAGCAGCCTGCCCTTGCTGAGAAAGGCATCGAGGCATGGTGCCGGGTCACAGCGGGCTCCTGGTGGATGCCTAGCTGACCCCCAGCCAGTGACAGCGCAAGGTGGAAACTATGGCCATATGTGGCTCCCATGCTGTCCTCACAGCTGGGGATTAGAACTTTTGCATCGTTAATAGCTCCTGATCACATGCAGCATTTCTTTGCAAAGTAGGGTTTGCCAAGACGGCAAAATGGCAAAGTGGCAAAGCGGCAGAGTTACACGTGCTTACAGCTCCAGAGACCCCAGTTTGATCCTAACTACGGGTGCTGGCTGTACGACGTTTGCACATTCTCCATGTGACTGCTCCGGTTTCCTCCCACACTCCAAAGGTGTACATGTTTGTAGGTTAATTGGATGGTGCAGGGTGGTCTCTGGTCAATGTGGACTCAGTGGGCTGAAGGGCCTGTTTCCATGCTTATCTCTAAAGTCTAAAGTCTTCACCAGATGGTGAATGGATTAAAGGGTATTCACTATGAGGAGGTGTTGGACAGGCTTGGATCGTTTCCTCTGGGACATGGGAGGCTGCAGGGAGACCCAAGACAAGTATAAGTGCATACATAAAATTATGAAAGCCATAAATGAGTACATAGTCAAAACCTTTTTCTCAGAATAGAAATATCAACAATTAGAGGGTATTTATTCACAAAATACTGGAGTAACTCAGCAGGTCAGGCAGCATCTCAGGAGAGAAGGAATGGGTGACATTTGGGTTGAGACCCTTCCTCAATGATTAGAGTGGATTAGTTAAAATCAGAGAGAGTAAATTTAATGGAGATGTGTTGGACAAGATTTTTGGCAAGAGAGGGTAGGTGCCTGGAATGTGCTGCCAGAGGTGGTGTTAGAAGCAGATACGATAGTGATCTTTAATAGGCTTTTAGATAAGTACAGGGATATGCAGGGAATTGAGGGTAATGGATCACCTGCAGGCAGAAGAGATTAGTTTAACCTAGCATCATATTAAGCACAGGCATCAGAGGCTGAAGGGTCTGTTCTTGTGCAGTACCGTTCTATGTAACACAATGACCTTAAAGCCAATTAAATTTCACGTCTATCATCCCATAGCATTTAATTCACTGGTTTAGTTATCCAGCGCTTTTAAAAAGAGGTTATCTGTTCATGTTTTTCACTGCTTGTGATGCATACATCACTTGCCATAATCCAACAAGGATGAGCTTTCTAAACCTATTACACTTTTTGAAATGTTTAGGGATGTGCATTGGACACAAATGCAGGCTGGTGATGTAAAGCTAAATCGAGCTGATGGAAGAACTCAGGAGATCGGGCAACATCTGTGAAGGCAAAGGACTAATGCAAGGACTCGATCCAAAACGTCAACTATCCCTCTGCATCCACAGATGCTGTCTGACCCACGAAGATCCTCCAGCAGCTCATCTCTGTTCCAGATTCCAGCACCTGCAGTCTCCTGTGTCTCTGTGTTAATGCAAATATTTTCTCATTGCCAGGTTGTCATGAACGATTTTGAGATACTTCATGCAGTTATATGGCATATCCGCATCACTTGAAGCGTGCTTTCCTTTGCGATAAAACAATATCACAAACACTCAAGAGACCCATCGGGGAAGTGCAGAGGTTCATAAATCTGCTTGGATAAGCTTTATCACTGGGCCTTGGTTTGAAAAATACATGGAAATAAGGTTGTACAGTGTCAAGTTGTTCTGAAAACGCACTTAAGATGTCTCTCAAACTTCTCTATTTAATTAACTGGCTGTGACTAATTATTGGCCTCAATGCAGACGCTGTTGCCTGGTGTCGAAAAACATTTTACAGTTAGTGCAGGGAAATCAAGTCCGTTTCATGGTTGTGAACATGCCCACAGTAATCTCTGCTTTCGGCTGCAAGGAGATTGCAGACAGCCACATGAAGCTAAGACCGGGCATCCACACCTGCCTTCTTCATTGGTGTGCTTCCATCCTCAGCAACTCTCGCTTCATTTCATTCCATACAGAATCAGACTGAAATCTCACGATTACAGACAGCACCTAGATATCCAGGGCTGCTCAAACATGGATCTCATATCCAGAGATCCAAACTCTACACCATCATAACCCCTTTCCAATGCAATCATTACTCTTCTACGAAGGATCCACAGATTTAATTTATTCTTCATCTTATCGATGTGTGAAAATAGAATTGACCAAAATAAGCGAAAGGCATCCGTTCATAAATTTTAGGAGCAGAATAAGGCCATTCGGCCCATCAAGTCTACTCCGCCATCCAATCATGGCTAACCTATCTTCCCCTCTCAATCCCATTCTCCCGCCTTCTCCCCATAACCCCCGACACCCGTTCTAATCAAGAATCTGTGAATCTCCGCCTTAAAAATATCCATTGACGGCCTCCACAGCCTTCTGTGGCAATTAATTCCGTAGATTCAATTTCAACTCTGACTAAAAAAGTATCAATTAAAGGAGCATAATTTCTTATCATAATCAAATAATGTGTGATGTGCACTGGGTACCATTTTGTGCCTTGAACACAATTACTCTGGAGAATGCAATAATTCTCTGGAAAATGAAAATGAGTGGACAACACAGTTATTGCATTCCCATTGAAATTTTGACTGAATCTATCCCTTTCAACTAACAATGGAAAAACATTTGAAGAAAATGTATGAAAAACTGAAAAAAAGGTTTAGGGGATCTGTCAGTTATAGTAATAAAAAGGAATCTAAATCAACTTTGGCAATTATCAGTAAGGCTGAAGAGACACAAAGTTATAGTTGCATTTTCAGATCAATAATAACAGCAGAGAACACACAAATTGCAATGCAAGATAATCTGTCCAAATAACTGAGTTAAAGCAGCTAATGTTTTGTTACCATTAGCTGCTAGTTTGCAGCTAATAAACCACGGTAATGTTAATAAACATGGAAGTAAGGAATTGGCCATTTAAGTGTATTCTTTCCACATACCTTGCATCGTTTGTTCTGTTACAGATTTTTCTCAGACCTCTTCAGTCCCAGAAGGAGATTTCATTAGCGTTTCATCCTATTGGACATAAAAGGGGTTGAAATATCCAGCTGACACTTCCCGAAGGATAAAACAACAATCAATCACATTTTAGTGCACCTGTTCTCCGAAGTAGGAGCGAGAGACCCCGTCTTCAGCTGCAGAGCAACAGATACAGTTGGCAACGGAGCACAAACAAAATAGGCTCCCACTGCTTTTGTGTAAGTTCTTTACGCAGTTATCCGTTCCACAGATTCACCACCCTCTTGACGAAAGAAATTCCACCTCATCTCCCTTCTAAAGTTACGACCTTTTATTCTGAGCCTGCAGCCCCTGATGCAGCGGCGTGCGACAATCGCAGGAAAACTTAGCCAGCGTTGTGGATACTGACCCTCTCCCAACTATTACTTCTTCCAGTGGGTTAATGACCAAGCCAGGGGAAGGGCAAGGCTAACCAGAATGCCACCACATCCCAGGTCCCTGCTGCCTAGTATCCAGTTGCAAAACACGAAATAGGGAAATGATTTCTAATTTAATTGTTGTGGATACTGGTGTGTTGGTCTCAAAGCCCAGATGCATTGAATGCAGCTCCCTGCTCCTGCACCTTTTATATTCAGTTATTCTGTGCAGTGAGGAAGGAGGAACTGTCCTTGAAACGGTTCCATGTTAATTTAACCATACATTTCAGAGCTGTATACTGTCATTTTCAAAATCATTTTAATTAAATGACCACCATTGAATTTCTTTCTAATAATGTTCTCTTAAGTCCTCCTTTACCTCTCTCAAAGACAGGCTTATAGCTCCATGGGGTGCTGTAGCTCTGGAGACCATCACCTACTCATTCCATGCATCACATTAGTGACTTGATAGATTAATCATTGAAAACACCCCCCCCCCCCCCCCCCCCCCACACACACACACACACACACACACACACACACACACACACACACACACACACACACACACACACACACACACACCGAGAGAGCAATGAACAGAACTCTGCACAATTTGTTTCTCCATAATTAAGTCATGCATCTTGTTTTTCCCTCCAGGTTCGAGAGCTAGTCGTCAATATTCTAAACATGCATCTCTTATCCCTGTTGTAGTCCCTTCACACTTGATGGTGAATAGAGCGAGAGGCGGAGGGTGAGGGAGGCAGAGGCGGAGGGGGAGGGTGGCGGCGGGTGAGGGAGGCGGAGGGGAGGGAGGCAGAGGGGAGGGAGGCGGAGGGGGGCGGAAGGGGAGGGGGAGGGGGAGGGGGAGGGAGGCGGAGGGGGAGGGAGGCGGAGGGGGAGGGAGGCGGAGGGGGAGGGAGGCGGAGGGGGAGGGAGGCGGAGGGGAGGGAGGCGGAGGGGGAAGGAGGCGGAGGGGAGGGAGGTGGAGGGGGAGGTAGGCGGAGGGGGAGGGAGACGGAGGGGAGGGAGGCGGAGGGGGAGGGAGGTTGAGAGGGAGGGTGAGGGAGGGGAGGGGAGGGAGGCGGAGAGGGAGGGTGGCGGGGAGGGAGGGAGGCGGAGGGGCAGGAAGGTTGAGAGGGAGGGTGGTGGGGAGGGAGGGGGAGGGGGAGGGAGGCGGAGGGGGAGGGGGAGGGAGGCGGAGGGGGAGGGAGGCGGAGGGAGGCGGAGAGGGAGGGTGGCGGGGAGGGAAGGAGGCGGAGAGGGAGGGTGGCGGGGGGGGAGGGAGGTTGAGAGGGAGGGTGGCGGGGAGGGAGGGAGGCGGAGAGGGAGGATTGAGAAGAGAGTTAATGATAAAGTGTGATTGGTGAGGAGAGTAAGATCAAGAATGACAAATAGTTGAGGAGTTAGAGAAAGAGGGACAGTGAGAAGGGAGAGAATTGTGGACCAATTTATATTAATGAAGGAAATGGAAGGAGATAAGGACCAAAACATAAATTAGCAAAGGCATATAGAGTTATATTGACTTTTCAAAACTACGGAAGGTATAATGTGAGGGCCATGAGTAATAGTGGATCTAAGAATAGTTGAGAGTTGTTTTCAAGCAAAATTATATTGATTCTATTTGCACAAATCATTGACAGTTTTCGTTATAGAGTGATAGAGTCATACATTACCGAAACAGGCCCTTCGGCCCTGCTTGCCCATGCTGACCCAGGTGCCCATCCACACTGGTCACACCTGGCTGTATTTGGCCCATATCCCCCTCAACCTTTCCTAGCCATGGACCTGTACAAATGTCTTTTAAATGTTGTTCTAGTTTCTGCCTCAACGACATCCTCTGTCAGCTTATTCCATATACCCACCACCAATGTGTAAAAACATTGTCCCTCAGATTCCTGTTAAATCTTTGCGCTCTCAGCAAAAACCTATGTCCTGCTATGGGGCACCTTGGTCGGCATAGGCAAGCTGGGCCGAAGGGCCCGTTGATTCGCCAACTCTGGGTAAAATGTGTATCTACCCTATCTATTCCACTCAAGATCTAATACTTCTCTGTAAGATCACCTCTCATACTTCCTAGCGCCAAAGAATATAGTCCAAGCGTACCCAACCTCTCCATACAGTTCAGGCACTCAAGTCCTGGCAACACCCTCATAAATCATCTCTGCACTCTTCCCAGCTTAACAACATCTTTGCTATAGCAGAGCGACCAAAACTGAACACAAATCTCCAACTGTGGCCTCACCAGCGCTTTGTATAGCAGTAACAAAACATCCCAACCTCTATACTCAAAATCCTGACTGATGAAGGCCAATGTGCCGAAAGCCATCTTGACCACCTTAACTACCTGTGATGCCACTTTCAAGGAGCTATGTACCTGCACTCCTAGATCCTCTACTCTGCAACACTCCCCCAGAACCTTGCTATTTACTGTGAAGGTCCTGCCATGGTTAGATTTCCCAAAACCCAACACCTCACATTTATCTGCATTCAACTCCATTAACCATTCCTCTGACCACATGACCAACTGATCAAGATCCTGCTTGATCCAATGTAAGGCTTTAACCTTCAATTACCATCTTCGCTATCTACAATAACATCCACTTTAAATCTGCAAACTCATGAACAATCCCTTCTACTTTCTCATCCAAATCATGGACATAAACACATACAGCAGTTGGTCCATCTCTGATCCTTGAGGCACACCACTAGCCATAGACTTCCAGCCAAAATACATCCACCATCACCCTCCGCTTCCCTCCACAAAGCCAATTCTCTATCCAGTCGGCAAGCTCTCCCTGGATCCCATACGATCTAACCTTCCAGAGCAGCTTACCATGTGGAACCTTGTCAAGTGCAAATGTTCAAGGAAGGCATGGTGGCGCAGCGCTAGAGTTGCTGCCTTACAGCGCCAGAGACACGGGTTCGATCCTGACTACGGGTGTTTGTCTGCGTGGGTTTTCCCCAGCAGCCTCGGCTTCCTCCCACACTCCAAAGACATACAGGTTTGTCGGTTAATTGGCTTGGTAATATTATAAATTGTCACTAGTGTGTGTAGGATAGTGTTAATGTGAGGGGATCGCTGGTCGGCGCAGACTCGGTGGGCCGAAGGGCCAGTTTATACGCTGCATCTCTAAACTAAACGAAGTGGAAAAAATAAAAGAAGAAAACTGGTGGGGAACAGGAAGATGAGGACACGATGACAAATCCTGCAAAGGTAGAGTTATTGGCTAAAATTTAGAGTTGATATTTTAATAAAGCTATTGCTGATGCTTGAGCAGTTTTATTACTGGAGCAGTAACGATAGTTTCAGTTTACAACGTTGTAGCTGAGAGCTTCTGGAATCAATCACCCAGGGAGACAATTTTCTTCGCTAACATGTGGATGGGCAAAGCTCCTAAATATTGATGATTAATTTTCTGATACTGTAACAATGCAGCATCTACACCTTGTTCTACTTTCCTACCCTTTGTAAAACCCCAAATAATTTCATTCCGTTGAGAAAAGCAAGCAGCAGTTAAAAAGGGATGTAATTAAATATAGACACAAAATGCTAGAGTAACTCAGTGGGACAGGCGGCATCTCTGGAGAGAAGGAATGGGTGACGTTTTGGGTCAAGACCCTTCTACAGGCTGAGAGGCAAGGGAGAAGGAGACAGAGATATGGAAGGGTAAGGTGTGAAAACACCGATCAAAGGGGACGGTGATCAAGGAGATGTAGAATGGTACATTGTTAGCTGAGGGGAAGGTGACAACGAGGATAACTAATTAATCAGGAGGACAGTGGAACTAGTTAGAGAACTAGGTTCGGGGGGGGGGGGGGGGGGGGGGGGGGGGGGGGGGATGGAGAGAGAGTGAAAGTGAAGGTTACTTGAAATTAGTGAAATCAAAAGTCACACCACTGAGTTGAAAGCTGCCCAAGCGAAATATGAGGTGCTGTTCCTCCAATTTGTGTTGGATTAAATATATAAAATTCACAAAGAGTTGTTCATTATTCCTTCACACCGATTCAGCAATCGGAACACAATTGTGTTTAAAACCAAGTATGGTTTACAAGTTCCAGGAAGGCTAAAACTTATTAATAATGTTCAGATCTATTTGATCTTCAGTATTGTTTGAAGCTGGCTCAATTCTACTCTGTTAATGCCTTTGTCTTGGAGTGCATGATGTCAGTCTATCTCACACATCAGCTTCAGAGCTCCACATCCACTTTAGGTTCACCATAAAGTGAACCTTTGATTTAAGCCTGACTTTTGGAAGAAGTGAAGAGTACAAATGGGTAGTCATGTACCATGCTCTTCCAGGTAAACATCTTTATATTGGCGAGACAGTGCAGACTTGCCAACTGTTTTGCCAAACATTTGTGCTTAGTCCACCAAAGCTTTCTGGATCTGCCGGTTTCAAACCATTTTATTTCCCCTTCCCATTCCTGTACTGATCTCTGTATCCAGGATAAACAACCACCCCCTCCCCTCTTTTTCTCCCTTGTGACGCCCCCCCCTCCTGGATGCACACCCTTTTTTCCCCACTATCCCACCCCCTTTCTCCTGTTCTTTTTCATTGCGTCCCATTTCTCTGGCTTCCCATTTCATATCTCTTATCTCATACAAAATTATGTCCCCTTTTCACCTCTGGCCTTTGTCCACCTATCTGCCAATCAACCCCCTCATCACTTGCCTGGCTTTGCCCTTTCCCACCTCTATCCCAGCTTTCTCCTCCCTTCTGCATTCAGTCTGAAGAAAGGTCCCGACCTGAAACATCACATCCACATTCTCTAGAGATGCTATCTGACCTGCTGAGTTCCTCCAGCACTTTGTGTACATTTGCGCAAGATTCTAACAGCTGCAGTTCCTTATGTCTCCAGAGGTAGCCAAAGTTTGCAACGCCTACACTCTAGACTATACTAGCCTGGCAGAGTCCACTTACCTTCTTGATATAGGGGCTTTGGAGGCAATCCAAGTTAGAATCCCAAAGGCTAATTTCTGGGATGCGAGGAGTGTTCTATCAAGAGAGACTAGACAGTTTGTGTCTACATTTCCTAGAGTTTAGAAGAATCAGAGGTGACCTTACTCAAACATGTGAGAAAGGAAGGGGGCCTGATAGGGTAAAGGTTGAGATGTCTTCACCCATGGGAGAGTCAGGGACATAGCTGTACAAGGTGCTGGTCATTTAATGTTGAGCTGCATGGGAACTTCTTTCTCAGAGGGGTGTGGATCCCTTCATTCTCTGCCCCGAAGGTGGTGGAAGGCGGATCATCACATATATTTAAGGTGGAGACAGGTAAATATTTGAAAGATCCAAGAATTGAAGGTTTTGAGCCACTGGAACAGAAGTGGAGTTGAGGCCAACATAAATCAGCCATGATCATAATGAATGGCAGGGCAGGCTTGAGGGGCCGAGTGGCCTACTCCTGTTCCGATTTTTTGTGAAAGCTGGACTAGGATGTCTGGTTGCCTCCTGCCAACCGACCCTGCCTGCTACAGGGAAAAGGTTTGGCACGTTCAGTTCAGCAGATTGTGGCCCAGGGATATTGCAGCAACCTGTCTGGGCAGTACTGACTGCACTGTCCATACCCACCAATGAATCATGTTGAGTTCCACCATCTGTTTAACTTGTTATTACCTATCCCCCAGCCAACAATGAAGCATTGTGGGCTCCACATTTCCTTGATCATCGTTGCTTTCTGCATATCTTCCATTCATTTTTCCAAAGTGCCATCTATATCTCTCATTCCCCTTTACCCTGACTCTCAGCCTGAAGGAGGGTCTCAGCCCGAAACGCCACCTATTCCTTTTCTACAGAGATGCTGCCTGACCCAGAGTTACTCCAGTTTTTGTGTTTAAACCAGCATCTGCAGTTCCTCCATACAGAATGAAGTAAGCCCCACGGTTTATATTCTAAACTGGGCAGGGGACACAACTTCTTTCTCCCTACATTCAAACTCTCAACACTTGCTTCACTCTGGAATACAGCATTTTAGTCTACATTCCGACCCTGCATTTGAAGCCAGAAATTATTCAGGCATAGTTACAGGTGCTTTACATCTTGAAATACATTCCACAAGCCAAAGTCGACTTCTATTGTTTGTAATATCTGAAGGTGACATGCAGCTGGGGGAATAAAGAGAGGTGGATTGCTTTTACTAAAACAGGAATGATTTAAGCCACTGTAACACAGCTCTTGGTAATAACAGGCACTGTAGCATTGGAAGTAGGGGGTGCTCTAATCTCGCAGAATAAGATTCACTAATTCAAAGTGAAGGTCAAGCCAGCACTAATCCTCCTGAACCATCTGCCACCAAATGCTCAGCAAAGCCAGCAACGAGCCGCATGCTTTACCAAGCTCCATTCATACACAAGAAATAAAATGCGGGACTTTCTTATAATAAAGTGCTGATTTCAGTTTTAAAAAACCTTCCTGACCAAAAATTCAATTTGTGAGATGATTGCCATATACCCAAGATGCCAATATTCACCCTAATGTGGTATTAGGTACAGCCATTAGGGATGTCCAACAGATATAAAACACAGCAACATTTCCCAAATACCTCTTGAATTTTTCAGTATGAACCTACTCAACTCTTATTATGTTTACTGTTAAAGTAAGTTAAATTACTTCAGGATTTTGTGTCTACCTTCAGTGTAAACCAGCATCTGCAGCTCCTTCCAACTCATCCGGGGTAAATTCTGATTTCTTGTGCAGCATAAATCATTCACACTTCTTTGAAATTCAACCAGAGCTGATTCTTAGAAACCACTAGAAAATTTACTATGCGGCTGTACAACAAGTAAATTGAAAGCATGGTGCAGTATTATGGAATAACATCCGATAGTCTGGAGAATCTGCTGATCTGCACTATCCACGTCGCAGGCAAGCTGGATTAATTAGTTTCACTCACTGTATCTAATAACTGGGAGGAAAGAAGGGAAGTAGCTTCAGCAGCTGAACCTGCAGACGTAGGTGGAAGGTATGTTGCGAGGAGAATCCTAACAGTTCACAGGAAGATTTTGAAACAAGGAAGGACAGATGTTGGTTTACAGAAAAAAACCCACAAATTGTTGCAATAATGCAGCATCGCTGAAGAATGTGGATGGGTGGCGGTGGAAATGGCACTGCTGTAGACCTGTTGTGACCCTAGGTAAACCGCAGTGGATCTAGGCTGGAGTTAATGTGTGCCATCACCAATCTCTTAAAACACTTCATGACGGTAGATATCAGACCTGAGATGATAGTGGTCTTCCTAAAACTGGTGGGGACCTCAGAATAGAGTAGCAAGAGGTTATAGATCCCTCAAGTCCACCTTGCTGTTCAATAAGATAATGACTGATTTGATACTAAACGCAACTCTGCATTTCTGTTCATCTGTGGTAATCTTTCACCTTCTTACTTCTCACAAATCCATTCACCTCTGCTCTAAAAATATCCAACAGCTACATTTCATGACCTTTGCGGAATGGAGTCAGCAGGATCCTAATGTTCAGATGGATCCGTATTTTTAAGTTGGGACACTTGTACCAGATTCTCACAGGAGGGAAAACGTCATCTTCACATGCACCCTGCTGAAACCCCTCAAGAGTTCAAGAGATCAGTAACAGGTTTACATCAATAACAGTGAGCTAAAATATACCAACTTCTTTTGCATTTTGGATTTATCGCTAGTTTACTGAGGTATCAGGTGGCGAGATAAAATACCGACTATAAATCCAGTGTCAACTGTGGTATGGAGTTCTCACTGAGAGAGAAATGCATCTCTAGAGAGCAGAATGAAATGAGAATTAGGCGGCAGACAACAGATGATAAACAAGGCAGGGCATAAACAAGATTGACAAGACACAGTTAAGAGACTGCAGATTAAAGTAATTAGTCAGGAAGAGGAGAATGTAATTCAGTATGAACCAGAAAACATAAACGTGATCGATAACAAGGAAGAAAGAGCTTACACGTACAGGGCGTGGGGGGGTACAGGCGGGGGGGGTGCAGGGCGGGGGGGGCGAGTACAGGGCGAGGGGGCGAGTACAGGGCGAGTACAGGATGAGGGGGGGTACAGGGGGAGGTACAGGGCGAGGGGTGGGTACAGGGGGGGTACAGGGCGAGGGGGGTACTGGGGGGGTACAGGGGGGCGGGTACAGGGCGAGGGGGGTACGGGCGGGTACGGGGGGGGTACGGGCGGGTACAGGGGGGCGGGTACAGGGGGGCGGGGTAGGGTCCAGGGACAGGATGATTGTGGGACTGGGACAGGGCAGGGGGGGGGGGGGGGGGAGGTGGGAACAGAGGACTGAGCGAGGGGGTTGTGGACTGGGCAAAGAGGAGGATAGTTGGTGATCTATCGATTTAAAGTGCTTGTCGAATGCTTGTTCATGCAACTGTGCTTTCTTGCTAAAATGTGCTGGGTGAGGGCAATCTGCAGCTCACAGCTCCCTCCTGCTCCCTCACACACTTTATCAAAAGCCTGTTGTAATCATTCCTCCCGACAATGCTCTTTCCTCATTTACAAATTTACTTTTAACAGACTGTGGCAACAGCTAACACCTTATCATACTATCGATCCCATTTCTGGACAAGTACTTGGACACGCTCCGCCGAGATGCGCTTTGCATTTCAACGAGCTGTTTGTTCGATAAGCTGACACTCCGCACCGCTTCCTTAGGCTGGATAATGACAGCGGAGTTCTGAGTGACTGGAGTCGACACTGCAAATTACTCTATTGTTGCAGTGTTGACAGATAGAGTGGAGCATTTCATTAAGTTGCCTCAGCCAGACTGCACTCCTGCACCAGGCACTGTGGACTTGCGAGGGAGTGCGCGATGGAGCACGAGGGCAATCAGTGGATGCTCAAGAACCCTCATACCCACACGGGAAGCCACTGCCAACGGGGTTGCAATCTTTTGTAGAAACAAGGAACTGCAGATGCCGGTTTACTAAAAATAAAGACTCCGTGCTGAAGTAATTCAGCAGGTCAGGCAGCACTCTGGAGAATGTGGATAGGTGACGTTTTGGATTGGGACACTTCTTCAGGCTGATTGTAAGTGGAGGGGGTAGGGACAGTGCGGGGAGGGGTGGGGACGAGGCAGGGACAGGGGACAGGGTGAGGAGGTAGGGGGACAAAAGTGGACGAGAGGAAAGGCAGGACAAAGCGCGGCAGGTAATAGGTGAACACAGGTGAAAGGGTATTTTTATAGGCAGACGGTTTGATAAAGTTCGGAGATGAAAAAAAACACAAAGTGTGAGTCAATAGGATTGAAGAGTTGTGAATTTTGAAGCCAGATGAGGGAATGTAGATGGAGGGGAAGGGGAAACATTCAATTATCCAATTTTAGGTAACCATTAACAATCACCCCCTGCCCTCCCCTGACCCGACCCCTTCCTCTGTGCCCCACCTGTACTCTCACCTATTTCTCACCTCCCCCTACATTCATAGAAACATAGAAACATAGAAAATAGGTGCAGGAGTAGGCCATTCGGCCCTTCGAGCCTGCACTGCCATTCAATATGATCATGGCTGATCATCCAACTCAGTATCCCGTACCTGCCTTCTCTCCATACCCCCTGATCCCTTTAGCCACAAGGGCCACATCTAACTCCCTCTTAAATATAGCCAATGAACTGGCAATGAACAATCCTTCCTTTGGGTTCACAATTCGCAACTCTTCAATCCTTTTGTCTCACTCTTTCTGTTTTATCCTGTCTGGCCTTTATCCACCCATCAGCCTATCAAAACAAAAACCCTCATCAATAAGCTGTCATACTTTGTCCTGCCCCTCCTTTTGCCCAGCTTTCATCCCCCCCCCCCCCCCCTTCTGAATAAGGGTCCTGACCGAAAAAGTTACCAATCCACGTTCTCCAGAGGCGCTGCCTGACCCGCTGAGTTACTCCAGCACTTGGCGTCTCTATTTAGGTTGCAATATTATCCCTTGTCCTTTTGAAGGATGCCTTCGAGTTTACAATCACCAGAATCATAGAGTCATGGGTCCTTTAGCCCATCGAATTCAGGTTGACTAACAAGCACCTGTTTGCAGTAATCCTACAATGATCACATTTTATTCTCCCCACATTTCCATCAGATTCTACTACTTGCCAACGCACGAGGCAATTCACACGAACAATTAACCTGCCAACCCGCATTTTTTGTTTGGTATGTGGGAGGCCCGACCACTCATCCTTACACTAGGGACAATTTACCTTGGGCTATTACAGCTAATTAATCTACCAAGTCCCATGCCTTGCAATAATGTATGGTGTCCCTTGCTTTTTTGCTGCAGACTTTCAAAAATATTATGCGTAATTTAAGTATTATTTATATTCCTGAGTATTTCCAAGGTCTCTGTACCCGTGATGCTGGTGCAAGCAGTTTTCTTGATTCTTCCGAGAAAGTAGTAGATGGCGTGCTTTCGTGTCAACGTGGATGGAGCAGGATAAATTGATGATGATATTTACGCCGAAGAACTCGAAGCTCCACTACAGCTCCACTGATGAGGACAGAGGTGTGTACTCGATCCCACTTTCAGCTTCTGGTCACTGAAGTGCTTTACAATGTATCTAGGTCGCAGGATACTTCTGAATTCATTAACATTTAAGTATTGACATACACAACCTCGAAGCTGAAACTATTTGCTGCAGTGCCTCCTGGAGTTTGCACATTCACCCAGTGAGTGTATGAGTTTTCCCCGGTTGCCTCCCCCATCCCAAAGACATTAGATTAAATGGCCACTGCAAACTCCAATGTTTGGCCAATGTAAATACGGCACACGGCCAATGTAAATAAGTAGGCACGGAATCCTATGAAGGTATTGAAGGACACAGGTAATGGAGGCAATACAGGGCTGCAGGGAATAAGGAGAAGGGACTGCTCTGCTTGTGTTGGCATGGACAGGATGGGCTGAATGGCCTCCTGCTGTATCACATCAGGTATCCAACCGGAATGAAGCTTGCAAACTGACTTGCAATGGGCCGATTCCTGGAGCGATAAAGTTCCACTTACGTGGGTTTGCAACAAGAATACAGGAAAGCTAATTTACTTCTCCATAGCTTTAGGATTATATTACTTCAAATGCAAGATTTGGAGAAGGCAAAAATAGGTTTCAATGTAGATTAAGAATCACCGGGCCGACAAGGGAAATGAGGCTATTGAAAACCACTTGGGTTATTGAAACCACAGGCACTGGAGCAGAGAAGCCTAATAAAAGATTAACTTGAGACTTTTAAAATTGCAGAGAGCTTTTGTAGAGTGGAGAGAGTGTGGATGGGGATTCTGTAACAAGAGGTCAGTACAAAGAGGGATTATTTGTAATATCTTCACAGAGAGCTCGCTTATCAAAGAATACTTTGCCAAAAGAATCATTCAGGTGGAGACAATTGCATCTTTTAAATTGCAAAAAATGTTTTTTTTAATATAAAGAGCGTCAAAGCAGAGGAATTTTCAATCCAATTTTGTGGATGAAGGGCGCCAGAGAGGATTGGGATTAGTTTTGCACAAGCAGTTTCTCTTTGGTCTGTTAACACCCATGGATTTTTATTTTAATAATAAAATCAATTAATCATCTAACACCAATAAACCTACATGTCACCCCCCCTCCCTCCCTCCCCCCACCCTCTATGTAATTATAGGAAGTGGGATCCTTAGCTGAAATGTTTTCCCATTGGTTTCCTGACTGCCTTAACACAGAACAGCCCAGCACAGAAACAGGCCCTTTGGCCCACAATGTCTATGCCGACTATGATGCCAATTTAAACTGCACATTTGCCTGCACATGGAGGCTCAGGTTGGGATCTTAAAGGACACTGATAGCACAAAAGGGCTCCAACTGTAGCCAATTTTGTTCAACCCAAGCTATCTGACAGTTTCCCAGCACGATAAACTGTTGATCACAGCTTGTGCATTAATTTCTCATTAAGTACAAGCATGTGGTAACAGGAAGTGTCAGGACACTTCATTAAATGCAATAGGTGTCTGTGGTTCCCATGGGACCTGCTGCCCGCGTGAGGCGTATCATGGAGGCTGGTGTTGATGTTGTGACCACTGTGATTCACCATTGAAGTAAATGCTTTGGCCATGGAGATTTGGAAACACACAGGCATGAGGTACAGAATGCATGTGTGATTGACAAATTTATTCTCAGGGTAGTCTTCTAATGCGAGTCGTTCATTTTGGTGCAAAGAATAATGAGCTCGCACACAGGTTGGAGAATGGATTTTGGAATAAATAATGTCCTGCTCTTTGGTTTTCACATGATGCCCCAAGCTGCTCCTTTTAATGAGTTTGGGCTTCCCTGAGAACTGATCACAGCCCAGCAGCCAGGGAGTTAGTATCCCATCCATATTTTTATTCATTTTTACCTTTTTGTTAGCTTTGCTTTTAGCATAAATCCCAAATTATTGTTTTGCCAAGTGTTAGAACGATCTCGGGAGTTGTCGTTAGGGTGAATGGCAAAGATATTTATGGAGAGTTGGAAAGATGGCAGAAAGGAACAGAGGGTTATCCTGACAAGGTCCTTATCATGACACAGGAGGCCACTCTGCCTACCAGGTCCATGCTGTCTTCCAAGACAGCAATCCCATTCGTTGGACTCCCTTGCACTTTACTTCTCTGTACCCTCGCCATTTATTCTCTCACACAAGTCCATCAACTCCATTCTTTGTTCATGAACCAACACAAAGGGGCAATTCACAGCATGCAATGTGGGAGAGAAGCAAAGCACGGAGAGGAAATGTATCTGGTCATGGAGTGTATATGCCAACACCGCACAGACAGGACCAAACCCAAGTTTGAACCCAAGTCTCTGGAGCCGAGACAACATGAAGAATTTAAAAGAGGTATGGGAGGAGGGTTCTATTGAACTAACACACCTGCAAGAACCATTGGCTCGTCTCCTTATTCAATAATGTGCATTCAAAATGTTGTTCTCCTAAAACGTATGACCTTAGGTTGAATAAAGCTCCCCAGATAATCAGGAGGATTGTACCTCAACATCAAGAGGTTGCAGTGTAGTTCAGAGGAAGTGATAGAGGTGTGTACAATTCCAAGGTTTAGAAGCATTTGGACAGATTCAGGAATAGAAAATGTTTGGAGGGAGACTGGCCAAATGGGTTTAGTTCAGGTGGGCATGTTGGTGGGCATGGAAAGGTTAGATGTACTCCCCATCTCCCCATTTACCTCATTGCCCTTGCATTTTATTTTCTCTGCAAATTCTCCGTAGCTGAAACACTATGTGCCGCACTCTGCTTTTTCTATTTTTTACACCACATGTGATTGTACAAACTGCTACCATCTAATTTGTTATCAGGAAACATTGTTGTTTTAGGCTCGTCCAAAATTGGATCGTTCCGAGCTACAAATGATAAAAGCCACATAAAATGGTTATTAAAAAGAGAAAAATAAAACTCTGTAACAAGTTATATTTGTGGGGGCCAGGGAGACCTTTTGTGGAAAAATGCTGGAAATACTCATCAGGGCAGACTGCATCTTTGGGAAGAGAAACAGAGACCCCTCGTTGGAGGTGGGAAGGAGGCAATATCATATCATATCATATCATATATATACAGCCGGAAACAGGCCTTTTCGGCCCTCCAAGTCCGTGCCGCCCAGCGATCCCCGTACATTAACACTATCCTACACCCACTAGGGACAATTTTTACATTTACCCAGCCAATTAACCTACATACCTGTACGTCTTTGGACAATATGTCCGCTAAGCAGGAGGGAGGTGGGGTGGGCAAGGTCTCCTTCACAGTTCTAATGAAGGCCCTTTGATCTGAAACACTAACTCTGCTTCTCGACCTACGGATGCAATACAACACACCGAGTGCTTCCAGCATTTTCTGTTTTTGTTTTAGGTTTCTTTTTTATTTTGTTTTTTAAATCAATTGCCAAGTCAGTCAAATGTTAATTTCATTCTTGTCTTAGAGAGGACACAATAGTCTCAGGTTAACTAATGGTACAGTGTCTAATGGTATAGTTCTATTTCAGTGGCAAGGGGGCTTCAAACATTAACAATAATATACTGTACACTTGCAATTAGAACCCAAACCCAATGTAATGCAGTCAAAATACTGGAGAATTCACTGGAGAATCTTGCAGCAAAAATATATCTCGTTTTAAGAGAATGTCATAAAAACGTTTACTTCATTTGGTGTTGCTGCCTAAAGCAAATGTTTGACCCCAAATTTCTTCTAAGATCAAGACATGAACTTGGCCTATTGGATTTAATGAGGATTAACAATTCAGAACAGTCTACCAGGACTGGAAATGGGTGAAATATTAGGAGTGAGAAGTTGAAAGGGCATTCTCAAACCAAGATTGTCGCATTAAACACATCAGCTGTTGAAAGGATGAGAAACAAAGTGGCCAGAGATGCTAATGGTAAATCAACACCGATCATCAAGTATTTCAATAAATATTTAGCACAGCATTAAATCAATATAAACCTAAACGACAATATAAATTCTTGCTGAGCAGATAAGAAAGCTTTGTCAACATTTCAGGAAAGATTCAGTATCAAGTTAAATCATGAGCTTTTGACAAATCTAAGGAGAAGAAAAATCAAATAGAGAAAGTTCCAATGATCAGAGAGAACCAAGAGTACAAGGAGGGAGAGAGTGGGGCAACGGTGACAGGGGTTTCAATAGTTGGGGATAGACAGGCATTTCTATGGCCATAAAGTGACCAAGATGGCATCGTAAACAACACTTTTGCTTACATCTCCAGCACACTGGGTTCAATTCTAGGCTCTTGAGCTCTCTGTGTGGAGTCTTCAAATTTTTCCAGTTTCTACCAGGTTCCCCAGCTTCCTTCCATATCCTAAAGATGGTTGCTTAATTGGGCCTTGGAAATCTCCTCTGAACAATGGAATCTAAGTGAACCAAAGGGGAAACTGATTGATGCACAAGAGAAAGAATGTGGGAATGAGAGAGAATGAGGGAATGGGACACAAAGCTCTACTTGAAGACAGCACAGACCCAGTGGCCTGAATAATGTTGTTAAAAGAGGACAATAAAACCAAACCTCAAACTATCTTCACTTCAACATGATCAACTACAAACTTGCCATTCAGGTCACTGACAGCAGTCTAGATGTAGCTCTGGATGTAGCGAAGTATCCACATGGATAACACGCAACAGCAGTAAATGCTGGTGGGTTTTTGGGTTGCATGGTTGAATGCCTCAATGGGCACTTCCATCAGCAGGTCAACAAACTGAGATTCTGAGTGTCCAGCAGATGAAACAACCAGCAATGGCAGTACATCAACACCATCAACACCAAGGCAATGCAGCAACTAGCTGGTTAACGGCATGTGTCTGCCAGGGAAGAACAATGCCCCAGAGGCTAACCTCCTATTGACTGCAGTCTCTGCAAGCTGGAAGTCGAGGTTCACCTATGTGGCTCAGCCTGGGACTCCCCCACGTCCCTCTCTATGTGTGCAGTGGTCTTGGCTCACTCCCCCACGTCCCTCTCTATGTGTGCAGCAGTCTTGGCTCAGTGTGTGCAGACAGGGCTGCATGCGTGTAGTAGTGCAGTGAGAATCCCAAACTCCAGAGGCTTTCCTGTTCCCTCTGCTCCCTCAACCTCCCTTCAATCAACAGCCAACAAACAAGCCCTTTGGTTGATCGGGCCCAGCTAGTGAGTCTGCAAATACCCCATAAACTATCCCAGAAGATCATTGGTGGAGTAAGACCGTTTCTGATGAATCAAAGGTGGGTAGCTGTTCTGTCACTGATGGTGCGGACACGGTGGACACCTAGGCAGGCCTTTGTGTTCAGAGATAGACACTGGTCCCAGACAAGGTTGGGTGACGAAAGACTGCCCAATGTGCTCATGAGGAGTTGTGGACCCAAAATATTGAGATTCTTTATCCACAAATGCTACCGAACCAGCTGTGTTTTTTCCCCATCATTTTCTGCTCCTTTCTCCATTGTTCACATTGATTCGGCTAAGTGAGGGGTGGCACAGTGGTGCAGTTAGTAGGGGCACTGCCTTGAAGCACCAGTGATCTGGGTTCAACCTGACCTCAGCTGCTGGCTGTGTGGAGTTTGCACGTTCTCCCAGTGGGTTTCCTCTCACGTCACATTGATGTGCAGTTGGTGAATTAATTGGCCACTGTAAAAATTTCCCTGACTCATAGGAGGGTCTGGAGGGAGTTATGAGAATGTGGGGAGAATTAAAAAAAATGGGGTGAGTGTAAATGGGTTGTTGATGGCCATCATCGACATGGTGGGCAGAAGGGGCCTTTACATGCCATATGACTGCATAGGGGTCAGGGCAGAAGAGATCCATGTTGCCCAGAACTTCATTATTGCTGTGGGATGTGGGTGCCCTGCAGCGTGATACTGACTGTCCTGCCAAACTCTGGGCATGCCCCAGAGAACCTGCCTCTCCTGCAGTACATCAGATAAACCAGCGGCCAAACGACAGCTCCTGAATGGACAGTTGGTTGCCGCACCTTCTGCTGAGAAGTAGCCTGATGTTGGGCAAGCTAACATCAATCCTGAATCCACCTGGTGAACAGGGAGATGCCATCACAGTGACTACTACAACATAGGCTTGCTTCAGACTGGCCAATGCTAAACAGAGAAAACTCTATTCTCACAATGGATCATTGTCCTCACTTATACTCCTATATATTTCCAGGCAGTATAAGAGGGACTTCAGCCCATTAAGTCCATGCTATCTCTCTGTGCATTCCCATTAGTCCCATCCCCTCAGTTACCTCCCAGGCACACCCATCAATTTCCTCCTGATTCCCCCATTGCCAGCTTCCACTACGACATGAGGGGTGAGTTACAGCAATCGAGTCGGCAGGCGGTTTGCCATTCATTGGCTAATCAGCGCCCTTCCCAGAGGAAGGGGAAGAGTCACCTGCCCCCTTTGGGATGTGGGAGAGAAACAGGGCACTCGTGACAGGGGGAGTGACCAACACGGTCACAGGGGGAGTGTGGAAACTCCACAAAGACAGCACCCGAGGTCAGGATTGAACCCTGGTCTCTGGGTCTATCTAGGAGCAACACAGACTATTATGCCACTGTGCCACCAGTCGTAAATGGGGAAAATATCTTCAGTGGGCATTCAGCCAGTTTTCTGCAGGACTTGCAGGATCACAGTTAGTCCCAAATGACCTTGGTTGATGTTCAGTGTCTCGATCCATGTACTGTTCATCATGAGGATGCTTCAGACAGATTTGAACCGATGCAGAAGTCCTGAGCCACCACTGAGCTCCATTTCTGGCTATGACAGAGAAAGAAGATTAATTCAGGACTCAGAGGTGATATCCTCTAGTTTTAAATCATTTTCTCAAGCACATCGTTCATCTTAAGATGGATTATTGGTATTGATTTATTATTGTCAAATGTACCAAGATACAGAGAAAAACATGCGGTGCAAAAGAGAAAATAAACGGTGCAGAATGCAGTCACAGCTGCAGAGAGAGTGCAGATAAAATGGGCGCGGGCCGCAATTAAGTCGATTTGGAGATCGGGATTTCATCCATAACATATGAGAGGTCTGTTCAAGAATGATAACAGCATTGAAGAAACCATTTGTGAAACTAGTGTTATGTGCTTTTGAGCTTTTTGCATCTTTTGCCCAGTGGGAGAGGAGTGAAGAGAGAATGATTGGGGTGTGAGTGCTTCTCCATTACGTTGGCTGCTTCCCAGATGCAGTCAATGGGATGGGGGAAGGGCCGAGGCTGGTTTGAGTAATAGACTGGGCTGTGTCCACAACGCTGCAATTTCTTGTGGTCTTGGGCAGAGCAGTTGCCAAACCATTTGGTTCAGGTGCAACCCAGAAGAGTTTGAACTCATTCTGCCACCAGCTGGTGGGGCAAGTGTCTGCACACTCCACCAATGTAGCTCACTGGGAACGTTAGAGCAAGCAGGCGGCTTGCCATCCGTGGGCTAATCAGCGCCCTTCCCAGAGGAAGGGGAAGAGTCACATCACCTCCCCTTCTGCCCTCTGGTCTCAACAATGGAGATGTAAATGGACTGGGAAAGAGGTGGTGCAGGTAGTAGAGCCACTGTTTCACAGCTTCAGTGGTGCAGAATCAATCCTGACCGCTCATGCAGTCTTTGAGGAGTTTGCACATTCTCCCTCTGACCACGTGGATTTGTTTTCCTAGTGCTCTGCTTTCCTCCCACACCTCACATACATGCAAGTTGGCAGATTAACTAACTGACTGCTGTAAATTGCCGCGGCATGTCGGCAAGAAGCAGGAGAGTGCATGCAAGTGTGGGGAGAATCAAATAATGGTGGGTTCATGTAGGATTAGTGTAAATGGGTAGGTGATGGTCAGCATGGATTCAGTGTGTTGAGGGACCCGTTTCTGTGCTGAATCTCCTTGTGACCCTGTGGCGATGATCCGATACAAAGATATGAAATGCAAAGAGTGTAGCCTGCCAAGGAAAGGGTCTTGCTTCAGTGCATTTTTAAACATTGCTTTGCAAGTACACAAAACTCAGTAAAATAAAAAATGCAGGAGCAATATTAAACCACAGCGGTTTATTGTTTCTTTTAATTTGACGCGTCAGTAAGCACATCTTAATTGTGAAGTACTTGCTCTTGGAGCTCTCACCTAAACTCCCAAAGTATTCACTTTCTCTCTCTGGTGGAGAGCAAGAATATTTTACATTTGCACTTTTTAATTGAAATATCGACATGTGATCAGTAACTCAGCGAGTCTGTGCGCAAGCAATATTTCCCAGTCCCTGCTCGTTTTAACAGGTACATCCGAGTCATTGTGAAAGAGAACAGGCAGATGAGAGCATGTGATAAAAGGGGAAGGGAGGTGGAGGGGGAGCAGGAGGAGCAAGGGAGGGTTCAAGGATCAGAGGAGGTCGCAGGTACCCTGGAACATTACTTGTACATGCAAACTGTCCTTTGCACAGTGTGTACATGGAGAAGGGATCAGAGATAGGAGGGAAAGCAAAGTTGCAGGAGTGATGGGACGACAGTACCTACAGAGGTCATGGATAGGGGGCTGGAGGGGGGTAGCACTTTTGTGTGGGAGAAAATTGTAAGATATGAGCGAGAGTATTGGCATGGGGAGGGGAAATACAGCAAGCGTTCAAGGCTGGTGCTTAAATGACATTGGGGGAAAGGCCGGTGTTGCAAATGGCAGACTGAAGTCAGGCAAGGAGAGAGAGACACAGTCTGAAGGTCCAGCGATGAGTGTGTGTCACGGTACTCCTGCAGGAAAGCTCTCAGTGATACAGATGGGAAGTGGACCAAAGCACCAGGTCAGCAAATGGAATGGGAGCAAGAGAGTTGGAGGCCCGAGCCCAAATGACATCTCTGCGGATGGTCATGTAAACAGGGATGGAAAAGGTGAGAGAACAGGGAGATTTATGAAATTAGTAGAGCGACTGGATTACAAATAAACAGCTGACTGTTTGAAATGTACGGAAACTTGGATTAAATGAAAAAGGCAATGGAGAAAGCACTGCATGGGTCAGGCAGTTGCTGTGGAGAACAGGGAGGTGTTAACATTTCACGTGGTGGCCTTTTGGCTCGGCCCTGATCATGACAGATTGGGAAATGATCATATTAAAACTATGCCTATGCATCATTCTGCAGCATCATTCCAAGATATGGAAATTGTGCATCTATGGCATTCATGGTACATCTATGTATTTAGTTCAAGTCACATCACAGGCAAGAACATTTTACAGCAGGGATAGGGGTGCAAGATATGCAATCAGCCACAAAAGGTGATATTGGGAAATAATACCGGCTTTAAAAAAAAGGCAGTTCCAGGAAAGTCTGCATGGTAGAGTAGAAGGTGCAGGGATTTGGAAAGGAACGTGCAGAATTGGGAAGTTGGACGAACAGGAGCGAGGACTGCATGGGAAGCCAGACTTCAGGCAACAGTGGGTGGTGGGTGGAGGCAAGTTGTAGGGTGTGGTGATAGGAAGAGAGGCTCACAGGGTTAGTGAGGCACATGTTGCAGTATAGTTTGGAATAAGTTAATGTTTGCAGGGATTTGGGATGGGAGTTGATCAGAAATACACTGCGATAGTTTAGTCTGCAGGTAGCAAAATCATGGATGGTATTTTGACTACAATCTAACATGTTAGCCATTATTTCTCCACAATATGCTTACATTCAGACCATATCTCTGCACCATGGAATTTCACTCAACATCACATTATTAAATTTTAAGGGATCATAACTTTACAAATTATCTTTTTTTCTCTCCGCTCCTTAAATTCACTCCTCGTCCCTAGCTTTTAATTTGGTGTTCACTTCTCACCCTTGTTGTGAAGCTCAGCATCATTCATATTGTAGCACATCTAAAATTACACCTACTTCAGTATTAAAAATAAAATAGAATAACATCTCTGCAAAAACATCAGCGAATGATTAAGTGTTGGCATGTCAAGTCTAAATCTGGTTTTACTGATTCCTCACACAGAACCCAAAAAAAATAATCTGAAGAGCAGCCAAGACCACTGATGCTTAACAATAGTCAATACGTATACACCAAGCATGAAATGCCATTGAACTGAAGTGTTACCTCTGTTTCTCTTGCCATCAGTGCAGCCCGACCTGAATGGTTTTTCCAGCATTCCCTACTTTTATCCAAATAATACATGTTGAAGAAATCCCTGCCAGAATTACCAGTCGCAGAGGTGGTGGGGGGGGGGGGCAGTTGTGAAAACACTAGAGAGGTGGGGGGGAAGGTGAAAGAAGGATGACTGGGGCAATGCCAGTGAGGAGAAGGGGGAACGCATTGGACACAAAATGCTGGAGAAACTCAGCGGGTCAGGCAGCATTTCTGGAGAAACTTCGCATTAACCAATATATCCAAATATGCAACAAAATGGGTGGAAACCCAATGAAAATTCAGAAGGATATAGATATTTTTAAATGTATGAATTTTCGTTTCACTGAAGGCATGTTAGTGCTTTGGTGATTTTTTTAAAACACAAGGGGACTAGATGGAGTTTCACAGCAGCCATCACATTGCACTTGACATTTTACTGCCCATCCCGGAACCAAAAAAAATCGAGCCCACCCGTGACCATGCTGCAATTTCTATTTGTTTAAACTAGATCCGATCACCATTATTTGAAGTAATAATGAATTAGAAATATGGAGGTCTGACATCAAGCTGCATGCAAACCTGCAAATAAGGATTTCTTAATAGATTCTGCCAGTGTCAGGCAGCTGTGCAGTGCAGGAACAGACCCTTTGGACCACAATGTCTGTGCTGAGCAGGATGCCAAGTTAAACCAATCTCAACTGCCTGCATGTTGTCCATATCCCTCCATATCCAATGGTAAAACATAGAACAATTCTGACTTTCATACTGCCATGTGCTCCAAGACCCAACACAGCCTCTGTGATGGAGACTACCACACTGGGTTCATGAAATCAGATCCTTTCACAATGTCTTTGCAAGGCCTCCAACATTGGAAAGCACTCCAGCATTCAGTGACGGTGGAAGGGATTACACTTTGAGTCTACTTACTCCTTCCACAACTGTGTGATTGATGCCCGCCACTCATTGAGTCCACGCACAGTGGGATCGGGAGGAGAAGTGGGATGGAGCTGGGAAGCTCACACAATCGTCTGGATTTTGCACAGCCGTTTTCTTTTCACTGCCTTGTATAATTTATGTTTGTGTGTTGTCTGAGTTTATGTTTCTGTGACACTGCGGTACTTGGGCATATGACAACTCAACTTGGCAACAGTTAGTAGAAAAAACCCCCAGACATTTGTAAAACAGGGGCAAAGTACAAATACAGTTTGCTGAAAATTCTGCACACCTAAAATGGTGGAAGAGGAGGGGGGGGGGGGGGGGGGGAGAGAAACAGGAATGGAAGAGAGAAGTTTATTTCTCTTTAATTCATAAACCATTTCTCCTTTCCAGCTCTACCTGTTACAGAGCCCTTGATCACCCACCCAGTGTTTGATTGAGGTGAGACAGTGTGGCAGACTGAGGTGAAAACTAGCATGCCTCAGGAGGCCTCCTTCAATATCTGATCCAGTTCCAAATTAAATTATGTACTCTGCCATGAAGCAGTAATCATCTCACAGAATGCTGCCTACAGGAGCTAATTTTCCTTCGCCAGTCTGCACGTCTGATAAGGAACAAGTGCACCCCAAAGATGAAGAGGAATGATTTCAGAACAAAGCAACAGGCACTAAGGAGGAAAGTGGAACAAATACACTTTTATTGATAAAGTGATAAAAGTGCTGAAATTCTCAGGCAATAATTATAATTCTACCACATGTCCGCTTAAATAAAATACATGCCTGAGGAGATTCAAAGAGCTGGAAATGGTTGAACAAAAAAAATGAGGCTCTTTTTAAACATAGTGGTGAATACAGCATTTTGCCTCATGCCACTTGGATATATACTTTAAAATAACAGCTTGCAAGGGCAGTGAAACAATTCTGTCTGTTCTTTGAAGGCACGAGAGACTGCAGATGCTGGAATCTGGACCAGCAAACAAACCGCTAGAGATAAGGATGGCTTGGCTACAATTGTGCAATTGAATTTAATTCTGAAAATGAGAGGTGATGCATTTGGGGAGCTGCAGTTAAGCAAGGGAATGTACAACATGTGGAAGGACACCAAGCAGAATGGAGAGAAGGAACGTAGGAGATGGGGTATCCAACCACCAATCCTCAAAAGCTGGCAGAATGGGTAATTAAAAACTGGGATGGGATGCTCTCTTTCATCAGTGAAAGTGTAAAGTTTAAGAGTTTTGTTGGAACTGAACAGACACTAATTAGATCACAGCATGAGGAATGTTGCCAGGACTGGAAACCTGCTGCAAGGAGGAAAGATTGGTAAAACTAGAGTCTTCTTTAGAACAGAGGATTCCAAGAGAAAGTTCATTGAGGTGCATAAAAATATGAGGGGCCCCAGTATAAATAGGAAGGGCTCGCATCCCTTAGCAGTGGGATCAAAAACAAGGAAGCAGGAATTTAAAGTAATTGATTAGTGATGTTTTCACCCAGAGGTTGGTGCGAATCTAGACCGCACTGTCTGAAAGGGTGGGAGAGGCAGAGACCCTTCTCACATTTACATGGTATTTGGATGTGCCTGACAGTCATGACCTGCAGGGCTCCTCCATACCTTGTGGTGGTTGGGTTTAGGCCTGGTGGTTCTTATTCAACCAGCATGGGCACAATGGGCCTAATGGCACTCCTGTGGTTTACATTTTCCGAGCAAATTTCCCTTCTGCCTCAAATAAAAATATGAAAAGATACAATTCTACTTTCCAAAACAAAATGCAAACACTTCCAAATCACTCACAAGAGACTGCACTGGTGGTGTTAAAAGCAAATGCAGGACTTTAATTTGTACTCTTTTGAATATTTTCTGTAGCATGAACTAAAACAAAATTCTTCAAAACCGTGCGAGTGTATAAAACTTTTCTGTTTAAACTTTAGGGCCATTTTGACTATACAAGGCGGAAGCCTTAAAACTTACTTCATCGTAATAAATGCCTTGCATATGACTGCCCCCAAACCGCTGCGAAATTAAATCCAAGATCACTAAAATGTGTTAATGCAGTGCAGCAATGAATTAAAATTTCACTTTAACAAGCTGGAGTCCTCACAATTGTCCCCATTAATTGAATCCTTTGGTATGAAAACATCAGGCTACATGGAGTTTCAGTTCTATATAGTCTGATGTGTTTGTTCAACCACAGAATAGGTGAGGCGGGAAATGTATGTAACTGTGCACAATAATCTCTTCCACAACACTTGCAGCGCTACTTTCAACAACTAATTGCTCCCACGCTTCCTTTAAATTAACTTGGTTCATTGGAAAACTTATTATAGTACTCTGAATTTTTTTTTTAAGTGTGCCTAGGAGTATTAGTAGAAATAATATCCATGACCAGAAAAGCTGCCAGACCAAACCAACAAGGTCCCGAGACATTGGATTATTGGAGTTTTACTGCACCAATATCCCCGACCTCTAATCTTCAATTTTCTCCCTGGTTCCTTAAACTCACAGTTCTACGAAGATTCTGCCCTTTCCACATCAGAGAACAAATTGCTTTTAAAGATGTCATGAGAGTGAGAGCAAGACTTAAATGGTTCTCAGAAGTCATTCATTGATGATTCAAAACATAGAGAGAGGTTCAGATAGAATCATTGAGAGAGCCTGGTACGAGATCATGGGAACGGCAGCACGCCATCTCCTAATTCACCGGGATGGTGATATAGACTCCGGCAGCTTCATTGATAACGTCACACCACTAGCAATGCACAAAGTTCTTTACATTTAAACAGAGGAACAAGCGATTGTGTACAAGGTGATGGTCACATGGAAAGAGTGAGCAAAAGTCATCAGTTCCATCATCACCATATTTTCAGGCCCAAACCAATTACAAGCAAAGGCCCAAATTCAGAGGGAAAAACAGGAGACAATTTCAGGCAAATCTCTGGACTCCTAATTAAGAAAGTCTTGCCCAGTGTCAGTCATTACCCACTGCTGGTTGGGCTATCCCACCTTTTAATTTTCCTCCATCATCAGGGAACATTTGGCAGGTTTCAACTCCATTGCTTTCAGGGTAACTTAGCCTGGACCATACGAACCAGAAAGTGTTGGAAGTTCAGATACAGAGAGTCTTGGGCAATCAGCTGGTTTTGTGCACATGCTTGGCTAGGAAGAGCTACATCACTAATAGGTTGGACTGTGAAAGGTTGCTTCAGTTGGAGAATGGTCCGTGGATTGAAAGAATGGACAAAGGTACCATTGCGGTAATGTGCGATGAATGAAGTCACAACCGAGGATAAATCAGTGAGCAAATGGGAAACGAGGTAGACCTAATGAACACAATATCTATAATAAGCAGCAAAACATGCTGAATGTCAAAACATTCTAGTGAAACTTGAATAGCTGGTAAATGAGGTGCAAAATGTAGCATTAGGAAATTACTGACAATTACTGCTTTTGAAATGTATGAAATTGGCAGTGCCCAAGTTTCTAAACCCATCCTTTCTCGAGCCCATAAAATGCATATAATCACTTGCAGAATTAGCAGCCCTTTTTTTCGTGTATTCAGAGGCATGATTAAAATGAGGAATGACTCACTTCATTTCAGGAAATATCAGCATTTTTGCAAACTGGCAAGACATTTTTTGGGCCACTTCCCTTGGACGGCCAGGATGAAATTAATTGCAGGCATTGAACAGGGCAAGCTTTAATTGCACTTGAGGTAGTTAACTGGATAGATTAGTTGTGTATGTTGTATGCTCCGAGCATAAATATAGAAATCCATTTTAAAAATTAGCATTTAAATATTATTCACTGACTAAATGCACAATTTTACCCCTTTGGTGAGCTCCGATGAATTCTGACGACCTCAAACAAGCAATACATTTCAGCTTACTCTCGGGGCACTGAATGCTGATGGGAGATTATCACCTTCCCCCAGGTTACGAATCTTCAACATGGACAACCTCTGCACGTGAATGAAATCCCATGTTAAACTCAAAATTCAAAAGTCTGAAGTACATACAGACATTTGTTTCAATGAATGGCAGACCTCATTTTAACTTATTAGACCCAGTAACTAGTATCTAGTTTTAACTAGTAACAGAACCGGTGATAGAACAGCCGGTTAGGTGGTGCCACAACAAGAACCTTGCTCAATGAGGTTAATAACACTCAATAACACAAGGTTACTAACGGTCAATAACAATCTTGCTCAACATGAACAAAACTAAGGAACTAATCTGGGAGACCACTTGTCAGTTTTCGTTAGTGGGTTGGTGATGGAGAGAGTTAGCACCCTCAGATCTTGTGCATCCTGAATGACCTATCCTGGGTCCAGCACATATATTTAATTGCGAAGAGGGTGTGTTAGTGTCTATATATACAATAACATACAATGCTCTATGCAAGAACAATTCAGCTGGTCTCATTCGCCCATTCTCTCTCGTTAGCCTTGAAAATTCTTTCCTTTCATTCACTTTGCCATGCGACAATTAAATATATATAAACATAGCACAAAAAGTAAGGAAATTTGTGTTTGGTAGATTATTTCTTTGTTGTAACAATGCTTCTTGGCAATAAATCTTATACCGTTGGAAAGCCTGTTTATTTCCCTTTTAAATGGTGCCACATTTGTAAGGAACGTGCATTTGTGGGATGAGCAGCCGAGCTGAGTATGTGGGTTGCGCCCATGAAAAATCTGCCAAATCTTCTCTGCCAATGCCAAACAGCTTATTCTGCCATTGACTCTTGTTCGGTGTTGTTTGGTGGATTGGATGATTGAAGTCTGAAGAAACAAGACATATTGGCAATTTAACAATTTATTCATTTAATAAACAGGAGCCTCAGTAGCGTGTGGAAGAACCATACACAGCCACAACAGCCTGGCACCTCCTCCTCATGCTGGTCACCAGCCTGGTCACACACTGTTGTGGGATGGCATCCCATTCTTCAACCAGCATTTGTCGCAAGTCAGCCAACGTGGTTGTGTTGGTCACTCTGGCACGAACAGCACGCCCAAGCTGATCCCACAAGTGTTCAATGGGGTTGAGGTCAGGACTGCTGGCAGGCCATTCCATCCTCTCCACTCCCAAATTCTGGAGGTAGTCTCTGAGAAACCCTGCTCTGTGGGGGCGAGCATTGTCATCTTGGAGGATAGAGTTCGGTCCCAGACTGTGGAGATATGGGATTGCCACTGGTTGCAGAATCTCATCTCGATATCTCTCTGCATTGAGATTGCCTCCAATGATGACAAGCCTCGTTTTTCCAGTGAGGGAGATGCTGCCCCACACCATCACACTGCCTCCACCAAAAGATGTTACTCTATCGGTGCAGCAATCAGCATAGCGTTCTCCGCGTCTTCTCCACACTTTGACCCTATGATCCAACTGCCGTAGGCAGAATCTGGACTCATCGCTGAACATAACGTTCCTCCACATGTTCAGGTTCCAGTGCACGTGTTGCCGACACCAGCGCAAACGGGCCTGACGGTGAAGGGCAGTCATGGCAGGCCTCCTGGCAGCCCTATGAGACCGGAGATCGGCTGCGTGCAGTCTGTTCCGATTGTCTGGGCAGAGAGCCGTCGGCCATATCGTCCTGCAAACCTTGACTGCAAATCTGTAGAAGACAGCCTACGGTTCCTAAGTGCTGACAGGGTGAGGAAACGGTCTTCTTCGGGTGTCGTCTTCTTGGGACGCCCACTTCGCGGCCTGTCTCTGACATCCCCCGTTATATGGAACTTGGCCTTCACTTTGGAGATGGTACTAGGGCTCACTCCAAATAATGCCGCAACTTGGTTTTGCGGAACACCAGCTTGAAGTTGCCCTATCGCACGGGCCCTATCCAGATCAGTCAAACGTGGCATGCCGATTCTTGGAGCAGACACCTACTGACCACTGTAGCAGGGCCCATGCTCACAGATGCTGCCAATCAGGTGCCAATCAGGCACCTGATTGTCAGCACCTGGGGGTACCAGAAGCTCAAAACAAGAGTCAATAGCAACAGCAGAATAAGCTGTTTGGCATTGGCAGATAAGATTTGGCAAATTTTTCATGGGCGCAACCCATATACTCAGCTCTGCTGCTCATCCCACAAATGCATGTTCCTTACAAATGTGGCACCATTTAAAAGGGAAATAAACAGGCTTTCCAACGGTATAAGATTTATTGCCAAGAAGCATTGTTACAACAAAGAAATAATCTACCAAACACAAATTTCCTTACTTTTTGTGCTATGTTTATATATAAAAAATAAAGAGATTAAGTATATTTCCAAATATTCCAACAAACGTTTACAGATGCTGTGTGGAAAGTATCCTGACTGATTGTATTATGGTCTGGTTTGGCAATTCCAATGCACAGAAACACATGAGGCTGCAAAGAATGGAGGACTCAGCTCTGGCCTATCAGGGCCACTGCTGTCCCCACCATCAAAAGCATCTATATGAAGCACTGCCTCGTAGGTGACATCTATCATCAGGGATCCCCACCATCTGGGCCATACCTGCTAAATACTATCACGGGGCAGGAAGAACACAAGCCTGAAGTCCCACACCACCAGGCTCAGGAATAACTACTTTCCTGCAGGCATCAGATTCTAAAACCAACCTGCACAACCCTAATCCCACCTTGACCAGAGACGACAATGATCCACCTTGCACAACTGTGGACTTGTTATAAGGTCATAAGAAATAGGAGTAGAATTAGGCCATTCGGCCCATCAAAGCTACTCCGCCATTCAATCATGGCTGATCTATCTCTCCCTCCTAACCCCATTCTCCTGCATTCTCCCCATAAACTCTAACACCTGTACTAATCAATAATCTATCTATCACAACACTTTTGTTGTTTTCTTCTAATTATGTTTTTGCACTCATGTCTATTTTTGTTTTTGCAGTCTACTTTTATTTAGAAAGTTTAATTGTAATTAATGTATAATTTGTTTTTTGTGCTTGTGTCTGGTCTTTGTACCTTTGATGCTGCTGCAAGCAAACTGTTCATTGTACCTGTACCACATTGCACTTGTGCATATGACAATAAATTCAACTTGACTCTCTCCACTTACAGTAATTTGTTCTTTTTTTAATCAATTTTATGCCCTTGTGATGCCATTTAATAAACACTGTGGATGGAGGCTTGCCTATGACACAGTGATTTTTTTGTGTATTTTCCAACATAAATAAAACTGATTCATGGTCGTTTGTACGGGATCTATGCAAGAACAATTCAGATGGTCTCATTCACCCACTCTCTCTCTCGTTAGCCTTGGAAATTCTTTCCTTTCACTTACTTAACCAGTTCGCTTTGCCATGCAACAATTAAATCTGGAGTCACTACCCACTCCTCCCCCATCCTCAGGCAGTACATTGCCGTCTTCACATCTTACCGTGTAAAATAAAGGTTCTTTTGCCCATCATTTACCAATCACTTTCATTGCAAATCCCCCAGTTCTGGATCCCCCAGTCAGTAGGGACAAACTCTCCATCTACCTCTTTCTATTCTCTCCACCACTTTAACCACCACCTCTGATCTCCTTCCAAACCTCCACTGATCCAAAGAGGCCAACCCCATTTTCTCTACCTTGCCCGTACAGGTTGATCAATGGAATCATTTTGGCAAATCTCTTCTGCACCCTTTCCAAAATCTTGCATAAAACGTAGCACCCAGAAGTGGACAAAGAGTTGTGACTGAACTAATGCTTTATAAAAGTTCATCATGACCTCCTTGCAGATTTCATACCTGCATTTCATAAGGCTTTCATAGTTAGTGTTGCGGCTGGACAATGTCAGGATTGTTTGGGAGAATGAGTGCGTAATAGATAACAGTGATACTGAGTTGGTCACATCTACGTGCAGGTGGAAAGCAGATGGCTGACCACCAGCAAACAAGTACGCAGAGAGAGTGATGGAATCAATCCCCTGTGGTCATTCCCCTCCATACCCTTTTGGATACTGTTAGGGGGAAGACCTGTCAGAGGAGCAGCAGTCACGTTTGTGACACTGGGCCTGGCTCTGCATTGGGCAAGGTCAGAAGGGGCTATAATGTCAGAAGACCCCTTAGTTAGGCAGACTAACAGGAGATTCTATGGCAGCGAGAGGACTCCAGGATGGGGTTTTGCTTTCCTGGTGCCAGGGTCCAGGATGTCTTGGAATGGCTGCTGAACATTCTCAATGGAGACACTGAGCAGACAGAAGTTGTGCATATTGGCACAAATGACAACTCTAGGAAAAATGATTAAATCCTGCAGATTGAATACAGGGAGATAGCAAAAGGTCAAAAAGCAGAATTTCCAGGGCAGTGATCTCTGGGTCACTGCCAGATGGTAGCAAGGGTAGGAATAGGAAGATAAGTCAGGGGGCTGAGGAGTTGGTGCAGTAGGTAGGCACTCAGGGTTTTGGGCAATTGGAAGCTCTTCTGCAGCAGAGGTGACCTGTACAAGAGGGATAGATTGCACCTGAAATGGAGGGAAACCACTATCTTGGCAGGCTGATTTATTAGTGCCATTCAGGATGGTTTAATCTAAATCAGCAGGGGTGTAGAGGTCAATGCAGTAGCAAGGCAAATGAGAGGCTGGAAGTCGGTAGAGAAGGAAATTACAGCAAGTTCAGTGGACAATATAGTCAGGAGCATGGCAGGGAGTGTGAAGAAATGGTTGCATTAAAGCGCATTTATTTCAATGCTGGAGGCCTGATGGTAAGGTGGATGAACTCAGAGCATGGATAGGTACGTGCAAGTGGCACATTATAACCATCACAGAAACCCAGCTGGGGAAGGACACAACAGGCACCTTAATGTGCTGGAGTACAGTTGTGAGAGGTGACAGAGGTGGGGGTAAAGAGGAAGGGGAGTTGCATTGCTGTCTATATAACCATATAACCATATAACCATATAACAACTACAGCACGGAAACAGGCCCGTTCGGCCCTACCAGTCCACGCCGACCACTCTCTCTGACCTAGTCTCATCTACCTGCTCTCAGACCATAACCCTCTAATCCCCTCTTATCCATATACCTATCCAATTTACTCTTAAATAATAAAATCGAGCCTGCCTCCACCACTTCCACCGGAAGCCCATTCCATACAGCCACCACCCCCTGAGTAAAGAAGTTACTCCTCATGTTACCCCTAAACTTTTGTCCCTCAATTCTGAAGCTATGTCCCCTTGTTGGAATCTTCCCCACTCTCAAAGGGAAAAGCCTACCCACGTCAACTCTGTCCGTCCCTCTTAAAATTAAAAAAACCTCTATCAAGTCCCCCCTCAACCTTCTACGCTCCAAAGAATAAAGACCCAACCTGTTCAACCTCTCTCTGTAGCTTAAGTGCTGAAACCCAGGCAACATTCTAGTAAATCTCCTCTGTACCCTCTCCATTTTGTCGACATCCTTCCTAATATTGGATGATAGACCTCAGTTTTGGATGGAGCCGAGGAATAAAAAGAAGAAAATTACCTGGCTGGGATTGTACTAAAGGTACCCAAGTACAAGAGCAAGAAATATGCTGGAGATTGCAGATAGCCTTTTTTCTAGGGTTGTAATAGAGGATTTTAACTCTCCCATATGTGTAGGAGGAATCCAGAGCACCCGGACAAAACCCACGCAGTCGCAGGGAGAACATACAAACTCCGTACACACAGCAGCCGTAGTCCGGATCAAACACAGATCGCTGGCGCAGTTAGGCAGTAACTCTACCGCTGCACCACCATTCTGATGAAGGGTATACAACCTGAAACTTTGACAGTTTCACCCCCCACAGATGCAGCCTGACCTGCCGTTTATCTCAAGCATTTTCCAGTTTTTATGTTAGATATCCATCATCTGCAGCTTTTTCTTTAGTTCTCAGATCTTATTATTCCTGAGAGCACATTAGGATTTAGCATCCAGTTTTCAAAAGGAAGAAATAAGGCCTTGAAGGATTAATCTGTGCCCAGATAGTTGGCCAAAGCAAAGGACACTGCGGAATAGAACCTGCCAGTAGTTCCACGTGAGTGTGTGAAGAATATCAAGCCTATTGATTGTGTGCCTCTGTACAATTTTGCTCCAGATTACATTCTGTGTCAGAGCAGTACATCACATCCCCAAAGCGGTCTCCTAACTGTGATGTTAAATACAACACGATGCCCTAAGTTTGCTTCTACATTCTCAGGAAGCAGGCAATTATGACTGGTGTACGGAGCCAAAGATTAAAAGAGAGATTTGTTGGTACATGCGGGTATGGCAGAGAAATCTGGGAAACATCACGAGGTCCACTGACAGGCCATCTGTTTAGGGACTTTCCTTGGTCAAGCGGCAAGGAACAAGGCAAAAGATAGACACAAAAAGCTGGAGTAACTCAGCGGGACAGGCCACATCTCTGGGGAGAAGGAATGGGTGACGTTTGGGTCGAGACCCTTCTTCAGTCTCCTTTGCTCCCCCACAAGGTACAAGACAAAGTGGAAGCTAGTACATGTGGGACCAAGACTATAATTTTATATAAAGACCAATTAAACAAAACGTACAACATCAAATACGAATGGAAGGATGAGGGGCAGGAGTAGGTCACCCAGCCCCTTAAGCTCCTGCACTTTTTAATAAGATCATGATTGATCTTATATCAACCACCACTCTGCATTCCCATCTATTTCTCACCCCCTTGAACCTCAAAAGATATTCAATGACTGCTTCCACAGCCCTTTGAGGAAGTCTTTCAAACACTTGTGGCCTTTTCAGAGAAAAACATAGTTTCAGGCAGCTGTGTCTTGAATTAGTGATCCCTTATTTTTTTTAAACAGTGACTCCCAATTCAAGGCACTCTTACAAGAGGAACGTGATAGAATTTAATTGCAATTTAATGCATATAAAACTGTAAACCTTAAACGAAAAGGAGATGGAATTTGGAAAAGTAACAGCCTTCCTCATCATTGTGAAATAAAGTGCAAGTATAATAATAACTATTATCTCTTTACAGTTGTACGTGACCATCATATGGAAAACTCGGGTATGACAAATGTGTGATCCAGCAAGTCTGACAAATTGGAACTGCACTACAAGGAGCAAGATTTTGTATGCCTTTTATCCAAAACCTTCAATCTCACTGATGCCTGCGTCTGTCACAGCCTCGGCAAGGAGGGTGTCATTGTTCGATCTGCATTCATTACATCTTGTAGGCACGCAAGAGCAACAAAATGCAGCCACAAATGGAATCCTGCCACTGGCAGAAACAAAACATTCTCAGAGAGAGAAAAAAGTGGCAAGAAACCAATTAACTTTCCTCATCAAACACCTCCTACAATTGGCAGGGAGGAGAAAAGGAACAAATATTTTTTTTTTTAAATCACAATTTAAAAGTAAATCTCCCAGCATTTGCCTCAGGTAAGAGTCGTCAAAATTAAACCGCGGAAAAAAGGCTGTATCTCGATTAGTCTCTGAAGGGAGATGATGTTTGACACGTACTCTTTGTAGAGATTTTTGCTCGTTTCTCGTCGTGACAATTTTGCTTGGAGATTGGCTTTTTGACATTTCTCACTGTTGCTGAACATACTGTACCTCAACTCCAGATGTGGAGTGTCATACAGTGATACAGTGTGGAAACAAGACCTTCGGCCCAACTTGCCCACACCAACCAATATGTCCCTGCTACACGAGTCCCCCTGCCTGCGTTTGACCCACATCCCTCTAAACCCGTCCTATCCACGTACCTGTCTAATTGTTTCTAAAACATTGCAATTGTCCCTGCCTCAACTACCTCCTCTGGCAGCTCATTCCATACACCCACCACTCTGTGTGAGGTTTCTCCTCCGATTCCTATTAAATCTTTTCCCCTTCACTTTAAACCCATGTCCTCTGGCTCTCGAATACCCTACTCTAGGCAAGAGGCTGTGCGTCTATTCCTCTCATGATATTATACACCTCTATAAGATCACCCCTCATCCTCCTGCACTCCAGTGAATAGTCCCAGTCTGCTCAACCTCTCCCTTTCGCTCAGACCCTCTAGTCCAGGCAACATAAATCTTATCTGTACCCTTTCCAGCTTGACATCTTTCCTATTACATGGTGCCCAGAACTGAACACAATACTCCAGATTGTGGAGTATTGAACGTCTTATCGCACAAATATTGCAACTGTGCCCCAAACCGTACCCCTGTGGTGACTTTCCCCGTGGAGCAGTGTGGGATCTGCAGCTTGTTTGGACTAACTGGTTTACCCTTTGGGGAAACTCTTTGCAAAGTAGAGTTTGATTATTCTTTGGTGGAGAGGTTTGAAGATTCATCAGGCATTGGGGAGTTTTATTTTGATATAGAAAAGCAAAATCTTTTTGCTGCCTTTGACATCTTCCAATGCGAGGTGCATTGAGTGAATAAGTATCGGAAAGAATTTAAACACTAAATTTAATCTGTGCCATTCGAGATAATAAAACAAAAGCTCACTGTCATGATTTTCCCCACAAATGAAAAAGCACTCACTTTCCCTATTGTCATGCACAGTATCTTTAACTCACTCAACAACACTAAGAGTGGTTCACTCATTGTGTGAACTTGCTCTATGAAGATTAGCTCTGCATTTCCTAGATTATAACTACATTTCCAGGATGCACCAGTCTGCAAAGTGCTCAATCCATTTTGAACACGTGAATGTCATTTCCTTTGGGGAAGAATTGAATCGGAATTCTGTACACTTGAAAATCCTTTAAGCACTGGTATCGCATTAAGCCATAAACCCAATCAGAACCAATTACCTTCCGATCTTGATACACGCGATGCAAATGGGAACAGGAGTTTTAAACTCTTGAAACATCTATGAGTTCTGCATTGCTGCACAGTCCATAAGTTTGAATGATTTGATCACCTTAATATCTGGGTCTATATTTATAAGAATGTCTGAACTTCCAAGAAGAGGAACCAGCTCCCAAATCCTGCCAAATTCCAAGGACAGTCAAATAAATTCCAGGACACCGTGGACAGATTACGGGACTGTGTCGTCATTGATGATGCCCTGCAGTTTATCCCTTGGGTTTAAGAAGAGGCTAGGGAATGGCAATGTGTTTCATTTTGCACTTTGGCCTTAAAAGCCTTGGCCCCATGCGTTACTTATGAATGAGAAGGGCGGGTGCTGGAATGGATGGCGTGACCCTCTTTCTTCACTGTGCACTTACCTTTGCAAGTCACTGTGAAAATTTCAAATGAAAGAGCCTTCAGCGATTGCAACAATTAAAGTGAAGGACTTCCCTGGCCTTCAACCAACTTTAAGAACACTTCTTTCATGCCTGCAGCAATCTTTCATCTCACTTCCTACAAGCAAAGCCTTTTTCTCTTTATTCATCACACACCGAGCTGCATGTTTCCCAACTACTTTACACGATTTCCATTGTTCTATTCATTTGCCTGCCGTTTGTATAATTCTCAAAAGTACATGGTAATCGTCAACTAACTCACCCCTCTTAAGCACGGGTGAAATTCAATTAACATGCTGGGGGCTCAACACCTTCTCAATTTTGCCCTGCTGTGTGCTCGACAATCCTCCTCCTGCAATGCTCAAACTTTTATTGCCATTCCCCGATGAATTGACCAAAACGTAGCGAATATTGAGAAGATGCAATTACAGGTAGAAAAATGCTGGAAACACAGAGATGCATGGAGAGATGACCTTATTCAATCACATAAGAGCCTAAGTGAGCTAGATAGGGTTGAGGTTGAGAGGTGTCCACAAATGGGAGGAGTCACAAAGGGACTTGGCTGCAAATAGGGGGGGGGGGGTAAATTAAAACAGAGGTGTACAACAAATTCCTTCTCTTAGATGGTAGTGAATCTCTGAAATGTTCTGTCTCCACAAGAGTGGGGAGAATGTATCATTCAATATATTCAAAGGAGGAGGTAGATACATTTTTGAAAGATCCAGGAAATGAGGGTATCAGAAACAAGCAGAGAAGGGGAATTGAGAGCAGGATAGGTCATATTGAATGACGGGGCAGGCCTAAGGGACCGAGTGGCCTGCTCCTGCTCCTATTTTCTTGGGTTACTGTGCAAATGAAAGGCAGAACCACTGTGAGAACCTGAGCGCTCTATTCCTGTCCCTAGTCCCCATGGGGTTACCGTGATTTATGACAAAATGACCAGAGTGTTCAGATATACTTCCATGCAGAGGGGAAGTTTATCAAACTAAAGAGAGCATCTTCCTCCTCCTCTTAAGTGGTCCCATGGGATGAGAATGACTTGCTTCTGGAGTGGCTGACAAGGTCAATGTGTGAGGCATGGACTCTGCCGTAGATGTGACAGGAAGTCCTGGAAGGGGTAGGTGAGGGATAGATCCCTCCACTGATTATATCGGGTTCCTCTGTATTACCACAGTCCGACTTGAAGACGGTCCTTACATGAAGGCAGTCATGGTTATTACCTCTCTGCAGTCTCTTGGTACACCTTGCTCTTCATGGGGGGAAGGAGACTGTGTATTTGTGGCTGATGGTCCTCTCTGCCAAGTTTGGGAAATTCAGCAGTGATACCATCTGCTCCTGAGTGCTGATTGCTCTCTTGTTGGCATATGGCCTTTGTGACTTCTGGTCCATCAGGGTTCATAGCAAGGCAGCACAGGAGAGTTTGTTTGGAAAGAGGTCAAGGAAACTCAGGTCACAGTCAGAGCCATGGTGAGGATTTGTTTTTAAGCTGTCACTCCCTACAGCACATGGTATCTCCTTACATCCGAGAAAGATGCCATTTCAGTTCATTGTCCATGTCATAGATTCTTCATAAACTCTGCAGTTAACAACTGTAGCCTTAAATCGGCCATACAAAATAGAGGATGTGAGATACAGGTTAATAGATGGGAAAAACACAGGATCTTTTTGCTGCAGCAGAATTAAAAGCACAAACATTCAATCCATCTGAACTCACAGCTTAATGTGTCCTCACTAATTTGGTATCATGTTCAACACAGACATCAAGGGCCAAAGGGCCTATTCCTATGCTGTATTTTTCTATGTTCAAAGTAATATTTGGGAACATCAAAGCAAAAAGATTTCCTAGATTGTAAATGTTAACTGTTGCATTTTGGGCAATACAGTAACCCCTCATTATTACAGACCATGGGGAAGGTGGATGGTGTCTGTTATTGCCGATTGTCCATTGTAACTGAGTAAGGAACTATCATCGTGTAAGTACTAGAAACACACAACTGCAAATGCTGGTTAATACACCAAAGGACACAGCCTGATCAGTAGATCAGGCAGCATCTCTGGAGGACATGGGTAGATGATGTTTTGGTCGAGACTCTTCAGACTCCTGGTCTGGAACTGGGCCTGGAACCCAGGTGAGTTGACACCCCGGCCTGTGGGCAGCCTGGGGCGAGGCGAGGATCGGCGGAGTTAATGGTTGTTGTCGTGGGACGGAATACAAGCAAGGGTCGGTGGTGGCAGTGGCGGTGACAGGTGCGGCTTGGAAGCCGTGTGGGCCGGCAGTGGCAGCAGTAGGTCTGGCCCGGTAGCAGCACGAGCTGGGGGCGGTCAAGGAGGAGGCACAAGCCAGGGGCAACACTGGCAGCTGGCACTGCAGGTGGCTGGCAGGCAGCAAAGCCAGGGTTGCCCTGGGCAGCTATCAGTGGATGCATCCACTATGACCAAAATCCCTTCTAGAGGTCCATTAAAACAAGGGTTTACTGTCTTTGCCCCCCCCCCCCCCCCCCCGCTCTCCCCCCCCCCTCCCATTTTCAAGTAGTCCCCCCTTCAAGTAGGCGGTGGCAGTGGCCAGAGGAAACCAATGATGCCAGTAAGCAGGCTGGGGTCTTGCCTCCTGTGCCGTCCGAGGCAGTCTAGTGCTTCCAAGATTGGGTACAGGTGATGCCTTTGAGCACAGAGGCTGAGTAGTGGCTGTATGAGGCGATGTATGGCCTGATCATGGAGTTAGAGTGTGGATCGAGGTATTGGTGGAGCGAGTCGCTGGAGGCCCTGCAACCAGCAGTGGAGGACACTGACAATATCGCCAGGCCAGGCTGAACCATACAACTTCAGCCCACTGCCGCCGCCAGAGTCATGGGCTTTTATAGCCAAGTTAGGACACTAACTTCTTTTAAAAACAACCCTGAACTTAAAGGTATAAGATGGTAGCAGAAAAGTGACTACTTTTTTTATACCACTTTGGTGTAATCTACAACATAACTCTCTTATTTAGAAGCACGATTGCACCTAATGTGTAGTACGATTGCTACTGAACTGCATGCAAGAATAGAATTTAACTGTACACTGTTTTACTATGTGACAAAGTACCATTGAATCACTTTTGACAAATTCACCACAAATAAGCAAGTGCATCTTAACGTGATAAGACCAGCACTTGGAGGAGGGACCTAATACCTTTGCCCATTGTATGGAACAATGGAGATCGTCCAGGGAGATGCACATTCACTAGATTCACTACAAAAGCAGAAATCAACCCTACCATCAGACGAATGCATTCAAGTTGAAACTTAAAATGACACTTATTTACTTGTTGGAAATTACATAGAAGCACTGAGATACAGACCACAATGTTTTCAAACAAACCCTGTGACAAGGAAGAGTGGTGGGGGAGGGATGGAAGGAAAGAACATGCAATTATTGTGCTTTCCCACACAATGCTCTCCTCAAAGTGATGCAATTGGGAGGGACATTGTGCCCGTCAATTTTGGCATTTGGATCAGCATGGGAGAGTTGGGACCCTCTGGTCTGACTTCAGCCACCAAATTAGTTTTGGTTGTTCATTGCATGAGAAATGCTATCCAGTTAACTGGGGAATCCCTCGATCCTCTTTGAACAGAGCCACGTGATCCCAATTCCACCAGATGATCGGCCAGGGACTACACATTGCATTTTCCTCAGTGTTGCACCTGAGCATTAGCTTGGGTTCTACACTCAAGTCCCTGATGCATCAACTTTGAACCCAGGGCTACGAGTGCCTCCAGTCAGTGATTGCTTACATCTAGAATGCACTCACAGCAGTAGTAGTGCAGGCAAATTTAATTGTGGTGTACAAAATAAAGCTAGGCCAAAATGTAAAATTACAATTCCCTTCAAATCCAATATACTCTCCGCAAGATACCATTGCCCATCATGAAAGTAACCACCTGTAATAAAATGGCACTGCAGCCTTCTTCGGGTATTATTACAAAGATGTTTTTCATCACTTTTTGTACCCATCCTTCAACATACCATGAGATAGTGCTGGCAATTAGGTGCAGGATAACAAATAAGTTAAAGGACAAGAGCTCATATCATTTTGGTATCCTGTAGTTGTGTGAACAGCAAAACAATGCGATTTCCAATTACCTCGGTTCCGCATGGTCGGCTGCTCTGGAAGGTTAGATCGTATGGGATCCAAAGAGACCTAGCCGACTGGATAGAGAATTAGTTTCATGGAAGGACGCAGAGGGTGATGGTGGAAGGTTGTTTTTCAGGCTGGAGGCCTGTGACTCGTGGAGTGCTTCAGGGATCAGTTGGTGCTGAGCCTTTGTGTTTGTGGTTTATATAAATGATTTGGATGAGAATGTACAAGGCATGATTAACAATTTTAGAGATGGGTTTGTCGATCAAGGTGCTCAAGTCTTTCAGCTTCATCATTCACAGTATTGAGTAAAGAAGTTGGGAGGTTATGTTACAGTTGTACAAGACATTTTCAAGAAAAGTGTTCAGTGTTAGTCACCCTGTTAGGGAAAAGATGAAGTGAAGCTGAAAATCGTGCTGAGAACATTTACAAGGACGTTGCCAGGATTCGACGGGCCTGAGCTATAGCAAGAGGTTGAACAGGCTAGGACATTATTCCTTGGAGTGCTGATGAGATGTGATATTTGAGGTGCATAAGATTATGAGGCAATTATCTAGTGTAATGCACAGAGTCCTTTACCCAAAGTAGGAGAATGAAGAACCAGAGGACATAGTTATAGGGTGAGAGGAGGGTCTCGACCCGAAACGTCACCCATTCCTTCTCTCCAAAGATGCTGCCTGTCCCACTGAGTTACTCCAGCATTTTGTGTCTATCTTAGGTATAAGGTGAGGGTGGAATGATTTACTAGGAACCTGAGGAGCAGTTTTTTTATTTACACAAAGAGTGGTGGATGTACGGAATGAGCTACCAACGGAGGTAGTTGAGGCAGAAACTATCACAGCGATTAAAAGACATTTGGACAAGCACATGGATAGGATAGGTTTTGAATGATATGGGCAAAACGCAGGCAGGTGGGACAAGTGCAGATGGGGGATGTTGGTTGTTGTGGGCAAGTTGTGCCGAAGGGCCGGTTTCCACGCTGTATGGCTTTACACCTCTAAGTAATAACACTGAGTGATTAAATTTATGTTTGGAGCTAAATTGCTGCATGTATTTTTATCACGGTCTCATTTTGAACTGAGTGTAGCATTCTGCTCTGGAGATCTTTAACACAGAAAAGCAGACTCTGGATGATTTTCAAAGTTGAAAACTCTAATGAAAATATACACACTGCTAATGTCTCTTTGACAATTCCTTATTTTCTGGGGCGAGGAGGGGGGGGGGCTCCAGCTTCTTGGAAAGGAAACATCAGGCTGCCAAAGATTTACAATGTGTGGTCTTCATTTTGCCGTCAAGGACTCATCCATTAAATTGCACGGAATGGAGTCTGGTGATTGCAGAGGGGAGGGGTGGGGTGGGATCTGAGAGGAAAGGAATTCCATCAAAATCTAATTTGGGACTTGTTGGGTGCCCTGGGAGTTCGCCACCTCCTGTATCACTGACAGAAATAAATGTAAGGAATGAACTGTCAACGCAGGGGGACACAGATTAGGAAATAGGAAGTCATTTTGCCAACAACCTGAAAACTCTTCACAGAAGACAAAAAATGAAGGATGCTTAATCCTGTGGCAGAAGCAGGAAAGGATGATCCAAACCATTCATAAGGTCATAAGGAATAGGAGTAGAATTAGGCCATTCAGCTCATCATGGCTGATCTCTCTCTCCCTCCAAACCCCATTCTCCTGCCTTCTCCCCATATTCATTCAGTACACTTGTTACATTCAGTAACATTTTGCAGTCTGCAAATGTATGGACATCAGTGGTTGTCACTACTCTCGTTCGATCAGTTTGGGATAATAAAGAGCTGGAATACAATTCCTACCGGGGGCAGCACAACACTTGCTCTTAGCAATGCATGTCAACAACTAATCTTCTCTTCATGTAGCAAGATCAATTGGAATCCAATGAAGACGGACGACCTGGACCGCAGAGGAGACTAAAATTGTGCTTCAGGCATAATGGCAGGGAACATTGCCACTGCAATCTTGAATGCAGTTCGAAGATCAGGCAACTCAGGGCGGCGTGAACATAGAATGCTCTGGTATTTAGATGGTCAGTGTACATTCAATCTTAGCCTTGCATACAGTAAGCTTAAAGACTAAGCAGTTTCTAAACATGGCGATGGAAGTTTGATAGGTTTGAGATGTTTACACTAGGAGCCATTACCGCCAATTTTCAGGCCCCTAAGTAATGCCTCGGTGGAAAAAACAATCAAGTCTTCAAACAAGTTAAGATAAGCAGCCTTTCCATTTTAATTCCGAACTGGTCGGTTCTGGTGTGAGAGCAGGAATGCTGGGAGGACGAAGGATAGCCGTTCCAAGTTGACCACGTCTCATGGTGTGGGTGCAGGGAGGAGAGAGTGTCAGGCTGAACTGGGTCCGTTCTTCTCCCCATGAACGCAGCTTGGCCCACTGTACACATCTAAATTGGGTGTTCACGTTTTCAGCATCAGCAGTCTTATTTTTGCTTTTCAATCCCACGCAGTTCTGATCCAACTCTGTTCCTCTCTCCACAGACCCTGCCTGAACTTTTGACTTCCCCAACATTCTCCTTTATGATTTCCGGCACAGCCGGGTTGTGCATTGGTGTCGGTCTGTTATCACGTGTACTGCAATAAATTGAAATCTTCTGTTTTGCCTGCCATCCAGGTAAATGGTGCAATACATGATTTACCAGTACGATTAAACTTTACACGAGAACGAAAGGAAGTAAAAGGAGAACGGGAACAGCGTGCAGAATATGGCTGCGGAGAAAATGCAGATATAAAAGTACATGGGCTGCAACAAGGTAGGCTGGAAGATCGGAATACATCTTTAGTATGTGACAAGTCCGTTCTAGAGTGTGATAACAGTGGAGAAGAAGCCGTTCTTGAATCTGGTGGTACTTACTTTCAGATTTTTGCACCGTTTAGCAGAGTGAAGACGTGAGGAGAGAGAATGTAGCGAGAACAACCGCCCCATTTTAGCAATGAGGGAATTTCTCCAATCAGGTGAAATACTGTTCGGCATCTCAGGAACAGACATACTCCTTTGCTTGTGTACTGTGTTACTAATGTTGTAAAGTCTGAGAAAGGGTGGCATGCCCCGCCAGCTGCAATGTACAACTGCAAGCAAAAGGAAGAAACGCTAAGATCAAAACCTAAAGCTGCTGGAAGGCAAGTGAAGAAAACAGGTGGAATTTGGAAAATAGCCCTCGCTACATACACATGGAACCATTTGTGTTGTAATGCTTTGTACACCACAATGGCATCCAACTGCTGCCATTATTACCAAGACATCAATGCTCTGATTCAAGTAAACCTACAAAGGCATAAAAAACTGATTTTGTCACGTAATTTCATTCTTTAGGTCTCACAATAGATGCTTCCTTCATTTATAACAGGGCCATTACATCAACATACCAGTCACATGGGGGAGGCAGGGGGAGGGGTGCCAGCATTCAGCTACATGACCTTGTAAATTCTCACCTAATTTAACAAACAATAAGATGCAGAGTGCAAGATTCCATCCATGGAAACCAAACAATTTTCTTTAAGATAAAATAGATTTTTTTTCCAATGATTGCCCTTTAAGTCCAAGAGCAGTAATGTGGTGAATTCTGCTTTGGCATTGTGCCCACTCCTGGGGTTCTGCTAAGCACTTATTGTCTGATCTTCTGTCTAAGCACTTTCTGTATTGAACCCATCCTGTCACTATCTAGTCAGCAGTCAATAAATGTATTGCAACGGTCACGAAAATTTTCTGCTTATATTGTTACTATCCTTTCTCAAAACACAGTGCCACTTACCACAGATCAGCCAGCTTACCTATAGCTTTGGTAAACAGTACACTCATCATTGCCACATTAGGTGATGGACCACTATTAGCTGCTTAAACAATATGAAACGTATTCTTCAGAGGGCTCAATGGGCAATTCTCCAGATCTTTATGGGTCTTTTCAGGTGGCACAGTGGAATAGCAGAAGAGCTGCTGCCGTACAGTGCCAGAGACCCCGGTTCAATGACTACAGGTGGTTGACTGTATGGAGTTTGTATATTCTCCCTGTGACTGCATGGGTTTTCTCTGGGTGCTCCAGTTTCCTCCCACATTCCAAGGACATGCAGGTTTGCAGGTTGATTGGCTTTTGTAAATTGCCCCCGAGGTGTAGGATTCTGGGATAACATCGCACTAGTGTACGGGCGATTGTTGGTCGGCGTGGACTTGATGGGCTGAAGGGCTCGCTTCCATGCTGCAATCCTAAATTTTATAAAAAGCTTTAAAAAAAAAAGCTGTCCCTGAAGTTAACCAATCTCACCTGAAGCAAAGTTGACTCTTGCTCCCAGGAAAGGAAATGGAAACTCAAGCGCCAACACCCATTCAGTAAGCAGCGACTGGTATCAACCGCAGGTGTGGAGGAGACTTGCAGAATGTAGGCAGGGGGTAGATTGCGATGGGAGTTTATGAAAATGCAGGGAGGATAAAATGGGATCAGTTTAGTGCATTGCTTTTTTTGTAGACAAAAATATGCTGTACGCACCTTGAATAAACACATGTGTCATATGGCTGGAAAACAAAATAATGATATTTAACTTTTTTAATGTGTCGGTCTAGTCACAAAGAAAATACTGGTTGAGGGTGAGTTTAAGTGGGTGATTGATGGCTGGTGCAGCCTTGTTGCGCTGTAGGGCCTGTTTCCGCGTTGTATGTTTTTGACTACTCAAAATGTAAACTTTACCTCCAGTAATAGATCCATTTAAAAAAAAAACCAGCGTCTTCTCTTCTCAAGCATCCATAGTTCAGAAATGAACTTTTTCTCCTCACTTCATCATTATCACGTTAAAAATCCGACACAATTGCTTGTTAGTGATTAAGGAGCATTGATAGCACAGAAACCCAGTGAAGCCTTATCAATAAATACAAAGTTCCATCAGATCAGAAGAGGATAGAAGAGCCATCAATACAAGAAGGCTGACCTTGAAGTGACTGAGAGGATGTCACCTTTTTTAAAGTAGCTTTGGTATTTTATTAATTCTTCGAAAGCTCCATCAAGATAAATATAGTTTATGGATTCCTTGCTTACTCTATTCTCAGGGAAAAGTCTAAATTAATGGTGGCTCTGCTCTGAACATTTATCTCCAGCTCCAAATACCTGCATTGCAAATCCCCGTCTTAATGCACCATAATGCTCTCTGAAAATAAAGCCAACTTCCTTCATAACTCGATTCATCTGACACTCTGTTCTCACAGGACATTAACAGCTGCCTTTCCCACCTTTGCATCCTGCTGCACCAATTCTTACATCATTTGTACGTCCACAAGATGATGCTTCCTTTCATCAAAAGAATGCGGATGAAAACATACCAGAATAATATCCTGAGATAATTGAAACGGAGGAAAGAATTTAAAGAAATAATTAGATATGGAATATTGGATCCTTCGTGTCCAGTTCTCATTAATGTGTAACGTGTTTATCATCAAGACACAGATTGCTCACCCTTATCCTGAAAGGAATTACAATGAGGTTGCTGCTCTGTGAAGAAATTGAAGGCAGCAGAACCACAGGGGCTTTAATCGATCATTTGAGTAAATGAAGAACATATGCAACTCAAGAATAAAGCGAGAATGCTTCCAGTGAAACGTTTTCTGTGAAATCACTCTTTATTTCCAAGAGAAAGATCAAATCGGTAGCTGTGATGCGCTTGGAAGATGTTCACTAATTACCTGTTATTCCTTCCTGTCCCCATGGGGAGAAGATCAAAAACTTGAATCGTATGTACCACCAGATTCAGGAATAGCTTCTTCCCTTCTGTTAGGAGACTTCTGAACGGTTCCCTCATTAGCAAAGGGTGTAGTCCCAGTCTCCCAATCTACCTCACTGCAGCGCTTGCGTTTAAGTTTTTGTTGCACTCTCTCTGTAACTATAACGTTGCAAAACTATATTCAGCATCTGGTATTTTTCTCTCCGTGTGACCAGTTGTTCGTGTGAATGGCTTGACTGTATCATGTTTAGCACAATTTGACTGGATGGCATGTAAAGATTTTCACCATATATGGGCACACGTTATTAAAAAAAAAGCCAAGACCAATAGCATCAGAATGAAAGAGAAAGGCTCAGGCATATCATGAATAACATGCCACATGCCAGCGTGAACTGATCATTTCTTGGTACCTTTTCTAGAACTGGTGGAGTACAGATCAAGGAAGTGATCAGGAAATCAAAAAGAATGCAAATGTCCCATAAAATATAAAATGGGATTCATTATTCATATGAAAAGCTGCAGACTTTGAAGCCCAAATCTGAACAGGGTTCCCCGCATCTTTCTTTGGCACTTGCATGCCGAGAGGAGGCACAGAGATTCTTTGTTGTGATGCTTCTGCCAAGTAGTCTAATGCAGATTATCTGCTCTTAGATTGACCTCAAAGGTCAGAGTCAGAGGACACAGTCAAGGCTACCATGAGGAAGGTGCACTGATCAACTTCAGAGCGAACATCTCCAACTGGATATTTCCAGCAACATCAAACTGTGAACTGCAGTGCGAGGCAGCTTAACTTACCACCTGCAGTCACAGGACTTGTACTGAAGGGCACCGAAATCTCCAAACACGTCAAAATGATGAACACTCACATGATCCTATTTTACATCTATTTGGAGTCCAGATGTATCAAGATGCAAACTAAAGCACATTTAACCTCAGTATCTGGAGGTATAAAGAGTCCCCTTGTGATCGTTTGCCTCAACTTATACTTAAGTATACCTTTATTTTATTAATTATTTTATTAAGTATACGCAAAGCTTTCCACAAATACTCTGAACTGAACCCATTGTCTGACAGCTATGTCTTTCCAGTTGCATTTGAATGTGATGCAACAACTTGGACAAGTTTCAACCACTGTCGTTTCCAGCTTGAGAAATGTAACAAATATTGCGAGCTGGGATTTCTTCTCTTTAAGCAAAAACCACCTGATGCTGGAATTCTGAAATTAACAAACAGATACTGCTGGAAATACTCAGCGGGTCAGGCCGCATCTTTGGAGAGAGATAAAGAGTTAGTGATTCACTTTGTCTGTTTTGAGGGGTCCACTATTAAGAGTTATACAGCACAGAAACAGATGATTTAGCCTAACTCGTCCTTGCCAGCCAAGATGGCCTATCCATTGACCTGCGTTGGGCCTATATCCCTGTCAACCTTTCCTATCCACGTACTTGTCCAAATGTCTTTTAACAATGATTGTACCCACCTCATCTCATTCCACTGGGAGCTCATTCTACATACCCACCACACTGTGTGAAAAAGCTGCCACTCTGGTTCCTACTAAATCTCTCTTTTCACCTTAAACCTGTGCCCTCAAGTTCTTGATTCCTCTATCCTGGGTAAAAAGGCTGTGCATTCACCCCATCTATTTACCTCGTGATTTTATCCACCGTGGTAACATTAGCCACAAGCCTCCTGCACTCTGAGGGCAAAAGTCTTATCCTACCCAACCTCTCCCTCTAGTTCAGGCCCTCAAGTCTTGGAAACATCCTAATAAATCTTCTATGCACACTTTCCAGTTTAATGGCATCTTTCCTATGGCAGAATGACCAGAACTGAACACAATAATTCAGGTGATGCCGCACCATCATATTATGCAAACGTGAGATAATGTCCCAACTACTGTACTCACTTACCTAAATAATGAAGGCAAGCATGCCACTAGGTTTCTTCACCACCTGCAATCTACCTGCAGTGCCAAGTTCAAAGATCTATGTAGCCGGACTACTCGATCCCTGTGTTCTACAACACTCACCAGTGTCCTACTTGTTCACTTATGAAGGTCTTGCCCTGGTTTAATTTTCCAAAATGCAAAACCTCTCACTTACAAAGGTAATACTACGGTGGTTATGGGAGATTTCAACATGCAGGAGGACTGGGAAAAATAGGTTGGTACTGGACCCCAAGAAAGGGAGTTTGTCGAGTGCCTCCGAGATGGATTCTTAGAGCAGCTTGTATTGGAGCCTACCAGGGAGCAGGCAATTCTGGATTTAGTGTAATGTAATGAACCGGATTTGATAAGGGAACTCAAGGTAAAGGAACCATTAGAAGGTAGTAACTATAATATGATGTTCTAATCTGCAATTTGAGAGGGAGGTGGTAAATTCGGAAGAGTCAGTATTGCAGTTGAACAAAGGGGACTATGGAGGCATGAGGGAGGAGCTGGCAAAGTTGACTGGAATGGAACCCCAGCAGGGATGACAGTGGAACAGCAATGGCAGGTATTTCTGGTAATAATCCAGAAGATGCAGGATCATTTCATTCCAAAGAGGAAGAAAGATTCTAAGGGGAGTAAGAGGTGACTGTGGTTGACAAGGGAAGTCAAGGACAGTATAAAAAAAGAGAAGACGTATAAATAGCAAAAATGAGCGGGAAGTCAGACGGTAAGGTACAACAGAAGGTAACTAAAAAGGCAATACGGGGAGAAAAGATGAAGTACAAAGGTAAGCTCGCCAAGAATATAAAGGAGGATAGTAAAAGCTTCTTTAGGTATGTGAAGAGGAAAAAATTAGTTAAGACAAATGTGGGTCCCTTGAAGACAGAAACAGGTGAATTTATTTTGGGGAACATAATAAATTGGGGAAGGAAATGGCAAACGAATTGAACAGGTACTTTGGTTCTGTCTTCACTAAGGAAGACAAAATCTCCCAGATGTACTAGGGGACAGAGGACCTAGCGTGATGGAGGAACTGAAGGAAATTCACATTAGTCAAGAAATGGTGTTGGGTAGACTGATTGGACTGAAGGCTGATAAATCCCCAGGGCCTGATGGTCTGCATCCCATGGGTACTCCAGGAGGTGGCTCTAGAAATCGTGGATGCATTGGTGATCATTTTCCAATGTTCTATAGATTCTGGATCAGTCCCTGGAGATTGGAGGGTAGCTAATGTTATCCCACTTTTCAAGAAAGGAGGGAGAGAGAAAGCAGGGAATTATAGACCAGTTAGCCTGACATCTGTGGTGGGGAAGACGCTGGAGTCAATTATCAAAGATGTAATTGCAGTACATTTGGATAGCAGTAACAGGATTGGTACAAATCAGCATGGATTTATGAATGGGAAATCATGCTTGACAAATCTTCTAGAATTTTTTGAGGATGTAACAAGTAAAATGGACAGGGAGAGGCAGTGGATGTAGTGTACCTGGACGTTCAGAAAGCCTTTGATCAGGTCCCACTCAGGAGATTAGTGGGCAAAATTAGAGCACATGGTATTGGGGGTAGGTATTGACGTGAATAGAAAATTGGTTGGCAGACAGGAAACAAAGAGATGGGATTAACGGGTCCCTTTCAGAATGGCAGGCAGTGACTAGTGGGGTGCTGCAAGGCTCGGTGCTGGGACCACAGCTATTTACAATATACATTAATGATTTAGATTGGGTTTTTTTAGATTTAGAGATGCAGCGCAGAATCAGGCCCTTCGGCCCACCGGGGTCCGTGCCGCCCAGCGATCCCTGCACATTAACACTATCCTACACACACTGGGACAATTTTTTTAACATATTACCCAGTCAATTAACCTACAAACCTGTACGTCTTTGGAGTGTAGGAGGAAACCGAAGATCTCGGAGAAAACCCACGCAGGTCACGGGGAGAACGTACAAACTCCATACAGACGGCGCCCATAGTCAGGATCGAACCCGAGTCTCCGGCGCTGCATTCGCTGTAAGGCAGCAACTCTACCACTGCGTCACCATAAAGTGGCTGTGCCACCAGATAAAGGAATTAAAAGTAACATTAGCAAATTTGCAGATGACACAAAGCTGGGTGGCAGTGTGAACTGTGAAGAGGATGCTATGAGGATGCAGGGTGATTTGGACAGGTTGGGTGAGTAGGCAGATGCAGTATAATAATGGGGATAAATGTGAGGTTATCCACTTTGGTGGCGAGAACAGGAAGGCAGATTATTATCTGAATGGTGTCAAGTTAGGAAATGGGGGGGTACAAAGAGATCTGGGTGTCCTTGTACATCAGTCATTGAAAGTAAGCATGCAAGTATACAGGCAGTGAAGAAAGCCAATGGCATGTTTGCCTTCATAATGAAAGGAGTTGAGTATAGGAGCAAAGAGGTCCTTCTGTAGCTGTACAGGGCCCTGGGGAGACCACACCTGGAATATTGTGTTCAGTTTTGAGGAAGGACATTCTTCCTATTGAGGGAGTGCAGCGTAGGTTTACGAGGTTAATTCCAGGGATGGCAGGACTGTCATATGATGAAAGAATGGAGCGACTGGGCTTGCATTCACTGGAATTTAGAAGGATGAGATGGGATCTTATAGTAATATATAAAATTATTAAGGGATTGGATATGCTAGTTGCAGGAAAGATGTTCCCGATGTAAGGGAAGTCCAGAACCAGGGGCCACAGTTTAAGAATAATGGGTAGGCCATTTAGAACGGAGACGAGGAAAAGCTTTATCACACAGAGAGTTGTGAATTTGTGGAATTCTCTGCCTCAGAAGGCTGTGGAGGCCGATTAACTGGAAGCTTTCAAAAGAGAGTTAGATAGAGCTCTTAGGGCTAGCGGAATCAAGGGGTATAGGGAGAAGGTAGGAACGGGGTACTGATTGTGGATGATCAGCCATGATTACATTGAATGACGGTGTTGGCTTGAACGGCTGAATGGTCTACTCCTGTACCTATTGTCTGTGTATCTATGTATCTTCATTTTCCATTCCTCAGCCCACCTGCCAAACTGCTCAAGAACCCACAGTAACCATGTTCACTGTCTTCGATACCCCCGGCTTTAGTGTCGTCTGCAAATTTACTAGTTATGCTTTGTACATTCTCATCTATTGATTAAAACCACAATTGTAAACAGACAGATGCTCTCTTTGAGTGTTTTCAAAGTCAGTCTGGAGATAAGAGGTCAATTGTAAGCACTTTAGAGGCATGGAACTGCTGAAAATTGCAGACAATGTAAAAAATAATAAAAACAATGAACTTTTCAGTCAGCCGGGAAGTAATTATTATGATAGAGTCATGGAATGAGGATTTGTTGTCCTTTGGATGAAAGTGCTCCAACGGTGGTCTTGGAGAGTTCCAAGAATTAGACCCGGTGACAATAGGGAAATAATGATTTTTTTAAAAGATGTTGGGAATGGGGTGAGGCGGGCGACCTGCAGGTGATGGAGTTGCCTTGTGCCTGCTTCCACTTTGTTCTTGGCGGTAGAGGGCATGGTGTTGGAATAGTCTAGGTGAGCAACTGCAATACACTGTAAATGGTGCACACTGCAGCCACTGTGTATGAGTGATGGCGGGAGTGAATGTCCACAAAAGCACCCTCTTTTGAATACTTCCAGTTAATCCACCTCCACAGCCTTCCGAGGCAGAGAATTCCACAAATTCACAACATTCTGTGTGAAAATGTTTTTCCTCATCTCCGTTCTAAATGGCCTACCCATTATTCTTAAACTTTGGCCCCTGGTTCTGGACTTCCCTTACAATCGGGAACATCTTTCCTGCATCTAGCGTATCCAATCCCTTAATCATTTAATATGTTCCTACAAGATCCCATCTCATCCTTCTAAATTCCAGTGAGTGCAAGCCCAGTCGCTCCATTCTTTCATCATATGACAGTCCTGCCATCCCGGGAATTAACCTCGTGAACCTACGCTGCGCTCCCTCAATAGGAAGAATGTCCTTCCTCAGGTGCTAGTCTAGCAGACTGTTTTGTTCTGGATGTTGCCGAGTTCCAGGAAAGTTGGAACCGCACTCGTTCAGCCAAGGGGAGAATATTTCATCACACTCCCGACTTGGCAACGTCAATCAAAGACGTTGGATTAGCTTCAGATTGACAATGATTACACTTTACACATCACAGGCGTGATCTTAGCAGGGTCTCAGTCAGCACTCTGCCACAAAGGTGCAAAGACCCTGAGG